>NC_137971.1:5006989-5611989 GCF_963924665.1 Micromys minutus
TCCCCATCCCTAACACCATTCCCCCATGACCATGGCTGCTCCTTCCTCTAAGCAACCAGCCAACCAGCCACCTAGCTGTGCCTTCTCTCTACTTACCTTACTGAAGCTTCTATTAGGATAAACTTAATGGGATTGCTGGTGTTTGCACCTCACAGAAACATACTTATGTTTGACTGCCCTCACCCTGAGCTGTCAGGGCTCCTATCTTAACCCCCAACCCTCGTTCCCTTAGTCTTCCAAAAGAAGCCACAATAGCATCACCCAAAACCTCTTCATGGATCAGGCAGTGCACAACCCATGTGTTCAGGAAGCGTGCTCAACAGGTGTCCAGTCCCTTCTCCATCCAGGCCCCTGGAAAGGGCTCCGCTGGCTACTCCCTTAACTCCCATGACCTCCATAGGAAGTAGGAGTGTTCTGCCTATTTCACAGAGGAGGAAACTGACTCAGAGACGTTAAGGAGCATGCCCAAGGTCACACAGCTAGTAAAGAGTAGAGAGACAGTATGGACTGTGTTAAGTCAACTCTAGCAAACGGCTGCAGTGTAGACCTACACACCTAGTCTGAGGTCGGCTACAGCTCCGTTCACAGGTTAGAGAATTTAGAGGGAGAATTTGGAGTGTGAAACACAATTTAGAAGTACCAAGTGGGCTACTTCAAAAGAACAGAACGTTCCAGCTTTTGCAAGCTTGTCTGCTGGTGGCTGGTGTTCCTGAGGATTGATCCCAGGGTCCTCCACATGCTTAAGCAAGAGCTCTGCCACTGAGGTATATCCCCAGTGGGAAGAACAAGGGAAGGAAGACAGTGACTTTATCTTTTATATTCATTCAAAAGATGGATTGAATATACTTGTCCAGCCTGGTTGATTACAGATAATTCTGGAAGATAAATCAATAAAAATAAAGGAAAGACTGGAGCTTACATGTCCATAGAAATATAGAAACACCACCTTTCCCTGTGTTCTGTTGGGCATTAATAACCATCCACAGGCAAACTGCTCTTCCCAGGTGACAGAGGGCAGCCAACTGCTGGAAGCTAGGGGCCTGTCCAGGAAAGGCAGCTAAGAGCCAGCAAGAGCACTGGCTTGCGGTTGTGGCGCTATCTTGTGTCCATCTGGCAAACGGGGCCTCCACAGTACTCACTGGTAAACAGGGTGAGTCACAAGATGTTTGAGTCGGTCTGAAAGATCAGCCCAGCTTCAGTGGAGGTGCCTGCATCTACAGCCCTGCCCCACCTCAGTGCTGCCTTCAAGGGAAGCGCAAGGAACAGTGCCAATTGTTTCTGGGAGGGCCTAAAGCTTATCACCCTGCTCTGTTGGGCTAACAAAGCTACTACCACAAGAAGCAAGGCTCCTGGGGGCAAGTAGCCAGAGAAGGGAGATTAGAAAAGAAATAGTAGAGCCATACAATGAGCAAAGGCTGCCTTCAAGTACATTGTCTCTGTTACCTTCTGTAGATGCTTCCTCCACCTATTCTCTTACAGGGCCTGTGCCACACACACACACACACACACACACACACACACACACACACACCACAACACACATATAAACACACATATATATACATACCACAACACACATACACACACATATAAACACACATAGACAGAACACACATACACACACACATATACACACACACATATATATACACACATACACACACACATATAAACACACATAGACAGAACACACATACACACACACATATATATATATATACACACACCACAACACACATACACACACACATATAAACACACATAGACACAACACACATACACACACACACACATATATATACACACCACAACACACATGCACACACACATATATAAACACACATAAACACACACACACACACACACACACACACACACACACTTACGTGCATTCACATGCACATAATCATGGATATCTTTCCTTCCATGCTTAAGAGCCAGGGAACCTCCGAGCCAAATTTGGCGGTCATATTCCTTCTCTTTGATGAGAGAACAGCTATGAACTTGCAGGGCTCACCTTATCCTAATTCATCTAATAGGCTTACCCAGCGTCTCCGTTTCTAATGTTTTCATAGAATAGGGTAACTTACAAACCCCATAAAAAAATGTAGGACTTAGAAGTCTTGTGACAACTTTGGGCACAAACACGGATATCAAGGAAGGGAGGGACACGAAGGAAGGTGAAGAGCACAAAGCTCAAGCAAGGGCTAAGAACACGGAAACGGGAGCTGCTGAGTTTTGTGCTCTATGGCATTTTCTGGCTTTTCCAGCAATAAGATCTTAAATTATTTAGGAGACACTGACCTGACTCCATGACACTATTAGCTTAGGTGGAATGTCTGTTCTCCTCAGCTTGAGGAGCGGGCAGACTAACTAGGCATTTACCCACCCCACACACTGCAACCTCTTAACATAAATGCTGACTCAAAAATCAAGGGGCAGACATACGGGGCAAAGCTAAGACCTTGTTGGACGTGGATGAACTTCCATGAGTGAAGTCAACTTGGAGGACAGCAGCAAAGAGCTCCTGGAAAACAATCCTGAACCACAGGCCCCGGATCCAGCCACACGGGGCATCTCTTCCTCCTGGACTTTCCAGTTATTCATCTGCACGTTCATTTTCTCAGGCTAGTTTGCATGAGGGATGAAGAGAGGCAGTAACTGGGTGTAGAGCACTGCCTACATTTTAGACTAAGCTCACAGTACTGCAGTCATTGCAGACTAAGCTCACAGCACTGCAGACATCATAGACTAAGCTCATAGTACTGCAGTCATCGCAGACTAAGCTCACAGCACTGCAGACATCATGGACTAAGCTCACAGTACTGCAGTCATCACAGACTAAGCTCACAGCACTGCAGACATCATAGACTAAGCTCACAGTACTGCCGTCATCGCAGACTAAGCTCACAGCACTGCAGACATAGACATCATAGACTAAGCTCACAGTACTGCCGTCATCGCAGACTAAGCTCACAGCACTGCAGACATCATAGACTTAACTCATAGCACTAAAGTCATCTTAAACTGAGCTCACAGTACTGCAGACATCACAGACTAAGCTCACAGTACTGCAGTCATCGCAGACTAAGCACAGGAACCAGCTGTCACTAAGCAGTGGAGTGGAAGAGAAAGAAATGCTCTGTAGGAAAGTGAGCCTCTCCTTCTGCATGGGGTTGGAGAGGCACGTGAAATTTCTTCAGTCTTCGAGGTAGAGCTGCCCTGTCCCCTGCTCTCGAGTCCCCATCAAAGCCGCAGCAGCACTGACCAAACCAGAGAAAGCGAATCTGGGAAGCGGGAGCTATATATCCTTGGCAGTGTCCCTGGTTTTTGGAAACATTGCTGGATGTGGGTGGGTTTCTGGAGATGTCTTCCAGAGAAAGGAGTGTAAACTAAGGGGATAGGACATGTTGATAGGGGATGGAGGGGATGGTGGGACAGATACCTAACACCTACGGACATGCTGTGTTAGGTAAACAGCTGCAGGAAACAGAATCCAAGAATGCCACCACAACTGCCACCGTCATACTTCCTTGTGAGCTTCCTATCTCCTTCCATAAGATGCTGGGTGATAAAGTCATAATACAGGGTGGAAGCCAGTGAATTAAAACGCGCACATGCACACACACAAGGGAAATACAGGGGTGGGGGGAAGGTCGGAAAGCAATTTTTTAAAACGAAACAAAACAAGCCCCCCCAAAACACCAAAACATTTAGAAACATTTTGCATAAAAAAAATAGCAGAGTGAAATTGGCGAACAGCTGTTGACTACTGGGAGAATCTGAATCCATCTACCATGCTGTAAGGAAAGGGCTTGAGCTTTGCTTTTGGCTCCACAGCAGTGCTCATCTTCATAGCTGTGTAAGCCAACTCCTGTACAAATCCTCTTTCCAGTAATATATAACCACATGTACCTTCTGTTGGTTCTGTGCCTTTAATCAGTTTTACATGTTTGTTTGACTGGACCACAAGGTGTCCAGATATTTGCCCAAACATTATTCTTGGCTTGGATGTAGCTCAATGGATTTCTAACATGTCCAAGGCCTCCGTTCAATCCCTTGACATAAGAAAAAAATAAAATGAGATTGAAAGAAAAATCCTAGGTGTCTCTGGGTAAAGTGCACTGCCTTCACTAGTATGCGTAGGGCTCCTTGTTAACAGATGAAGGTGTCCATAAATGACAAAATGAAACCCTGGAGTGGGGAGAATTCCTCTGGCCTAACGACCTTTGAACATGGCTGAAACATAATCCCTTCCTAAGTATAGAGCTGCCAGGCTTCGGGAGGACATGACAGCACCTCCTTCTGCAAATCCTTGAGTCTCTGACTAAGAAAGCTGCTCTCGGTCTCCTGAGCATGCTGTATGCCAACCGCAGCCACAAGGACCTCTCAGCCTCCCTAGCCCTGTGGCCCAGTTCCTGACACCTTCCTAAGGCCCCTGCACACCTTTCATTTGGCTCTATGTCTGTGTAGACCCTAATACATGTGGTTGAGTTTTGAGGTTTTGTTCTTCCACTGCCAAGTTGACAATCCCTTGGATCTCTAAGGGAGATCAGAACCTAATTACGGAAGGATCAATGATCAAATATCATCTTTGATTGGTTTGTAGATCCCTAAGCCCAGAAGTGAAAGAACCCATCTAGGTAGGAATGGTTGAGGTGGGAGGGTGGGGAGAGAAACTAAACCTGAGACCCAAAATCCATTTGACAGAGACCCTGACAAGGGCCAGTTTATAAAAAGAAGAAGAAGAGGAGGAGGAGGAAGAGGAAGAGGAAGAGGAAGAGGAAGAAGAAGAAGAAGAAGAAGAAGAAGGAGAAGGAGAAGGAGAAGGAGAAGGAGAAGGAGAAGGAGAAGGAGAAGGAGAAGGAGAAGGAGAAGGAGAAGGAGAAGGAGAAGAAGAAGAAGAAGAAGAAGAAGAAGAAGAAGAAGAAGAAGAAGAAGAAGAAGAAGAAGAAGAAGAAGAAGAAGAAGAAGAAGAAGAAGAAGAAGAAGAAGAAGAAGAAGAAAAAGAAAAAAAAGAAGAAGAAGAAGAAGAAGGAAAGTTAGTACAAGTTAATGGGAAGAATCCTCATTTCTTTGTCTCTCTCTCTCTCTTTCACACACACACACACACACACACACACACAATACACACACACACAATACTATGAACAATGCCAACAGAAAGCAATAGCAGCCATCCAAGCAAACAAGCAACCCATATTCACAATAAGTATCACCTTGGAGGAAAGTAGAAGGCTTTTATGGGTCATGACCTGACTTTAAGCACCATCAACAATTCTTACTTGGGAAGGTGAGGTGACTTTGATGGGAATTAATTACATTTGAAATACATTGAAACAACCCACAGTGGAGACAAGCAAGTATATAACTCCAGCCTCCAGGCAGGCAACGCACCATCTTTATTACTAAAAACAAGCTCAGTTCATCCCCCAACCCAGGTACAACCTAATGCATGCAATGGTTTTCCATCGATAATCTTCCAAAAATGCGAGTCTGTATGCATGGGCACACATGTATGTATGGCTCACATGTGTGCATGACTGAATGATTGGTCAAGCAGGACAGGATCATGTAGAAGGACATCTCAGAGTAGGGACAGATGAAAATCTAGGACATATACACAGCCTCTCCCTCTCCAAAGGCACATGTCCTGTCACTCCTGATGCTATACTCAAAATTGACATTGGCCTGGAGTGGCCAGTCCCTAAGGACAAGGGATATGAGAATAACATATGAACCCTCACACATCCCAACTAGGCAAAGTGCCTCCACTGGAAATGTGACAGAAGTGTGGGGGGCCAGTCTTCTTCACACTTGGTAAACCCAGCAATCTGTGCCCCTCCTCAGCTTCATACAGAAACAGAAGAGAACATTCATGTCACTGAGCCCAAGGGGTTCAGTCAGTCCCAACAATGAAGCTTCTAGCTCACAAGTCCAAAAATCACACACCTCTTTCTCTCTGGTCATTGCTATTACGTAAAGTGTCTACCTGAAGGCAGCCAGTCCATTGAAGGAGGAAAGGCAAGCCAGGATGGTGATCCATTTGGCTACATAGATGTCTACATGGCTAGGGAGGACAAAAAGAATGTGAACCAATGACATCTTCTGTAAGGTCCCTCCTGGCTAAAACAAAGGGTTGGTGTCAGCATTTTAAGTAAAGGGGTATTTTACACACCATCGGCACTAAGTTACCCCCAACCAGGGAAGTCAAGGCCTTCGTGGTATAAGAGCTAACAAGCTGATGTGGGAGCCATGGCATTGCCCAGACTTGAGAAAGCAGCCAGAGCATGTGAAAACCAACAAATGAAGTTCCGACAGGCCCTCCTGGCACAGCAAGTCTCACATCCCAGACCCCGCTTGTTATCCATTCTCTACAACAGAAGCTTCTCTTGACATCTGATTGAGGGCTCATGGCTCCCCACACTGTTGTAGCCCTTATTCCCACGTGGAACCTAGTGTTTATGTTCTAAGCAGTGTAACCAGGAGGACTCAAGACTAACCTCGGGTCTACGTCCCTCCTCAGCAATGTTCTGGGGAAGCACTTTGAGACACCGTCAGTTTAGCTTCAGAGGACTACAGGCCACAGAGAGTTTGCAGTGCATCAGATAAAGCAAACACGGTATGGTACTTGCTGTGTTTAGAGGGACGCTTTGTCTTAGGCCAGTTTTGGGGACGAATGCCTACCTGTGGCCAAGCTTTTGACATTACAATGGTTGTCATGCATAGGCCCATACTGGAGAACCATGCTGGTGAGTTTCTATAATTGCAGTTTAAGTAGGTTCAGATCTGCAGTGGGCCACATTAACAGCCACCCTGCAGTGTGTGTAGCCCATGGGCCGCAAGTAGAATAACTCCGATATAGTCTTGTGACAGTCACGGGCCACGGGGCAAGGCGACTTGTTCTTGATTGGTGGTGTCTGGTGGGGAAACTTTTCTTTAAAAATGAAAAGAGGAGGGGTAATCTGTCTAAAATGGAACTGAGAACTGGAAGACAGACTGGGCAGACTGGGAATCTTATGTATCCAGGAGGACATTTAAATAGCCTTGCTAAGTAATAACAAGCTAGCATGGACACAAAGGACAGACTTCCTGAAGAACGCTGGAATCCTAAAAATGCTCTCATAAGCCAAAGGCGTTAGCCTCAGGAAGCCCTCCTTCCCACCCCTCTAACCAATTATTAGTATTAGGTAATAATACACCACTTACCACTAATATACTTCCCGACAATACCAACCCTGGTGGCTCTTTGTGGTCTAATAACAGAACAGTTGTTCAAACAAGGGTTTATTTCAGAGAACACGATATTTAAAGCCTCTGGGTGTCCATGAAAACAAACCACAGTGGTTGAGACACACCACAGAGATTAAGTTAATTGCATGAAACATATCAAACTGAAAAAAAATTAAAGTTATCTCGAGATGCTAATAAAGGAGGAATTACGACTGACGGCTCTGAAGACAGATATATTCAGAAAACAATGATTCCCACTGATCTTGAATGACAGTGTTTTTTATAAAATGTGAGCATACAAGAATATCTGAGGAAAACCTTGCTGTTCCATCAGTCAGCATCTCGGGCTACAAGATAATGCTTGCCACCAAAAAAGCACACTGGGATGGGCGGTACTATTGCTAATGTGATCACTGGGGGAGGGACTGACATTATTACCTATGAGCTATGCTTGTAGGGTAGGGTTCCAGAGTGGACCCAGCCGGGGTGAAAATAATGGAGCCAAAGGCAGGGTGTGTTTACTCAGATTAGACCGAACCTCGCTCAGCCGCTTTTCTGATTTCTTTGTGTCTCGGGCTCAAACTGATGCTAAGATTATAGGTATGTGCAACCCTCCATGGCTTGTCTGGTACCAGGTCTGTACATGCGGCTCGACCCCTCTACTATCTTTTTTTCTTTTTTGTCATGGTTGCTTTGTTAATGAGACAGGATCTCAGTATGCAGCTCTATTTGACCTAGAACTTTCGATTTAGACTGACCTCAGACTCACAGAGATCCGTCTGTCTGCCTCGAGGTCCTAGGATTAAGGTGTAAGCCACCACATCCCTGCTCTGCTCAGTACAATGAGACCAGCACCACAAGTGTAAGCTGAAAGTAGGCAGGAGAGCCTCTGACCCAGGCAGACTCCACCTCAGCCTAGAAACCCCACCTTCAGCAAATCAAGGAAAGGAGAATCTGCCTTCCGCAGATCGACCAAAGAGCAAGGTCCACAGAGCAGGCCCCTTCCGTCCCTCAGAACACAAACGCAGCAGTGCCTCTCAGCCCTCCAGACAGGGGGAGACTCTCCAGGTTGGACACAGCCTCACCCCCTCAGACTGTGGGCTGCCAGCTGACTGGTGACAAGTAGGCCAAGATTACCAGCAGAGAGCACAGACCACTGGGGATGGCTCTATTGGGGTCATGCTCCAGCTGTGGAGATAATGTCCTAATCCTCAGGTGACCCACAGAAGGACCAACCAGAACCAGTTACTGTCTCACTGACTGTAAGTCTTGATTCTTCAGAGACTCCTGGCTCCATTCAGCGTTTGCCACTAGATGACCTCTGCCAAGACATGGATTTATTGAAATACAGAGAACCTCACAGATTTGGAAATGTTTGTTCCCCAATAGCCCTTAGCTTAGAAAAAGAAAGAGAAAAGAAGCTTTAAAGATAAAACAAACAAGAGCTTAGGTGAACGTGTTTTAATTTTGAAATTTACCACAAGTAAAGCATGATCTATCTATGCAATGGAATAGTACTCAGTCAGGTAAAGGAAGCAGTACTGGTTCACTGGACAACACACAGATCTGCAGAGCATCAGGGCAAGTGAAAGAAGCCAGTTGTAAGAGATGAGACTGAAGGTTGTCTGGAAATAGTTGAACAGATAAAGGAGGCCACAGTTACCAGCATTTTATGGGGAAAGTTTTGGTCAGGAGAGGGCCACAGTCTAACGTGGTGGTGACGGCTGAGCAGATGCATAAATGGACCAACACCAATGGATGAGCTGCTTCATGTAGGTGAACTTGTGGTATATGAATAAACTGATCATTGTTAACTCGGGTTTAAATTACCTTAACTGCCCTTTATCTTATCTCTCTGTGGAAGCTTTCTGTTTCACTCTGAGAACATTTTACTGGAAATGTGTGCACTCTGAAAATCAGGCAAGACAAAAAACAAGTCTTCCCATTTTACAGGAAGCACAGGTACACACACGTGTACACACACACACACACACACAAACACACTGAGAGAGGGTGGTTGTTTCTTTCCTGCTGGCTGGGCTCTGAAGACACTGGAAAGACTAAATTATGGGATGTGAGAAGAAGGATACAGTGCTCACCATGCACTTGAGGGAAAGATGGATCACCAACTCCTCCTGGGTGTCTAGGGGTGTGTGTTTGGTACACACAGAGGCAAAACAAAAGACATTGAAGAATGGCAGCCGGTCACCAAACACTTCTGAATAGCATGCAATTCAGATTAAACAATTTAGCTTAAAAACAAGGGAAGGGGGAGTCACCCCTGTAGGAGATATCTCATGGGGTGAAATTGCACCCAATTAGATGTGCCCATATAATTTTCACATCAAACATCCTAGGCTCCCAAAGGTGACTCGTGCCACAGCCTGCTTGGATTTTCCCAAGTTTTCAAGAGCCGTGACAGCCCTCTTCAACAGAGCCATTTAACGTAGCAGAAGGTTAAGGTGGAAGCCACAAACACTTGCTTTTCTTAATTTACACCTTTCATCTACTTCCCCCAGAAGTGTCTTGGAAGGGCCGGGAAATTGATGATGTGCTGCCCGTCTGCATCTTTTTAAGAACAGATTCACAGAGCAGAATGCAGACAGCACCGTTTTCCTCAGTTTTCACTTAGTGTTTTCATTTGCGTGGATGGGTGTGCAACCAATAGTCAGCCTTGGGTGTCTTTGCTCAGGAGCTGTCCCCCTCATTTCTTTGAGACGGAATCTCTCTCTGGGACCTGGGCTCACATTAGGCTGGCTGGCCAGCTGGCTATCCCGCCCCATCTCCATCTCCCGAACTATGGGGTTTGAAGCGCCCACACTACCGTGCCCAGCTTCTTACTTGGATGTTATGATCAAACTCAGGTCTCCATGCCTGCGTAGAATTCACTCTACCAATGAATCCACGTCCTAATCCCGGACTCTATGCCTCAGGGACAGAGTGAGCTTTAGTCATCTGAAGTGGCAAGATATCTTGGGTTTGGGTCCTTATGTTTTAAGATGAATGTTAGGTAAAGAGAAAGTGTGTTGAAATGAAAACAGACTTCATTGCTTCCCCACCCCCCACATCCATACATACACTTTATGTTCTTGCTTATACTAAAGCAAAACACAGCTCAGATGGACCAGATCTGTGCACCCAGTAAGCCAACTGGGCATGATGGTGCACACCTGGAATCCCAGCACTCAGGAGGCAGAAGCAAGAAGATTCAGGGTTCAAGGCCATCCTTGGATAAATACCAACTCTGAGTCAAGCCTGGGCTGTGAGACCCTATCTTAAATTAAAACAAGCAAGCCATCAAACAAAAGAACATAATAAGAATGTTCAGTAAATCATTTAGTTGCCTAATAAGCCCTTGTGTTAGAACGGGGCTTTTCCACTGCCATGATGCTATCCTGAGGATTCTTCTTTGTGCCTTGGGGCCAGGGGTAGGGGCACAAGACAGCCTTGGGAGCAACCCTGGCTACTTTCTACTGGATGACATAGCAACTCCTGCTAACCAGGACAACCCAGACTGTATCCAGGTGCCTTATGTTGAACGCAACCCCCAGACCTACTGGAAAACCACTGAGTACCAGTCTGAAATTTTTCACATGCCCAGGTCTGGTGCACACTCTGGCAGGCGGCAACTTGGGCCTTGGGTCACTACAGCAGCCTCAGCAGCAAGCCTCCAGCCTTCAAGCTCAGATCCAAACAGTCGATGGAGATCAGGAAACCCAAACACTAGGGTGATGGAGTAAACAGGCCATGGCCCACCCACCTGTCAAGTCACACAGCTCCAAGTGTCCCTAATGCTGTAAATTACAAGGTTGGAAGCCACAGGATTAGCAATAACAAGAACAGTGAGCCTATAGAAGGAAGCAGGGGAGACTCCGGGTATGATCTGGCCTCTCTGAAACCCACGGCTTTCCAAGTCTGCCTCTAATACTCTCCTTTCTGTAGTGAGATGAGGCTAAGGTGGCAACGCTGGCAAAGGGTGGTGTATTTTTTTTTTTTTTTTTAATCTCTGGTCTTTTTAAAGGAAGGATCCAAAGTACAAAATAATAAACCCAAGCCCAAGTCTAACTCATAAATCCAGAATGTTCTGCATAAAGTCAGTCCAAGTGTCTAAAAGGTCCAAGACGGCAGCCATGCCCAGGGAAGAGCAGAGCTGGCACCGGCTACCGTGCTGACCTTTGGTGTAATGAGTCAGCTGCCAACCTCTCACTGCCAAGGGTACACACACCTCAGTGGAGCAGAAGGCCAGCTCAAAGGGCTAGATGCAAAGACGTGGAGTGCACAGACCCTAGACCCAGAGCACAGCTCCAGAGCCCCCCCTTACAAAGAATAAACATTCCGACCTAGTAGCACCATTCCTGGGGTGGGACTTGCTTTCTGGACACTGTGCCAGCCACTCACACCAGAAACGGCCTGGGCCACAGGAGTGGCAGCGGGCAACAGGGCCTGGCAGACAGGCAGGGTGACTGTGTCTAGGCTAACAGGATAGGAAATGAAGGCAAAGCTGGGGAGGAAGCAGTTGCAGTGGCGAGAGTCCGGAACAGCCTCTGCTAGCTCAAAGGAGAACGTCTGTGATCACCAGAACCCAGGCTTTTGGGTTGGACTGGTTACCATGGTAACCCTTCTCTCTGGCACCCAAGAAGAAAGGAGTCTGAACTGTTCCTGTGGTCATAAGTACAAACTGGAATGATGACTTGAAAGCGTGTACACACACACACACACACACACACACACACACACACACACACACACACCTATCCATCCTCCAGCGTTCCTCTAGCCAAGGTGCCAGGTTCATCACTTAGCACATTTATTAAACTTCATATTTTTACCTAGACAGACAAGACGATCTCATACCCAGTACCATGACAATTATGTTGAATGTAGGTAATCAAATTGCTTTGGTTTTTTTTCCCCTCATTTTTTCCCCTAGAAGTCAAGCATTTGTGCATGTGTATATGCATGTTCCGGTGTGTGTGGACATGCATGTGTACACACAGAGGTGGACCAGAGAAGCTGATGTCAAGTGTCTTTTCTGATCACTGAATACCTCATACACCGAGGCAGGGCCTGTACTTTGAATCTAGAGCTTTCTGATTAGCTAGTGTGGCCAGCCAGCTTGCTCTAGGGCTCCCTTAAGTATGAGTCTCTTCAGGACTGATAATGGGACCTGTAAAAGAATCTAAGCTCTGCTCCTCATGCTGTGAGGCAAGCTCTTTATCCAGTGAGCCATCTCTCCAGTCCTCGCCCCAATACCTCACGAAACTTTCCCAAACACAAGCAAGGCATGCTGGCTCCCTTCACATATGTGGTGTGGAAGCGGAAGAACTTCCCAGGATGTTCACAGCCGGTTGTCAGAGCATCTGAATAAGCACCTCCTTGGGGAATGGTGCTATGGTGTATAGACACAGCTTTCCTCTAACACCCACAGTCATGCCAGCACCTGACCTACGGGGATCCACTCCCGTTAGGGGGGCTCCCTAGATCTGGGCTGGCGACCTATGCCTGATAGGGGACAATACCACGTCTGCTATCAAGGTCGGAGCCTGCCAGATTAACCAGGAGAGATTTCCTCAGCATGGGCCCAAGGACTTGTTGGCAGCTCGCTCATACCCAAACACCCAGCCCGGTGTAAGTTCAGGCACTGGCAGAATTTGGGCCGGTGCCCAGTTCCAACACTGATAACATTCCCTCCAGCTAATGCTCAGAGAGGAAAGGGAAGATTCCTCCCTCCAGAGTGTGAGCTGGTGAAGGGAGTGGCAGAGAGGGGAGGTTTCCTGCAAAGCCCCTGGGGTGGCTTCTGTATGAGAGAATTTGCACACTATACAACTTTGCTGACACTGGGGAAGGTGGGTGCCATGGCTTCCACCCCAGTGGAGCCCTGAAGCAAGAGCTCCCTGAAAGTGTGAGTGGCCACAGTGAGCAGACTCAGTGGGTGGCTTGTTGCCCCCAGCAGAGGCTCTAACACACTAACTCCCAGTCATTCTAACACCCTCTGGGCCCACTTTCTGTCTTCTGCCACCAAGCAGGGGAGTGTAAAGAACAGTAGCTTCCAGGAATCCAGGACGGAAAGGCCAGTCCGGTCAGATGTCCATCAACCGCACCCCACCCCCAACTTCGATAAGTGGAAGGAACTGATAGCAGAGAAGGCTAGTCCATACACTGTACCAGCTGCCTTCTGAGTCACCCTTGGCTGGGGCTATAGTGAGTGCACCCTGAGGGACCCTCGGGCGCACAGGTAGGTGAGTCGGTCATTGTTCTAAAACTGAGTGTGTTTATGGCAAACACCACTGCTCCCAATAACAGATCAGAGACTTTACACTGGTAACTGTGAGGCTGATAAGTAACATCTCAATGAAGCTGGCAGGGATGCAGCTTCGTTTAGAGAGCTACCCCAGCTTTCACCTCCCCCTGCTCAAGTCCCCTTAGATATCATTTCCTGGAGATGCCAGCACTTGAGGCCCAGGCGCCACACATAGTGATAGTAGGCATCTATTCTGAGATGCCATGCACAGAGTCTAGTATGGCACCTGGCACACAGCAGGCAATCCATAGATTGGCTCTACTTCAAACAGCCTCCCTTAGGTGTCTCCTATAGGATGTCAGATGGACTAGACAGGTTTTCCTCACCTTTAATACTGAGACTTTGGCCAACTTCTTATGTGCCTGACTAGAATGAAAATGACTGGCTCTCAAGGAAACCTGGTACAGCCTGTTGTAAGCACATACAGTCCTTGACATTTGTCTCATTAAATGTTTGCATCCTTGTTTCATGACACACAGAGAGAGGGGGGGGAAAGGGAGAGAGAGAGAAAGAGGGAGAGGGAGAGAGAGAGAGAGAGAGAGAGAGAGAGAGAGAGAGCCTGCATAGCCCACCACACCAGCATCCTATATGGTTCTCTTGTAAGCATCAGGGATCCCAGGTAGCATTACAAGAGATCTGACAGAAAGGTGGTGGTCCTAGCAATTCTTAGGTCACACTATGGAAGGGGAAAGGATGCAGGCGCCAGCACACACAGATGCCAAACATTGGACTAAGAACTTCATGTCCCCAGTAAATGTAAAACAAACCAGTTGTTAACCCAAGTAAACCAACTAGATTCCTGCTCACTTCATGGTATGCTGACACCACCTGTCACGTGACCCAGCTGAAGCCACATCTCTCAAGACATCCTCCTTCTGGCCTCAACCGTTACTTTACACAAAAATGGCACCATTCTAAACAAGGCCAACTCTGAAACTTTCACTGTGGAAAGCTGATTTCCACCAACGTCTGACAACAGAAGCAAATGGCCCTCCACCTGAAGTAGAAGAGAGAACATGCTTGCCAATTTGGTACCCACTTTAGGGACACACATCTCCACCATTCCCAAAAGCTGGTTATCAAAGTTAATGAAATCAGTCTTTTTTAAAATGACAAATGTTTGCTTTGTAGCTCAGGTTGGCCTGGAACTTGTTATGCGTCCTGGGCTAGCCTCAAACTCACGATCATCCAGCATCAGCCTCTCCTTTCTACTTAACCCTTTCTGATGCCTGTCACCAGTGTCACTGACTGAGTTTCTCAGGTTCTGAAGGGAGGAGACACTGAGTAATTTCCCTACGTCATACAGAAGATGTTAGTACAAGACTGACCTCCCTCCTAGACCCACAGCTTTGGCTGGTCTATTCTACTATGTAATACCAACCCATCACTGCTACTAAACCTTCTACCCCATGACAGGACCCCAGGGCACTCAGTGAGATCCTAAGCTGGTTCTAAGGTTCCACTGTCTCCTCGGGAGCCAACTGCACAACTGCAAACACAGGAAGCTCTCTGCAAAGGAAGCCCTTGAGTAAGTGAAGACGGAGCCTCTGCCCACTGTCCTGTGTGAATAAAGGGACAGAGCTTCACTTCAGAGCAATGGCATACTCATCTTCCTTCTTGCATCTTCATCTTGAATTTGGAACCTTCGGTGAGAAACCTGAAAACAGACTTCTCCCATGTAGGAGACATCACTAGCCCCCTTCGTCCTGCTATTCTGGGACCTCAACTAGGTGACAAATCTTTGTATTAATCATCCATCAGAAAAAAAATAAAACAAAACAAACAAAACGAAAAAACTTCTGAAGTCAAGCCTCACACCCTAGGCAGCATACCCACCATAAATGAGTATACACAGGTCCTGTCTACTGTCTTAAATATCTCCCAGGCTCTCTAAATCTTGGTGGCTGTTCATATTCTTCTGGAAGCTTCTTTGGCTTGAACAAGCAGACGGCAAATAGCCCTATGTTATCAACACATTTGTCTCCTAATCTAGAAATGAAGGATTCTTCAGTGTCCACCTCACCTTCTACTTCCCTGTGCTTGAAGTTGGCCCGATTCTGGACCCTTGAGAGCTCGCCAGTTCTAGGCTTCCCTGGCTAAACTGAGAGAGCATTCTAAGATAACTGGATGTTAGCCACGCCTGGGCTGTGACTGGTAACATTGTCTCACACTGCCTCTATCTCTTCCATTCAGAAATCAGGAACATATTCTTGTCTGACATCCCTGTTTATCTAAAAACTACAAAAAGGAAAAAAATAGAGCCCAAGGTAGAGAGAAGGTTACAGAGAATGGAGCAAAATGGACCAAGGTGGGGCTGTGTGTGGCCAGGGTTAGGTGGGGGAGGGAAGAGAAGGGGAGGGGCAGCTGTAGGCAGGGAGTGGGAGGAAGGGCTGTGATGGAGCATGATGAGACAAAAAGGATGGCTATCAACGTTGCTGGTGTTCCTCCAAACAGGCTGAGCTCCAGATCAGCCACCCCCAGGCCTCCTGAGGCCAATACCTTGTACCATTTTAGTGTCTGTGCTCTGGGCAGTTTGAATTCTGATGCCCTTTTGAGAGGTTCTTTCCCTGACTCTTGTACCCATGGCTAAGAGCTCTTGCTTCCCCAAGAGCCACTCCCAACCCATTTCCAGCAGCCTAGACAATCCAAAAGGGATTCTGGGTAATTACCTTTTTGGTGGGCTAACCATCATCAGTTAACTAAGTTCTAGAGTAAGAGCCCCTGGGTAGGTATTTACAGGGAGCAAAATGACGGGTAGACAGATTGGAGACAGGAAACCTTTTATTTGCACAGTGGTTACATTGAAGGGGAGCTGCTGAGCTAGCATGTTTCCACGCAAGATGGACAGTGCCTGAGGACTGAGTGTCCTCAGAAAAATTTAATAAGGCATTTAATGCCTTAAAAATGCTTTTTAAAGGGACATCAGGATCTAACTGAAGTCTATAAAACTGTAATACATGTCACAGAGGAAGACCAGGACCCAATTAAAGGAATTCTTAAGGGTACTCAGAGACTGTGTGAAGAGAAAATCCTGACTCTTCCCAGACTTGGAGGTTCTACCCATCAATCTGTCCTCCACTCTGCAAGCAAAGTCTACAGAGCGTCGTCTCTAATTATCTATGAAATAATAGTTGGGTAGACAGATAGGTAGGTAGATAGATTATAGATATATGATGATAGATGGAAAATGATAGAGATAGATGATAGAACATTGGTAGATATTAGATGGTAAATGGATAGATAGATGATAGATAAGATAGATGATAGATGGATAGATAGATAGATAGATAGATAGATGATAGATAGATAGATAGATGATAGATAGATAGATAGATAGATAGATAGATAGATAGATAGATAGATAGACAGACAAGGAATGGATGGATGGATGGAAAACAATCCTGGATATCTCTTTTTCCTTTAAAGAAAGTTTTCCATGAGGGAAAACATACCAACACTTGCTAGGGTCACATGGTAAGTTAGAAGCTAGGCTGTGAGAAGAATTCTGGCTCCCGGGTCTGAGCACATCCATTCTGTCCTGGAGTTTAACTTTCAGCACACTGAGAAATTCCATGAACTCCAAACACAACTTTACCAAGTCTTAGTGTGGCTGCTCATGAAATATAGCAGAGAAAACATATTGCTTCCCAGAAGCTTCCAGAGAGCTCCTGGGTCACAGAGGGAAAACATGTGGCCTAGCATTTCAAGGTGGGGCAGGGGGTAAGGGTTATAGTGAGGTTTCATGCTAATAAAATCCCTCCCAACCCAAACTAACCCACATTCAGAAACCCAGATCCAATTAACCTGACATCAGTAAAGCCGGTGCTGTCCTGTGTATCATGCTGTGCGAAACCCAAACATTTGAAAATTTACTTTGGGTTGAATATTACCAGAAAATCCTCCTGCTGGTGAGTAGTGGGCAGTTCTTTTCTTTGTGCAATGACAGCCCTGCTCAGAAACCCCAGCCTTCCAGAACCCGCCCATCCTACAGGCTCTTAGCTGGTAGATTCAGTTCAAGGTCCTCAAAGTGCCTATCATTGTCCAACCCACATAATGTGTTAATAACCAAGGGCTATTATGTCGGTTTATCCTAAGTCACTCACGGCAGAAATGCATATTCTTTGGTGCATTCTTCCTCTAGATGTTCAAATGCACCACATTTATATTAAGGCTATTTAATGTGAGGGGTCCACTCTGCCCGGCAGAGCGTTAAACGCCCCGGCATTGTCTTCTGGTGAAGACTCTACAGTCATTGTTCCCTTTCCTGCTGCAGACCAACTCCTCCCCATGGGGAGATGGGCCGAGGGAAGGTTGGAAGGTAGACATGCTTTCAGTGTGTGCCATGGAGAAACAGCAATCCAACCTCCTTCACTGCCGGTATTCTTCCAAGTGGCCAAAAACAATGTGCAGACTTGGAACCACTGCCTGGCCTCTGTTCACAGACTCCTGAAAAATAGACTGCCCGACTCCTCCCAGTTGCTGACTGTCCCTCAGGACTCCAGGCTAACGGTTATGCTTTTAGTCCAGCTTAAGATTGATCTGTTCAGTAACTCCCCTTTGTGCGACCATAGTGTGTTTGAAGCCTTCTTAGTGCACACCTCTCGAAGCTGGGACAGCCTGTTGATTCTGAGGTGTCCCCCCACGGGCATTACCACCTCGGGTCTAGCATCACTACTGTAGATTTACTTTTCTACAACCAGGGTGCCTAATCAAACAAGTTTAACATAGTAGTGTTTCTTTTCTCCTTGAAAATCCATTATTCAGGCAAATCAGGACACACTGAAAATTGGAAGATGATGATGTGGAAGAGAGAACTCACGGGCACCTTGAAACTACGTCATTTCTTCCTCCCATGCATGGCGCAGGCCAGGTAAGAATGACGAGGGTAGTCTGGCATTTGTGCAGAAGACCTGTCATTTGCTAAGCACTCGGACCATGAGCAGGAACGCCTAAACACCCGGGGAAGCTGTGCAGTGAAACCCAGTCTACCTCCACTTCAGAATTACCTGACCCCTGCACTTTTTTTTTCTTAACTGCAGCCCATAGGGAGGTAATTACCACTCTTCTCCCTTGGTGGATAAGCACACAGGACGATCAGCAACTTCCTGAGCTGACACACAAGGAGATAGCTAAGTCTAGGTGAAGACTTAGGACTGGACATCACGGTCCTTTCCCTTCTGAAGTAATGCAACCCTGTGTTTCACAGGTAAAGGAACCAAGGGCTCATATTTGGCTGTAACTATGAAAGCCTACAGCTGAGTGTGGAGGAGCTGAGACACTGGGAGTTACATCCACACCATATGAACTGTGTAAGATCAGAGGCAAGAAATATTTCCAATAAAACTTTCCAAATATTTTCCAATAGATAAAAACACAGTTCTGGGCTGGGGAGGTAACCCACTGGCAAAATACTCCTGTACCATATGCAAAGTCTGAGTTCCTTTCTCAACCCCGCCCAACCCCAAAAGTTATACCAGACAGCACGCACACTTAAACTCTGAGTATCTGGATAAAGTCTCCTCTATAACATCAATCCTGAGCATATTCTATGTCAACCCTCAGCCCTGCCCAGAAGACTTCTAAGCTGCCTGGTTCTTGTGCTTGGACATCCAACTGGGAAACCGAGTTCCCCGTGTTCAAGACAGGCTCTTCTGCTGCTTCCAGAGGTGGCTGGAGGTTGCTCTGGTCACAAGCATTCATATAGGCCGTACTAGAAACCCTCACACAGGGCTCCAGAGGAACAGTCTGATGTCAGAGTTCACAAGCATTGAAAACTAGGGATCTGCCAGGCCTGGAGAGAGGGGAGGGAACCCGGATGGACTGTACTTTCTGCAGAATAGGATGATTTAGCCACCTTCCTATGAGGCATCTAGTCACACTCATTAACTCGGGATGGGACAATGCCACATAGATGGAAGGCTGCTTCAGGTCACACTGGTAACAAACAAGTTTCACTGAATGTCTGGTTATACACTGGCCCGCCGGAGCAGAACAATCCATGAGCTTGCCCCCCAAGAACAGGAGAGACTTCATTTTAAGGAATAGCAAATATTTTCCCAGGCCCCCGGCTGCTTCATTAACGCTTGCCTTATTTGGGGAGAAGGAAAACTGGCTGAAGGACCGTGGCGGGTTTTATGTGCCGTGAACTGGCAATGTTTTGGAACAAAAAAACAAGTTTTACACAAGGGTACTTACGGCATCATTATCACATTTTCCAGCCCAGGACAGTGCTTGCCAGGGAGTGAAAGAAAGGGCTGAGAACTGGGAACACTACTACCTTCAGGACAGCAGCGCTGAAACAAGGAGGCTTTAGAATAACGCTCTGTTCGTGTGTAC
Organism: Micromys minutus; assembly: GCF_963924665.1. Lineage (NCBI taxonomy): Eukaryota > Metazoa > Chordata > Mammalia > Rodentia > Muridae > Micromys > Micromys minutus. The sequence goes on from NC_137971.1 coordinate 5,026,860, forward strand.
ATTTATGGTAAACTAACCCTCCTGCATTTACCTTATAACAGTGTTACAGGTAGACATACTTATATAATTTATTTAATGTTCTCTAAAATCCATGCTTACTTAGGTTTCATGCAATTTATTAAGTTTTTAGTCTGGCCTGCAGAAAGGGGGAAAAATAGAAGCAGATGTGAGCCCACTATTCGAAGTTAAATGCTCACTAGCCTCCTGCAAAGAGTAAGACGGCTGGAAAATGTGTACACAGCCACAATTCAAGGGGGAGCCTGGCCCAGCCCCCCTCCCACCTACCCCAAGGAGGAGGCCTGGCCCTGACAAGTTTTAGGCATCTTGCAGCCGGCCAAAGCCAAAGAACAAAAATTAGATAGATAGATAGATAGATAGATAGATAGATAGATAGATAGATAGATAGATAGAAAGACAGACAAATAAAAATGAAATCTCAAGCAACAAAATGTTGATGTCTGATTGGAAAACGGTTACCTGTTCCAAAAGCACAGTCCTTCTGCAAAGTGAAGAACAGACAGTCCCAGCCAGCCCTCAGGAACATCAAGATCTTCCCAGGTAGCAATAAATACCTTCCATTCCTCTCAGGAATGTTCTAGGTTTATCTACCAGACATCTCAAGGCCACATAGCAACCTCTGCCAACCTGCCTGGGACATACAGTCTCCAGCCCACTCAACTGTCTCTCTGTCTGTCTGTCTCTCTGTCTGTCTCTTCTCTCTGTATCTCCCTGTCTCTGTCTGTCTCTCTCTCTGTGTCTCTCTCTGTCTCCCCACCTCACTCTGACTCTGATCTTGCTCAAGTTTTCCCTTCTATCTGACATTTACTGAATCTCTTGCCATATTTCCTTTTTCCTAAATAAAAACTTTCACTGTTCAAATCTTGGTGCTTTTCTCATCCTTTATGTTTTTCCTTCTTCAGGCCCCTTGGAAAAGGCTCAGAACCAGCTAGGTGAGGGGTTCTCCAGAGAACCAAGCCAGAAAGAAAAGGAGAGCAGGGAGAGGGGAGGTGACAGAGTCAGCTGCTTTAGATAGCATACCCGAAGCCATCCAGTCCCCACGGAGTTCATGCTCCTGACTCCTCCTGCTTCTCTCCTTCACACTCCTCACCCCCAGGGTCACTGCAATCTACTCAGCAACAGAGACTACACCATAAATTTGTCATTGCTTCACTGTCCTAGAAGCTGGGAGCTGAAGTCCTCAGTGGCAGAATGCTTGGCGACAAGCACAAGGTTCTGGGTTCGATCCCTGACATAAGGTAAAATATGGAGGAGGAGAAGGAGGAAAAGAAGGAGGGAGGAGGAGGAGGAGGAGGGAGAAGGAGGAGGGAGGAGGAGGAGGGAGGAGGAGGAGGACAGAGGAAGGAGGAGGAGGGAGGAGGAGAAGGGGGAGGAGAATGAGGGAGGATGAGGAGAAGGAGGAAAAAGAGGAAGGAGGAGGAGGAGGAGGAGGGAGGAGGAGGAAGGAGGAAGAGGAGGAGGGAGGAGGAGGAGGAGGAGGAGGGAGGAGGAGGAGGAGGAGGCGGGAAAAGGAGGAGAATGAGGGAGGAGGAGAAGAAGAAGGTAAAGGAGGAGGGAGGATGAGGAGGAGGGAGGTAGAGGGAGGAAGAGGAGGAGAGAGGAGAAAAAAGGAGGAGGGTGAGGGAGGAGGAGAAGGAGGAAAAGAAGGAGGGAGGAGGAGGAGGAGGAAGAGGGAGGAGGAGGGAAGAGAAGGCAGCAGGAACTAGCAAATGTAAGTAGGAGCCTATCATCAGAGTTAAGAATATGAGACATGGAGACAAATGGAATGTTCTAGCATAACTATAAAGCCATGTCAGGGTCCCGGTAGAAAAGCACAGCGTGGACACGGCAGCAGAGGTTGTCCTGCCTGGCAAACTGTGTTAGAGCATGAGGAGAAAGTGAAGTTCAGGTCTGCAGGCCCCGCTTTCCTCCAGTGCTTTGTTTTTAGTCTTGTGCAAGACACTTCCTACAGAGCCAGCCACCCACCAATGGCGGACTGTATGGACACATGCGCACTGTTTATCTGTGTGGCTGCAGAGATTTCCGACAGAAATCACACCTCGTTTGTTATTCGGTCGTTGGCAGTACAGAGCTGGAAAGGAAACCCTCCCTTATTTATTAAAGACCCCTAAGGTCCCACAGGCGCAGACCCCAGGGGGGTTATAACAAAGCACAAAGGCCCGACCTCAGGTCTTGGTTCAGTTCCTTCCTGGCTTATATAAACACCTAATAGACTCTTAATTGGGTCAAATATCACCTAGATGTCAAAAAAAAAAAAAAAAAAAACAAAAAACAAAAAAACAAATAAACTGGCCTGGTAAGACTAAGCTTTTAAAAAACTATTATCTGTTCTCTACACTGCCCCTCCCCCCAAAAAATAGGGGTTAGGATGGGGCAAATAATAACAAAAGCACTGGGTCCTGCAGAGCACACGTCTGACATGTGTGAAGGGGACAGGGGACAGGAATATGTTAACCTTCTGCCGTTGTCAATAGTAGCCAGGGTCTCAGGAAGGCCATCCTCGGCCAAGTGACCAGTTTCAAGACAGTTTAGGAAAGTGAGGATAGACAGTCAGCTTTTGGGGACAATCTCATGGTGTCCTCTGGGCTTCCGCCTTGGAACAGGAAACCAAAGGTATTGCCTATCTCAGTAAAATCACCTTCGTAGAACTGATTTTCCAAACCCTTTCGGCCACGGTGAAACTAAACTTGTACCCTCTGTTCCCTTCCTCCTTCCTGGCCAAAGTTTAGTAGGCCAAGGATGTCACCTTTTGTCAGCAACAAGAGACAGATGTGGCCGGACAACAGCGACTGCCCTCTTTGCTTCTGAAGCTCCCTCCACTTCTCCATCACCAAAGCGATTCTCTGAGAACCTCCTGCCTCTCAAGAAGAGATTGCGAACATCATGACTGTCGAGAGGATGCGCGCCGCCAAGTTCTAACTACCAAGTAGTTACTCTACACACGTGCCAGCTAACAAACCGGGGATTCCCTTTGTGAAGAAAAAGACCAGAATGTAACTGTACAGTTCCGGGGGGAAGATCAATAACCATCAGAAGGGAAGAGAGAAAGCAGGCACTTAATTCACCGCCCTTTCATCTCAATGGAAGAGCAAATTTCCTGAGTGACATGGCCCTTCCTCTCCGCTGAAGTCTTGACCAAGGAAGAGCGTGTGAAATATTTACGACTGGTCTTTCTCACTAATACCAGCAACACACTTACAAACACACTCATTAGCACCTAGACAGCAGAGGGAAACCAGACCGTGGTAGACCAGGCGTGGTACACACTAATCCACTTTATTGGCAGAATGCGGTGGGGACATACAAAAAGTCAGGTATGGTCTATCCCCTAAGCATTTCAGGGGAGGATTCCCAGGCCACCACACAGAGGACCCTTCAGATCTCATCCCCATCCCAGCCAAGCGAGAGAAAGAGCCTGTGAACAGACCTTAACTGATAATCCTCCAGGGCTGCAGAGATGGCTCAGTTCATAATGCACTTGCCACCCGAGCTCAAACACATGAGTTCAATCCCCCAGAACCCATGCAAAAAAAAGCTGGGTATGACCATTATCCTCCTGCTGGAGAAGACATAAGGTTCCCTGGAGCTTGTTGACTGGCCAGTCTAGACCAGTCAAGCTCCAGGTTCACTGAGAGATATGTGACTATACAGAAGGTAGGTAGAAGACACTAAATGTTAGCCTCTAGCCTTCACACACCCACACACACACTCCCGCACACAGAAGCACACATGCACACACGTCAACTATATTCAGCCTTAGGAAACTGTCCACTGAAAGTCACTGGCGTGCCTTCTGAAAGACACCATGACCAGAGATATTGTACAGGGCAAAGGCAGGATGGGGAACTGAGTTTCTGAATCATAACAATAACAATAATAAACACAACTTAATAATGCAGCCCCAGATGCTGACCCTGTGAAGATTCCTTGAGGAGGAGCCAACCTGAAGACTTTAGACCCTTTAATAAATGAGGTGAGGTCTTCTCCGCACCCCAGCTTTGCAGGGGCAACTGCTGCCTCACCCTCCTGCAATGGCGGACGGCAGACTGCGCTCACAGGGGCCGAGCAGTCACCACTCTGAGCAATGGCCTGACCGTGGAGCACTCTCCCCAGCATAGCTCTTCCTGTATATTTTGGGCTCTGTGATCACATAGTATACCAATTAACACTTCCTCATCTAGAAACACAGTCTTCTGGGAAACACACTTTCTCTTCGGTGTGGCCGGGTAGTTCTGCCATAGCTTGTAATTTTGGCGAAGGAAGTGACTTCCTGTCTGACAGGAAGCAGATGCCAAAGCTCACTTTAGCTGCCTGCAAAATTCTTGTGGAAAAGTTAAAGAGAGAGAGAGCCTCAAGTTCCCCTAAGGGAAGACAACCCCTTTATCAGGCAGAGCCCAGCTCTTCCAAGATGGCCAACCTCTCCCCTGACCCCTATTTATTAAAATGAGTTTATCTAACAAACAACCAAGCACATTCAGGTCCTGAAGAAGTAAGTCTGGTTTCTGCTTGGGGAACAACAGCCCTTTCAGAGCTTCTAGGACATAATGACCAGTTGAGTTTTGAACTTTGCCCAGATAAAGGCTGATACAGCAGGCCGGGCTGTTTGCTTCTTTAATCAACAAAGTTCAAGTGTGAACAGAACGCTGGCCTCCCTTTGTGCCTCCAGCTTCCTCCAAGACAAAGTTACTTTTCTCCCTTTATTAAGCACTAAGTGTATTTTTACAAGGGAGCCTGAATCCTTAGTTTTGTTTTTAAAAATTCCAACCACTTGATGGGGGTGGGGGGTGTTAAGTTTACTGAAGCAGTTTTTAGGAAGAGCAAACACTAAGGAGGCTTACCAGTTGAAAGCTAAAATTTAAATCGTTATCAGAAATCGTACTTCCTTCCCTAAGCCCCACCCTCATATCCACCAGAGCAGGTACCTACGGCAGCCAGCCACCTCTAAAAGCTGATGTTGTGCAAAGCTAACGTGTGGATTTCAGAAACAATGCCAGGCTGTGGCTCGGGCTGACACCAAACCCCTCAAAGGGCACCCAGGACAGAGGTGGACGGCACGTGGTACACAGAGCAATCTGCAATTGTCTTGTCGTTTCCTGGCATTTTAAATAGTTTCCTCTCTTTCCCTTTCCAATGTGCTTCTCTGTTTTTCTGTTTTCCTCTCCCCAAGCAGTTTCCCCGGCCAGCCTTGGGCAGTAAACAGTTAATATTCCACTCTCCCCTGCTGCCTTGGAAAGCAAAGGAACAATTGAGACATTGTCCAGTGAACAAGACTCCCAGGGACGACATTTTTGTTTATGCCCCAGTTCGCAGACTTTCCACTGGGCACGGTAAAGCCTGACCCGCACTACCTACGGTCCCAGAGCTGGAAGGGCCCTGCTTCGTTTGTTTTAAAGCCTGGCAGTCTGTTTTTGATTCAAACCCCAAACTTCCCCTCCCCTGCACCCCGCCTTTTACCCCAGAAAGTTGCCTCCTGACTCTAAGGCTCTGTTGCAATTCCTTCTTGGAATCTTCTGCCAAGAAAAGTAACAAAATATTTTTGAATACCAATGTTTGCATGGTTTGGTCAAAAAGGGTGGGGGTGGTTGGGTGGGTGGGAGGAGTCCAGACAAGTGGCCCAACCTTGGAAGCCAGGGTGTTTTTAACGGATTCACAAAAAAAACTCCTCTAAATGGTATATAGGTGAGTGGGACCAAAGATGAACTCACACTCGAACTCTGGGAAGCGGAAAACATTTCAAAATCCACAGAGCCTTCAAAACACCCAAACTTTAGGCTCAAAAAAAACCAGTATCTTTTCCCAGTCCAGGTCATTGACTGAGGTACCATTAAAACCACAGTCCAAAGGTCCCCCACCACCAGCCTTAACAGCTATGGGCACAGGCAAGGGTGGGTTTGCAGGCTTGGGGCCGCTCTGTGGCTCTGTGCAAGCATGCTCAGCAGTGAGCCTCACCAGCTTCTACTCCTGCGGCAGCTTAGGGTTCAAAAGGGTGGCGGCCACTCTGCACACAGACAAGCTTTCCCACTGGCTCAGGGCTACTGTGGGAAGATGTGAGGGAGTATGCATACACTCAGGAGCACAAGGTACTCTCACACAGGCACACACAGTGGGCAACACAGACACACACACACACACACACACCAGTACAGGTGCACACACATACATACAGGTGCACACAAACTGGTATACACACACAAACACACACAAAACCCACAGGTACACAGATACATACACAGTTGTGCCTCATAGTATGCACACATACACACAGGTGAACACACAGTGGGTGTGTGTGTGTGTACACATACAGGTATTTACACAGTTGTACCACACACAGTGGCACACAACATATAGGTGTATATAAGCAGGCACATGCAGAGGTTCATATACAGGAGGTGTGCATTCACACAATGGACACACACACACTCGAAATCAGATTCCTGACAACGGGAATACCAACTCCCTGGATCCCCTCATTATTTGAATCGTAGACACAGCACTTTTGAGCAGGATGCCTGCAGATGGGGTCAGGGCTACTCCCACCCCAGAGCACCACATAGAGGAAGTCTGCATTGCCTGGGTGACTCTGCTCAACCAGCCTGGTGCCCCTCTCTTCTCCTCTCTACTCCCAGCCCAGCCTTTGGCTATAGTCCCACTGTGTGCTCTGTGTGGGACAGGGGTGCACAATCCTTCATCCCTGGCTTCTCCGGCATCTGTCACCAGGTGGTGATGCTTTCATGGCCCATTTGAATGTAACATGCCATCCCTTACCTTTTCAGGAGAAGGAGGAGGGCCTGCTATCTGTCTGTTGTAAGTTCTTATTACCCAATTTCAGTCAAAACACAGGATTCCCAGAGCCAGGGGGGAGCTGTGACCATTTCTCTTGCTTCTGGGTCCCCCAACTGACCCAGTGGAAGGCAAAAGTGGCAGGAACTCCTTCTTGGCAGGATAATCAACACCGTCTCCAGTGTTCACATTCAGGAAGCATTTGAGCTCTGGACCCTCCAAAGTTTAGAGCTGGCTTGTGTGTTTGCTCCTCAGAAGCCCCAGGCCCAGCCTGCCCAGCCTCCCCTGCTGCCCCATTGGCCGGCTTTACTTCCCAGGAGCACCAAGCCCTCTCTGGAATCACCTCACCCAATTCCAGCTGAAAGTCAGCGCAGTAAACGAGGCCTCACCTCCTACCACACTAAGACTGCTGGAGCCTGAACCTCTATCCAGGAAAAAGCCGCCCTCTCCCCTGAGTATCAGTTTCATTGCCTATAAGATAGGAATAACATTTAACAGCTGAGGTTCACAGTAGGGAAACTTACAAGTCGTCTGCCTCAGGTTGTAAGTTGTCAAACTATTACTTTTGCTTTACTATTTATCACTATATCCATTTGGGTTGTGGTATTTCTTGGGTTGCTAATTTGGGTGTCTGTGCTCTCACCTCATCCCTGCCTTCAACAGGATGGAAGCCGCGGGATTCTGCTGACCAAACCCACCTGGCAGAGCGCATCCCCACCACTGCTGGGGGAGAGAAGTATGAATGAAGGGGACAGTTATCTGCCATCTCTCTTCGCGTAGCCAGCTCCTGCCCATCCAACGGCCAGCCCACCGGTAACATCTCCTGCAATGACGGAAGGGGCCAGGGGCAAATAGGAAGACTGGCCCTGTGGGGAATGGTCTGAAGGCTTCAGGCGCACAGAAACCATTCCAGCCCTGGTCACTGGGTTCTCAAATCTTTTTCTGCAGTTAAGGAGATGATGGAACCCAAACCCCAGGAAGTGGCTGGAGCTCGCTCACCCGGCGTCCCCTCCCAGCCTGCACACTCAAAGTGCTTTTTCTCCAAGTGGCAAATGAATCATGTCAGACCAGAAGCCATTTAAAAAGTACATGCTGTCAAAGAGCCATACTGCAGCATTCTCCATTTATTAATTATGCTATGGATTAGGATCAAAGTTGGAGAAATCTTGGTGTACTTGAAATAAATGGCTTTTGTGGTTACCTAAATCCTCCAAGTCCTCTGGAATGTAACTCCTTAGGCAAAAACAGTTCCCAGACTTCTTGACTCCCCCTACACACCACACCACACACACAAACACACACACACACACATACACACACACTCACTCACACCAATAACTCAGGGAGGTTGATGGGTCTGCCTCAAACCTGTGGGATGTAATTACTTGGGTTTTATTTTATTTTTTAGTTATGAAATATGCAACTCTTTCTCTTGATTGCCTTCCCAGCTCTGGGTTCTTAGTTTCTGTTGATGAATCTTAAAGACCCCCTTCCCACTCCTCTTTCCTGTCCTCTGACCCTCTCCCTCTTTCTTTCCAATTCAATTCAAACTCAAAATAACATTGAGTCAGCAGTGCTGGCTCATGTCTTTAATCCCAATTCTTGGGAAGCAGAGGCAGGCAGATCTCTGCGAGTTCAAGGCCAGCCTGGTCTACTGAGTGAGTTCCAGAACAGCCAGGGCTACACAGAGAAACCCTGACTGGAAAAAAAAAAAAAAAAAAAAAAAAAAACCATCAAAAGGCCAGTGGTGCAGCTTGGTGGGGAGGGGTGACTGGCTTCAGTCCCTAGATCCACATGGCAGAGGAAAAGAACCCTGTGATTGATATCTGACTTCCATGTGTATGTGCTCACACATTAAATAAATAATAATCAAATGTATTTTTAACTTAATGACTTGGGCTACCTGAGGTGGCCATGGGTGGCAGAGGCAGGCAGATTTTGTGAGTTCAAGACCACCCTAGTCTATATGTGACCCATGCAAGCCAGGATTACATTGTGAGATCATGACTCCAAAATAAAAACATAACGACTTAGGAAGATGTCAGGACTCAAACTCCAGGTTAATTTTCGTGAAAGTGTCAGGGTGCACCAAGTTACCAAAGAAGACTATGGCTGAGATACTGAGGGCAGCCATGGTCCAGACTCAAAGATTAGAATCCTGGCTCTGCCTCTCAAACCATCTAGCTTCTTTAGACCGTGAATTTCTTACCTCTAAAATGGGGATGGGAACACTTACTTCAAGAGGAACTGTTGGGAAGACTGACAAGGTTAAGTACAAAATACTTGCTGGAGCTTTATACCTCATCAATACCTGACGACATGACTTAGGGCCACGCTGCCAGGCAGACTTCTGCAGTCCATGCTTTCTGTACCTCTGACTCAGTGATATTTTTTTTTTAAATATTCTTGAATCGTAATTTAAAACCAACTCCTTGGCTTAGATGCCTGGGGAAAGTGGCTTCTACGGTTGTGGCTAAAGTAGCTGATGTGTAAGCAGAGTCTGCGTTCCCTAGGCTGAGGAGCCATGCCATTAACAAAAAGAGGAGGAGGAAGAGGAGGAGGGAGGAGGAGAACGGCAACAGCACATAAAGAACAATTCCTGGGAGCACCATCTGTCCTCCACCCGCATGCCACAGAAGCACTCATAAATGCTTAGACACGTGCATATGCATGGGTGCGCGCACACACATCCACACACATACACACACATGGGCACTATACAGAACCAACCAGAATTCTTGCAGCCTTTGTAGAATCTGGAGCTACTTAGATACAAAATGAAAACACAGAAGAAGAAACGGATGCACTCAAATCAATGCCCTGAAATGTAAAACGTATTTCAAAATCTATCTGTACACAGTTTAACAACAACACAAAGTACAGAAAAGTATTTTCATTTCTTACAACCTTCTCTCCAACTTAAATACAGCGCATCCGTAAATGAACACAGAAAAATTACTGGATTCTTTCAAATAAAGACATGAGTACATTGGGTGTACCAATAAATATACAATATGACCCTCAACCTCAGAAGCCAAAGAAGCACAAACCAGATAAAGTGGCACCACATAAAGAAGACCTCAGGCTGGTGGAAGGGTAGTTTCTGCTTCAGGAGCAAAGGTATTCATTGTCTTAGCCCAGAGCCAAGCAATGTGGATTTAAACCCAAACCCAGAAAATAGTTGCTCTATTCCTCTGTGTTAGTACAAGCCCTGAGAAAAGCCCTGCTGACAGTCAGTGCATGCTCACCCAAGGGCTCTTACTACTGCACAATGCAGAATTTTAAGAGGCTGTAAGCAGGAACTGGAGAGGTGGCTTAGTCGTTGAGAGCACTTGACATCTTACAGGACTGGGGTTCTGTTCCCAGCACTCACAGGGCAGCTTACGCAGTCTGCAACTCGAGTTCCAAGGGATCTGATGCTCCCTTTTGGCCTCACAGGACACCAAGGCACCAGCATTCATGTGGTAGACATACATACAATAGATACGCGGTCGTGGTGAAATTAGTGGGCTGGATTTCAGTGGACAGCACGGGGGGGGGGGATTCAAATACAGTGGTTTATTAAAAACAAAAACAAAACAAACAACAACAACAACCCAGTTGTATAACCCATGAAATAGAAAGCCACTAACATTGATCGTGAGATGCTACAGGTTCAAGTTCACACACATGGGCAGCTGTCCAGGCACCCGCATGTGACCAGGGCTATCGCTGAGGGAGGCTCGCAGTAATATGACTCCCTCTGTTGCTTGCTGTCTATGTCACGAGTTCATGTCTTTTTGTCCTAAGAACTCACAGAGCCTCATTTCCTCAACACAGTAATTCCACCATCATATAATAGAATAATCTACCTCCAACAGGACTTGGGGAGCAGATAGAGAGACACAGGGCGGTAAGGTATCCAGAGATCTAACTCGCCTTTACCTGCATATGCTTCCATGAGTGTATTCCAAGGACAGGGCTCTGCATTCTAACTCTGAGTTCAAATTCCAGCCCTGTTGCTTGGGTTTCCTCATTTCTAAAACAGGAGTGGCAACAGCCAGTCCCTTACCGTGTTAGAGGGTTAAGCTGGTGATTACTGAGAAAGGTGTCTGCATGTGGCCGAGCGCTCAGTGACAGCCAGCATGACCACAATAGCACCTGTGTGTCTCGACACCTCTTCAGGGATCAGTTCAACTATCAAAAATGTGGGCGTGAGTCGGAGAGGTGTTTGCTGCATAAGCATGAGAAACTGAGGTTCATCCCCAGACTCCATAAGAAAGCCAGGCGTGGCCATTCTTAGAATCCCAGTGCTGGGAGGCAGAAACAGGAAGATCCTCACTGGCCTGCCAGCCTAAGTCAATGACCAAGTGCCAGGTAAAAATAATATCCACTTAAGGAGGGAGGGAGGGAGAGAAGAGAAGGAGGGAGGGAGGGAGGGGGAGGGAGGGAAAGAAGAAAATAAAAAGAAAAGAAAGATGACATCCTAAGGAAGAACCCCAGAGGTCAACCTTTGATTTCTACACACACACACATGTGGACACACACATGCATACATGTGTGTGTGTGTGTGAGTGTGTGTGTGTGTGTGTGTATATGCACACACATACAGATACAGATACTCATGAGATGAGAGCTTGCTACCAGGAGAGTTATCAATACACAAATTCTAGGATAAAGTCTTAATAGCAAAAGAAAAGACAGCAGGAGGAGAGGGGCTGAGAGAGGAGATGCTCTGACCTGTGACTAGACAGTCTTGTGTCCCTGTCACTGTGACCCTGGAATGAAGCAAGTCCAAAGGTTCTCCAAACCTTTCAATTTGGCTCTTGGTTTGAACTCTGGTATATGGGCCTGAGCCGAGCAGGATCCTGACTTGGACAACTGAAAACCCGTGCCAGAGACTTCACACAAGCATCCAGACACCAGAGCGCCAAATCCAACCCTGCTGAACTCGTTCATTCTGTCCAGAGATACAAACCCACACTAGCTTACAGGCCAGATTGTACAACACTCACTGAAACACTTGTGTTATAGAAGAAAAAAGAAACCCACTCTTCCAAATTAAATGTCCTGGTAGATTAAAAGTTATCACCTTCTTCAGAAACACCACCGTTTCCTTTTGTTTTGTTTCCTTTTGTGAGCCCATAGTTAACTGAAAGGTGGGGTGTGGACCCATTGCTGCTGAAGACAGCCCCTAAAGCTAACTCTGCTTCTCTTGCACTTCTTAGTTTCTGATTCTGATGAAAAATTGTCCCCTGTCCCACCTGCTCTGGTTATCTTTAACTGTCACTTTGACATGCCCTAGGGTCATTAAATCAACTGAGAAATTCCTTAGATCAGATTGCCCTGTGGCCTAGTTGGGGAATCCTCTTGATGGTTAATTGCAGGGAGAGTCAGGCCCAATGCAGGCGGCACCACCCTAGGCAGGTGGGCTGAACTTAAGAAAGCTAGCTAAGGAAAAGCTGGCTTCCCAGCCAGGCAGCTCCATCCTGCATAGTTCCTGCTGTACAAACTGTAAGTGAGGTCCTGGGTCAGAGGTCAGGCTGTGAGGCACAGCAAGCAAGCCTTGCCTTCAAGTTCCTGCTCTGAGTTCTTGCCTTCACTTCCCTCAGTGATGGACTGCAATCTGGAGATGGGAACCGAAGTTAAGTTCGCTTCTCCCACTAAGTTGCTTCTGGTTGAAGTGTTTTGTCTCAGCAACAGGAACTAAGCAAGAATATAGTCATTGCATTTGCAGCCAGCTTTTAGGGACACGGGAAGTGGGCAAAGTGGTGCACCCCTTTCATCTCTGCGCGCAGGAGGCAGGCAGATCTCTGTGAGCTCGAGGCCAGCCTGGTCTACATGGTGAGTCCAGGACAGCTGGGGCTATGTAGAGAGACCTATCTCGAAAACAAGAGTGGGACAGACATACCAGGGCATCTTCATGGGCAGTACAGGGAGGGAGCTCAGTTTCCATAAAAAGCACCAATGCCAATGTGAACATCGTGGTGTCCCACGCTCTCCAGCGTCACCCGGGACAGAGCCACACCCATCCAAACCCTTGACAGTGGAGTCCTGGCATGCTGAGCCTCACAATCTGTGTGTTGCCACTGCAGGCGACCCCCACCAGATCTACAGGGACACGCAGGACCCTCAGCTCCAGGACCTGGAAACAACACTCTGCGTGTTCTGGGACTGTATGGCCATTTGTACAACGTTTTAGTGAGAAATGAAGAGAAGCGGTCACCGCGCTGAGAGAGAAACAGCAGGTTTCTGCATTTGCCACTGATTATCTGCATAAGGAAACAATGTTTCCAAACTATACAAGTAAGCCTGGCCAAGAAACAAAAGAGTTTTCCAGCAATGATGAGCGAGCGATTGGGAGCCAGGGCAGAAAAGTCTGAGAAACCAAAAATATAAAATCAGGAATTTCATGAAAATACCTAACATTCATCTTTTAAATTCCCCAGGACCGCAGGGCCGAATCATAGAAACCCCTGTGTCTACTCCAGCCTCCCTTTACAGATCTCCCTTTACTGAGAAAGCAGTCCCCTGCTTATAGGAGCTCTCAGACTAGCTCAGACCGACTTCGTTCTTAGAGAGGACAGGTGTGTTCTACACCCGTGGGCTTCTGTGTGCAACAGTGACAGACATGGGTCAGACCCCAGAACTTTTGAGATAAATAAAACCAAAATTTAAAAGGATATTTTTAAATGTAGCATAAGCCTAAAGGCTTGAGTAATTCTATGAGATCTACTTTGGCCATAAAAACAACACAAAACCACTTCAAACTAGTTAAAGTGTTGCCCCCCCAGGATAATCCAATACTGGAGCTGGCTACACAGAATTACACAGTGCCATCCCAGCATCCTCTCTGCACCCATTCAATCCTCGGCAAATGACAGTCTTCCACTCCAGGACCAGGGGCATGTGTACACCAAGGCAAGGATGCGGCTGTGTGGAAACTGCAGAGTACCACAGTGAGCCACAGATTCAGGCTCTGCATTAAAATGCATGAAGACGAACAAACCTGTATTGTATGTCTGTTCCTGTCAGTGGGCAGGACAGGACCCTGTCTGCCATGGCCAAGAAGTGGCAGTGGGGCCATCGAAAAGGAAAGCAATGTAGGCACCGGCATCCTGCTCAGCACTGAGTCCACCTTAAGGTCCCAGCTGGAAGGACAGCACAGCACATACCTGCTGGTCGCCAAGGCTACACCTGCCAAGCCCTTGCCAAATGGGACAAGAAGCCCTGTCCAAGCGGAAGTGGCTTCTCCCAATGCCTCAGACAATGCCTTGCAATCCCCCACACCACCGAGCTATGACACTTAGCGGAAAAGGGCTGCTACCATGTCCCAAAGAACTATCCTGGGAGTCTGGACATGTGGCTCAGTTAACAGGAAGCTTGTCTAGCAGCAGGGAGCCCTGGGTTCCATCCCCAGCACGCACGGGATATGCTGGCGTATGCCTGCAGTCTCAGAATCGGGTGTCCAAGGCCTCTCAAGGCCACACAATGAGCTGGAGGCTAACGTAAGCTCCATGAAACCCTGTCTCAAAACAAAACACTATTTTTGTTCCTGAGTTCCAACAAGGTTTCCCAGGAAACCTAGCTGTGTTCTCAGTCCATTATGAGGTATGTTTGTTTATACATAAATTTTATTTTCTGCCCCCACTCCCATCAAGGCCAGCTTCTCCCTTGAGTAGCAAACAGCTTGGGAACAACACTTCACTTACAGTCTCTCAGAACTCTGAGCGGGGGCCCAACATCAAAAGCCACAGAAAGGGAAGGAGTCAGCTGAGACCTGAGGACAGATGGAGATAAGAGCCAAGGGTCCGCCCAGTCTCTAGAGGGCATGGCAGGAGCAGAACCCGAGAATACACTGTGGGGTTTGGTCCTCTCCTTCCTTCTCTCTGCTGCTCAGTTAGAGGCTACCTTCACCCTCAAATTCAGGTAATACAATGGCTATGGGGAGTCTAAGGAGAAAAGCTTGTGTTCTTAGAGTCGCAAGGGCAAGAGGCCTTTACCTCTCAGACCCACGGGGCTCCCATTTCTTTTTTATTACACCACCTCAGTGATGTATCTAATCAGTGCCCGGATCCACCTGCTATGCGGGTCTGGGCTGGAAACAGATTGCATCACGCTGTCTGGGGCTGTTTAGCAGTAGCTTGAGATTGCAGGACCCTGCAACTGGATGGACAGGAAGCTTCAGGGTAAGGTGGGGCTCACATGCAGACCATTAGTGGTCTTCGGCTACCACCAAGGAGCCAGACATTGGACATTTTAACTAAGACATTAGCTATATTGTCATATGCCCAGGCAACCAAAACATGATTGGGTATCTGGACTTAACTGGCCTGGGCATTGTCAATCCTGAGTCCTTAAATATCATAATCAACTTTCAGTCAGGTGTCAGAGCCAAGTGTCTGTCTGTAGCTGACCTGGGTCTTTTCCCTAAAATGAGATTTAGGCCCAGATTTTCAGAACTACATGATAGGCTGTATATAAGGTTCCCAAAGGCCATAAGTGTAGGAACCGTGGGGATTCAAGGATATCGGCACAGGAAGTTAAAAATTTGGGAGCTAAAAAGAACAGATCTACACCAAGTGAGAGACAAGTAAGGATAGACTGTGGTAGTGATGGCAAGGGGGTTGAAAAGGAGCGAGAAACACACACACATACACACACACATATATACACACATACATATATATACACACACATATATATACACACACACGCACACACACATACACACACATATATACACATACATATATACACACACATACACACACACACACACACACACATATATATACACATACAGACATACATGCACCCCCCACACACACAGAGACATGTGCACACAAAAGAGAAAGGGTGGGTTATCAGCACACAGGCTGGGCTGAGAGCATGGAACAGGAATGTGAGAGAAAGAAGAATCAAGAATGAAACATGTTTAGGCCGTGAGCTATTGATAAAGTCTGCTGACCTTTAGCTTGATTCTGGACATAGTCATTTTCCTACAGCATCCAAAGGGAGGGCGAGCCTGGCAGACAGGATTTGTACCTGGGGAATTAGTGGTCACTCTTGCCAGTGATTCCCAGGCAACTCTTCCAACTCAACAAAACCCTCCACGTAAAAAGCTGGGAGTGGCCACATGAACATCTGTAACTCCGGGGCCATGGTAGGTAGGGACAGGAGGGTGGCAGGGGCTCCTAGCTCAGCTCCGGAGTTACTGAGAAGCCCGGTCTCGGGGAATAAGGCATAAAATGATAAAGCATGACACACAGTATCATCCTTCCCTGGCATCCTCACACATGTGCATGGGCACACACACATGTGAATAGACATCGTATATGAGTATCTTTGATAACTGAAAAATACAGGGCTAGAGAGATTAGTCAGTAGATAAAGAAGCTTGTTGTCAAGCCTGAGGATCTGAGTTCAAGCTCCCAAGATCACACAGAGAGAACTGACTCTTATGCCGTGTTTTGCATTACAGATGATGACGTGGAAGTCATTAACAAGTCAGTCACAAAATAACTCCATGAGCCCTTACTACAGCTTTAGCAAAATATACCAACAACCCATCAATAACCAATTCCTAGATTTCCCATTTGAGCCCTTTGGGGGTTCAGGGGCCTCTGTCCCAGGAGTCTTAACCAGAAGACAAAAGCCCCACACCCTGACTTTCTGGTGCTTTCGTGTAACCACGCTCCATGGAAGTGTTGCCACGGCAATTAGACACATTTGGCTGTGAGCAGAAGTGTGTAAGGACAGATTATCAAGTTACTGGCAAACCTTACCACATATCATAACCTCAAATTGTGTTTCTCCAAAACCACATCAGATAGAGAGAAAACACACACTCAGACAAGCGATGTGCTAACCCAGGCTCTGTGAACACTCTGGCCATGATGAAGTCACACTGGGTCCAAACCAAATTAGCTCCAGAAACTGGTTTTCTGCCTAATTAACGGAGCACTGAAGGAGGAAGGGAGAAAGTCACATGCAGAGAAATGAGTCACTGGGCTCCTTGGCTTCAAGAAACTTACAGTCTGGATGGAGGAATAGGCAGGCCCCAAGCACAGAGTTAATCAGCAAGACAAGAAATGGCAAGCAGGAAGCAATGGGTGCCAAAAGAACACTTTTGTTTTATTTACTGGAAAGATAAACATGGCCCAAACCATGAGCTGAGCTCTAAGACCCACGTTAATTTAAAACAGGCTTCTGTGTTCGGTAAACAGAGCAGGTGCTGATACCAAGTCAGCTTCACAGAGAAAGTTCCCATCTTGTCCCTTTATGCTAAGTAGACCTCTGCAGAGATGCCACCCCTCTTCTGGAAGGGGTCTGAAGCCCCCCACAGATCCAAGACCCAGTGAGAGACTTACTCTCCTTGCAGAACCCAGAGCTTGCTGAATCTATTTTAAGAGTGAATCATTTTTTTTTCCAGTAACCTTATTAAAGTCTGTGAAACAAATGTCAGAAACACTAGCTAGCAGGGATCTGCCAGAGACTCTTCCACAAAGCACACCAGGACCCAGCTCTGAGAGATGGCAGAGAGCCAAGTGAGGCTGCCAGCCCTCCCCCATTTGCTGTGGGCATATCTTTCACACAGGAGCCAATGGCCTCTCTAAAAAGTGGGTGTGTCTGCCCAACAACCTAATCTGGGGATTACAGGACTGACCAAGCTCCTTCACCACATCAAAATAACTGTAAAAGCAATATTGTAACTAAAGTGGTTTGTGAAAGGATACACCTGTAATCCTAACTCCCCCAGAGGTGGAGCCAGAAGGATTGATAATTTTAGGCAAACTTGGGCTACATAGTAACATTGTATCTCAAAAAGAAAAAAAAAAGAGATGAAAGAAGTAATTACATCAGAGACTGTAATTAACAGAGATTATGAGTACACTCAAGGCCTCTGAAATAGCCCTGGAAAAACTGAGCATGCTGGGGTAGCAAAAGCAGATGTTGTGTGTGAATTATCTTAGATGACGAACTGTGATCTGGTGAACCAGCAGCAGCAGCTGCTGCACGTGAAGGCCTTAAAGGTGAAGCCCCAGCAAGATCAACCCTGTCTGCTGAGTTCTGGAGCAAGGGGAGTTAAGGGTTCAGCTTTCTAGGGAAACCGAAACCTTTCCTTTTGCTAAGTTCCCCCAGAGAACCATTCTAATTATGGAAATCTGACACTAACATCTTCATAGCTGTAGGTGACACGCACAGAATTGAGACCTTTCAGGAAGATAATTTATGGCTATGTACCAAAAAAGAGCAATTTTTTATAAACTCTGTTCCTTTTCTAAATTCTTCTTTCATATCTATATCAAAAGAAAAGGGCAGGGGGAGGACAGAGATGTATAAAGGACCAACAATATGGTACTGATTACACAAATCAGAGCAAAATCACGTTAAGGATGCCTATGGGTCATTAAAAGACTTAAAAATAGCACTGACGTGAATAAGTACTTACTGACTTTAGTAGTTTTTGTTTTAAATAAATACAAAGCTGGAGCCATTGAACATGGCAAGGAGCAGTAAAGTGTTTAGAAGAAATAGAAGTACTAACTTAGAAGAAAGAGCCTAAGAGGAAATATCTCTGAAACATGATACTGGGTGGTTTTCAAACTGTCTATGGCAGGTACCAAGCTTATTAATAAAGAATACTACAGCCACTTAAAAAATTGATTTTGTGGGGTTAGACCAATGGCTCAGCAGTTAAGAGCATTGGCTGCTCATCCAGAGGACCTGGTGTCAGTTTCCAGCACCCACATTGCAGCTCTGTAATTGTCTGTAACCCCAGCTGAAAGGGAACTGACAAATTCACAGAGACACACATGCAGGCAAGATAGCAATGCACAGGAAATAAGAGGCAGAAAGGTTCCATTAAAATATGAGCAATTCTCATCCTTCAATGGTCTAAGATTTATCAGCCACAGATGATATGAATAAGATATAAATGGGGAAATTCTAAAGAAAGATGGTGTTGGGGTTGGAAGAACAGTCTCTTCAATGGGCACAAGCAGAACTGAACATGGAAAAGATACAAGGAGCCAGTGCTTCAGAGAAAGAGGTCTCAGCACACAATAAATATGGAAATCTTCTCACAAGATACCAATAAAGAAAAACAGTCTCCACCAGAATACTTCCTTCCCACACTAGAATTCTCCAGGGCAAGTCAAATAGCAAACACCAATGGAGCTATCACAGAGGGGCAATGTAATGGATTTCAAGGTCCTCAAACTTTGGTTCTACTCTGAAGGAAGAGAACACTATGGAGGTTAAACAATTCTTTGTGGCCTGGGTTTCTGTCACTACAGTGGGGCAGCCGCCATCACACCAGAACCTAAACCTCAAGAACTTCAGAAATTCTGTAAGGACCAAAGGATGACTTGGCTGTTTGACCTTGGGCTACACCACAGTCCTGGCCCACTATGCACCTTGGGGACTTTACCACACACTTTTCTTTAGAGAGCTGTGGTTCCATCCATGGCTCCTTTTCCCTCCAAAAGAAAGCCTGGATGCCTAGTACTCTGTGCTAGCTTCCCACATAAAAATAACAAGCCTGTGCGTAGTGTTGGCATGCTTGCTTTAGAGACGAGACAGGCATGCTCACTGCAGCCTTGTTTGTGAAACGGGAAGGGTCTGACTCAGCTGTTTCCAGCAAACACAGGCTGAGTATTCGAGAAAGGTTGTCTGAGTTATGGGTAACTGTAGGGTGATGTCATTATGCAGGTAGGCGGGTCCAGCCTTTCACTGTATGAGAAGGAAGGGTAGGCATGGAAAAAGGCTAGGAAAGGAAAAGGAGGAGAAACAGGATAATCAACATGGAAGACAAAGATGATCCATCTCCATCTGCCCAGCTCTGAGTAGCCATAGGTAGTTATGTATACTTTCTAAGGGATGAGTTCCTATAGGTCAATTTATCTTATCTAGGTGGGCAGTCTTTGTCAACAGGTTGTAAGCTTACTGTGTGGATGGACTGTAGATTGAGAATTTAACATATAAATCTGATTGATAAATTATTGATTGTTGAGTCATGATTTCACCAGGCTGTGGAGAATGTGAGCTAAGTTCCCAGCTGGCAGGAAGCCTGCTGGGAGGGGGCGGTTCTCAGACCCCGCCATGGAGAAACAACTGGCTGAACAGTACCAGGCTGGAACTGGTAGACGCTCCTTAATTATTCCTGCAACAGGTAACTAGATTAAATAAATAGCTAAATAAATAAACAGCAAGAAAGGCACACACACTCAGCAGGGGGAAGGAAGACAGTTCACAGACAGGGGTGAGAAACTCTTTTAAAAAAATCAATATAGATTCTCCTTTTTCAGCCAAAATTCACTGTCTCCACTGAAATAAGTACACACACACACACACACACCCCTTCTGCAAGGTTCTAAGTCCAATAATGGCTACAATACCTACAACCAGAAGCCACATCTCAGACAATCTGGAAGCTGGCAGGGGTCCTGGAGCCACACCCTCACACAGACAGGTAAGGAGCTCCCACCGGTACGCCCCTGACAGCACAGGAAAACATGCACGCAGTGTTCTTGGAACCAGCCTACTCATATGCTGTTCAGTGTCTATTCAGTAGTTAAGATGGGGCACCTGGGACCAGGGGCCTTGTTCCATGTCCTGACTCCCACCACTGCTGAAGCACGCGGTCTTCCTCAGAAGAATGGTGGGGCATCTTAATCGGACGAGGCAACACCCAGCATCGTCCTCTGGGAGTATTACTGTTTGCCACTGGTGTCCTTGTTCTCAGAGTCTGGGAGGCTTTTTCCGCTCACAGCAAACCATCACAACGCATCTGCAGCACCAGTGAATGACTCCATGACGGAATCAACATAAATGTGACTTCTCAAGAAAGAGACACAGAGAGACTGGGAGACAGACAGAGAGAGACAGAGAAAGAGAGAGAGACAGACAGAGAATGTTCTGTCCCAAACCTGCCTCGTACAGTAAAAGGCATTCTCAGGCCACCTACCCTTTTCTTCTAATCTGGCGGTGGTTTCCACTCTGGTTCCATCCAAACCTGCCTATGCCCACCATTCCTAGAGCCTCCAGTGTAGCACAAGCACCAAGCCCTTCTTAGGCCCTTACAGATTAGATGTCATAGCACCAGGGTCTCTCTGTCTCTTCCCTTCTACCTAGCATCGTCTACTCTTGCTGCTGCTCCACGGCTTCCACCAACGCTTCGAATCCCACCTGTAGTACTTTCAGTCGTTGTGTACAGATATAGCTTATGGTGGGATGTTTCCATGCATGTATACCGTGGACATGCTTAGCCACCTCAAGAACGCATTCTTTGGCTTGCCGTTCCTTTAATGCCCACCTACACAGATGAGAACATTTAGAATCTTCTAGAATAGCTGTTTTGAAAGACCCAATTAAACCATGTCAGTCGTCATTAGCCTACTGTGCCGCAGAATATGCGAAGTCACCCTCCTATTCAACTGTACCCAGGTACATGATGCCCAGGGCCTTAAGCCCTTCCCAGGCACAGGTGAGGGCGCTACAATTTTTGCTAACCTTGACATCTTTCTATCACAGAGCCCCCCTGAAACATGGGAACATTAAAAGAAAGAAAGAAAGAAAGAAAGAAAGAAAGAAAGAAAGAAAGAAAGAAAGTTGGAGGCCTTCATGTGCATTTAACCACAAAGAGAATGCTCTGGAGGTCATTTTTAAATTAACAATGAGTAGGTCCTCCTACACTCTGCTATGTCCCTTGGAAATCCTTAGCACAGAGGGGCAGCACTGTCTGAGTCCTGCTGGCTAGGCAGTATCTTGCAAGGTTTCCAGTAGCCATCAGCATGTAAGCAATTGGGAGGGAGGGAGGGAGGGAGGGAGGAGGAAGAAAGGAAGGAAGAAGGAGGAGGAGGAGGAGGAGGAGGTGGTGGAGGAGAGAGAGAGGAACTGTCTGACAGGTTCTCTTCCTTGGGATTCTGTCTGCTTTCCCATTCCACTCTTCAATGCTCATTACACAACAAAACACCCAAGACAGAGAAACAGGAAAAATCCACCCCAAGGTAAAACTCCACACTGACTTCAAAAGGAAACCCCCAAGATAAAATTGTAAAAACTTTTGAAGCCTTTTTGCTGGGTTGTAAGACACATGCTATACCAAAATACCACCATTTGGGGTCTAGAATCTTTTTTTCTCTGGGTACAAAGGAAGTTAAATGAAGGCCTTTGTATAGCAAAGGCACCTGGGGTGCTACCCAGGGAACAAGCCCTAACCCCACAGCTTACCAGCAGCTAGGGGCAGTCTGCCAAGCCTTGCGCAAGACACTACCACCCAGCACAGCCCTGCAGCTCCTCCTTTAACTTGTGAGAGGGAAAAGAGTTAGAATATACATTTCAGAAATGTTGGAGAAAGTAAAGGGGGACACATTAGAAAACGGAGAGAGAGACATTAGAAAATGGAGGGGGTAGGGAAGGAGAGATTGAATATCTTAAAATGGGTTCCTTGGCATTTTGAGACTTTATGAAGTCAGTGGGTTGGGCAGAGTGAATGTGGGGAGAGAGAGAGAGATGCATAGGCTGATTCCTTGAAGGAAGGGTCGGTGTTTGATCAGCCAATCAAGACTGGGGAATGATCTCTTCAGTTAGGTAAACTGGATCCTCAGAACACAGATTGGGAACCGCCTGGTTATAATAAACAAGATGCCATCTGTTGGTTAAAGGAACTATAATAAATATATGGGGTATTTGGTGGGACAGGGCTTACATAAATATTATTGGATAGGGCCAGGTTGTGGCTCAGAAGCAGAATGTCTGCTTAGTCTGAGCAAAGCCCTAGGTTCTAACCTCAGCACCAGGAAATGAGTGAACGGATTAATGAATAAATAAACGAGTGAAAGGGCACACTGTTAGGTAAATTGAATCCTTATTAACTATTCCACAATCAAGTCTTTAAAGGGGTGTGTGTGTGTGTGTGTGTGTGTGTGTGTGTGTGTGTGTGTGTGTGCGCACGCAGGTGTCTGTCGAGGCCAAAAGTAGGTATCAGACATCTTGGAGCTAGAAGTTACAGGCAGTTTGGAGCCACCCAAGGTGGGTGTTGGCATTGCCAACTCTGGTCCTCGGGCAGATTTGTAATGCTTTTAACTGCTGAGCCATCTCTCCAGCCCCACACACATCAACTTCATATGGCACAGAAACCTTCTACCACATTGGGGAAAAAATACCTCAAATCAGATTACTATGTTCAGGAAAATACCTTAAATTCCCAAAGGGAGGGCTCTTTTTCAAGTGGCAGTCCTGGAGCAAGCTGCATTCTTAGCAATCTGTGACAGTCATAACCTCAGTGACAACAAACCCCTAACACTTCTCTATTTTTACAGTGAAACATCAGATGTCATTTAGAAACAGCTTAGCCCACAAGTTACAATAATCCAAAATTCGGAGAAATTAGGAAACAATCTGTAGAAGACTATTTTGAAATGCATCTGGTGATATGCTATGATTATGGTGACACTTTCTTTAACAGAAGGACAAACAAGGCATGAGGAAGGGCCCCTAGTGCTGGGAAGCCATCCACGGCCAGATCTGAACATGAACCAGACGCCTCTAACCACTGCACAAAAACCCAAATAATGCATGAGCCACACTTCACAAAGCTTCCCAGGCCAACTCAGACACTGTTCTCACTGTGGGATGGGTGGTTTTGGTTGACAACATAGCCCCGTGTCCAGTGAGAAGATAATTCAGCATTTTCCAAGTGTGGTCACCTTTTGCCCAAACTCACAGCTTTTTCCTTTCTCCTCAGCTGCTATGACTGACCTTCCTCCATAAGCCTATAGCCTCTACCAGATGGCTGGTCCCCAGGTCCCTAAGGACACAGCAGCCAGCAAATGAGATAGTGTAACCTCTACCAGCCATGGATTCTGTGGACGGAAGTGCCCACCTCAAAAAGTGATGTGTGTACTCCCAAGTGGTGGCCGTGATACATGTGCCTTATAGTAGGGGAAAGCCACCTCATTCTCCCTTCTGAGGCCCTTACCAAAGTCCAAACTGCTCCTGCAAAGACCATTTTCCCACCATCTAGAGATTGTCAATTTCCACTCAAGAAAATAAGACTCTGGTGACCTCAGTTGTAGCAACTGCTCTCACAGAATTTATAAAGGACAAAAAGGGACAATCATGACGACTCACACTTGTGTGAGGGTCTTGCTCAGCACTGTTATGGCCCATGGTCTTGCACTGCCACAGGGGGTTGGCTGTAAACACTCTGTTAAGGGTTTGCAGAGGTTACACCCTTCTCTGTAGGTAAGATGTGAGAAACTTTCAAGGAGAGCCTCCAGGGTAGAGAAATTTCAAAGCCTGGGCAGATGTTAGGAAATCCACCGGCATAGGAAAAAGTGAGCCTCAAATCACACTCCAGGACCCTGTAACCAACTGTGTGTGCTGAGATGTCTTTAACATGGCATTTGATTTTCCAGAGGAACCTGAATTAGCACCCTAAGCCAGCAGCTTCTTCAAGTGGCAGGCTGTCACTGTCCCCTATAGTGAGGCAGCTTACAGTAAACAAAACAGAGGCAGCCACAAACGTTACTCTCACCTCTCACAGTAGAGAATGTACTAGAAGGCCCCAGAAAGGAAGCAAAGTGCCAGATCCAGCCTTTGCTCAAGCTGCTACCTCGGTGTGTGACGTTGGGCAACTCGCTTAAGGCCTCTCTGGGCCTTGCTCACTCGCTCTTCTCTCCTGAAATCAGATTGGGCCTAAGATGATCTAAGCTATCAACTCCAGCCCTAGAGTCCTGACATCTCAGGAATGCACGTAACTACAAGCATCCACTTAATTGTGGGGTTGAAAGAGGGAAGACGCATCTAGCAGATGCCAGCCTCCTTCCTACATGTCTTATTTGTACCATGAGAAGTTAAGACATTTCCACCAATCAAGGTTCCAAATGTGGTTTTACAGAAATAAATTAGGTTCTGATACACACACACATACGGCTGAGGCCTGGCTCACTAAATAATATATGGTCAATTACAGCAAGCTACCAAATCAGGAGGTGGCCAGAAATTTGACAAAATGCATCTTAAGATTTTTCTACTTTAAATTATCTTGCAATTTTTAGAGATTCTGAGTAATGTAGAGGCCAAACATACTAATGGGTAACATTTTGTGATAACATAAATAAAAAATGTATGAATTATCTCCTGCTTTGCATAATTCTACCTGTCGTGAATTCGTTATAAAAATATGTCTTTCATTAATTATTTCAAAGGTCTGAAGTCCAGCTCATGATATAAATATATAGAAGGAAACGGATATTCTAATAAGGCTGAGCTACCTTCTCAGGAGGCTAATTTATAATCTTCCAGAGCCTACGATATTCTAGGAAAGAGCATTAAAAATATATGTTGGCACACACTTGGTGCTGTCATCTCTCAGTAAAAACAAACGTTTTCTGTGTGGAGCCCGCATGCTTTCAAAGCTGTGGGTACATGGATTAAGTTTAATTTGGACCTTTCTAAATGCATTTCTACTCTAGGTTTCCAGTCAGCCAGCTCTGATCCGGTTTGTCAGCCCTCATGAAAAACACTGCTTTCTAGAGCATATCAGGATAACAGGGTGGATGGAAACTGCAGACCAAGAACTCCTTTTTTTTCCTCATCCTTGCCTCTGCCTCACTTCCCCTAAAATGCACTTAACAACTGCTTCAGTAC
Source organism: Micromys minutus (assembly GCF_963924665.1). Taxonomy (NCBI): domain Eukaryota; kingdom Metazoa; phylum Chordata; class Mammalia; order Rodentia; family Muridae; genus Micromys; species Micromys minutus. Next base: position 5,052,297 of record NC_137971.1, read on the forward strand.
CATCTCTAGTTTCCCCCTGAAACCAGGAAGGATGTATCCTATTAACAGACGCCCACAAGTCTAGCTTCTAACCCAGAACACAGAGGACAGTGGGGGAAGGAAGACTCGGGAAATTTCCACGTGACAATCGCTGCGGTACAGTCTCGGAGTCGCGGAAGAGGGAAAGCTTCTCAGACAGACCGTGTCCAAAGCTAGTCTCCAGAAAAACATTTCTAAAGAACTGACAAATATGAGGTTTTTATCATCCAAAGAGATTAAAAAGGCATCTTATTCTTTGCCCCCGACAAAGGGGTGACTGTCACTGAGAGGTTACTCACAACGATGTGTGCTGGTGACGGTGAGCGGGCATCCTTGAGGCCTTGTCTGCTCTGAAGGCTTCCTGCTTGGACATCGAGCAGTGGCCATTTCATCTGAAGATACTAGAAGAAAAGAAACAATTAATTCAAGGAAGGAGAGCCTGTAAACTAGCCCTCCTGAGGACTAAGCAATATGCATTATTTAGCACAGAAAGTTTAAAAACAAACCAAAATGTGAACACATGCAACAAAGGATGAGGTATGGGTGTGTTTTCCTTAGAGCCAAAATCCGAAGGCAGAAACTTAACATTACTAACAAGCACAGTCTTGTCTTTGCAGGTTCAGTCACAGGGTGGCCCCAGGAAAAGGGGCTTAGTAGCACTGCCTTATTCAGTGGGGGGTCGCAGAAGGCATGAGAGAGATGGGGGTATGAGAGGACAATGGAGGAGATTGGGGAACAGTGGAGGGAAGTGGGGTACAGGGACAAACAGAGGGGGCAAAGGCAGAAAGCAAATAAAGAACCTCAGGCTGAAAGGGCCTAGAAGACCAAATGTGCTCTTTCGGGGGCCTTCATCTTTAAAACACCATCACCCCCCACTTCCACCCCCCCCCAGCAGAGTGTGTGGGCTCAGTCATGGTGGAGCACAGCGTCCTTCCACCAACCCAGGGCTTGGAAAACTAAAAACATTGATTTCTTGGCAGCAGATGTACACCCGGGGCACAGTGCAATTTATGCAGTCATTTCAAAAGAGCGGTGCCATTCTTAAAGGAGGGTGGTATTAGCAGGAGAGAAGAAGAAGGTATTAGAGGAAGAAGCCAGTGAGTCCACCCCCCCCCTTGCCTTTCTCTGGAGCAGGAGATGAACACAAGGCTAGCCACTTCTGCTGCAAGTGAGAGCGCAGCTGTCAGATGGTGCTGGGGTGTCGTACCATCTAATTCCTTCTTCAGTTTGTCAGAGGGGGAAACTGAGGTGAGGCAGGCTCGGTCCAGAGATGCTTTGAATGCTCTAAGGACACAAGACTCTAATGGATGAGCACAGTTTCACCAAGGAAACAGGATAGGATGCCTGTAGGGACACCTGTCCAAGCCAAGTCCCATTTCAAATGTCATGTGACTGAGTGTCTGTGTCACTCAGAAGGCATATATAGAACAAATGTCACAGTTCCAGAGACTTGAAGCAAAACGACTCATCTTGATATCCATCATAGAAATGAAAGTAAGTGTGTGTGAGGGACATTGCGGTCACACGTGGAGGTCGGAGAGCAACTTGCTGGGTTCCATTTTCTCCTTCCAGCAGAAGAATTCTAGGAATCGAATGCACACCATCGGGGGCTTGGTGGTACCTTTACCTACTGAGCCCTGGAGCTCTGCACTCAGGGACCACTATGAAAGCTCGCTCTCTGGTCCTCTTGCTGAGAATAAGGTGGCACAAAGATCCTGCCCTCGGGAAGCTCGTCCTTGTGAGGCTCACAGCCGAGAGGAAGTGGGATGTGGGCAGCAGAGTCCAGGCAGACTCTGAGAAAACACTGCCCAGGATAGATGTAGATAACTCTGAAAGATTTCTAATTAGAGAGACAACAGTGAAGGACAGTCCAGGAAGAAGCTTAGCTCAGACTCCATGTGGGAACAGAGAGGTCAAAGGGTCAGCAAACCAGAGCATGGTTCCTCGAAGCCACGCCTGTTCAGCGAATTAAAACCAAATGTGGTCATGCTTCACGTAGAAAGGCAACATGCTACCTGTAGAAGCGTCGCCTGTTTTTCCTGCCTAGATCCACACAAGGTGGCTTCATCTGCAGCTCTAGGCTTTTTACCAAGAAGCCCCTGGGGTAAAGTTTTAGCTTGTGGGTAGCCCCTGACAAGATCTTCCACCAGATCCGTTTCTGCCGACCTCTAGTTGCTGTGTTAAAGGGGACGCCATATTTATGATGGGAAAGTAGTTTGCCCAAATGTTGAAGGACATTGAGATTTCAGGCACTGAATCCTAGCAAGACTCTCCCATTCATCATTACCACGAAACCTCTTCCAAACTGGAGCCACAATAACCCCAAGTTTAAAACCCTTGAAGACAATTTCCACAGTACCCCCAGCTCTGTCTCCAGCCAGAAGGCTCTGGGAATCTGTTTTGCCCTGCCTCACCCTGACTTTTCCCATTCACACTTGCCACATAACTACAGGGGCTGCACTGGTCAAAACCACTCAATAGAGTCATTTCCTTGAGGCCAACCAAAAATCAACTCTGGCCAACACTACCTCTCCACCTCACAAGAACCCACTCACAACTGTGCAGAGCCGAATAACCGTGCCCACACCCCTGCCTTACTCCAGTGGGAGGGTCTGGTGAGTGGGTAAGTTTTCATCTCTGACCATCTGTAAAGGAGGTCTGATTGCATCCTGATGCCAGCTCTATTGAATTAGAACATTCAGGCTTGGTTTAAGGTGGCAGGCTTGCCCTGAGGAACCCACCCAAGAGCTGTCAAACTCAGAATGTGGTATCAGTGCAGAGACTCCTAATTCCTAGTGTACATAAAAGCTTCATTGTGTTCCGTGTCCAATCCCCATAGGCTACCTGCACCACATATTTTTATGAGCCTACATTTCAGCGCCCTGAGCCTACAATACCCATAATTTTCAATTATGTCAGGGCAGCCCAGGACCACTGCCTATATAACATTACTGGTTAGAGGAAATGAGAGTCACTCCTGCTGCCCAGAGAGAGCTAACCAAATCCAGATGGTGGAGGACAGCCCCTGGCCCTACTGACTGGCAGGGACTCCTCAGTGACAGCCTCACATGCTCCTTCCGCTGCAACCTGACACCACCGGACAGCCTGGCATCCACAGAGCCGTGCTCCACGGCCCGAGTGTGGGATAACAGGGTTCCTTTAGGGAAAGCAAGTACTAGGTTGGGATTTTTATTTTAAAAGATGTTATTAACTTCTTCCAAAAGTGACACTCCCCAGTTCCTTCATCCTCCCCCACCGGTCCTGGTTAAAAAAAAAGATAAACAAATGAAGGGGAGAAGAAGGAAATTAGGTACAATTAGAGCCTAAGGGGAAACCTCTCCCGTCCTGCAGACACGAAGCTGTGAGGAATTCTATTCTGCAGAATCCTAGAAGATGTCTGGTGGCATCTCAGACTCGGAACAGTTGAACACTCATCTGCCTAATGCTCTACTGCAATTTTATATCCTTTGAGGAAACAAAATATCTCCACCACACTATAAGAAAAACAAAACCAGGCTCCTGCTTGCTTCCTCTCAGGCCTCTCCGCATGGAAATTATGAATTGCCTACAAAAACATCACACTTTTCAACAAACGGCAATCAAACGGGGCTGAGGGAATTCCTACCTTGAGAACTGTTGAAATGAGGTATGCTCAGCTTTCATTTAGTCAAAACAATAATTCGACTAATAAGTCCATCCTGACTTAAGCCTTTTTCATCTTTTGTTTAATAATAATGTACTGATCATGGCCCATTAGGCCTTCCTCCAAATTGTGTTTTACGAACTTGTGGGTGAAGACTTGGGGAACAAATACAACTCCAAGGGCCTGAGGGAGATCAGGGCAGCTCAAAAAATGAAAAGGAGGAGTCAGGGAGATGGCTCATCCAGTACTGTGCATGCTATGTAAGCAGAAAGACCTAAGTTCCAGTTCCCAAAATTTAAAGGGTGGGGCACACATGTAAAATGAGTGCTGGGAAGTTGGGACAGAGGGGTCTCCTGGACCTCATTGGACAGGGAGTCTAACCAAATCCCAGAACTCAAGTTTGGTCTGAGATCCTGTTCCAAAATAATAACAACACAGTGGAGAGTGATTGAGACAGACACCTAAAGTCAACCTTTAATTTCAACATCTATACACACATGCTCACACACATATATCCCATATACAGGGAAATGTGCACACATGTACACATGACTACACACACATATACCATATAGATACACATGGAAATGTGCACACACATGTATACACATGCCCATGTACACTTACGCCATAAAAATACAGGGAAATGTGCTCACATATGTATGTATACAAAGACCATACAAATACACACAATAATGGGCAACGACATGTATACACATGCCCATGCACCCCATACAAGTACACACACATATATACACACACGATAATGTGCACACATAAGAAAAAGTATAAACATCTCTAATGTCCTTCCTTCTTCCATTCCCTGGATAAAAGGGAGCAGGTAAAAGATGGGGAAGAGCTTCCAACAGAAGGTTTTAGGGGTTGCTCCTACAAATCCCCTGCGTCCTCCAGGACCCTACCATCAGAACCTGTTACTTTATAAGTGCTACACATTCCTAAACAAACAGAAAGACCCAAAACACAATGCCAATGACAACGAAGTTGTCCGGGAAAATTCCCAACCATAGCTAAACACCAGCCACTTCCCAGTTCTGCCATTCCTGCTCTGGCCCTACAGATGGACAGGCAAGTGAAGACTGCCCCAGCCTTCCTTATTTACTCAAGACAGGGCTTGAAATCTTCCAGGAAGTACCCAACAGGCTCTGTGGTCCATGATCATGCCTGCCATTTTGAGTTGAAAGCACCTACACCCCGGCAAAGCTTGGACATGTTATGTTAATTATGGCAGCAAGCACTCAATCAATTGTATTAAAACGACAGTGGTATCTGAACTTCTGTACTGGGGGGTGGGGCACTATTCTTCTACTGGTCTTTGGTTTTAGGGGGTTAATGCACGTGAACAGAGGCGTGAAGGTCAGAGAGCACCTTGGGTTCCCCTGGCACCTGAGCCACCTGATTGGATGCCAGTTGCCTAAAAGATTTCTCTTGATTCTTGAGCCATTTAAAAATGACAAAGCTCAAAATTAAAAAGTTAATTCACTGGTTAAAAGTGTTGCCTTCACTTCCAAGACATTTGAATACAGGTGCAAGGCAACCGAGGGCTCCAGCCTGCACACAGTCAGTTGTTCTGGCTTAGAGAGTGGGGTAGAGGAAGACTATGGAAGTTTACTCCAAACTCGGTAGAACAACACTCCAAAGTGTTGCCTCTCCTGTTCAAGGTGGAAGCTCTAGAAACCTCCAAACAATTCTGACTAGAAAAGGGTCATCATTTTGCAGATGCACTGTGTCATGTGACTTCAGATCATCACCCAAGAAAGCAACAGGTGGACTGTCCTCAGGGCACGGAGAAATGATCACAGAGCTTTGAAATCTACTTTATAGAAGCTCCTTTCTCCAGAACATTCCCATATGACAAAGCTGGAGTGAAGCCCACTCGGTGCCCACTCTGCCTGCCACCAACAGATCAGCAGGTGGCTTTAGCCATGAGCTTACACAAAACAAGGCAGAAACACTCTGTTCAAGGAAGGCAGAACTAGAGGTTAGGGAGGTGACTCAGTTTGGTAAATGTCAGCCATGCAAATGCAAGGACCTGAGCTCAATTCTAAGAGCTCACATGGAGAGCACAGCATGATGGGAAAGCAGATCATGGTGGGAAAGCAGATCAGGGTAGGAAAGCAGAGTATGATGTAAATGCAAAGCATGATGGGAATGCAAAGCATGGTGGGAAAGCAAAGTATGATGGGAATACAAAGAGCATGGTGGGAAAGCAGAGCATGATGGGAATGCAAAGCATGGTGGGAAAGCAAAGCTTGATGGGAATATCTTATAATTCCAGTGCTGGGGGAGAAAAGCACTGTGCCCTGAGGCTCACTGGACAACTAGCCTGTCCTATTTAGCAAGTTCCAGGCCAGGAAGAGACTCTGTCTGGGGGAAAAAATGGCTGAGTCCTGAGGAACAACACCTGAGTTTGCACACAAACACAGATACACACACAAAGACAATGAAAGGGAAATGACCTCTTCCAGAAATTAAGTTCCATAGTCAGCCTTTAGCAAAAGAAGTTGGAGCAGACAATCTCCACATCAGAGCTCATTCTGACTAAGAAAACCCTTTCTCAGGAAACCAAATTAGTTGGATCGTTCTACACAATGGATCCCTGATGGATCCCCACTGACAAGATCTCCTAAGGCAGTGGTGCCAGAAAGTTGTCGATGTCTTATTTCTAATGACATAGGGAGTCAGACACACCCTGAAGGAAAGGGTCACTATGTCCCATGGTATCCAAAATCATGCAGTCTCCCCTTCAAAGTAGCACAGTCAGAAGCTGACTCCCCTGACAACAGCCAACACAAGACAGGAAGTATAACTAACTATATACCAAACCTTACTCAAGAAAAGGTCACCAGAAGCCACTTAACACAAGAAAAAATCAGAAATGAGAAAATAGGGAGTTACAGAACCCCTTCCCAATACAGATCATCACTGGGACACCTCAGGAATTCAGGTTGTAAGGAACTACACACACACACACACACACACACACACACACACACACACACACACACCCTGCTCACAAGCAGACCTGGATGACCCTTTTAACCTCTCTCCATTTCTTGGAAGTGGTGGAGAAGAAATTCAGCCCATTTCCCATGAACCAGCAGTTTTCTCCTGGTAGTCAAAGACTCGATTTATCCAAAAATGGTAAAATTTGAAAAGTTCTGACAGAATTGCATTTATCTGGTGCTCTATATACATCTTCCACCAGTTACACTGATGCTGAAAGTAGTGGAAGCTTCCAGAAGTCCCATCAAAACCTTGCGGGAGGTCACTATAAGAAATAGAAGGTATAGGATAGTGGTTCTGTGACCCAACCATAGACTTATCTTCACTCCTACTTCAGAACTGTAATCTTGCTACTGTTATAATATAATGTAAATATCTGATTTCCATCTCCCACAGGAGTCCCGACCCACAGGCTAAGAACCACTGGAGTAGGCAGTTATCAACTCCAGAGCTGGTTCTACCGAAAAATAACCCAAGGTGGCTCTATTTTTTTTTTTAAGGCTTTCTTTGCTGATAAAAACAAAACAAGATGCAGACACTGGTGACTTCTGGTTTGGGATTCAACATAATGAACCCACTATAGAAGCCCCAAGGAAAAAGGAAAACCCAGCATGAAGGCTGAGAGTTCTCCAAAGCTAAACAAGGAATGGAACCACAGGGACATTGATGAGATGATCCCATTTCTCAAAGAAAAGGGTGTGCGCTGACACCAGTGTCCAAAACTTCATTAACAGTCTTAGCCTTGGATTCTGTGTCATTCGCTTCAAAGACGTGAAATGACATCCAGCGGTTGGTTTCAGTCACAGAACTTCAGTCCCAGGTAGCATCGCTGACTGGAATGTACAATGGCAGTGACCACTGCTTCAAAACCAACCATGGGGAATCAAGAAGAGTTTGTAGAACTAACGTCTGTGCAAGAGGAAACTCAGCCAATCAGGTGGGACCTGCCCTGCCACAGAGGACACAGATAAGTATGCAGGGCTACCAACTTTCTCTACTCTGTGCATTCTCATCCCCTAACTCCCCTCTGCCTTCCCTGGTGGGTCTGCGCCTACTAAGCTCCAAACAGAGAAAAGAGCCATGGATGTTAGCCCTGTTTCAAGTGGCCAATCCCTGATCCAAGTTAGAGGACATGGGCTCTCCCAGGTCAGCAGCCTCCAGCCAGTGCCACACAGATGGCTTCCTGAGCCCCCCAGCTGCCCTTCAACTGATCCCCTGCCTTTAAGGCCCTGAAGGAACCTCCCATGTAGAGCCAGACCACACTTCAGGCTCCTTTATGCAGAAAACATTTACAGTCTCTCCTTTAAAATCAACCAGTTGCAGCCACCACAATTTTTATTACTTATAAAATAAAAAGGGGGGGGGGGCAAGAACAGTCAAGTTAATTGGAATGTCTGAGTTACCACCTGTGTCTCCACAACATGCCAAGGGAAACACAGGCTGTCTGCAGACCAGAAAACAAAGCCGAAGACACAGAGCTATAGAGCACGGGTGAGTGCTGCTGGGGGCCGAGCAGAATGTCGGATGCCTTGTAACCAAAAGGCACCAAACCTTTCAGTTTTTAGAAGACTATAAAGCTGGATGTGTGGTACAGCCACAGAGCGGAGTATTGTATTGTGCAGTGATAAAAAACAGACAGCATATGGATGCATACTAAGACCTGGCTGGTCCTTGAGACTTAGGATGCTATGCTAAAGAAGGCAGACCAAAAAGGCAGGAGATGTGTAGTATTCCAAATATATAAAATACTCAAGAGCTAAGGAGAAAGTGGGGAGCACCAGCTAAGGGAAATGGGGCTTCTTTATGAATACTGAGAAATCCCAGAAATAGAGTGCTGGTGTATGCACAACCTTGTGAATAGTCTAAAAACCACTGAACTGTGCATTTTAAGTTTTAATTCTATGTGTGTATCTGTGTGTGCATGTCCGTGTGAGAGAGTGTGAAGGTACCTACAGAGACCAGAAGAGCACACCTGATTTCCTGGAGCTGGAGTTATAGGTGGCCTTGAGTTGTGACACAGGTGACAGAAGTCAAACTCTAGTCCTCTGCAGTAGACATGACACAGTGGCTCTTACCTGCTTAGCCGTCTCCTGGCCCTGAACTGTGTGCTTTAAATAGATACTTGTTATAGTATCTCAATTTAATATCAAAATAATATCTCAATCTAAAATGACTTTATTAATTTAAATTTGTCTGAGTCATTTGGTGGTGGGAATGGGATGTTCTTCCACCTTTCATGTCATATCATATCCAAGATGGGACAGGAGGGGATCAATAAAGGTCTTGGAGAACGAGCTGTGGTCCGCTGGGTCTCTGGGAGCAGAACAAGTCTACCCTGGATGAGAGATGCTGTTGAAGAGAAAGGAACATTAATAGCTGCTAGGCTGAGGGCTATGGGACACATGGCTAACATCCTGGAGAAATGATCAAGTCAACAGAACCATTCGCATGTGCGTGCACCCCACAAGCCAGGCGGACCACGAGCTCTTCCATCTGGAACTGAGTGTGGCGTCCAGCTTCCTCCCCATAAAGGATGGGTCCCCAAGATGACTCCATAGACTAAAAACCCTGGGACCATGCCTGACCCTGAGGTTTTGACTCCCGAACCCCAAAGGAAGAACTGCCTCCACAGCTTGTCCTTTGACCTACAAATACTCACAGGTGAGCACGCAATCAATCAATCCATGTTTAAAAAAAAAAATTAAACCACAGAAATGAAATAAAGAGGAATTTTACACGGTGCAGACAATTGAAATTTAGAGTGTTTTTTTCCCCTCCAACTATTCAGGGGATTTAAAAACTCTTGAGATGAGGGGTGACCTGGGAGGTAGAGACACTGAGTCTCGTTATCTTGAGATTTTAATTTCAATTTTTAAGCCACTCGGTTGCTGCCCTTTTATTTTTTTAACCAAAACTTAATTTCTTTCTTTCTCTGTGGCTTGGGGCACACTCAAGGCAGATGTTTTCCAAGTAGAGGCTCTTCTCCATACCATATTTTCCAGTTTCCCATGACAAAAAACAGCCTGAACCCAGGAGTGGGAGAAGGAATGAACTTACTACAGGCTCCCTGCACAGGAACCAAGTGCAGGCAACTCAACCCTAGCTTCCTGCTCCAGCTGACATCAAAACCTTAGATGCCTTCTTTTCCACAAGTTTCTCCCCTTGTCACATCTGAAAGGGGTCAGTGGCTCCGAGGAGGTCTCCCCTTTCAAACTTTCATTGCCGGTTTCTAGCTGTGACAGGCTTGTAGCAATGATGCTTCCTAACCCTACACCGGGGAGCCTGGGGTCAACAGCGCTTCTGGTTAATTTTGCACCGGGAGGAAGAAGCCCGGGGTCAGGGTGGACAGGACTGACCTTCTGCCAGCCCCTCGACCCCCCTGCCTGCTCATCTCTGCTGCCTCGGCCAGAGCTGCCTGCCACTCAAGTATCATCTTGCTGTAACAAATTACTCCTAGCCCAGGATTACTGCTCTTTCCAAATCCCTCCTAGAGAGCAAGGAAATAAACATTCTCTCCCAGGACGGGCCCCAGTTGTTCCCCCGGTTGGTAATCCCCAGTTCTATTTGCTTCTCCTGTGAGCTTCATCTGGGGGTCTACCAGGTCAGTGAGGCCATCCTGGCCCACTCCATTCTCAATTGTCCACCAGGCACAGTTAAAGATGAAGGCAGGCTTTTTGTCCCCAGACACCTCATGATGGCCCCCTCTGCCTACAGACCAGACAGCCCACCCTCCGAACTCCTTCCTACCAGTCCACAAGGATGAGCCCCAAGCCAGCTGCCCTGGGGTGACAGAGCATCTGGGGGCAGACTTAATGGGGCAAAGGGGCAGAGGCGGGGACTGAGTTACAGGCTGCAGCCAGAAGTACCCTTGGGCCCCCAGCTTGTGGCTTCCCTTCATAAACTAGCCGGAGATATTTCAAACACAATAAGCTCATTGGGAAAAGGAAACACGGTTCTGCTCATTTCCAAGTTGCCTCTGAAACACCAGGAGATTCCGGGCACTTGAGACACGCGGGGTTGTTCAGGATTGTTTAATTGTATACACAGAGGGGCCAGTATATGTCTAGGAGCAGAGGACAGAACAATGGGTCTCATAATCAAAGGGGTAACAAGGAGATAAGGATCGCCCAGCTGATGTCAAATGTGACTTTCAAAGAGGGGGCAGCGCATGGCCAACACGTGATAAACAAGGACACACACTTCCAGGAATGACCAAGACACAGGAGGAACACACAGCACATGCCCACTTCTCCCAGCGAACAAGCCCCAGTTGAAGACGGAGAAGAGCTGGCGCTGAGGTGTTAGGCCAGAGGTCCAGCCTCATCTACTCATGTGTGGCTAGGGGCTGGCTGCTCTCCGCTCCCGAGGGCCACTGGTCCTCTTTAGGCCAATGTTTCCTCTTTCTTTCTGGCTTGAGTCTTTAAAAGACCGTAGCTGGGAAAGGGGCAGTGGCCATCTGAAGCTAACCACTTAGCTCATTGGTTGTTCTCTGGACAGGCAGAGTCAAGGCCAACGGTGTCCCCTCCCGGGGTCTTCACTGTTGGCAGCAAGAGAATTTTCCAGGTGTTCATTTATCGGTGACCCCAACTAGCCATGACCATAGAACACAGGCTCTGGTTCCACCTCCAACACTGAGGGACTGAGGTGGGGGCTCCCTGGTTCTGTCTCAGGTGACATAGAAGAATAGTGGCCCACACAAGCTAAGGAGAATGACGGTCTCAGTGGGAATCTAGGGTATATGGTTGGTACTTTCAGGGCCCCTGACACATGGCTCCAATTTTGCTAACTTCTGAACACTCACTATAACAAAATTGTGGGTGTCAGGAAAGAGAGTCTACCCACCCTTCCATGAGGCATAAGCCAGGTCTACACATTTACTTTCATGGGCACACACTCTCATGTCTGGGAGAAATATTCATTTTCTGTGCATATACAGAACGTGGTGAGGTGACAGGCTGCCCAGGATGTGCACCTGAGTCACAGGCTGGTCTTGCCCACATGCAAATGGGAAGGTCAGAAATTATTCCTTCAGTGACTTCTATGAGGTCTCACCTCCCCTCTCTCTTTCTGCCTCAGAAATGGGCTTTGCCTGGAGAATTCAGCACTGAAGCCTGTCCCCTCATCACCAGAGTGTGAGGTTTAATGAGGTCCCACATGTCGGAATGGCAAGTACAGCCCAGTGACTTACCTACTGGGATACAAGTGAGTTATCGTCATCCCAACCTACAGGTCCTCCAGAGTCCAACCTGACTCACTGCAAACACAGGGCACAGAGTGTCACACTTGTGACACTAACAGGAGAAATGCTGCCTCAGCAAATTCTCTGGAATCACAATTTATGCAATGCCTCAACACCCGTGTGCCCAGCAACACCCCAGGAGTCCAGTTCTCTCCATCACCACCACCACATTGTCTCTTTGCTCTTGACTACTGAGCCCTGCCCCTCTTCTGCAACTGGATTAATTGGACTCACTGTTAGGAACCTTACACACCGGAAGGAGCCCAGGAGCTTGCAGGCACTCAGAGGCAGGTTTCATCCACTCACCAAAAAACACTGGCTGAATATCTAATCTAACACATGCCAAATGCTGCCATTCAAAAAAGCCGGTCTCTTAAGAACGGGCCCTGAAGGTGACCATCTAAAGGCAGAGGTATCCTTGTCCGTGAAATAAGGATAAAACAAGTAGCCGTCTCTTGGGGATCTTGTAGAAATCAAAGGCTTGGCAAGAGGTCTGGTGTGTGGTGAGTGCTCCATAAATGCCAGCTATTATATTATTAGGTAGCTATTATATGTCAATTAATGTAATCAGCACCATCAGAAAATCCCTTGAGTTACTGCAAGATGCTAAGTCATCTAAATAGTAAGAACCAGACAGAGACACTGCACAGTGCCCCAAGGGGACAGAGCCCTTGCCTAGGTTAAAAAAAAAAAAACTAAAGCACCAAACACATTCTCATTAACCAGCCTCCAACTCTTCCAGCCCCATGTCCGTATTCATTTAACCACCTGACCTTCTGATTAAGTGGGGTGTTCCTGTGTACCCTGAGCTCAGCTACTGGCTCAGAACTCTTATTTTCTCGCTGTCTCTTCCTGCAACCGGCTCCCACACTTAGAATCATGGTATGAGCGTTTGAAAAACCGCCGGCATTTTGGCTCCGTTCACATGTTCTGCACACAGCAGCTACACCGGACACAAGCAGCCGCATGGGCACACGCTGGCTCATGGACTGGTCTTTGCAAAGCACTGGGTTAAAGCCGGCAGCAGCTGCTTGAGGCCATGTAGAAACCTCCATCCAGAAGAGCTTCTGCAGTGTGCACGGGGCAAAGGGGAGAACGAAAACAAAGCCCGAGGAGGAAACCTACTGTTCTTCTCCCAAGCCACAGGACAATTCTAGAGGTTTTTCCTCCTTTGTCTTTCCTCTGAGATATCAAATATTTAAAACCCAAGCTACTAGAAAGATTGTTTTTTTAAAAAAAATCTCGGTGTATCCTGGTTTGACACCATAAGGCATTAAAAACCAGGGTCAACTGTTTACTACCAAGTGTATAAAAGACTGTCAGCCCTTTCTAATCCAAAGCCTGGCATGGGCCATGGTCTCCTAACATGAGGAAAGCAAAATCCAGCCAAGGAAGATGGGGAAATGCTCAGAATCAACCCCACGTGGGGATCTGGCTCAGAGTATGACTCCCTGAGGAGAGTTCAGGTAAGTTCTGGTGTGACTCTCGGCCACCACCAACTTTCGCAAAGAACACTTAGCCTCCCTGAGCCTTGGCTTCCTCTTCTGCCATTCGGGAGATACAAACCCCGTCCATCAGAGCTGCTGGCAAACTGTGGTCTTCGTAGGACTTAGCACAGGGTCAGTGTTCAGGAAACGTCAGCTCTTAGGACACAGCTGTCATTACTGGGTTGACATTTGCTACATTTGACAGGTTGGGCAATAATGTCAGTTAAGATCTTTTGGTTCCTCTTGCTGTCCAATAGGGCAGTGTGCCACCCCGAGTTTATTCTCCAGAGAGCCGGTTGTGTGGCGTGTGTCCTATAACCCCAGCACTTGGGAGGCTAATGCAGAAGGGGCTGAGGTGCAGTCAGCCTGGGCTCATGTGATTTTGCCCGAAGAAAGGAGGGGTAAATGGGGAAGAATAGAGTACAGAAGAGGGAAGATAAAGAATGGCGGGGGGGGGGGGAGCATGGAGTAGAGAGGGGAGGGAGGTAGGGGGGAGAATGGAGGGTTGGGTTTATTTTCTAAGAGGCAGAATCAAGAAGGGAAACTGAGCAGTAGGCAATAATAATCAGTGTGGTGGCCAGGTTGGATATCGGCCGGCTCACTGTAAGGGAAGGGTTGGATATCTACCAGCTCACTGTAAGGGAAGGGTTGGATATCTACCAGCTCACTGTAAGGGAAGGGTTGGATATCTGCCGGCTCACTGTAAGGGAAGGGTTGGATATCTGCCGGCTCACTGTAAGGGAAGGGTTGGATATCTGCTGGCTCACTGTAAGGGAAGTGTTGGGATATCTACCGGCTCACTGTAGGGTCACCCTCTGATATTCTATTCATTTTTCCAGTAAACATTCCAGAAACCGCTAGAAGACAGCTCAACTAGCCCACTGTCTTGGGATGGGACATGCAGGTTCTATGGGCAGATGTATGCTCCTCTCACTGGGACCCTATGAAGGCATGGGCCATCTCTTTAAGCTCCACTTAATACTGAGCAAATGTGTATTTACTCCAGAGCCTGAGAGCCAGGTAAGCTGGATGGTCAACCCCAGCTCTCTCCCAACCATGAAGTAGAGCACAAAGCCCAATTCCTTGACCCTCGCTAAGTGGCAACTTCTGACCGAGCCTCGAGATTCAGGAAGCGAGGGGTTCCCTTCTCTATGCCACGTGCTCTCCCCACAAGAAATGTCTTGGTCACTATATCTATCAAACAGAGATGATGATAATAGCCCTCCCTGACCCAGGCTTGTGGGGGAAAGCAAAGGAGCAGAGACAACAGAAAGCATGCAGACCATGTAGCTTTAAAAGCTCAAGCGGTTGGGAGCACACCTGCCCCCTCTGGAAACGATCTCCTCATTATGAATCGGTTAGTGTCACCTTAGCAGCAAAGCATGCTCCTTGTGCAAAGCCTGCCTGGTCCTTCAGCCTGAGGTGGCAACAGATGCCCTGAGAAGGGGACATGGAAGTGGAATACAACAGGGTGCTGAACTGCAGGTTGACCTCTAGGCAGGAACGGGAGCACACATACCCAGGGATGAATAGGGAGGCTTTCTGCAGGCCCCAAGATGGTGCCTATGGCCTTCTCACTGGCTGCCTGCTCCTTAGCCACTGCTTCTGCCTCCATCCTACCTCAGTCAGAGGTGCTCTTACATCATGATAGCAGGTGACTCGGATGCTGAGGTGAAGGACAAGGTGATACATTTGCCCTCGGTGACCTCATTATCTTCGAGCTCCAACGACTCATTAATGAGAACAATACAGTGTACATACCAACTTCTAAGACGCTGCCCTCGGGCCACAGCTTGCTCAGTATTTTAAGAGCCAACCCTCCACTCTACCTATTACCCATGTTCTTAAAGAAGAGCAAGGATGGCATTTCTGCACACCACCAGCTCGAAGTTTGTAACAAAGAAATTTACAAGGAATTCTGGCCTGTCAAGTTCTCAAGAAAATGGAAACAGTGTTGCCCACAATTATCCACATTTAAACCCATCAAGCAATGAGGCCATGGTTTTGTTTTTTTGTTAAAGAGGAGGTGTCAGACCACAGGAAAAAAATCGTTGGGCTGCCCATGTGACAGCGTCCATAGCTAAAAATCAAAATATACAAAAATTCCTCAGTTTTCCACTTTAAAAGTGGGGGGGGGGGCAAAAAACAGAAAGAATGCCACCATTTGACTCTGTCTTCTGGATGGTAAAATTGCAGAATCTAGCTTCTTTGTTTCTTCTAAAATGTTATTGTGATAGACAACTATCACCCACACAGTGGCATGCCTAAAACCCCTGCATTTGGGAAGCAAGAGAATCGGGAGTTCAAGGCTAGCCTTGTCTAAATTGGGGAGAGCGATATTTTCTTTTCAGAAAGTTGTAACTTATAAAGAACATGAGAAGGAACAGGGACAGAACCATCTCCTTTGTCCCCACATCACCAAGAGACGAGCAGGACTGACTGTATCAATGTCTGTTTCTCTCAGAGCCCATCAGAAACCACAGTCTCAAACACGTTAGAAGGCCCCGGTAATATCAGTACAGAATGTGTTCATTTCACTTGCCTGTCCACAGTCCTGATATTCCTGTTCCCTGTGGAAACTTCAATAAGGGTAGAGCAGCCGGATACAAGAATGCTCTACCGGGCTGCTCTACCCAAGATGGCTCCAGCATCGCATGTCCCACCAGCCCCAGAGACTCACTGAGTGGTGTGAAACTGTCCTGTCCATTGTAGATGCCGGCTTCTACTTTCGAAACTGTGTACACAGGGACAGCTCTCGTTTCCTAGTTATGGCTGCCTCCTGAAGCCACACCCTGCTCAAGCACCTCTGTCCAGCAACCAACACCACAACAGCAAGCTCTTGGTATCTAAGAGCTGTAGAAAGGACAGTCTACCCCAGAGGCGGTCCCTCCAACAGAAAGGCTGAGGAGGAAAGGCTACAGGGGCTGCTCAGAGGTCCTCTGGCTAGCCTACGAGTCACCACCCTACAAAGGACCTTCACTGTTCAATCGAGAATGTTTGAAGTACAACCGTCAGAGAGAAACAACAGAAAACAGGGCACTACACCTGTGAGAGGCAGCTTGGAAGTTAATCCCCTCCCCAGCTTAAGAGAAGGGCCGCTGCACTGAACACTGTATGTGGCAGAGGCTAGTCAAATGCTGTACAGAGCTCATGCGATGCTCATGACTGTAATGACCGCCACAGTGAGGGACTTGGGGCCAGACTCTGTGCAGCTGGTCTTTGCTACTTTGTGGGTTCTTCTTTTTCCCACCTTTTAATCCCCCCTACCCTAACACTAGACGGGAAAGAAACATGGAGAGAGAGGAGAGAGAGAGAGAGAGAGAGAGAGAGAGAGAGAGAGAGAGAGAGAGTCCCTGAATTTAATTGTTTTCCATTTTCTACTTACAAACCTCAACCAACCTCCCTAAACAACCAACAACTACCCACCCTGCTCTCAGGACCTTAAGATTTATGTCCCTCTGAAAAGTTACCAGAGTTCTAAACATCACACAATCACAGGAACTATCTGCAGATGGCAAAACCGCACTTCTGCCAGAGCACAAGGCAAATCATTGTCAGCAGCTACAGACAATCTTAAGCAGCCCCATATCCCTAGAGCTGGAATAAAAACAAAGGCATAGTCTTATAGTATTCCTGTGGGTTGTTTTTTTTTTTTTTTTTTTTTTTTTTTTTTTTTTTGTTTTTTGCTTTTTGTTTTTTTTTTTGTTTTTGTTTTTTTTTTTAAGAAACCAAAATTCCAGAACTCTCAAAAATGTCACTAAAACTTCATATCTCAGTGACCCAACACAGGACCTGCCCTGTGGTGGACATCTCAGAACTACGTGCTGTATTCCTCAGCTCTCTCCAGCCCTCTTAAATCTATTGGCCTTTATTTTCAAGAAAACATATTCTGAAGACTGAAGCTCTCTGGTCCTCCATTTTAATCATCTCTAAAACAATTATAAAGAAAACTCCAATTAGGAGAATGTAAGATCAAATCTAAAGACCCAGCCATGAGAGTCATTTCTAAGTATTGTTTGCTACTTTCCTGAGAAATTTGGCTTGGGCCAGAGTGCTTAAGACATCCCAATAAATGCCTGTCTGTCTCCTTGGGAGAATTTTCCTATGAAGCACCTGTCCATCAAGGAGGGCATTGAACACAGAGGAGCAAGTCTGCAGTGACCAGGACAGTGTCGAAAGACCAGCCCTCCCCTTGGCTCAACTACAGTGAATCAGATGGAAGAGAACCCCTACCCTGGACCCTGGCTGCTGCTTAGCCAGGCTCAGCCAAGGGAAGCAGGTCCTCATGCGGACCCACCATAGTCTACCTTAGTCACTGCAGAAGTCTTGCCAAGAAGATGCCACAGGACACTGCAGGAACAAGGGTGCTCAATGTCTACTCCACCTCAGGGACATCCAGGTTTTGTCCATTGTAGAGTGGGATGATGTCTGTTTCTGCCAGTCTCAGAGACAGAGAATTCTCTCACTGAGGTAGCTACTGCCAGCTCATGGACATTACAGACATCCCATGTCCCACCAGCAAATATCTCAGTCTGTTTGTCTGTCTGTGTGTATATATATATATCCCCCATATATATATATATATCCCATTTATATATACATATATATACGTATATACATATATATACATATATATGTATGTGTGTGTGTGTGTGTGTGTGTGTGTGTGTGTATCCCCTCTCTGTTTGAGGGCGTCTTAGGAACAAAACTCAGGGTAGCCATGAGAGTCATTCAAGATGCTAACCTGGCTACATAGCAGCCCAGAATTTCACTGTCATTGGTCACTTCACACGTAGAAGGGACAAAGAATAGATGGTTGTGTGTTGGGGGTGGAGTGAGAATGTACTGCTTCATAAAACCCTTGTCAGGGACTCTGCAAACTGAGCTAAGACTGAGAGACAGAAGTATTCGGTCCTCTGAGCTTCTGAGCCTTGGGGCAGCAACATCACACTCACAGAGCTCGGAGGCAGTACAAGCTTCTGGGGTTCACGAGGCAGTGGCATTAAAGGTACAACCATCTGACTAGCTGGGTGGCACCGGTGACATTGAGGAGAGGGGTACAGGTGCAGAGCATTATGGTGAAAAGCATAAGAAAAATCAACTCCTCCTTTTCAGACAAAAACACCATCCCAGTGCCTTCCTGTCCTCCAGCAGATGATGGATTTGATTGACGGGGAAGCTACCTGCATTGAAAGGGAGACTGAACCACGCAGATTCCCCAGTGTTCCTCCTGACCCTGGCTGAGCTTCAGAGTGGTGGCCCGAGCCTGCCACAATCTAATCTCACAGAGAACTGAACTATAGACCCATGCTTGAACAGAGCAGAAACACTCCACCTTACCAGAGGGGAACAGTCTAGCCCTGCCCTTGGGACCCAGGCACACTTAATTCCCCTGGAAACGGATTCCTTAGGCATCATTTAGTTTAGTACCAAGTGAACTAAAAGCATGACGTAGGTTCATGAGTACGTTCCTGTTGGAGGAACAGTGCCAACACTCAACCCCTGTCCAAACCCCAGCCCAGGACCACCCGGTGACACCATGCTCAGTCATGAGCATGTGGTACTCCACTGGTCCCAACCTCTCTCACTTTCTTGACGTTGGATTTCTAATAAAGAAAGCTCATCGTGAAGAAAAGATCAGCAGAGCCCGGAAATAGTGCCAGGCCTGGTGCTCTTCCCGTTCTGGTTCAGGCTAATAATAAATAATAATACTTTGCGCTTCTCTGATGCCTTTCATCTGAGGATTTCAAAGTGCTCTGCAAACATTAGCTAATTATTGCTCACGGAATCCTGCGAGACAGAAGAGGGAAGGAGCCGCACAGTGAAGAATGGGGAGAAAAGCAAAAGAAAATAACCCTCAAGATTGCTACCGGCCAGGGATTCCAAACGCTCCTGAGGACAAGCTCCTGAAGGCCGAGGGGACAGCAACACTGCTCATTTCAGGTCTGGTGCCTAGGGCTGTCCTTCCTAGGCTCTGATACTGACACTATGGACACTTAAAATTATATAAGATAAAAAGGCCAATACCAAATGTAGACTTCAGTTCTAGAAGCATCTTTGGCTTTGAAATGAAACCTTGCAAAATTACCACCAGACAGCCAAAATCTGGTCCCAGCCAAAAAAACATTCATAATGTAATTAGCAGTGAAAGACCCTCTGAGGGAGACACCACAGACCTGAGCCCCATGCTGTACCCAAGGTTGGGGGTTTACAGCTAGGGGTCCCAGAGCATCGGCAGGGAATACGCAGTAAGGACAGTTTTACACTTCAGGGTTCTGACCACCAGCATTTCAGCTGAAGACCAGTCCAGAACTCAGTCATGCCTCATCTACCAAGCTGCGGCTGACAGGCCAGGATGCGCTAAGCCCATCCCTCTGGTCCCCATACCCACTCTCACAAGCAAAGAGAATTGGGCTTGGGCTCCAAGGTTCAGCAAAACATGGGAACCAGAGAGAGACCCGATCACACAGAGAGCATCCCCATGTGCTCCTTGCCACAGATTAGTCTAAAGTCGTAGACAAGTCAAGCTGAAGACCCGTTATATGAAAGGAAGATGTGTTGGTTCCCCCCCTCGAGCACTTTAGCTAACCCCAAAATTCACAAAGCAAATATCCCCTATATAAATTCTTAACGAAGTGCAGAAATGAACAGCTGAGCTAGGCGGGCACTTGTATGTAAATGACAGGGCTTCTGAGAGACCTGGCTACAAGCTAATGGACCCTCTGCCAGCTCGACACCCAGCAAGCCCTTTCATCATAGAGGAGAGAAATTTCAGTTTGGGTCCTGACCAAATTACCTGTAATTCCAAGGTCCTCCTCTCTCCTTCCTACAGCGCTTCCACTGTCAGCTCTTGCCTTTTTCCTTCCCCATGCCCTCGCCTGCAAGTTCAGACCCTCACCCTAGTAGCACCTGCTGGAGCCCTAGCCCCCACCCTCCCCCGACCAGTCCCTGCCCACTGTGGGCAATCAACAAATTCCGCTCAGCAGATGAAGAAAGCAGGCGGTGCTTTCCGAGTCCTGCTACAGTCTGGCTCCAGAGTGTATGATGGAGCAGTCAGCCCTGGTGAAAATTCAAACAGCCAGGCCAACTTCACTCTCTAAAAGCAGTGATGGAAAGACTGGGGAGCCCCTTTAATGCTGCTGATGCCTGGAAGCCCTTCTCCAAACAGTCTGACATAATAGAACATGGCGCAAGTCATACAGTGGGCCGTTCTGATGGGAAGCAAAGTATGGGAGCCACTCACAACGTCTCACAGAGAAGGCGCAACAGCAGCGACCGCAGAGCATAGGAGAAATGCAGGCTTTCCCTCAGGCCGAGGCCTGAGCCCCAGAGCTGAGGTAGCAGAGAGTTAGGCAGCACACAGAGACCTTCTTCTGGTTGTCCGGCATCTTCTTGCTTGGAATGCCAAGACTTTGCCAATGCTTTTCTTCTTCTCAGTCAGAAAGTTACTACTTAGTATGCAAAATTCAGGTACCATAGGAACAACAATTCCTCTCGGGAACAATAGTTCCCACTCTACCCCCTCAGCTCCTTAACCACCAGGTATCCACTGAATCTGGGTTTCTTAAAGATGGGCAGGCGTGAGCATCTATAGGCAAGAGCATCAGATTCGAAGTAACCTTCCAGTGCTGACTAAATTGATGGCTTTGGTCAAGGTCTTAAACTCCTCTGAGTTTCAGCTGCCTCACTTAGAAAATGGGTCAGTCCCCTCCAGCTCCCTGAGTGAGGACGAAGACAATTATGCAAAGTGCTAGGAGTCTCTTAGTTAAGTCACTTGGAGAGCTAGTGACTCAGCTCTTAGCTATGGTGAGTGCTTTAAAGTTCAGGTTTAAACAGAGAACCTGCCTGATTTCTCCATCAGGGACCAGAGCATTGAATTGCTATAAAAAAAACTCTCTAGGAGATGCAGAAATGGCTCAGTGGTTAAGATGGTTAGCTACTCCTGCAGAGGACCTGCGTTCAGTTCCCAGCATCTAAGTCAGGTAGCTCACAACTGTTCCAGGGGATGTGATACCCTCTTCTGGTCTCCATGGGCACCTACACTCATGCACGCATGCACAGACACACACACACACACACACACACACACACACACAAGTAATAAAAATAACATATTCCCCATGGCAGGCAAAATGAATCAGCAGGCAAACCAGATGACCTGAGTTTGACCCCCAGGAAACACATGGTGAAAGGAAAGAATTAACTTCCCCAAGTTAGTTATCCTTTGACCTCCACTTTCACACCAAACACACACACACACACACACACACACACACACACACACACATACACAGAAGGAAAAACTTTAGATGATTCTAATGTTCTGAAAGTTGAGCAAAACCTGATTCGAACTCATGGAAGACCAAAGGTGTTCATGAGTTACAGCCACTGCCACAAAGAACTACAGAGTCACTGAGCTTCTCACACCTGTCCTTATGGGTAATTGGGCCTGGCTGTCCTGGCCCAAATGATATCAAACAACAACCACAGAAGCAAGCTCCTATAGGACCTGATGGTGAAGTCCCAGACTCAATACTCCAAACTCCTGTAATAGGTACAGCTAACTAGAAAGGAAAACCATGAAAATGGAGTCACTGTAGCCTGTGGACGTGATACACAGGGGTGTGGTCAGAGTCCAGGGGGGGTCAAAGGACCAGCACCCCTTTGTGAAAGGTAAAAGGACTCATACTTCAGCTTTAACAGTTTCCCTAATTACCTAAAAGAAGAATAGCCTGTGCTCCAGAGCAGACTGGGAAGTCCTTTCATCTCTCCCTCAAGGCTCCCTGGGGAGCAGCAACAGGTTTTCTTAAATGTATGAAAGGTTCTGTCCAGGGATGCTATCTTTAATTCACCATCCTCTAAGGAGCATGAACTGAGAAGCAAAGCAAACTTGACAATGGCCCTTTACAGCTTTAAGCACAGACAAAAATGAGACCCTGCCAGCAAAATCACGTGGGCATCTGGCTGGACTGAGAGGATAGCAATACTCCCCCAGGGGAGCCACTTTCGGGGAGCCTTTCCTCCGTGCCCAGGGTGTGTCCCCAGAGCTTAAGAGAATCCCTCCCTAGAGATTGGCATCTTGTATTTCCTAATGAGTTTCTACAAGTCCTGGTCCGCTGGTGGCAGAAGATACCTTTTCTACAATGGATATAAAAGTACTGAAAGCAGGTGGGGCTTCCAGGCCAAAACCATGGCAGACTTCTAAAGAGGTGGTAAGGATTTGCAGGGACCTTACAGAGAGCAACCCAACTCAGAGAAAGCATAGGTGTCCCCAGGCTGGCTTCAATATCCATCTGGAAAAGAGGTGACAGTTTGAAAAAAGAAGACTCTGTGAACACATGTGCAGATTCAGGGGGAGAAGCAACCAAAGAGAAGCCAGGGTCCAGAGTCATTTCCCACCACTGTGTGCTGAGATGTCTGTACTCCTTGGGCAGAATTCTGCAATTCACCAGGCCTAGCTGTCAGCCAGCATCAGCAACAAAAGCATAAACACCCTTATACTAGGCACCCCGAATTATGAGTCCCCAAGGGAGTCCCCGGTGCCACCCACTGTGCTTTTAGATTGAATGTGTTAGAGAACAAAAGAACAGCACATCAAACCTGTAGTTTCTCAGAAGGTGAGGATTACAAACAGACTGAGCTAAATGATTCAAGTGTCTGAACACATCAAATGGTAGCAATCCGGGTAGCGTAGAGTTACGTCAAAGACTATAAAGAGGCAATTCCAGGAGGAGACATTCTGAGGAAATCAAATGGTAGTTCCGGCCCATGGTGATGACATCATATTTAAGACCCTGCAAGAGGAGGAGGCTATGGATGTCACAGACAGGAATGAATCCAGGAGGGCGAGAGCAGAGAGTAGGTATAGGGACAGTTATCTAAGGGCACTTGGGGTACATCCTGAAACGTACCCACAGCTGTTGTAATGACCATTCCCCAGGTATAAATCAATCATACACCAAACACTGTCAGAGAGAAAGGTGTTTGAAAACCACTCAAAACTCAGCAGCTTCCAGAGGAAAATCTAAGGCAAAGCATGAAAGAAAACAAAACCTAAACAAACTCCAGGCAAGCGCTCTGGAGACTCAGCAGCCACCAGGCTCACTTTCACTTTTGATTTAACCTTAACTATAATTCTTAAGGTCCAAGCCCAAGACAGGAGCCAAGCTGGTTGGATCCCACCAGAATTTAGAAGCATCCAGTTAAATGGGAACAGTGGATGAGATGCAGGTATCAGAAGAAGGTCGGATGGCAAAAGCAATCCTCAGAATTGGGAGGATGCTTCAACGGTGCAGATCACACTGTACCCTCTCCTTACCAGAATCATTCTTTGGGCCACCCAAGACCCCCACTCTCCCATGTTTTCATATGTCTGAGGCCAGGAAAGACAGAAGTGAGCCCGAATTCATTGGAGATGTAAATGAAGCCCATTTTCGATGTTAAGTGCATTTCCAGGAAACCAGGGAGGAATCACTGTTTACTCCAGCCCTGGCGATGGATGCTGTCGCCACGCACACAACCTCCAGTCAAGCTATTAACTTGAACGTTGAACTTCACAGCCTGGCTGTCTTCCTCAGCCTTCCTTTTGATGTTACCTCCAAAGCAAAAGATCAAAGGCTTTGAGTGTGGTGAGGGGAAGTCCCAAGCTCTTAGCCTAGCAGCCTCTGATATATGTTAAAATCCTGGCCAAAAGAGAGCAGGCAGGAGAGGGAACCAGCTCCTGAGAGGCCTGGGGCGGGCAGGCTGCTCACAGAATATGGCCAGGGAAGGAATGAGGTCACCGGTGACAGAAACATCAGGGACATATATTGCAGATGCTTGGAACTCACAATATCCCCAAGAAGGAATCAGTCTTGCCAGATGTCATAAGCCCTCTCAACACACCCCTGCAAGAGCCAAACTCTGCTCCAACAGGCTTTTGAATTCGCCACAAACCTCTCTGCCCATCACCCAAGAAACTTGAACTGATTGGAGAACTGGTCTTAAACTCCAAAGTGAAATCAATACATTGTAACAAAGATGTGGGCACCATGGAGAAGGAACGGAGGTTAAGAAAATACAAGACAGCCCCCACCTGGAGCTTCAGCTGGGGAGTATGAAATCGTTTTTCCATCCCTCTAAGGCTGAATGTACCTAGGATGGGAAGGATGGGGCAGGGAAGGTCTGATGGCAGCAAGCACGGGGTGGGGGGGTGGGGTGGGGGGGAGCTGAGCAGCAGGGAAGCAAAAGGTTAGAGGAACTGCACAGACCAGTGTGGTCAAGGACAGACAGATGTGTTTCCAGCCACAGGGTGGACCTGGAGCCTTGGATTCTGTAGAGAAGCTACAAAAGGTATATGAATAAAGAAATAGCTCAAACTCCAACAGACTGTGCTTTGGATAAAGATTCAAACAGAAAAAAACAGTTTCTTGGATATGGGACTCTGAGGTAGTCCCATTGAGAAAGGGCTGGACAGTCCAGACCGGCTTACCTTGGTGTAGACAGTTGGAGGTCTGTTCACTATCAAGTCAGCCAGTGAGCAAAGGGATGCAGGAGACTGGGTACCCAGGCTTTGGTATTCTGTTCTGTATCTGCTCCCCATCAAAGCACTGCCCCAGGGGCCTGCTCACACCCTGGGCCCTATTTGCTCACACTGTGGAGAACGGGCTGGAAATGCAAACTCCAAGATTTCAACTGAGCAAGCCAACAAGCCTACCTCTGGCCCCTTTCCACTTTTAGAAGCAGAGATTTAGCCAAAAGGGATAAAATAGAGAAATTCTTGAGGAATGACAAGCCTGGTGTTTCCCAAAGTTGCCTTCCTGCCTGGGTTCCATTTTATTTCTTAAAGTAAAAGTCTGTAAAAAGAATCAGACCCTGAGGGCCAAATTTATCCTCATCCTCTGCAAACCCAGACAGTTCTTCCCCCAGGACATCAGTAGGGCTTGCTTCTTCCTTTCCTGCCAGGGCTCAGCCATATTCCATTGAAGCCTCTCCTCCTTCTGTTATTCTGTGTTTAAACAATGACTCGAGGCCCAGATGCTTGAGGAAAACAAGCTAAACTGAAGAGTTACCAACCATAGACAAAGTCCTTCCCTTCCCTCTGTCCCTGCCCAAGCATGTCTGGGTAACATGACTGACACTGAAGAGAGACTCCTTTGCTTTCCCTGACCTACCAGGAACTCCTAGGACATAGCAATTCCATGTCAAACCTCTGCACAACCCCAGAGGCAGGAAGATGGAGAAAGAGAGCAACATCCTGCTGGAGGGTCATCTGAGAGTAAAAAGGTTTCCAAAACAAAGAGGAGCCCAGCAAGCCATGCTCATGGTGCACATGGAAGAAAGAAGTAACACACCTGAGTCTAACAGCCACTGTGAGAATTTAAAAAGCAGAGAGATGCTCTATCTACACAGTTACCTTGTGGCTGGGGGCAGTGGCAGACAGACCTTAAGCCCATCCAACCTTTCTCCCCAAACAACATATGTCTCACGCCGTGGCACACAACTGTTGGGATGGAGAAAGGGTCCCACCATGGGCAACTTCATGATACACCACAGGCACATTAAACAGCAGGGCCAGGACATGAACAACACCAATGTAAACAATAAAAAAAAAAAAAAACCCACACCTACCTATCCATTCATCATCTTTCCACCCATCATCTACCTACCCATTAATCCATTCACTCATACATCCACTCACCTACCCACTCATCCATCTACCCATCCACCCACCTACCCATCCATCCACCCACCTACCCATCCATCTACCTACCTACCCATCTACCCACCTACCCATCCACCCACCTACCCATCCACCCACCTACCCATCCATCCACTCACCTACCCATCCACCCACCTACCCATCCATCCACCCACCTACCCATCCATCTACCTACCTACCCATCTACCCATCTACCCATCCACCCACCTACCCATCCACCCACCTACCCATCCATCCACTCACCTACCCATCACCCATCCATCTACCATCCACCCACCTACCCATCCATCTACCTACCTACCCATCTACCCACCTACCCATCCACCCACCTACCCATCCACCCACCTACCCATCCATCCACTCACCTACCCATCCACCCACCTACCCATCCATCCACTCACCTACCCATCCACCCACCTACCCATCCATCCACTCACCTACCCATCCACCCACCTACCCATCCATCCACCCACCTACCCATCCATCCACCCATGCATCTACCATCCACCCACCTACCCATCCATCTACCTACCTACCCATCTACCCACCTACCCATCCACCCACCTACCCATCCACCCACCTGCCCATCCATCCACCCACCTACCCATCCATCCACCCACCTACCCATCCACCCACCTACCCATCCACCCATCCACCTACCCATCCACCCACCTACCCATCCACCCATCCACCTACCCATCCACCCACCTACCCACTCATCCACCCATGGCTGACTCAACAACTCCCAGGTATCAGGAAGTACATCTAAAGGATCAGCGATGCCCCATCCTCCCACCCCCACTTCCCTTGAAAACCTCCCTCATGACAAGTTAAGCTTTACACAGAGGACAACTCCCAAGACCAGGAAGCAGGCTTAAAGAGCTCGGCTGTGCTCAGGTCCACTGCAAGCAGTGTGAGAAGCTCCATGTCTATTGTCTTGAGACATGTGGTAACTCACAGCAGGGAGAGGAGGCATGCCATTCCAGCTCTAGACAGAAGCCTTGCTGCAAGAGTGGGGCTTCGGAAAGGAGAATTCTTCCACTGAACCAGCCGCTATCTCTGGTTGGTAACCTTATTAACCTCTGGGTCTGGCACTGCTATCCTTGACTGCATATTCTACAGGGAAAGGAGAAGCAGAGAGTCATGCACCCTAGCCCCTACACCCACCAACAGTCCACTATAGACAGCCTGAAGAATAAACACCTGTGTCCCCTTGGCTCTGTGCCTTTCACTTTCTGAAGTTGTGGTGACTCACAATTGGCCATGGTCTGAAAATATTACATGAAAAATTCCAAAAAAAAAATTTTTTTTCTAAGTTTCAAATAACTTTGATGTTAGTGTATAATTATAATTATTCTGCTATGCTATTGTTGTTCTTGACCTGTTGTTGTGCCGACTCTGTGTAAACTAAACTTTCTCAGGTGTAAGCTACAGGGAATGCCGAGTAACGTCTGGAAAGCCTAGTCCTTAGTCTATGCATATGCTCAACCACACATGCACAAAGGAACACATGCCACGCAGACAAGGCATGGGTATGTGCACACCTGGAGTCTACAAAGACCCTTCCATCTGCACAGAACTCCTCAGTGCCCACCTCCTGAACCAAGGTACCCTTGCAGAGTCTTCCTACACATTTGTATCCCCCCCCAATCTCTGAGCAGAGGTCCAGGCAAGGTCTCATCAATAAACTGGCGGGAAACCCAGCCATCCATAAACAGCACAGGTCTGACAGGTCTTGGGCAATCTAATTCCCCCTTCCTTGCAATACTTTAGTATCCAGCCTGGAAAATTCCAACAGTACCAAGGCCTTGGCTTGATCTTTTCAACCTTTCGAGGGAGATAGTTTCTTTGCACAGAAGGAGTTGGTTCACAGTCTGCAGCTTCTCCGGATCAAATGCAGAGCCATCTAAACGCAGCAGGTGCAGCCACCCTGGTGAGTGTACTGTGTTCAACAGGACCAGACTTCTAGTCCTGGTGCTGACACTTGCTACTACCCAAGGGACCTCGAGCAAACTCCCTACTGGAAGCTCTGGGTTTCCCACTTGTTTGATGAGAATCCCAGCTCTTGCCCTCAGAGGCGGCAGACACTGATGCTGAGCTCAGCAGCCCAAACAAAGTAGGTTAACTTGACAGACAAGCCCCCTTTCTCTCCTCTGCTAACAATGAAGCATTTAGTTAGTCACTAGAAACAAGACTGAAAACAGCCAAACCAATGGTTCTGGTTGAGGAAAGGGATGAGACCAGAAGAAGAGACGGAGAGCTAGGAGCAATGATTATTCTTGAGCCTAGAAGTAACTCGAGAGTCCAAGTACAATCATGGACGACTATCCTCATGCTGTGCTGAGGCCCAGGGGTGAGCACATAACCAGTCACTACTGGCACCATATGGGTGGCCAGAAACAAATGTCTTGGCAGCCAAGGGATCCCTAGGGGCAGGGAGGTGAGATCCTATGGAGAACGGACATCAAAAGAAACTCCAAATCAAGACCTGATCACACATTGGCCACAACAAATAATGTTTGCTCAAAGGTGGGAGGGAAAGGGGGGGTGGACAGAGACAGGCCCTTATTGGATAAGGCTGGCTGGCTCATCCATTGTGGAAGAAAGGCTTGTTTTGTGTGTTATACAATGGAGACATTGTTCACAAGTACTTTGCCCATACATAATCAGGCCTGCCTCTGCGTTGCATTACATAAGTCTCTGATGCAGTGAGAGTCCAAGAATGAGTGTTCATAAGAAATACACATGTCTAGTTTACACACACACACACACACAGAGAGAGAGAGAGAGAGAAAGAGAGACAGAGAGACAGAGAGACAAAGAGACAGAGAGAGAGAGAGAATACAGACTCGGGATAAGATTTAGAAGTTAGCAAAGCAGATTTATCAAATTGTTTAAAATGACCAAAACCATCCAAAAGTGTAATGAACTCCCATTTCTCCTCCTCTACTCACCCTTCATAAGGGGAGAAAGTATGTGATTGTGTGTGTGTGTGTGTGGTGTCTCTGTGGTTATGTGCACATGTATGTGCAGTTATGTTTGCCAACACGGATGCATGTGTAAGCCAGAGGTTGAAGGCTATCTCTTCTCCTTCAATAGCATCTCTGTTTTTTGAGACAAGATTGCTCCCTGAACCTAGAGCGCAGAACGTAGGTGAGGCTGACTGCAGTGAGCTGCCGACTCCAGGGAACCTCCTCTATATTTCCTCGTCCCCACGCCCCGCCCTCTACCCCAAGCCTCAGCACTGAGAGGGCAGTTGCATGCTGTGGTGCCCAGCTTTTGCTGTTTAACAGGGGTGCTGGAGGCTCAGCTCTTCATGCTTAGACGGCATGCATTTTCCTAGTCCCTTGCGTTTCATTTTTCTAAGACGGTTTCATAGAACTGCTAAATGAAGCAAATGAAATCCTTTTCCAGTAAACTTTAAGAGGTATTTAATCAACAGCTTCCTGGAGCCTCTGTGCTCCTTTCATTTGGTGAAGGTCTTCTTGGGAGTAACGGGTATCCTCCACGGTGGTCTGGTCCTCCACTGAGGCACTGCACAGCCACTTCCTGTCCAAGCGTTCTTTTGTTGTTGTCGATAGTTACAGTGCGGGTGTGTGGGTGTGGTATTATGTGTGTATACAGTTTATGGGTGTGCATATGTTCCTATGCGTGCACTTACACATAGGAGTACACATGCATGTATGTGCATATGAGAGCCAGAGTTCAGTGTCAGGGCTTTTCTCTGTAACTCCACGCCTTATTCTTTAAACAGTCTCTCCCTCAAACCCGGAGCTCGCCATTACAGATGCACTGGCAGACCACTGAGCTCCAGGGACCCATCTGTGTCTGGTTCCTAAGCCGCCCCACAGCGCCAGGTACCAGGGAAATGTGTTACACATCTAACGTTTACATGGGGGCTGGGGATCCGAACTCAGGTCTTCATGCTTGCACAGTAACACTTCCTGTGAACTAAGTCATCTTTCCAGACCTTTCAACTTTATCTGGGAAGACTATGGGTCCTTTCCAGGAGCTGCTAACAAGCCCAGAGAAAAGTTGAATTATCTTCCCTCTACCACAAAAGAAGCAGAGGAGAAAACACTGAATGATTAAAACCTTCAGTGACGGGGGAGCTGCGCTGAGCCCGATGCACCAGCTAACAGCACTGAGCTCCAAGCTGGCTGGCTGGGGTGCTACTAACCCTGCAGGCATTTTTCTTCTTTCAAAGTTTCTATTAACTCCCTACTGATGTGCCCTAAAAGAATTTTTTAAGGGCTTGGAAACACATAAATAAAATAGTCTTTGTTGGACCAGCACAGCCAAATGAAAGTCTTTCACCTGTGTAGCCGTCATGATAAAAGTTTTAGGCCCAGCTTTCACAGAAGCCATGCTAAGACGGAGATAAACCGGGGTGCTCAGACCCTCGGCAGCAGGAGCACACTTGCCCTCCAGCACATGCCAAGGGCAAGGCAGGAAAGGGAAGGCATGCCCACCATGCTCACGAGGTGCAGGAAACCTCCTGTCCCCCGAGTGCCTGTACCCCGGGGGCTCTGAAAGAACCAGAACCTTCCAGAAGCACCTGCTAATGGTGTTTGCTGAAGCTCAGCTCATGGGGAGTTAAAGACACCTAGCAACCCTCAGAGAGGGAGGCTGAAGGGTGGCTGATGAAGGAGAGAGGTGAATTTGGAGAAGAAATACCACGCAACCATATCAGATTGCCAGAAAGAGACGTGCCTATCCAACCCAAGGCTACACAGTAAATCTTCAGCCATGTGTCGCATGAACAGAGCCCAGGAATCCGTTCAGTATGCCGTGTGCCATGCCTTCTAGCAGCGTGAGACTTGCAACCTCCCCGCTGGGCCCTCAGGATGTCTTGCCAACGCTAAGACAACAGCGGCACTGCCAGGGCCATCCTTAGCAAACACCTCGGCACACACCGTCCAGGAAAGCCGTCGTCCTTACACTACTTGGCAGACTAAACGGCACTGGCTTCTTGCTATGAGCTATTTCGTCCCCTCCAGGCTACCAGCTAACTGGGCTCTCAGACACACCGCTCTGCTTCTTATCCAGGTCTAAGACTCCTCACCTTGATGGGGAAGGGACTGACTGTGCCAAGCCCTCCCAGACACTTAAGAACACTCAAGTGCCCCTTGACGCGCTACGTCAAAAGTGCATTTAATATAGTGGCTGACTTGGCAAGCACTGACGCCTCCCCTAGCCAGCCTTCAATGCGCTCGGAACGCTTCCTTTAGCCTACAATTGGGCAAACTCATCTAACACAAAGCCGACTTTATAAGAAAGTGTTGTACGCTTGTCTCTCATTCATCAAGTCCTGGACTGAGTTGAAAACAAAACAGGTATGAGGGAATGCTTTCACACCGCTGAAAAGCAAGACTGGGAGTCAGACCATCCCGAGTCCAGACCGCCCACACTTCTCTTTGCCAAAGGCCCCAAACCTCAATCCATGCGGGTCTTTTTCCACCTTCCCCCAGATATTAGAGAAAAGCTCCATGCACGGGCACCCACAAGGTCGTGTCCTCATCTAAGCTGGTGACACTCCTCTTGCCCTATCCATGGAAAGAAAGGGGAAAGATGGAGGAGACTCACCACAGGTCTGAAAGGCTGTTCAAACTGCTCCATTCCAGGATGCATTAGTCCCAGTGCAGCTTGTCCATCCTCCAAAAAGCTGTCTACACTTACTTTAACTACAGGACCCTCACAGCATCCAGAATCCTGACGAGCAACCTAACACCCCAGGAGCACCCCAAACTCCAGCAGAGACCTCTCCGGCTAACTTCCCAAGAGCCATACCCAGTGACTGCCTAGTTCCTCTTCATTTAATACATGAAAACAGACCCAAGGTGGGACAGCCAAGAGCCAGCAGTGGGCCCTGCATCTCATTGCATCCTAGCCTCTTCCAAATCCTGCCCATGCGTCTTTCTGCAGTAAGCATAAGATAGACAATGATATTTATAGACAGATCAGAAGTGACCAAACCTACCAGTGACTGAACGGTTCTGGCTCCCCGGGTTCATAGCTCATATCAGTTAGGTAGTAACGCATTCTAGAATGCAAACTATTTAGACCGAGGTGTTTTCTATAAATGCTCTGTGTATTCCATGAGTAACTAAACTTTAGGGCACTGGATTTTCCATCCTTACCAACAGAAGAACTAACAGCTACACAGTTCCTTGTACTCGAGCTGCAGGGCAAGGACATCACTGCACAGACGGCTTCCTCCCCTCCTTCCATAAAGCAAACTGATCCAGTATCTGCAGTGTGCCTGGAGCTTCCAGGAAGAAAGGCGCCTGTGAGGCCAAGGCACTATTCTATGATAACAAGGGCTTGGAAGCTCCTCACAAAGATATCAGCAGCATGAAGACTTGTTCGGGCCCCATGCCTAGTGCGCTACAAGGCGCCTCCTGCCTCTCCTGCAAATAAGGGGTTGGGGCTTCTGTGCAAGCCATGGGCCTCCCAAAGGCTGCCTGCTCAAGTGTACGGAACACACACAGGCTAACACACGGGAGCACTCAGTGCATTGTGAAGTCTTAAGCAGACAGGGTTTCCCCCAGCAAGGGCCTTACTTCTCAGAAGGTCACACACAGGAGGAAAAGCCTGGGGTCCACTTTGGGGGGAGTTCCCTGGGGACAGGCAGGATGACTACAGAGGACCCAAGACAGACAATTAGAATAATTAATTTGTATCCACAGCATGGAGTTGGGCAGAAACATTCTGCCACAGATAAAACACAACTTTAACTTGCTGGAAATGCTACAGTGGCTAATTTTTTTTAATCAAATTTCTGCCAGTGTTACCAAATTGAAACCATTTTCAGTTGTTGTGTATCATTCCTAGTCAACAATACAAGAGGAAAACCAGCACTGAGCAGAGGAACCTGGTCACAAAGCAGCCCCTGAGTCCAAAGCCCCCGCTGGCCCTTCACAGCTGGGTGGCACTGGGCAAGCTGCTTGTCTTTCCTGTGGCAAGTTCTCTGAAAAGCCAGTCCTCCTCCACACTGCAATTAGATCACCGAATGTCCGAGCACTTAGCCTGGTAACTGCTTGGTTGTTGTTCTAAGACCTCATTATTTTGTGAGGAATGGGACATGCGTCTCCCCAAACCTGAAGAACTAACTAAAATTCCTTGTCCTCTCCCCCTTTGCCCCATAATCATGATGCCCCCATTCCCTACTTATTCCTCAAGCTAAATCCTAATAGCTCTGAGGAACTAGGGCCTCCCTTGCGGCTTGGAATGAGAGAGGCTGACCCTTAGAGACCAGACCTCAGTCTTGGCTCCACTCTAAGGAGCCACAACCTCCACACTACCACAGAGACATAATGAAGTCACTGGTTCTGCTGGTGGGCCCACGCCACCTGGATAAGGGTCACACGTCCATGCACAGTGGCCCTTATCTACTCTTATCTACTTGTTCACCTCAGTGCAACAGAACATTAAGAGCTCTGGGGCCAGGGGTCCCGTGGTAGACTTCCTGCTTCCTGGAGTCCCTAGACACCTTAGCCATTCTTGGAAGGCTGTGTAAGGGTAAGAGTCACGAATGCAGGGCCAACTGTGCAGAAAGTACTTAGTCATTCTGTTACCTTGAAAACAGTATACCCAGTGAAGGAGTAGGAGATGGGATAGAAAGGATGGAGAATTATCCACTCTGGGGACTCCCAGCTGCACCCTACATCACTGGGAACTGAGGGCACAATTCAGTAACTCATTCATTTCCAGCAATGTTCTTACAGTCCCGAGACAAGGAAGAAGCTATGATAGGCCTCCCCTACCTTTGCAGGGCCAACATCAAGGGGAAGGGAGGAAGAAATGAAGAAAGATGTGAAGGTTCAATCAATGCTCTAGGAAACCAAGGAATAGAGAGCAAAAGAAGACTCGGGAAAGGATGTCTCCGCAGACCTCTAAGCCCGCATGACCCACCACACATGCTGTGGTGGGCTTAGGAGACTTGTAGTATCAGAGAACAGCTAGATAAAATCTGTTTGAGCTTCCTGGCACAGAGCGGATCCCATGGGCACCTCCCAGGTGCCAGCACACATGGTGGGGTCTCTCTACTCCCAGTTCCTCATTTCCTGTGGCCTGGGTGCCTGAGGAACTGCATAAACTAGGACACCCTCCTGTCTCTATCATGGAAGCAAAAGACAGCAACACAGCACCACACGCTAGCCAGTATCCACCACTAAGACCCTCCTAGCACCTTCCTTAGTGGGCAGCCATGCTCCCCTGCTGGGGAAAGGGGAAAAGAGGAAAGCCAAATCTGACTGTACTAGATTCCTCTCCATCCCAGACATGACCCAGCTTTCTCAAGCTCCCCCACTTCCCGCCCACACCCTGAGTCCTCATCTATTCTCAGACAGTCTTCCCTATAGGACATTCTGCCATGCCTGCAAATTCTTTCTGGTGGACACAAGACTGGCCTGTCACCTGTGTCTTTTCTTCTCCTGGGGAGGTGTGGTGGGATAGGAAGGGAATGAGGCTTTCTTCTTTTAACAGCAGTGTGTGTGTGCGTGTGCATGTGTGTGTGTGTGTTGAAAGCGGGGGGGGGGGGGCATTCAGCAAAAATGACTGAGGCAGTTTCCTAATGAGCAATCTCTTCACAGGATTCCTGACACTTTTTACTGCCTTGCCCAACACAACTGGAGCATCATAGAGCCAGTCTAAAAGTTTGGCGGTTGCTCGAAAAAGTTAAACATGGTTATCACATGACACAGCAGTTCCGTTTCTATGATGGAACACAATGGGGGTAGGGGGGGTAGGACGACACATTTGCATGAGAAACTTTGCATAAATGGTCACAGTGGCGTTCACAGGTGAGTGAGCACACAGACACATGAATGAACAAAAGGGGTCCGGTCCAGAATGGATTGTTTGGCCCTTAGAAGACGCAAAATACAGTTAATGCTGCTACATGAATGAACCTTGAAAACACTAAATAAAAGAACCGAGGCACAAAAGACCACACATCCAGTGGGTCCGAGTGCTCAAACCAATCGACAGTAGGTAAAGCCAGGCTGGCAAGATGGCTTAGTGGTAAAGGCGCTTGCTGACAGACGACACAAACTTGGCAACCCAAGCTAAATCCACAGCACCTATGCGAATACTGAAGGCATGTCTTCTGACCTCCACATGTGCATCATGTCATGTTCCCTGCACGAGTACATGCCATGCACATACACCGGATGATAAAGAAGTAACTTTTAAGACAACAGGTAAATCCACAGTCTGTGACAGGGACCATGGCGCACCGTGGGATGGAGGGTATGATCTGTGGTTAGAGGCTGCACAATTCTGGATATACTGAAATCCACTTCAATTAAGTGGGCCCTTTGGTCTCCCCATATCTTTATGGTCACAAAAGAGGAGGAGGAACACGCAGCTTGGGCTCCACCTGTCCATTCTCTCACAGAGTGAAAATGATTGGCAGGACACATTCCAGGTACCAGCCAGTCCAGGTGTACCTGAGGAACCTCGCCATGAAGGCACAGAGCCCACTTCAGGACACAGTGCACTGCCTGAATGTCACACTGTTGATGAAGACACTTGCTTCACTATGAAAGGTGGGCCCAGGGCCCAGGACATGGCCCAAAAGGAAAGCAAACAGAAAAACGTTCAACAGCACGCCATAGCCCTCCAGTATCTCGGAGCGCTCCATTCTGAACTCTGGTCTTCGGGATGCTCCAGGGGCCAGACGCCCAGCACCTCCTCCCTGTGTCAAGCACTGTCTCCTCCCAGGAGCTCCACGACTTGGCAGAGGAAATGCAACCTTAGCGCCCAGCGGGCCTTGCTGGGCAGGCTGCACCGCTTCTGGTTCCAGAAATGTTAGCCCAGCATTCAGGCGATTGGCAGGCAGCTGGAACTCGAACCCAGGAATCCCAACACCCACAGACTCTCACCTCCAGCTCCAACAAAGCTCCCTTTGTGGAGCTTGGGTGTCTCCCGGAGGGCATATTTCCCTCCCAGAGCTGGGAAGCAGAGGCGAGGCTGGTGTATGGAGTGGAATCAGTGCTACAGACACGGGTTCTCTCTGCTTTCCAGGTTGCCCAGCCCCAGTACCCGAGGGAACAGACAGACGTCATGCATAACACCAGGACCTCGACTAGTCACACCTCTGCCCCCTCCCCAGACCTCATAGGTTCTGAGTCCCAGGCCTGAAGAACAGACTGCATGAAGCCCGCATCCTGTCTGAGCAACAGAGTTAGGAGTGAGCAGAGCTCTTGTTCAGACATGCCTTTGAGCCTGTGAGGTTGCCCTCTAGAAACACTTCTAAGTCTGCTCTAAGCAGACTCTCTCTAGGTCCCTGAGCAGGTCAGCTCCGGCACAAAGCCCTGGAGCATCAGCCCTCCTTGGCATTGTCACCTTCATGATGCAGTTCACACCAGCCTCCCTAAGAGTTCCTGGGACTCAGAGGATACTCATAATCACACTATGAGGGTGACCCAGGGGCAGAACCCAACTCTTCTTCCAACTTACCTTCCCCAGAAAAGCACAGGAGAGGGTGGGAGGCGGGCTGTGGCTGAACATGCTGAACATCCACCAAGGACACAGCAGCCTGTACCAGCTCTATCCAAAGAGATAATGCTACCCAGCAGGCGGATGTGCCACCATGGAAGAGATCCGTAAGCCCTCCACAGTCTCTGAGACTGTCCCATTTGGTAGCAGGAAAAGACTCGCCCTGTGACTCTTCTCACCCTGAAGGAGGGTGGCTGATGTGCTGAACCTCTCAGGAGCCTGTAATAATCTTGTCACAGCATACAGTGTCGTTCAGGATATACACTAGCAAAATCTCTCAGACGGTCCACTTCTGGGTGGAAGAACCTGAGCTCTGAATGTGCTAAAGGAAGCGAGGTGGTCCCAGTCCAGACCCTCATACGGACAACCTGGCGAAAGGTTCCTGAGCATCCCAGAAGACAGCCACAGAAGTCATCTCAACAGAGACACCTTTCAGGAGAGAGGCGAGCTACGATCCAACGGACTTAGAAACCCTTTGTTCAGTACCAACTGGTTCCAGGGCCGATGGCTAACTAAGCACGGACACAGGGTGGATTCTACCTCAAATTCCACAATAAAAGACTGTTCAGGACCCTCTCGATGAAGCCCGCCGCCGACATCCATTAAACTTGACTCCTTTTGATACTTAAAACTATCCACTAAGATGAGGGAGGAAGACATCATCCCCACCTAAGCAGTGAGAAACACACTTAGAAACCTGGATGAGTAAAATAATCAGAGCAACCCAATGGCTAACAAAACAGAGCATCTAGGGATTGTGGGGCCAGGGTTGCAGGATGGGGAAAGGTGGGAGAGAAAAATGAGAGGGTTACCCTAACATGTGTCCCTTCAAGAAGCAGGAGAAACAACTGGATGGGTCTCATCTGAGTTAGTCTGGGAATCTGTATTACATGATCAATGCCCAGTGCCTTGGAGAAAGCACCCTTGTGAAGCCCGAGGCAGGGGTCCTGAGAGGCAAGCCATTGTCTTGATACCGTTAGGGACAAAGCAAGTGACCTACCAAGGACAGTCACTTCTGCATCCTCGTGCCAATCCGAACGTTCATTTCTCTATAAGAGATGCGGGGCTTCAAAGCCACCGAGTTCACAGAAGTGCTCTGGGAAAGGAGGAGGAGAAAGAACGAAAAGAAAGCCTGGCCATCTGCCCACCACCCACTACACATCCCATCCATTAGAAAATACACTTCTCAATAAATCATAAGGAAGTCCAATCTGCAAAGTACCGCATCATGCTAAGAAAGTCAAGTCGCCCCCTCTGTAAGACATCATCACAAAAGAACTTGGATCTCGGTGTCCCTTGCCAATTCAGCTACCACACCTCAGCCCAAAGAAAATGAAATGCTATCATGCTGCTGTGTTTTAAAGCAGTGTCCGAGAAGGTGGGAAAGGTTACCCACAGCAGGCAAGGACTGCCATCCTCACCATAGCAACGCGCCTGTTTATAATATGGTCTACCTGCATCAAAGGCTCCGCAGACACTCGAGGCAAGCCTGGTGCTGCATTCGAGCCCAAAGATGAAGCCGAAAACTCCCATGGGCATGTCAGTGGAAAACTTCCTGTTACAGGACATGCCACAATTATTAGCCCTATCTCTTCTTCCCCCTTTCCACCCAAGTAAGAGTAAAGGAGAAAGTGAATTCAGTGTCTAAGGCAGAGTGGAAACACAGCATGTGACTCTCTAAAGTTGTTTGGTTGTTTCTTTTTCTGCTGGGTGACCCCACAGGCAGAGATGGGGGGAAAGAGGTTTCATGAAGAGCTAGGCCTGAGGCTGAGACTCAGCTCAACGATGTTGAGTTCATGGTGTCTACAGCAATCCCTCCAGCCAGACACACAGTAGGCCTCGTTTTATCATGGGATGGGGGGGGTACCTTCCTTTTATCCTCTGGGAGACACAGGAACCCACCATTAGATTGCTTGGAAAAGGACTATTCTTCAGAATCCATAATTCCCAATTGCAGCCTCTCCCTCCCTTCCTCAGACCAGCACAGCAGGGTTCTAGCCTCGGACACACTCAGATACTTGCTAGGCATGCACAGACCTCAGCAGTCTCTCAACTTGGAGACTCACCGTCATCGTGCGTATGCTTACGGAGGTTTCTACTGCTCTGATAAAAAAAATACCATGACCCGACCCAGCCTAGCCAGGGAAGGGGTTACATCATCTCATAACGTGTGGTCCATCATAAAGGGATGCTGGGACAGAAACTCTAGTCAAGAACTGACACAGAAGCCAGGGAGGAGTGTTGCTTGCTGGCTGTCTCTCCATGGATTGCTCAGTGCACTTTCTTATAACCAGGACCATCAGCCTAGGGATGGCACCACCCACAGTGCCAGGCCCCCCCTCATCAATCACTAACCAGGACAATACCCCAACAACTTGCCTATAGACCAAAATTATGGGTGGCACTTTCTAATTAAAATTTCCTCATGTCAAGTAACTCTTAACTGTGTCAAGGTGACCACAAAAAAAAAAAAAAAAAAGTAATAATAAAGCTGATACATTACTGTGGGCATCAGGTTGAAAAATATAGAATGATTCAGAAGATGGCCATGCTAAACACTCACAGAAAATACTATTTCCCTTTTCTTTTTGTGCAAAACAAAGACCTAAGTTTCTGTATAAAACAAGAACTACCAAGGATCTTCACACTAGGGAAGTGATTGCTGCCTAAGTGTGAAGATTTGAGTTCAAATGCTGGAACCCATACACAGCTGGGCAAGGCAGAGCCTGAATATAATCCCAGCGCTCCGACCAGGAGAGAAGAGAATGCCCATAAACTCCTGTGTCAACTGGCCTCCTGTAGACATGACTGAGGCTCTGCTTCAAACAAGGGCAGATGGGAGATCCAGTACTCAAGGTTGTCCTCTGACCTCCACAGCATTGGCAAACCCCACCCCCCCACACACACACACTCACAGAAGCACACACAGGCCGGGTGGTTATGGTGCACACCTTTAATCCCAGCACTTGGGGGTGGGCAGAGGCTACCAGATCTCTGTGACTTTGAGGCAATCTGATCTACAGAGGAAGTTCCAGGACAGCCTGAGCTACACAGTGAGAACATCTCAAACACAAGACAGGGGCACAACGAGACAGAAAAGACCTCAAAACTCCTGACACTGCTGGACCCATGTCAGTGCTAAAAAAACTGAGGCTGGAGTCTTTGATTGACCACACTCACCTTCAAAATGGGGGTGAGGGAAGTGAGCACTCAGCTGGCCTGTTTCCCAAAGGAACTACTAAAAGAGTCCAGTGGAGAGCACTCTAAGCTGTTTGGAGCACAGACAAACAGTGGGCCTTGAATTGAGATGAGGCAGGGTTGGAAACAAGACACAGGATTCCAAATGGCAGGTTCTTCTGCCCGGAACTTGGTTCCGACCGACTGCCCTCTCATTACGGGCAAGGCACAGCTGACACTTGACAGCTCGAAACGGATATTTCTCTTTCGACTGATGTGTACTTATTTTATATCTGCGCATGTGCCTGCCACATGCATGCCTGGTATCAGCAGCCAGAAGAGGGCAGAGGATTCCCTGGGTCTAAAGTCCCACAGTTGTGAGCTGCCACATGGGTGCTGAGAATCCAGTCAGCCGGTGCTCTTAACCACTGAGGTGATAAATAGTTCCTGCTAGTCCTATTTATCACACACAGAGAGAGAGAGAGAGAGAGAGAGAGAGAGAGAGAGAGAGAGAGAGAGAAATTAAGAACATCATTTCAAAAAGGATTCGGTTTCCTTACACTGTTTGCAGGAAGCTTCCTTTTATAAGAAAATAAAAGCAAAAGTTATAGTATTTCATTTAGGCAATAACCACTTGAGAGAGATCATTTTATTGCACCCGTTTTATATAAGGAAACAAAAATCGGGGTGCAAGCTCAAGCTGAGGTGAGGTCCCATGTTGTACTACGACCAGGACTGACAGACACTCACTCACTCCGTCTGGCTCTGGTCCAGGTCTCAGTCACCTGCCTCCTTAGTCCCCGCGTCTCTCTGGGTATATCATGTGCATCTAGAACAGCTCTCAGCTCAGTGCGTCTTTTTCTGCTGCACTGAAGAAGCAGTGATCAATCCGCAGTTCCCAGATCACAAAGTCAAGATCAACCTCAACAGAAAACGCTTCTACCTTAAGCCTTACAAAGGACAAGATGTTTTGGAGAAATAATTCAACGCGTGTCTTTACCCAACAATCTCTCCAAGCCCGGGAGCAAAGCCACAGACATGAAACAGGCTGGACTTGTTCACCTCCGG
This sequence comes from Micromys minutus, assembly GCF_963924665.1. Classification (NCBI taxonomy): domain Eukaryota; kingdom Metazoa; phylum Chordata; class Mammalia; order Rodentia; family Muridae; genus Micromys; species Micromys minutus. The sequence goes on from NC_137971.1 coordinate 5,093,156, forward strand.
GTATTAAATCGCATCCAACTAGAAATCTTCAAACCAGAAACCTTGCATTGCCCAAGAAAAGGAAGCAGAGGAGGGAGACAGAGCTACCATCTCAGCAAAGTTCTCAAAATGACACTTCCTCAAAACCTTCCAGGGAAGGTATGGAAGCCAGAAAGGGGGGGGGGGGTTGCAGAAAATGCTCTAATACATCATCTTAGACACAGCCTGAGCATTTGTCCAACCAAGTACCGCAAGAACAGTGACTTATAAGTGTGCAGACCGATTATAGCTTTACTTTCAAAAGAGCTTTGATTGATCTTTTTTGATAGACCTGAAATAAATTAAACTAGATTGACTCACTTGAGAATGAACTCTAATCCCTTAGTCAGATCCCGGAGAACTCAAACCAAACCAGCTGTTAATTTAGGCTTTATAAGATAAAGCATGAGAAATCCAAGTTGATGTACCCCAGAGCAAAGCTGACATCATTTCTGTGAGCGATTGGTCCGCTGCTTTCAGGAACTAATCAGTCCTTGGGTGAGTGGGTGCCAAGCCGGTGCTCTCAAAAAAGCAGCTCAGAGAAAGAAGGGAGGAAAGGCGAGAGGAAGGCGGAGCCCACTCCCAGAAGCAATCTCAGATCCAGCCAACGCATTCCCATTTTGTTTGCTGCGAGCCATCCAGCTCCTGATCCACAAACAGCTGAGGGTTCACCAGAGCCCAGGAACCCACAAAACGGACAATGAGCAGCAGCCACACTCTCAATGTTTCTGAAAAGGGTGGGAAGGCAGAATTACCCAGGAAAATACCCCCAATGCTCTCCTAATCCCTCTTCTTTGAAGGTTACACTGGTGCCTTTATCTGTGCTTCGGGGTGCCTTTGATTTGAATATAGGAATTTCAAGGCTTTGTAGTGGCATCGCAGAAGCTGCCCATGGCACTAATGATAGTTAACAAGACAGACAAACGGACAGACGCAAACACACACGTGCACACTTCTTCCACGCTGAACTCCAGACAGCTCACTATCAGACAACCTTCACAACTTTCATCAGTGTTTTCCTGGAGTGACTAATGCCCCCAACCATTAAAGTAGACCTACTGCAGGAGGCATTGTCCTCCTAAGCCCCCCCCCGCCACACACACACACACACACATACACACACACTTAGCCTCAGCCCACAGAGCCCCAACACTGCAAACAGCAAGGTTGAAAGTGTCTTGCTCCTAAACAGTGTTTCATAGAACACTCTGTTTACTGACTATAAGGGGATCAAGAATTGAAATCCAATTTAAGGAATTACGGTGCCTTCAGACTGTTTCCCCTCAACGATGAAACAAGACAGGCATGTTGTTCCTGGAATTAAGCCAGAAGAAACTGATCCTCGTAGTAATACAAGAGAAAAAAAAAAAGGAGATCGATGTATGTGTTTATACATACGTACTGGGGGAGGGGACGGCTCCAGTGGGAGTTAAATTCTTAGAAATAAGTGAATTTGCTTCATTCAATAGAATGAGTCTGAAGTTTAATTCAAAGCCGTGTTTTGAAATCTGTTTATTTGGGCAGAATTCACCCCTGATGGCTTCTGAGAAGCAGAAGAAAGGTGCCCATAAAACATGGAAGAAAAAGACACAGGAAAGTCCACTCCATAGTTCTATCTACTTTGCTAGAGGCAGGAGCCAAGGAACCCAGCTGCTGTAGGACCAGGAGGACAGCATCGCTCCCTGGTGCTGGCCCTGTTCGTGTGCTGTCTCATTTAACCCTAAAAGAACCTATTCTATGGCTGAAGTCATCCTCAGAGCACTGCGCAGTCAGTACATGGCTCTGGTCACATCCCTCCTTTCAATGAAAAAGACTTTCACTTTCATGGTTCTGAGGATCAAACCCAGGTCCTTCCACCCTTAGAACAGGCACCAGTCCAATGAGCTGCACTCCTAGGCCCACACAAAAGCTTTTAAAGCCACAAGAACGTTCTTCTAGTTTCCCAGCGACTCTGCTATTGCACACATCCAATGAAGGCATTTCACAGCTGAGTAAGGGGCAAGACAGAAAATCATCCATCCACAGCCAGGTCATTGGAGGCTCAGCTCCTTGCCTTATCCATAATTAATTCTGCCACCATTATACACAAAATGAGGCTCTCCCCAGAGGAAAATACCTGGTCTCACCAAGTGCTGCCTAGGGAAATAGGTCAGTGTTGGTGTTAATTGGAGGTGAAGAGGCTGGATATCAGTTATAATAAATTAAGATATTTCAGATAGCAAATCACAGCTCCTGTTGCCAACTCTGCCATCTGAGCTACCGGGCGCAGCACGAGAAAATGGGAGCTACGTCCATAGTCTAAGATCACTGGCAGCCAGAAAGATATGGCCAGTGCCAGAAATAAATCAGTAAAAATAAACCAAAACACAAAAGCTTTCATTGGCAAGGCATGGACAAACAAGTTTACCACCATCATCATCATCATCATCATCATTATTATTGATCTTGGGGAGGCTTGGGAAGGATAACCACACTTACCTACTTTTATATACACACACACACACACACACACACACACACACACACACACACACACACCAAGAAGAAATTGTGAATAGAAAATCCAAAGAGAGCCCCAAAAAGATGATTCAGCAGGTAATGGCACTTCCTTCCAAGCCTGACAAACTTAATTCTACATTCTTGTAGAAGAGACTCGTGTAGAAGGAGGGAACCAACTCCTTCAGCTGACCTCTGGCCTCTGAGCACACCAATGGCATACGTGTGTTCATATGCAAGGAAGCATGCAAATGCACGCACAATACATGCCATTAAAAGAAACGAAACCCAACTGACTAGGAAAGTCTTCTGGTTCCTCCGTGTCTCACCCTCCTCTTTTCCAACGAGCCTCTGAAGACTTAAAGAAAGCAACAAACACCCACAGCTCCTAAGGCACTGGCTTTAACACCACCATTCTGCAAATGAAGAGGCTTTAGCCTTAAAACCAGGAGATGGTAAAGAAGCAATGGCTGCTTTCAAGTCATTGGGGAGAATCGATGTCGTTTCTCGAAGCCCTGGTGACATAAATCATCCTGGGCAAAGTCCTTTCTTTACCACTGTCTAAGTGTGAACTGACCCGAGTTGGCTGGTCACTGATGGATTTCTCACTCAGACAAAACCGAAAGAAAGTTCCAGCAAACTGGCCACAAAGGTGTCAGCACCTCATCCCATAGTGCCAAACTTCCCAGATCTTGTATCCCTGGGAACCAATGCATGGGAGAGGAGGGGGAAGAGGAGGGGGAAGAGGAGGGGGAAGAGGAGGGGGAAGAGGAGGGGGAAGAGGAGGGGGAAGAGGAAGGGGAAGAGGAGGGGGAAGAGGAGGGGGAAGAGGAGGGGGAAGAGGAGGGGGAAGAGGAGGGGGAAGAGGAGGGGGAAGAGGAGGGGGAAGAGGAGGAGGAAGAGGAGAAGGGAGCTTTTACACGCTCATTAAGATTCAGACAAACAAGAACCTGAGCAGGACAGTTGTAGAAAAATCCCTCCTAAAGAAACAGATGTGCGATTAAGTTCACAAGCCTTGAGCTAGAAGTCTGCTTTCAAGAGCCAGAGGTAAATGCTTCTACATTTATATTTTGAACAAAGACCTGAGCAAGAACAATGTATCCAGAGAAGGGATACCACAAGCAGAAGGCACAGACTCCTGTCCTGCACTCAACAATTTCATGCCCTTCAGAAGCTGAATGACTCTGAGGCCAGTCCCCCTGCATTGTGGAGGACAGTCTCTTGCACCGTGACTCTTCTCTTCTGTTCAGAAAGTGAACTCTACCACACTCACCCGTAAGTGAGTGGTACAGCCTTCCACATTCCTCAGGGCACTAGGTTAGACCCTGTGACGGCCTTCCACATTCCTCATGTGTCTAGTGCGCATGAGAAGGGACAGGAAGAAAATGGAGCGAGTCTGACCAGCAGTACATCGTAACTGCGCATGAAACCATGTTGCTTCTACAATAACCAGAAAGCGACAAAATGGGGAATATTGATGTTGCGAGGAAGAAAACGACCCTGTTCCATCAGAAAACTCTGAAATGGAAACTGGTTAATGAGAAAACCATAACGCTGCCAAAAGAAGCAACAGGAAATAGGGAAACACACGGAACAGGGAGCCCATCGCAAAGTGGGCCTGACTGTTCCCAGCACAATCTTCAGACAGGAGACTAAGAGCCCAGGAAGAGAGTCTGGAAACCCTAGAGGGAGAAGCCTGGGACACAAGAGGGATCTGCCAAGACCACATCCATCCTCAAAGCCCACTGCCCTGAGTAACAGTTCAGAGCAGTCTCCTGATCACCGCCCCCTCCAGCTCCACAGCATCCAGAGTCATGACTCTCAAGCAACCGTGAGGTGACTGGAAACCACAAACCAGAAGTCAGACCAAAAGATAAAGAACTCCACCCTCGGGGTAAAGTAGCGATAGCAGACCCACGAGGCCTGGAATCAAAACCATCTCTTCTTTGCATGCGGCCTGTGGTTTTGAGTATGCGCTCTATGCGTCAGATCCTGGGTTTCGGTCACATGTAAGCCACTGCCAGGTTCCTTTAGCCACTGAGCCCAAATTCCAAGCCAGAGGAGGGCAGGAGGCAGCCAACAAGTACAACTTTGTCACTTCAGTAAACAGACTGGGGTGATGAGACCCCCAACTCCATAACAAAAGCAAGTCATTTTATGCCTAAACAATCTTGAAATGACAAGACTGACCAGAAAATTTGACCCAACTGAAACAGAATTTCTTTTTTTTTCCGCTCCCCCAAACTGGGGGTTGGGGGTGAGAGTAGGGAATCCTCCAAGGAAGGAGACCGCCCCATCACAAAACCTCAAGGATGAGGAGTCAAACTGAGCAAGAGCCCTTCACCACAAATGCCTCACACGCTGGGCCATTCTCAGAGTGACATTTGTCATCTGCTTTCACTCACAGCTGTGACAGCAACGACATGTTTTAAGAAAACACAAACCAAAACAGTGTGCACAGGAACTACTGGCGATCCGGCAGACTAGCTGTCAGCTTTGGGCCCTTCCCAGACCTTTCTTTAATTTCTCTTCGGAGGGGGAGAAAGTCTCGATGCATTAACTGCTGCTCATGACTGCTGCTTCCTCTGGGGGTTGGGTTTCTCTATGGAGAAGCTTGTTCTACTCCAGGAATCAGGAAGGAATAAATGCTGCCTGGCTCCAGAGCGAAAACGGGGCAATTACAGAGCAGGAGGAAGGACTCGGGGAGGTTTGCTTTTGATTCGGAGGATAAGAATCAAGTTCACGGCTCGGTGACTCGTAGAACAATCCTGAATTGAGTTGTGTACATTTCATAAATCAATAAAGCCCTATGTGGGCTTCCCTGGTTACTACTCCTCTCCTAGGCCTTCCTTGATAGGTATTTATATCTTGGGAGCTAATCAGAAGGACAAAGGTTCCTCTCTATATGTGGCTGAAAGATTTCAGCTTGGCTTTGACACAGAAAGCAGGAAGTTAGCCAGGAAAGGGGGAGGAGAGAAGACACCCTGAGGCAACTTCACTGACCCTACTGGGTCTCCAGAAAGGTGTAACACACTCTCCTGCCCAGCTCACATCTGTAGCCCACCTTCAAAAATATAAACCTGCCAATCACTTCCATAGCCAGAGTAGGGCCCCAAGTAAGAGAATGGAAAAAGCAGGCTGCTGGTTCTAGTATAGACAGACACCTTCAAACTGGGGTGTGTGTCACGCACACTATGCCCACAGAATTGGGTCCTCCGGTTCTGGGCTGTTTGGAGGTCTGCCATGGGGCATAGCTAATGGGGGTGGCGAATGAATATATTGAGAGCTTTTTGGAGAAGTGGGTAGTCTAAATTTTGCTAAATATTCTACCTACCATCTTGTGGTAACTAGACTGGGGTTCACATTCTCAGAATTCAGGGTTAAGATGCTACCACAAGGTTTTAATTCTTTTCTTATCAAACAGTTGCTGACTGTTGAAACTTGGAAAAAGCAAGAAAGGAAATTTCTACCCGATATGCCTCTGGACAAAAGCTCTGTAAGGAACAAGCCAATCGTACACCATGCACCATAAGGGAGACCATCCCCCAAGGACAGGACCATCCTCCATTCACGCCACTGGAATTATGGGAACAGCAGGTCTGAGTCAAGCACTCCTAAGGACCCACTGTCCAAGTAGGCTGAGTTTTCCTTTGCAGCTTGCAAGTCCAATCCAATCCAAAAGGAAAAAAGGAAACCCCCAAAACAAAAGGAAAAAGGGAAGTAAGCCCCTCCCATTAGTGAGGCTATCAGACTTCATCACTCCTTCCAAAATATAAAGAGACTGCAGGCTTCCAATGACACGCTGGAAAGCCAATGCTACAGAGCAATAAAAACCAAAACCCAGGGAGTATGCTTAATCTATGATATATACTTCCATAAGACCTGTGGAAGCAGGGAGGGTGAGATGGCTCAGCAGGTAATGGCATCCGCCACCAAAGCTGACCACCTCAGTTGGATTCTATAACCCACCCAGTGCCCAGAGAGAATGGACTCAAACATGCTGTCCTCTGACCTACATACGTGTCCTGGTGTGTGTGCCAGTCAGCACATACACATGCATGCACACGGGTTAAATAAGATGTTACTACAATTATTAAAGGAAAACTTAACAGTGCGACTTCAGAAGAACAGAATGTAAATCAAATCCATCCACCGTCACACAATTAAACAAATACCTGAGTCAGCCAAGCCAGGGGAGACCGCAGAGTAGAAACCACCACAAAGGCCCTTCGTCTGTGTCCTCAGGAGCTCGGGTGTCTAGCTGAGAGAGCCCCTCCCTTGGTTCAGAGCTTTCATTTCCATAATTAGTAAAGTGCCTACCATGTATAAAGCACCTACCATGTGTAAAGCAACATCATCCAACAACTGTTCAAATCATGCTATTCAAAATAGCTGTTAAATAGGCAAGACTTTTAAAATGTGTTCAAATATTCATCATACACGTTTCTCAGAACATAAGGCCCGTTTAACTTTCCAACAGAGAATTAAATATCCTGCCATGTATAAAATAATCTCACTTTCTCCTGACATGATCTCTCTCTCTCTCTCTCTCTCTCTCTCTCTCTCTCTCTCTCTCTCTCTCTCTTGGTCTGTCAGTGACTTGGCATTCAGGAAAAGCAGATCCCTTTTCTGCTTCGTATATTTTTCCTTATTGGTTCATCTACACAACGCCATTCCCCTGGGCCCTGAGTACATCTTTTTGTCATTCTGGTTTTCCCCGCCATTAGTGTAGGCCGACACGCAGCTGCCTCACAAGAGTGGCCGCAGCCCGGCACATCACATTTTGCCCACGGTCACCCCTTTGACGAATGTTCACCAATGCTCATACATCATCCCCAAATTGGTCCAAATGAATTAAACACAGCTCTGCTTAACATTACGAGATTTAAATGGATTTTCTCTCTACAGGTCTGCCCCATAATTGGGTTTATCCATCTTGTTGAAGTACAGTTTACACTTGCTAACATCACGCCAATTCAAGCTACATTTTCTGCTCCAGTGACAGGAGCAAGGCAGATTTGTCATCGGATCATAACAGGTAATTCAAACAACAATTAGTTTGATGACGGTCCGTATGTCAATGTCTGCTCCCCGCAGCCTGACTCACGCCCCATGCTCTCCGCTCCTCAAGATGAATTGTCCTGGCGATTCTTCAATTTCAATCATCAACAATGCTTACGGGATCAACCGAGAAACTATTGACACAGGGCTGTCTTCCCTGCAGGGCAGTGGGAAGTCTCCTAGTACCCCTCGGAGAGTAAACCACCCCCGGACATCCATTTCCAAGTCTTGGACATTGCCCAGCTTTCTACCCAGGTCATCTATTTGCTCTGGGGCTCCATCTTAACCTCAAAAATTCAGAAATGCGCTGAGTGTGAGAGTAGAAGGGACTAGGTTATGTGGCTTACGCACCCACAAGCAGTAAAGCCCTCTGAGAAAATGACCGGCAGCTGTCAAAGCCTTAAAAAGTGTCATGACCCACAGATGTGAGTACTTGTCATCTTAACACTCAGTAGTTAACACTAGCGCCTCCTGTCCACCTACAAGGGCTCTGACCAGGAGCATTCGAATAGGGGCAAAACATGATCCCAGCCCTTAGGGACACCCTACATTGTCACAGAGTTGAGGCAGAACGTTTATGTGGCATAAGACCAGTGTAAACAGCAATGAACAGGACTCATAAATCTATGTTCCCCATCCCGGATAGCCAAGGCTATCAAATCCATCATACGTGAGGGGCCTGAAAGCAAACACAATACACACTGCATGTCAGGATGAGCCGAACTCCAGACCTGCAAACACGGGCCTTGTGGGTGTCAGTGGCAAAGACGGCAGCGAGCCTTCAGCACGTACCCTTCTGAGCACCGCTGCACTGCCCAGCCCATGCCAAACACTGCCCCTTTCAGCTCTCAGCCACCCCAGGAAACCACCTCAGGAGCCACCATTACCCCATTTCACAGAGTGGGAAGCTTGGCACACCAGAGACTCAACCCCAGGCTATCTGTGACACACACCCTCACAGTCCCCACCTAGCCTCCTGTCCTTTTAAAATGCAATAGCAGCAGGGGTGTGGCTATGACCGCATCAGTGGGAAGACATACACTTTCCCAACCAGAGGTGACTCTGACCCCCGAGGAACACCAAGTCCTTTCTGGGAGTACTTTTAGTTGCCACGTTGCTGCTGAGCGGGTGGGCAGAGATGGTAATACAGATAGTTTCCTCTGCCACTTGGGCAAAATCTCACCGGCCCTAAGGCCAACAGATTCTGTGCTAAGCCACCCCACCCTACCTGTCAATCACCCCACCTCCATCCAATAGCAAAGGCAGGGATGTTTGCAGCCCAGCCCCCTGCCTGGTTGGAAACTGGTGTAAGCAATGCTTTTCTAAAGGCATGCTTCAAAACCAAGGTTTTTGTGAGGATGCTTCAAAGAGCCCACACACCTTTGATTCTAATGTTTCTTTCTATAATAAGTTACACAGTGCATGTAGCTGCTTTGAAACTTTCTTTTGCAATCTGATTATGCACTAAATTTACTGCCAGGCCATGGTTGGCATAGGACCACCCCTCCGGGAGAACTCTGCTGCCAGCAGGGCGAGCCAGCCAAAGGGGGAGGGGGCAGTATCTGCTTGATTAGGACTTGATACCAGCTGTCCCAACCAAACTCCAGAAACAAAGTGCCAGGCTTGATAAGGCTGTAAATACCAGCTCTAACCCATTTAGAAAGTTCGGTGCTCAGCTAAACAGCACCCATAGTTGTCAAGAACTTCATTTTTAAGACGTAAATATCATAAGACGGAACTTATAAACTCTCTCTCTCGTGCTGAAAAACCATAACCAGCTGGCTGCCACAGACCAGGCCTCCATATGCACCCACTGTGGCCCACACAGTGGGGACACTGGGGCAGCTGTCTGAACACTAGTTTTCACCTTTTGATCCGGACCTAGAACTGTGCCTGCATCTAATCCATCTTCTCAATACCAGTACAAGCTGCCCCCTCAATGCTGCACGACGGAGTGGACCAAGAATGTGCGGGGGGGGGGGGGGGGGGCGTGACGCAGATGGAGCGACCGGGGCGAGAGCCGTGGGGCCATAAAGTGTAGCGAGGCCAGCAGATTTCATCCGGCCAGTGTAGGGCAGCTGCCGTTGACTTAAGAGTCAAGATTCTCACATGCACTTAAAAAGACAGGTGTAGGAGCTGGGGAAAGAGTTCAGCGGTCGAGAGCATTTGGAGCTCTTGGAGAGGACCTAGGTTCGATTCCCAGCACCCACATTGTGCCTCACACCATTCATACGGCGGTTTCACCGTACGGCAGTATCACTTTACGGCAGTTTCACCGTACGGCAGTATCACCTTACGGCCGTTTCAGGAATCCAATGCCCTCTCCAGAGCTCCATGGAAACCAGGTGCACACGTGATGCGTATAATCTAACACTAAAACAAACCTGTACTGCACCCCTCAATTCTCACCTTGCCCCGCTCCCATTGAGGTGTAGAACCCTGGAAAAGTGAAAGCTGTCTGCTTCTCTGTGTCGCCCACTCACGGGCTATCCACACGGACTCTTCCTTTGCTCTGTTCCAAGAGTCAAGTTTGGCTAGTTTGAAATGCAGGTGCCCTGCCCCAGCGCCTCTGCTCCAGGACTCCCGTTCCCTGCCCATGGTGCCACAACACATCTCTTCTCACGGTCCTAACCTAGGCTCCCTGTCCACAGGGCACTCTGAAAACAGACAGGGCCATCTGCAGAACTCTGAATGCAGACAGTTTCTTTTCTCCAGGTAGGACAAGTCAAGTTGCAAGAATCAAACTAGCCCTCTGTACCACTAAAAAGAAAAGAGGAAGGAGCTTGGTACAACTGTCCACCACCACCCTTCAGGAGCTACAGTAGACTCCAGGATGTAAGGCCAGAAAGCCTCAAGTATGTTTCACTGAAGTCACCTGGAAGCCATTATTAAACCGATGCTAGACCTGACACCCAAAGGCTGCTAATCCAGGTGTCCGGGCCCTGTTCTCGCACTTCCGGGGTACCTGTGATGTGAGGCCAGAGTTGGGAACCACCTCCTTGGACCCATGGCTCTCCACTGACCCAAACAAGGGCACCGGATTCACTCAGTAACATGGTGAAATTACAAAGGCAGGCGCCCGTCCCAGACATACAGAGCATGAGCCTGGGACAGGATCCCAGGTCTCAAGCTCTGAGATGTTCCCAGGAGATAGTGGCTCAGATTCAGGACACACTAAGAACAGCAGTCTCCAATGAAGAGCGCCCAGGACGTGCACGCAGCAGAGGTCCCATGGGCCCTCTGTACAGTCCAGGAAACTGGGTGGTAGCCACGGGCTTTAAAAACAGGTAGGCCCTCTGTTTAGCCTTCCAGTACTAGGAATCTAACCCGAGGCCTCAGGCGTGCACTCACCACTCAGCCACATCCTTACCCTTGAGCTCGGCTTTAACAGCCAGCTTAGCGTGAAACTATGTCAGCAGCACTCCAATCACGCTAGCCTGGGTTTGAATCCTAACTGACCCCGGGGAAAAATAACACATCAGGTGTCTGCTTCCTCACCTACAAAATGGGGTATCGGAGATACTGACTGGAACTCTGCCGCCCAGCCCTGCCCCCCCCCCCCCATTGCAGAGAGATCAATGAATAACCCAGAGAAAGCACTTAACCCTTGACCCAGTGCACCAGAACTAAATACGCACAAGCTATTATTATCAACTATTGCTGTTGTTGCCTCTGACCCCCACAGCAACCGCCATCTTGTCCCAGTTACCCTCTCAGAACTAAATGCCCTCTTCACAGAAGCCAGGGAGGCCAAGGCCTTGGCAGAAGCTCACTGAAATGGAAGTCTGTTCTCACCCATAGGAGAAAACAATATCACATGAGAAGACCTGAAGCCTTCAGTTAACACTGGGCACCTGAAAACAACAGAGCTTCCAATAAATAATCAATGGGTTGATTTCAGAAGAATCTAAGGCAGCCTCTCAACCTTTGGCTCTTGAAAGAAACAAAATGTGATTAGAGATGGAACTGCAGACACAGAGACAGGCCTGGTTCAAGCCCGTAAACCACAAGTAACAATGATCCTGAAGGCAACAGCTCTTGCACTGAGCAGAAAATCTAGCCACTAGAACGGTGGTTCTCCACCTATGGGTCTCGACCCTTCCTTCATAGGGGTCACCTAAGACCACCAGAAAACAGATATTTACATTAGGATTCATAACAATAGCAAATTTAGTTATAAGGTAGCAACAAGAATAATTTTATGGTTGGGAGTCAGCACAACATAAGGAACTGAATCAAAGGGTCGCAGAGTTAGGAAGGTTGAGAACCACTAGTTAGAGTAAGGTGTGGTGCTTAGAAACCAGTGTCTGCAATGGTATTTGTCACCAGCATGACAGAGTTCCATTCCCCAGGGCTACACACACAGACACACACACACACACACAGACACATCCACAGAGGCATAGGCACACACACTCATAGACACATACATAGACACACTCATAGACATACACACAAACATAGACACACACACACCAAAACACACACCGAATCAATGTAAAAACAAAACAAACAAACAAAAAAGCAGAAAAAATTTAACAGTGTCTGAAACACCACAGAAAGCAGCCGACCAAGAGCAAGGGGCATTTGTCTGTTTTACTCACAGATACCTTTCCAGTGAATGAAACTCCTAAGTGGGAGAGCTACTACCCACTGCTTCAGGCTGTCAAGTGAGAACGCCTCCCCAGCCCACTTGCACACAAGCACACCGGCTCTACCTCCATTCCTCTGTGGAGAGTGACCTCGAACTCTCACATCCAAGCAGGCAGTTTCCGAGTACCGAGGCCAGGCACAGTATGCATGCCGTGCCCTCAGCAGCACCAGGAGCTTAGGCTAGCCTGAGCTACATGGCACGCTGTCTTAAGATTTATTTATTTATTATTATTATTTATGATAATAATAATAGTTTGAAGCTCAAATGAACTAATTTCTGGGAACTTTTCCACTTACTCCAACTCTGCACATCCATAGGAGATGAAAGGCGGGGCAAGAGAATGGGGAAGAAGGCAGGTTAAGGGAAACAGAGGCCAATCTCAGAACCACAAGAGGAAAACCAGGACCCCGCACCCCCATTCCTTTGCACTCAATTCTGAACAAACCTTCCTGTAGTAACCTCTAGCCATCCTCATCCAGAGGGCAGAATGAGGGGCTCCAGCCCTGGCACCTCACACGTCTGTGGGTCAGGAGACCCTGTTCACACCCAGGATAAAGAGTCAAAGCGGGCAAGGTTTCCATCCTAAAGGTAACCAAGTCCCAGAAGGAGGTGCCAGGGGCCCCACTGAGCCCCAGTAGACGAGGTATAGGATCAAGCGCTTTGGAGAGCTCACATAAGATCTTGCAAGCTTAAGAACGAGAGGGAAAGCAAAGCTCATTGCAAAGTCTCCACTGCTCAGCTGTGCAAACAAAAGTCCATTTCTCCTGGATGCTCTCCGAGTTGTCTATGGCCACACACACAAGCGTGCACACTTGTGTGTGTGTGTGTGTGTGTGTGTGTGTAACCACTTCACATCTCCAGAGAAAAACAACCACAAAAGGTCTACACAGTTTGTTTTGGTTGCATGTAGAGCTTTTTCCCCTAAATCACATCTGACTTCGTGTTAAAACATCAACCTTTGGCCAAAATACTCTTAAAACAAAGCTTAATTGGTTTTCAAGTAGCTCTTCAGAGGTCCTAGGGAAACATCCTCTGTAGGTCTCGGCCTTGGTTACAGAGCTGCTCTAAGAGGCTGCAGTAATGACCCGGGTAGGAATGTTGGAAGAGGTCCCCTCAAGCTACAGAGATGCCTAACTGTGTGCACAACCACCTGCAGGCCATCCCCGGGAGGCAGCTCTGCTCTTGCAGTTAGGGTTCATCCTCCTGAGTCAGCATGAGTCTCTTCCTCACCATTTAACAGAGCTGGTGGAGGAATTCCTAAGAGCTAGGAACAGAGGAGGAACTCCAGCATGAGGGAGCAACCCTACAGAGGGAGGAGCTACACGGTAGCATTGGATCTCTACCTCAAACAGGCCACCTACTCTCCACACAACCACCGATTGCTGTGCATTTCAAGGATGACACTCAACATTCCGTGAGCAGACCCCTACCTATTAAAAATGGAAACAAAGCTGCCTGTGCGCCCCTTGACACCCCCAAGTGCATCTACTAGTGTGAGACAGGACGCACAGACACACAACCCTTCAAATGACATATAAAACCCATGAGTCCTGTATTTTAGCTGGAAGCTTGGAAACAACCAAGGATCCAACAACCCAGAGCAATATATACTGCATGACTCCACTTACATAAAGCCAAGAAAAACAAACAAACAAACAAAAACAGGCCAAAGGAATCCACTGTTGGAATTTTAGGTTCAGTCCAGGGAAAAAAAGATGAAGCCACAACACTGGGAAGAGTCTTTGGAGTATTTCATCAGAGATTAGAAAACTTCATCCCAGAGGCCAAATACAGCCAGTGTTTGTATTTATAAATAAAGTTTTATTGAAACACTGCCATGCCTTTTCCTTCACGTTCGTCTCAAGATGCTCTCAAAGTACCATACACACACACATACACACACACACACACACACACACACACACTCAAATGCTTAAAATACACACAAGTCCCAGCTGCCCACTGATGTGAGGCCTCTCAGATGCTCACACATCTGTAGGGTCATCTTCCTCCTTACTAACCACTTGTGGAGTATGTGGCACTTTGGTGACACTTTGAAAAGGCCAGTGGTCTAGAGTACAGCTCAGGGAACAAGCTCAAACTTAGCATACAGGACGGTCTGTGTTCCATCTTTCTCTCTCTCTCTCTCTCTCTCTCTCTCTCTCTCTCTCTCACACACACACACACACACACACACACACACACACATACACACACACACACACACACGTGCGTGTGCTCAGCAACAGAATTAAATAATCTATTATCATTATTAATAATAACCATGTGGTGTATATTTTGTGCCTCTTTGTTTTTTTAGCCCAGGTATAAAGTGTTCTCAGCCAGTCTCTCTGCCCTTGTCTTTTCAGAACCAAAGAGGGCTACGAGACGGGATCAAAAATACAGGAAAATCCCAGCTCCATGACTGATACTAGGGGAGGAGTGGTCCAGAGTCACTCCAAGGCCATTCACACCCATGGTGATGTTGGCGGAGAGCTGCGATGAGAAGGGAGAAGGGGGGTCGGGCGGGAATGGACCTCATGTGATGCTTGGTGTCATACTACCAAGTTATTTTAAGACGGAGCTTAGGAGAGCAGCAAGCTCAGCTCCTGCTGAAATACAGTATTTATTAAGGTTCATCCAGTTTTAAGTTTCCAGGGAAGAAACTGCTGCCCCAACATCACGTTGGATTTCAGCTTTGGATGAGAGAAGGCAGAGAAGGCCAGGTCTGTTTTCTGGGTACCAGGAGGGGCCTCCCTGCCTCTCCAGCCAGGTGTCTGAAATGTCCAGAGAATTCTGAGAACAATTTTATTCTGTCTGGGATGCCTTTTCTTCTTCCCTCTGCTTCTTTTGTTTTGCTTTTGGCCATTTATCCTTTGATGATCACGCTAAAACTACAGCTAGCTGCCACTTGGCTTGGCCTTGTGCTGGTCCAGCAGACACTGAAGGAGAATGGACACTTTTGAAAGCATGCTGCTGCTACTCCAATAAAATGCCCCTCTGTTTGCCCACACGGGCATCAGGCCTTAGCAAATAGAAGCAGAGGAGAACAATACCACCTGTTCATGGAGGGACAGGGATGGTTTCAGTCCTCCAAACAATAAGCTCTGTAATTTACTCCATCTTCCTCCTGAGAAAGGGCTTCACATGGCCTGCACCGTGCCAGGTGGTTTGGAGAAAGACGAACTGCGCCTCCAAACAAGGGACACTTCAGGGCCGGGTGTAAAGATTCAACAGCTGGGCTGGGCTGGTCTTGGGCTGGTCTCCCAGTGACATGGCCCCAGCCAGCCTTTCCACACCAAGATAAGGATCACTGTCCTATTCAGCCTCAACAATTCCCACACCCCAGGTAACAAGACTTCCCAGCCCTCCTGTGCTGGGGTAGGCCTCCAGCCCCCCTGTGCTGGGGTAGGCCTCCAGCCCTCCTGTGCTGGGGCAGGCCTCCAGCCCTCCTGTGCTGGGGCAGGCCTCCAGCCCCCCTGTGCTGGGGCAGGCCTCCAGCCCCCCTGTGCTGGGGTAGGCCTCCAGCCCTCCTGTGCTGGGGCAGGCCTCCAGCCCTCCTGTGCTGGGGCAGGCCTCCTAGGCCTGAGGACACTGATTACCAGCACATTCATCCAGAGCTGGGCTTTGGTCTCATTCTCTAACCAAGCCTTAAGTCCAAACTGTTTTCTAAAAACAAGACTCACTGGGCCTTAAAAGGAAGCAGCTTCCAACAGGAAGTGTGCCAGAAAGAACTGGAGCTTCACGCTCACCACACACCCGTTTTGAAAGTGTCTGAGCACGGAGGAGTAAGAGCCAGGAGATGTGTGCTCACACAAGTGCCAAGCACAGCCTTAACGCAAATAGTTTTAAGCCCAGTTTACTATTGGTCTTGAAATAAAATGAAAATGACTCGGAACCAACCAAATTTTTGAATTTTTGAAAGACCCGCTGACTCATGCGGCTCGCTGAAGGGACAATCCCGTTCACCTGGGCAGATGGCCGCCTCAATAGCAGATCTAAAATGGCAAAGCTAAAAAGACACAGTATGGTGGTGAGAAGCAGAAAGCTCCATTTGACCACACATGTGCACACACTCCCATCTACATACGTGTATCTGCGTGTACCCTGAACACATGTGTACATATATGAATCACACAATCATGTATACTCACAAATGTGTGCCTTTGCCTGCACTCGCCTGTACGTAGGCGCGTCCACACGCACAAACACACCAGCACAAGTAACCCGCAAAGGCTTCCTACCAAAGACCAAACCAATAGCAACTCAAAGGAGCCCACAGCCCACAGCCATGGCTCCCAGAAGCCTCCTTGCCAGGGGTTAACACAGAACAGTCAGATGTGGGGGTACGGCGTGGGACAGCATGAGACACAGCCTCACAGCAAAGCCAGTGCGACAGACAAGCGTGCATTAGTCGTCCTGACTCTGCCATGACTCTCCACTGGCTTCTGTTCAGCCCACATCTATATGAGTCTGTGATTTGTTTAGCCTTTGGTTTTAGAAGAATAAAAGCATTAGGTGCACAGGAAACAGGACATCAGCAGCTGGGCCCTGCTGCTTTGGGTCAAGAGGCCCAAGAGCAATCAACAACCCTCTCCGCTCAGCAAGATGCTGCTCTCCTTGACTCTCACCTGCCCCACACCCTCTCCCGCCTTCCCATTCACAGCTCGTCAACTCTGGTCCACTCTCTACTCAGGGTCCCTCCGTCAGCACAGGGCAGTACCTTCACCAGTCTGCGGTCTGCGTACCCATGAAGCCTGGTCAAGATAGTCTTCAGCAACACAGACTCATCTCTCTTTTCATGTCTTTAAATCACTTTAGGAACATTTCTTCTGTCCTTCTTCACTTCCCACCCTCCCTCAATAATTCAAACCACCAACCACCACCACCACATCTCTATAAGGACAGCACCACCATCATTTGTTATCAGTACCACCATCATCACCACCATCATCATCATCACCACCATCACCACCATCATCATCATCACCACCATCATCATCATCACCACCATCATCATCATCACCACCATCACCACCATCACCATCATCACCACCATCACCACCATCATCATCATCATCACCACCATCACCACCATCATCATCACCATCATCATCATCATCATCATCATCATCATCATCATCATCATCATCATCATCAACATCATCTGGGTGGGTAGGCATAGAATAAAAAGACACAAGAGACCTACACATTGGTCATTCAAGCTTCAGAATCTCTTGGCCTCCTACCTGAATTGCAATCTGGTGTTCAATCGTTTTGTACGCAGAATAATGAGTGCTGCCGGATTGAAAATGGAGCTGTAGGAAGAAACCAAATCAAAGCGTTCTGCTTGTGTCACGGACTACAAGACAACATCTTAAGCAGTTCACGAATAGTAGACAAACCTCCCTAGACTGATCTGCAGCTCTGGCATTTAATCAAGACCTGTGGACCTCCATTATTACAGAGAGGGTGATCACACACATCTGAACTGCTGATTTAGGTTTTTGCTTGCTTGCTGCTTGCTTGCTTGCTTGCTGCTTGCTTGCTGCCTGCTTGCTGCCTGCTTGCTGCTTGCTTGCTTGCTTTGTTTTTTAAAGCACCCATTTAGTAAGCGAAGGGGAGAGGGGCAGGGATGAGAATCAATGACAAGGGAAGCAGAGACCGAAGCCCATAAAGACACAGAGGAAGCCATTGGGTGCTGAGCAGAAGGCTGGAGAAACTTAACAGGGTGCTGCAAAAGTCAACTGTGGGCGACACACAGGCAAGAGTGAAAGCAGAGAGAAGGCTGTGAGAAGCCACTGGCCTGGATCAAGTACAAGCCCCACCCCCTATATCTCTAACAACTGAATCCTGGCTCTCAGATGCCAATCTATTTCTGGGAAAACAAATGTCTCCACGGAATTCAGGGGCCACCCAGTACCTTATGCATTCTTTCACCATGACTAAGCCAGCAGATCCTAAGACATCTCCACAACCCACACTATAGTCATCTACACTTCCCCCTAGAGAGAACCAAGCACTGCTCAACAGTCCCAGGCAGGTGAAGAACCACCCCTCAATAACTCTGCGCTTACTCCTGGAACCAACACTTTCAAATGGGTCTTTCCCTCTACAGCCACACACACCGCTCTTGTGAACAACTCCCACAGGGTTCTCAAATCCTCCTCCTCCCAAAGACTACAACCTTAGGATGCTACTCATTGAGAAACCAAGCTCCAGGGACTAGGACATTTTATAAATGACCTGGAGGGAAGGGGCAGGGACTCAGCATTACCATACACAAATAGACTAGGAAGGGTCAGATAACCAAGAGAAATCTCTGCCTATGCCACCCCAGCAGCAGGTAATTCGGGGTACCGCCCCCAAACACCTGCATGAACATCTACCTTATCCTCTACATCAGCACAAACTATGATCACTACTGCTCCAGAATTAAATTACCAGAGCCCTTCTGAGTTTCAAGTGCCTTTGGGGCTGCAGGCGAGTTTCAAACTCAATTAATGTCATCTTGTTTCCTGCAAAAAAAAGTCGTTCATTGGGGTCTATTTGCTCTTTTGAAAAGGGTAGCACTTCCCATAAACTCTGAGCTAGAATGGAACAGAGTAACAGCACAGTCTAAAGCCACGACCTTTTTTTAGGACACAATGAACTTGAAGAAGCTCACAACAGCCCCCCCCCCACACCTCCTCACCCCCGCCAAAAAAAACTAAAAACTATGTGTGTTTTATGTAACAAAACATGTTCATCAAAATTAAAAGAAGACAAACTAAGGTTGGGCAAAAATAACAATAATCTCTGGAGATGCCAAAGCAAAGAGATACATGCTCTCCCCTGGTACAAGTTAGTGTGGATAAAGTACAGTGCTACTGTCTCCGAGCACCAGGCCCCCACACATCCAAGAAGCCAAAATGATTGGCTGGGGGGAAAAAAGAAGGAGAGAGAGAGAGAGAGAGAGAGAGAGAGAGAGAGAGAGAGAGAGAGAGAGCCGTCTGAACCCTTTGTCCCCCCCACCCCCATTCACCCACCCACCCACCCCAGTCGGGATTTCATTCATTACTGTGACAATTTTCCATCACCTTAAAACAACTTTTGTGTGGTGGACAGATCTTGCGAGTTTGGAATTCCTGGCGAGAGAACAACTCTTGTCCAAGAGGAGGTTCTCTCTCCTCAGCAGAACAGGCAACAGTAACAACTTGGTCCTTCCTTTCAACAGTTTTATTCTCCTCTTTTCCAATTGCCCAATTCAGAGCTTAATGGAAACTTGTCCAAGCCTCCCTTCCCACAAACCCTGCGGAGCCCCAGGCAATCTGTGCTCGGGGTAACCACAGGAATCTTAGATTGTCAATTAAAATTGAATAGACACCTGATAACTGTGGATAGGCCGTGGAAAATAATTTCATTTTAGTCATCGTCTTATGAATAAATTAATGAAACTGTGGCTATGCCAAATGTAATTTTCACTTGTCCAGCCCCGTTCTTAATGCTTGCGTTCATCGCCTTCCCATACAGCACCAAGGAGCCTGCAGTGAATGCTGCAATTAACATGGTGAAGCTGTAAGCACACATGCATATACAGGAGTTTCTAAAGGCACTAGGAGGGAGACCTGAATCAAGGACCAAGTCAGTTTACCTCCAGTTACACATGCCTGCACAGAGAGATTCCTCTGTACACATACACCCAGCCTCACACCATTTTAACACCTCCAAACAATGTATCTGGCAACACAGAAATCCTCTTACTCACTCACAGCCCCCAGCCTGTGCAAAAGGCTCCCTCAGATGCTAAGTAAGATCTCTCCCAGCAACCAACCACTGTGCTGCCGAGACTTTGGAGCCTGCAGGTACCTCCAGCCACAGAAATACCAATTGCTCTTGTTTCTCTTCGGGGGTTTCTACCTCCTTTTCTCTCTAAAACCCCTTTCTGAAACACACACTTTAACAGCTTTTTTTTGCCTTCCCTTTAAAACTCGAAGATGCCTTCTTGTTTACTGTCCGGCTTCCTAAGGATAAAATACAGATGCTCAGGACAAACCTGACAGGACAAACTGAACTGGTCTCCTGTTAGCTTGCCTCTGTCTCCCACCCCCACTAAGAGGACTGAGAAAACAAAACATGCTTAGGCCTGTGTCTTGAAAGGGTGTGGAGAGACAAGAGTCCAGGACAAAATGGCTTATTTCTTCATTTCTGAAATTAAGAAGGAGGTGCTCCATGTTTGATCATTTCGGCACAGGTCACCTGAAAGGCTCCAAGTCACCTCCTCATCACACCGTTGTGGTTTCTTATGCCTAGGACAGTTGCTTCTCCCCTTGGACAGTCAAGGGAGTCAAAAGACTCCAGGATCCTCTGTTCATTTGTTGCCTCCAAGGGAGCCCCACAAAACGACACCTTCCCCTGCTAGGGAAGCAGCCCAGCACCTGTCTTTATTAGAGGACCCAAATAACCAGGTCCCCACTTATCCAGAAAAGTCAGAAAGACTGGGCAGTTTTAGGCATACACTTGCAACACTGAGTAACTGCTTCACTTAGTACCCAATCTCCACTCCTCTGCTTTTATATCTAATCATGACCACAGACTAAATTTGATGCTGCAGATACTGGAAATCAGAGATACCGACAAAAAGAAGAGGAAACAGCCTTTGTGGACCACAGGACTCTTGTGCTCCAAGCCACAAACAAAACAACAGACACCCAATGGGGAGAAGAGTAGCTACTATACCAGCTCAGTTCACTAAAGGGAACGGCATGTGCCTATTATTCAGTCTCATGAATCAGCTGGCTTTCTCATATCTATCTGATTGCACACATATGCGCATGCGCTTGTACACACACACACACACACACACACACACACACACACACACACACACACACACACATCAGTTCCATTTCCTAAGTGGCTTAATTTTCTTGGGTCTTGGTCTGATTTTCTTCTGTCCACTCATTTGAAATCTAACTTCCATATCGCTACAATTCAAGAGAAAACTGTGTTTCTTTCTCCAAGTATGTCTGAAACCTTGTCTTAGGTCCTCATCCTTTTGGGGAAACTGAGGCTGCAAAATCAGATCACTTTCATGTCATGGAAATGCACCCTGCCCCATTACAGCCCTGGTCTCAGATGGACAGACAGCCTTTCTCATTCAGCGGGAAATAAAGTCCTCTTGCCCAGGACTTGGGGTTACTTCCACCCACACTGATAATGCCCGATGAAGAAGTAACCAATATGCCTCTAACTTCAGGAGGAGATCCAAACCCAGATACCTAGTAGATTCCCGGGTTTCCAATCCCCAAGAAGATCCAGCAGAAATTCTTTGCGGCATCCTAAAACCACTGTCTGACAAAAGCATTGCCTCTTGACTTCCTCGTATTCTACCTCACACATGCCACGGAAGAGATGCCTCCAGACCCAAGAGCAGCTCCGCTCAGTGGCTCACCATTCCATCTAATGTCTAGTCACCCTCATTAATTTCTTTCTTTCTTTCTCTTCCTCAACCTGAAACCATGAGCTATGAGTCAGAGCTGGATCGTTAGCTTTTACAGCTTCCACACACATCCACCTACTCACTTTGGGGGAAAGAAGTATTGACTTGCAACTTTGCCTGAGACCAGAATCCTCTAAAAAGAAGAGAGGGGGAGGGGGAGGGGGGGAGAAATCGCTTCAAGAAAGTTTTCTCTGCATCTCTACTGGGGGATGCCCCCTTCATTGTTTTCCTGCTTTTCTTGGCAAAGAGAAGCTGGGGTTGAGCTCAGTGCTGATGGCTGTAGGCTTTTTCTGGGTTGGCTTTTGAGGAGAAGACAAGCTGGTGTTCTTTACACATCAAAACATAATTAAAGTTCTTCGTCTGGGAGCGAGGCTAAAGCCCATTTCTAGCACACAGGGGCACGTGGGCTGAAGTGCTGAGGCATGTTCTTAGCGAGGCAGTTTTCATTAACACTTGCTACAGAACACCCTTGGAACGATGCGCAGTCACTACTCCACTTAGCGGTCCCAGAGTTACAACTCATAACGAATTAATTTGCATTAATGTGGACTTCACGTGTCCTTCCCTGGGTACGCCATTCCGATTCCTCCGACAAGACTGACGCGACAATAGCACTTTCTAAAACAAACAAACCCACCCGAAGACCCGCACGGATCCTCCCTGAAATTTTCTCAGCATTTTTACTAATATATTTAGTGCATCATAATTGACCTAGCACGGGGGAGCCTAGTTATCTTCTCAGTAAATATTTATAGCATCATTCTTTCCCATTCATTGTGCGTTTTCTTAGAGGATCTCACTGTAGCCTACATCTGCAATTCATTGACTTTACAATTTACCACATGTTGGGATGGGAGAGGTCTGAGCTCCATTTGAATCACTACACAAATATGCAAGTGATTTATCGGTTTTAAACTGGAGACTGCAAGAGAGGGACTCCGCTTTCCTGACTATTACTTCTTCTGGCAGACCATGCACAATTACAGTTCGTACTAATTAAGCTCTGTAAATGTGCCGGGCCCTGCTAATGCCTAGCAGGCTTCACATTTATTTTCATGATGCCAAACTTTGGCAGGCCACCGTTAACTCCTTCAGAGCTGATATTTATTACTAATAGCCGTGTCTTCCCCTGTCTTCCCCTCACCGCACGCAGCCTGAACTGTCTGGGGCCACTTCATCCAACAGGCTGAATTACCCTCACGGAATCAGATGTGCCTAAGGAAGAAAACCCTATCCTGGGAAAAGTGAAGAACACGGTGCCTGATAACCCCCTTCAAAGATCCCTCAGCCCAGTCTTTGTAATGAGCTGTTAAGGGATTCACATATCCCTAAGGGCTAGTAAGTTTCTGCATTCCATTGATTAGAAAATAAAACCTTTCAGCCAGCGTCTTTAAGTTTGGGTTGGACTGGGGGAAAACTATTTGCCTAGAAATGGTGGACCCCTGGCTTGCCTGTGTCCCTCAACAGTCCTCACACGCCTCACCTCAACACACACACACACACACACACAGAGAGAGAGAGAGAGAGAGAGAGAGAGAGAGAAAGAGAAACCGCAGAAGAAGCACCAACAGCCCAATGTGCCCCCACTTTACCCAGTGTTCACCAAAACAAACCTCTCTCTAAAACTAAGTTAAAACCTTTCTCACAGCTGGGTCCGGACCTCAGATAACACTCCAGCCAGACTCAAAACCTCCAGATGCTTAGCTGGAAACTGATAGGAAACATATTGGTTGCCAGATAGAACACCGTGTAAAGTCAGGACTGCCGCAGCCTCTAGCTCCAGAGCAAAGCCGTACAGTACAGTTTTAAGGGTCCCTTTCACCATCCTGTCCCTCTGGAGAAGTCATTCCTGATGAAGACCTGTCTTGTCCACCCCACCTCCTCTAACACTCCTCAGTCAAACATTCCTTTCACACCTCTGGCTTGAGACCACTTGCACAGGTCAGTGTGCGCCCCCTCCCCTTGCTGCTACGCCACCAAGAGCCTGGGTTTCATTTTGCTGCCTGCCCAGTAAAGTCTCTTCTTCCCCCTCTCCCTTCACTGCGCCTGCCGCTCCTTAAGCCTTCACATTAACTACAGCACTATGCACTGTGTGCGGCTCCTCCTCTAGCTCACTGGAATGTCTTTTAAATTAAAATACATTCTCCCATATCGGGTTTCTTTAAGTATTGTGGGAAATACGCACAATATAGCCAAAGTGGTCTCGAGGAAAGGGGGGGGATTAGAAAAGGAAAGGGTACAGAGGAACCAGAAGAAAAGGAGAAAGATGCAAACACCCCAAGTAATTTTGCTTTTGAAAGGGGCAATAGAGTGGAGCCCCTTGCTTCCCCCTCCCTCGGAGTTCTCTTTATAAATGTGTGTAACAATAGCCTAGAGGAATGAACAGGTCTGCTGCCAAAAGAAGGGGGTGCCTGTCTCAGTCAACTGGGGCTGCAGAGGTGTAGGGTATAGGAGTGGGGGGTAGCTTTTGCGATGCACACCCCCCATCTCATTGCTTATAATTAGTGAGAGAAATCTGAACCACTGCCAGTGTCTGCGAACTTTGAATATCATAAGGGTAACGTGGCGTCAAATATCTTAACATTCGTAAGTGCTATGGGCTGCAAATAAAGCCTGTGGATTTATGGCTGTGGAGTCTGCCAGCGAGGGACTGAGGCAAGTCGCTCCCAGCAGGCCTGTTGAGGTGCAAGTTTGTCTTTGGTTGTAAAATTTCCTTCACAAACGTGCTCAATTATAAATCCGAGTTGAAGATTTACTTACATGGTTGCCAATATCTACTTCCTTAATAAACTCTCTCTCTCTCTCTCTCTCTCTCTCTCTCTCTCTCTCTCTCTCTCTCTCTCTCTCTCTCTCTCTCCAAAACAAAACCATGGAGAATCTTCATTAGTCCTCCTTTTCAAAATGTTGAAATATGTCGGCGATGTTATAAATGTGGTAAAAAATATCATCAAATTCTCCTCCCACCAAGACTAAGAGACTAACACCCACCTCCTTGGAAGCCTACTTACTTGGCAACTCTGAGATTATTTTTTAAGGGAGTAAATCATTCCCTGTCTAGTCTCCTCCCTGCCCCCAATACAATGTCATCTACTTCCTGTGCAGGAGAAAGCATCTGCTAAATTCAGGTTGTCCCATACTTAACTGCCAATAAACCAACTTCCACATAACTTCCAGACAGCTGGGGGAAAGGTCCTCGGGAGTTTTTAGTCACGGTCCTAAACATGCATCTACACAAAAATTTGCAGCTGTCCTTTCTCAGCAGTGCATTTTAGTGTGAGTGGGGAGCCCCTGTTCAGTAACATCTGACAAGACGCAAAAATTCTCTCGGAAGCCTTCTCCTCTGCCCACTGAGCCTGTGTGAGGGAGGCCGGACTGCTTCTCAGACAGACTCTGGAGACAGTTTCTATGTTCACCTGAGCACCTTGTGGGACGTGAGAAGGAGCTCAGAT
The DNA here is from genome assembly GCF_963924665.1 of Micromys minutus. Lineage (NCBI taxonomy): Eukaryota > Metazoa > Chordata > Mammalia > Rodentia > Muridae > Micromys > Micromys minutus. The sequence goes on from NC_137971.1 coordinate 5,118,315, forward strand.
CTTGAAAAACTTCTACCCTAATCTCAAAAAGCTCAACCTCTGGTATAACCACTGGATGTCAGCTCTCTAGTTCTCTCTAAGCCCCCCCCCCACTCTCTCTAATGCACCACCCCTTTCATAATGTCATGTAGAATTGCAGCCACCCTGTGCCACTGACAGTGAGCAGCATTCTTGGTGTTACTCCGGGAAACCTTCCTGTAACTTTTCCACAGGTTGCTAAGAAACAGAAAGGTAGCCAACAGCCAGCAGCAACTCCAAAGGCAATCCCTCTCTCAAGAGGAAAACTCCAAACAAGAACCAACATGGGTTGTTCTCAGAGTCTTTTAGACATCTAAGATAGAGGATAGCTGTCAAAGCATCCCCAAAACAGGGGCAAAGCCCCCCCCCCGCCCCCCGAGCCTTTTAGATTCCCAAATGCTATATTTGTTTCTGGGGCTTCAGGAAGCCCTAATATTCACACACTGCAAAGCACTGGTATATTCAATTTATAATCATTAAAATATGACTTACTGCCTGAATGCTGAGCCCAGACATTCAACCCTAACTCACAGAGATTAACGTAGGAGACTTGCTGCAGAGATTAAAATCTAACATGTCTGCCATAAATATTTCTGAAGATGAAAGCAATTAGCATAAATACTGAGGAAGGCCTGAGCACCTGTTCCTCTTCAAGGCGATAAGCATTTTTATTGTTCTCTATTTAAAATGTAATGACCTGTGTAATTACAGTAATATTACATTGTTATGGAGGGACTTGGAATGTCACACTTTGAAGTGTTGTCAAAACAATCAGGGGTGAAGGTAGGGGGTGGGAAGACAACGGGAAGGTCCAACATTAACCCTTCACACACCAGGGTCTCGATCTTTTGTGTCAGGAAGGATTATGTTGTTTGAGTGAGGCAAAAAACATCCATTTTTTTTTTCCCCAGGCAAGCCAGAGAAAAGAAGTTGCCGGGCTAAATAAAACCTCCTCAATGAATAGGCTCCCTCTTGGTTTCCTGTAACGCTCCATTCCAAGTTCAAAAATGAATTCAAGATGCTGCTCAGTTATCTGCTCAACCTAGTAGCAAACAGCTCCACCAAAAAGCAAATAACCTTGGGTAGATGAAGCTGTAGAGCACCCTTAAAATTAACTCGCTCACGATTCAAGCTGTAGAGCACCCTTAAAATTAACTCTCTCGCACGATTCCAATCACAGTACCAAGCCCCACAGCCCTACTGCTTCTTGCTAGAAGGAATAGGCAAAAAAAGAAAAAAGAAAGAAAGAAAAGAAAAGTAAAACTACCCCTCCTGTCAACTTTAATTTTGTTACCATATTCTCTAGGACACAAACATTACCAAAACCCTAATACTGGCACTTGTAGCCATTCACTTGACTAGACTTCTTCTCCTTAGCGTCTTTTTCTATCTGAATGTACCCTCTTCATAAGCCATTTCTATTAATGTATCAAAGATTAAATAAATGTTCTGAGGAAATCTTTGTCCTCCTAAAGTAAAAATCATTACTCTCAAGCTTTCACAGCTTCTTTGGCAATTAAAAGATTGTTCTAGGGGTGATGTGCTGTTCATCAAAAGCCGGTTTAATGATACTTCTTAATTCTTTACATTCTTAGGCAGAAAAGCAGAAACCGGGGTTCTGGAGAGTCTTAGCGGGTCCTGCTCATAAATAACAAAAACAGAGCAAAAAGCACCCCAGCCCGCAGAAACAGAAGAGCATGAATTAGCTGACCCCTAATTTGTCTTTACTGCTCACACTCAAAACCAGACCCTATGAAGCCCTGAGAATTTCAGATCAGGGACCGCTGGCTTGCCTGTAGGTTCCACCCGGGCTGCAGGGAATCTGGAATTGCAAGCTGGCCCTAGCGTCCAAAGGTGTCTAGAGGGACATACACCCGGGTGTCTCTCAGCTCCTTGCCAAGGTTTCCCTCAGCAGCCTAAATAAATAGCCTCAATTTCGGAGCACACAGCTTCCCAGGTAAGGTGAAGAAACGACAGTGTGCACAAAGATGTCTGCTGGTGTTTGACACGCAAACTCTAACACAACAGCCTACTGGCTTCAGAAATGCTTTCTCAGAGTCAATTTGATGTCACGGCACAGGGCCACCCGCTATGGCCACAATTAAAATAACTAGACGCTGTCTCTTCCTACAAAGCCCACAAAGGGAGCCTTAGGTTGGGAACCTTCCTCGTCTCCCCGGGAAATCATTTATTGGCCTTTAACTAGGTCCCTGTTTCCTAATTACGGCACAACACAACTGCGAGTTTGGAGCGCTGGTGTGGCAAGATCGCCAGCGGTCACGGACACGCAGTTTGGAAAGGGTCAAGAAAGCCAACAGGCCTGCCATCAAAGCCCAGTATTCAGATGCCCTTTCGGGTGGCTAAGTGGATTTTAAAATAAAGCGAAGGAGGTTCGCGTTCTAAAAAGAAGGGGAGGAGGAAACTCCCAGGATTACTTTGGAATGCTGCTGGGTCCAGTTTGCTAAACACGCCGGTTCTTTAAGATCCCACCAGCTCCCAAGAAAAACACCAGGCGCCGCTTCACAGGCCGCGCGGCAGCCTCCGGAAAGCGCGGGCCCTACTGGATGAGGTGGGACTGTACCTCTGTCCCGGCTTCCACGGAAGCCATGGGTGCTGGGGAGGGGGTGTGATTGTTTCTTTCCTAGGCATTAAAAAAAAAAAAAAATACCGGTCTAGCGTGCTTCTGCCATTCTGCCAGAGCCAGGGGGCGGAGGGGGGGGAAACAAGTCAAACCTGATAGTTAATATTTTAATGCTTAAAAAACACTTGTAGATCTGACTGATCCAATCCTAGCACCGCTCAATAGTGAGCATATTATTTCAGACTGCCACCTTGAACAAGCGGAAAAAAAACAAAATAAAACTAGTGTGTGCGAACACGAGGTAGGGACTGCGGCCAGAAGTGCAAAGTGACAACCCGGGGAAGCCGGGCACTAGCGCGCCTTGTGTGTCTAGAGCTTCGCAATCCAGGCTTTTTTTTGGGGGGGGGGGGTAGGGGAGTGAGGAGGTAGGGGACAGTGTGAGGGAAGAGGGCAGAGGCCCGGGGGAGGGAATGAGCAGGGACAAATGTCTGCGGTGAGTGCCGGAGGTGCGCCGCAGGGAGCGCCGGGGAGCCTGGCACCCCGGGCTGCCCTGGGTCCCCCAAAGTTGGGTGGCCGATTCCCCGAAAGGGAGGCATCCCCAAAGCTCCTGCACCTCTTTGAAAGCGCTCACCTAGCCTCTGCCTCCGTCCCAGGGGCCCATAATGCGCTGGCCAGGGAAAGGAAGGCCTCCACACCCCATCCGAAGGCACCGAATTTCCCTTGACACAAAAGTCCACTCAACAGGCCAATCCTGACTACACACAAATCCAGAAGCCCGGCCACACCGGCTTCCCAACCACGCACGGCTCGCAGCTAGCAGCGTGGGGCAGCTCTGCCGGGTCTGCAGAGAAAAAGCACGCCCAGGACCCCCGGGCCTGCGAGGGGACCAAGCCTGGCAAGTGTGACCTTCCCGTGGAAGAAGGAGCCAAGAGGCCCTGGAGCCTGCGTTCGCCACTAGAAAGCTAAAGTGACTGGCTAGGACCAGAGCCCGGCGCTTCCGCAGGGCCGAGGCTGCGCGCTCAGCACCGCGGCTCCTGGAGCCAAAGGCACCGGGAACCCGCGCGGCCCAGCTGGGCCTCCCAGCCAGCAGCCAAGGGGTTAACCTGGGGAAAGCCCAAGACGCACAGAAGAGGGAAGGAAGAGAGGGAGAAGAAAGAGCCACACAGTCCTCTTCCCAGGGACAAGAAACAAACACCACCAGCAAGGGAGGGGGGAGGGGGAAATCAGAGCCCAGAAAGAAAAAGAAAAAGAGAAAAATTAAAAGTTCAGATTGGCACCCCAACAGAGCCCTGCCTGAGGGAGAAGAAAAAAAAGGCTCCCCGAATCGCGAGGCAAGCACAAGAAAAGCCAGAACATGGCGAAGCGCAAACAAACCCAGTCCACAAAAGGCAGAGAAAAAGTTTGGAGAGTTCGGGCCGCGAGGGGGGGAGGGGAGGGGGGAGGGGCGGGGCGGGGGAGGGGCAGGGCATGCGGGGCCGGCAGGCGGGCAGGGCGGGGAGCGCGGTGGCACTTACGGTTCGGGCGGTGGGCGAGAGCGATCCGTTGGGGAGGTAGGGGCTCGTCAGGTCGGGGATCATGATGAAGGGGTAGCCGGGATACGGTGGCCCCTTAAAGAGCCCTCCATCTTGCCTCTTGGCCGCTAACATGGCGGGGCGGCAGAGGGGACGGCGGTGGCCGCGCGGCGCGGGAGAGAGCGGGAGAAACTTTTTAGCAAGTGTCCCCCCGAGGGCCCGCGCGCGTCCCCGGGGCCCGGCCCGGCGCGGGAACTCGGGTAGGGTGGGTAGGGAGTGGGGCGAGGGCACCCGCCAGGCCGACCCCGGGGAGGGGGGGAGGGAAACGCGATCGCGCGGTTTTGGGGGCGCGCGGGGCGCACTCACCTTCTTCCAAACTTTCCCGGGATTTATCTCGGAAACTTTCGGAGCGAGGCGGAGGCCGTCTTTCCGCCTTCCCGGAGGGGCGAGGTGGGGAGGGCGAGGGGTGATAGCCGCGCCGAGGGGGGTGCGGGGAGGGAGGGTCGGCGGAGAAAGGGGTGCAGAAAAACACGGTTACAAGTTTTGGCAGCCGGCAGCCCGGGCCACCGTCCGCGCCGCCCGCAAGCCCGACCCGCCTCGCCTCGCCTTCCAGCCCCGCTCTCCCGGCCCGGGAACCGGCTGGAGCCACCCGCCAGCCCGAGGGGCTCTTCCTACCTCGGAATCGGAGGAGCTGTTTTGATTCGTCTCTGATTCATTGACCAGCGACGACTTGACATCGGCTAAATCCCTCTCCGCCGAGGAGTTTTCCGAGTTCTTCTCCTCCTGCTCGCCTTCGTCTTTGAAGGAGATCAGTTCGTCGTTAGCGCCTAGGTCATCTCCTCCACCGCCGTTCAGCTGCGGCATTTTTTTTTCACCCACCAGCAGCAATTTTGGAAGAAAAATGAAGGAGGAAGAAAAGCAAAAAAAAAAAAAAAAAAAAGTTTTGCGAGTCTCCCCCCCCAAAAAAAATACTGCAAGAAAAAGACGAGTCCAAGGTTAACTTTTTTTCCTGCTTTTGGGGTCTTTCTCTCCTGGGGAGGGGAAAAGAGGGAGGAGGGGAGGGGAAGGGGGGAGATCTTCTGCACGCGTGAGTTTGGGTTTCTTTTTTCTCTCGTTCCCAAGGATCCGATCAATGTGCAAAAAAAAAAAAAAATAATAAATAAAAAAGGGGGGTAAAAAAAAAAAAAAAACAACAACAACAAGAAGAAGTCAGATATAAGAGCAAAGGGGGGGGGAAGCCGAAGACACCGAAGGAGCTCGTGCCGCTCGGATTTGAGTGAGTTGAAGTTAGACTGAGCTTTTCAGTTCAAAGGCGGCGCTGATTGACAGATAGAAAAAGGGGGATCGAAATCCAGAGGAACGGAGTAGTCTGGGAGCGGAGATTATTGACAGGGCGAGAGGAACACACTCGCCTTAATGAGATGCCAGGGGGCGGGGCCTCCCCGGTGACGTGTGCATAAATAAACAGCCGGGGTGGGCGGGGCGGGGGCGGCCAACAATGATCCTTTGGGCGCCGGGAGAGGGAGCGGGGCGGGCCGGGGCCGCGGGAGGCGCGCGGGGTGCGGCCTGTGCGCGGCGTGCGAGCCGGGCGCCCGGACGGTGCGGGCCTCGCTCCTGGAGGGGGCGGGTTCCGAAAGACAATGCGGACCGGGAGAGGAGGGGAAGGGGGTGGCAACCCAGTCCGGAATCTGAGCCCGGGAAGGCGGAAGGAAAGCCCACTTTGGGGGCGGGGATGGGGAGAGGCCCAGAAAAAGTGTAAGCCAGAAGTCCTGAAGATGGGGTCCAGGAGGGGGACTGTGGGACACAAGGACGGTGTGCTCAGTGATTAAGCACCCGATAAAGTCGGCCGCACTAGGGCGGGAAAAGACACCACTGGTCCAAAAGAAGGCTCACTCATCCTAGTCTGAGAGAACGTGGGGGAAGTGGAGAGGCTGGGCCATCCACAGGGAGGCTAACCCACAACAGCTCTCCTCCCTTTTTTGTTTAATGACAGTGAATCATGTCACTGAATGTAAAGCCCCACTAGGTTAAATATGCCAAGGAGGCGTTTTATCCAAGAAAACAAACATAGGTTTGTCTGGGGTATTAAAAATATCCTTAAGGAAAATGTAAAGTTTTTTTTTTTTCTTCTTTTTAACTGACGTTGGAAGTAGGAAGTGATGTAGGACCCAAGTCCTTTTCGACTTTGGAGGTGAAACGTTTGGGCGTTAACAGCTCAAGGGAAAATAAAAGTGAAAGTTCACCAAGCTCTGAGGATGAGTGGGGTTGGAGTTTTTCTCCAAGAGGAAGTGCCCTGAAGCTCTAGATGTTGACCCCCTCCCCACACACACACACAGGAGCCAGTCACCAAAGCTGGCCTGGAAGCCCTTTGGGAAGAGGTGGGCAGCCTAGGAGTTGTATTAGGCTCCAGTGAGGGCAAACTGATTTGCTATGAAATGGTGAGGAAAATTATGTTAAAGGAGAAAAGCAACATTGAAGACTCCGAAGAGCCTTTTCTTTGCAAATATCCAATGAGAAGTGGACTGGGACATCCATGTGAAAGAGGAAGCAAGTTGTGTGTGTGTGTGTGTGTGTGTGTACATACATATATATGGTCCACAACGAATGACATTAACCCACCCTCCCCTTTAATAACCTCATCTGTTGTAGATTTCCAAAAGTAACCAATTTACTGTGTAATATTTAGAGAATTCGAGGTTTCAACAAAACTGTTCTACAGGCTAAGGCCTCAGAAAAAAGACAGCGGAAAAACAACGATACTGAGATTGACAAGGCCAACGAATTCCCCTGCACTAGAAAAAAAAAAAAAAATCCCAAGCACATTTGCACACTAAAGCCGAAAATGCAGACAAAATAAGGAAAGGGTGGGGGAGGCAGGTGAGAATCACCATCCCACCTCCCAACTTTCATATTCATCAGAAAACCAGAAGTGGAGGGAGAAAGAGCCTGGAAAAAAAAAAAGCAAAACAAATGTGTACATTTCATCGGACGGATTGCATGGGACACAAAGCGGAGGGCTAATTAGTCTCAGCAGGTAGGACTAACCTTCAGACTTCATAAATAAATAAGACAGCGCAGTGTCTAAGAGGGAGAGGAGAGACAGAAAGTGGAATATTTCAAGACACCAAGTAAAAACATGAAGCATGAAATGCAGCCCAGTCTTGAATCGTGTACAGATGATGACTGAGCAGTTCCCTTTCTGGGTCTTTCCACAGGATGCCTTTAGATTACACATCTAATCCAACATCTAGCTGTGTGCTTAGATGTGTAATCAAGCTAGTAGCTTTACACACATGCTAATGGCCACCTGAATACCTCTTGTACCCAAGTCGGTCTCTGTACAGAATAAACTATGCCAAGGTCTGTTCCAGAGCTTGTTGACATAAAGGGGACACTTTTTATAGAAACCCTGTTTTATAACCAATCTTTTGTCCTACGGGATGGGTTTGGATCCTGTTTGTATCTTTCCCTAACCCTGATCTTAACCGAGTTGAACAATGGGGTCTTCTGTGGTCCTATGGGTCTGCTTGTACGATGGAAGCTGGTGAATATCCTGAATCAGAATTGTTAAGGCCTCGTTGTTTTTTAATACCCTGCATTTTATCTTGTGTAAATAAGATGCAAAGGGCTTTCTTAGTGACCAATGCTGCCATCTAGTTTGGCACAGCCTTCTCTTCCCATTCAAAGGGAACCTTTGAGACTTCCCTTAAATATCCAACTTAATTAAGCAATTAAAAATTATTCCTTGTCAGCCCATATGCCACATTTAATTTCATTGTTTGGTGCTATAAAAAGTCCTGCAGAGAGAAAGCAGCAAATTCTCACTGACTTCTAGTCCCTATTGTGGCCTCTGGTGGTTCCCAGATAGGCAGGGGAAGAAAGCAGAACAAGGAACCCACTGCAGCAAGCAAGATATATATGATATATATTATATGTATATTATACGTATATAATATATGTACAACAAAAAGCCAGGTTGGCCCACCATGTCAACCTGCAGTTTATAGATTTGGCAAGAACTCTTTAAACAGCACTTGGCTCATGTCCAAGTGTTGAGGTACCTTCTCTTTATGCCCTGATGACTCTTTATTTAAACGGCTGAATTCTAGCCAAATGGCAAAGATGCCAAAGGTGCAAGAGAGACACCAGACTGGCCCTAATGTTGGCTTGATCCTTGCAAGGTATTTGGGCATCCTTGTCTTTGCTTGTGGAAATTGGCAACATGGATGTAAAGGCTGTTCTCTAGTCTTTTAGACCCAAGTTCCTATCTGTCCTGCACCCTCACTCTTTCCTCTTTACCCTACCTAGCTCCTGGCTTATTTGTCTCACCTGTGACCTTCCTCCTGTTGACTCTCTCCTAGTTTGTGTTAATGTTGGCAATCTATATATTGCCTTAAAGTTTAGCTGACTAAGCTAAGCCAGCCATGACTCAGGTCTGTGGTCTTAGCCCTCAGGAAGCAGAAGCCTGATATGCAGAGTGCATGATAGGAAGTATGTCTACATAAATAAATAATCAATAGGCTGCCTGGGACTGCGGTGTGGTTCCTAACTGTGAGCATGGAAAAATGGCTGCTGCTCTGTCAGCCACCCTTTAGGCAGCGGGAAGCGGTGGACGTGTGGTCACTGAAATATGGGAACTGCAATAGTTGATTGACTATAAGCCATGTAACATGTAGCCTCTGTCTTGCACCACCTGGGTGGGGAAGGAGTGAGGTATAGATATTTTCTGGTGTGCTTTTTAATATTCAAAATAGCCCACGAGTCTATTTTTTTTCCCACACCAGAATCATTACCAAAGATTCACGGCACCCCAGCAAAGAAGATAAGCCATGCTAAGAGGCTGGCTTTGCCTCTGGAAATACAAAAATATTTCCAAGCTTACATCTTCTGCAAGCAGAGACTTCATGATGGCGACAACACTCAGCTCCTCCAATCAAAGGCAAGAGTCTCTTCTAGTACACTTGACATCAGCATGAGACATTCATGAGATGTGTACACGTGCACTTGTGTGTGCTCATGTGCACTTGTGTGCATGCATATGCATGTGTGTGTGCATGTGCACTTGTGTGTGTTCATGTGTGTTTGTATGTCTTTCTGTTCTGTGTGATTCTCCTTTACAGATCCAGCTTCCAAGATGGGTGATCTGTCACCCACTGAGTTGGACTTATCATAGCAGGGACTGAGGGAAGAGGAAAAAAAAAGCATCTGAAAACATAAGGAAGCTATAAAATGGGTGAATGTTTAAAAGCCAAAGTCCTAATTCCACTGGGAGATTTTTCTGTTTGCTTTCTGCCCTGTGTGTGATGAGCATTCATTTGAATGTTCAGGGAAAGGAAAGCTCCTCCCTTTGCCAACACAGGAACAGACACCTGGGCTTGGGTGTAGCTCAGATGGTAGAGTGCTTGCTTAGCACACAGGGAGACCTGGGTTCAACCCTTGTCACTGCATCCCTCACTGGTGGAAATCCATGTCTGTAAACCCAATGTTCTGGGGGATAGGGAGGTGAAAGCCCCAAGTTCCAAGGTCATGTTGTGCTAAATTAGTGAGTTTAAGATCAGTCTGGGATACCTGAGACCTTACCTATAAGAGATAGATAGATGGATGGTGGGTGGATGGATGGTGGGTGGGTGGGTGGGTGGATGGATGGATGGATGGTGGGTGGATAGATGGATGGATGGATGGTGGGTGGGTGGATGGATGGATGGTGGGTGGATGGATGGATGGTGGGTGGATGGATGGATGGTGGGTGATGGATGGATGGATAGATGGATGGTGGGTGGGTGGGTGGGTGGATGGATGGATGGTAGGTGGATGGTGGGTGGATGGATGGATGGATGGTAGGTGGATGGATGGATGGTAGGTGGATGGATAGATGGTAGGTGGATGGATGGATGGATGGTGGATGGATGGATGGTAGGTGGATGGATGGATGGATGGATGGATGGGTGGATGGTAGGTGGATGGATAGATAGATGGATGGTGGCTGGATGGATGGTGGGTAGGTGAATAGATTAGCTAAACTCTCCAAAGCACCTGATCTGATCGCCTTGCTTTGGTTAAAACCCCATTAAAGCAATAAAGGAGCAACAGTGCCCATGACCTAAGTACTAGCAGGGACACGTGTACATTTGTTAGGGGTTGAGTCACTCATGCATATGCCAATCATGACAGCTATAGACATTGGTGAGAACAGCTTCCAAAAGACCCCAGTGCTCTGGGAAGAAACACCTTTAAGAGACAAGAAGTCTTTCAACCCTAACAGTAATAGACTAAGTCTAGTAAATGAAACATTTACGGCGTAACTTGTTTTATTTAGGGATGGCGTATGATTCCTTCCTTGCCATCACTAGAAGACGCCTGTGCACTAATTTGCTCCCTAGAAATCTCACTTGCTGCAGTTCCACGGCCGTGACGTCTTATCGCCTGAAGCCAAGTCTGCATAAGAACTTTCTTAAGATATACTTACCCTAATGCCAGGCTACAGGAGCCAGGCTGCTTTTGTACGGAGTTATTTGAGCTTCCTTGACATACAGGGCAGAGCCTTCCTTGCAGCCATTGCCATAGGGTAGGTCTACGTGTTTCTGAGCAGGAGAAAAAGAAAGGGAAAAGATACAAAAAAAAAAAAAAAAAGTTTCATGGAAGTTGATCTTGCAGAATAATTGCTTGTGTGCTTAACATATGGAAATAAGGCTTTCTTTGTTTTCCTTTGCTTTATGTGAGTTGGGTGTGTTTGTGTGGGTACACAGGAGTATGTACGTATATACGGGGAGGTCAGAGGTCAGCTTCAAGAGTTCTTCCTGGTCACCAGGGCTTGGGTGGATACCTTGGACTTGATGTTGTTGATGTTTGTTTGTTTTGTTGAGACAGGTCTATATTGGTCTCATTGGTCTATGACTTGTCAACCAGTCTGGGCTGGCTTTTGAGAAAGCTCGAGGGATCGCTGTATCTTCTCCATATCCCTTGCTCTGGGATAACAAGCGGGTGCTGGAGATAGAGACTCGGGTCCAAGGATTTACAGATAAATCCTCTCCCGGCCCCCATGGGTTTTCTTTTCCTTTCCTCTATTAAAAAAAATATATATTGCTTCACTGACCCCACCCTGTATCACAGAGTCCCTTTGCCTATTCAGGTGCAGAGCCATGTTTAAAAGTGTCTTACAAACCAAAGCAACTTTCACAAAAAAATGGGGGCACCTTTAAACTGAGCTAATCTTGTAAGGTGGTTAACGTGTGTCCAGGGACACAGAAGGTGAAATTTCAGAAGACCATACCATTGTTCCCTTGTAATTTACCTAGGTGTGGGCTGACACACCTGCTGTGGCCAAGAGCATCATGGGATGAAAGAAGCACTGCATCCTAAGAGACGCCCAGACTCAGATTGTGAAGGTCCAAGGCTTCAACACCTGAGGAATCCCTGCACCATTGACCAGCTATGTGTTCAGAGTAAGGCTGAAACCGTGTGGGTTTAATAGCTGGACTGTGGATCAAAATCAACAACCTTCCCTATTGTAAAATCCCGATGATTTATGTTCATTCATGACATGAGTAGATCGTGTTTCCTAGTGAAACATTCTTCTGGTGGGGAGAGAAGAGGAAAGTGACGAGAGTCCCAGGGTCCAGCGTGACTTTGGATTTCACTATAGACTGCAGCCTGCAGCACAAGGTTCAGCGCTGACAAAGCTTCCAGTTGACTGTCATCATGAGCAAACTCGGCTTTTTCATAGCCTGAGGGCACACTGTAAATACCCTGAGCAGGCGAGAAGGCACTAATCGTTATTCCTTAAAGATTCCCAGAGCGAAACGGAGTGTTTCTAATCACACACACACACACACACACACACACACACACACACACACACACACTCCCTGGGCACAGGAGAAAAGTGACAAAATGACAGAGGATTCAGTGTCATTCTTTTAATTTAGGTAGGGTCAGATATAAAGTAGTACCCACTGAGGATGCACTGGTTTTCTCCCCAGCGTTACAAGCTGGAAGAGAAGAAACAAAGTAGCATTAAGTACTTAATACCAGCAGGACCTGGAGACCAGCGCCCAAGGCAAGAATGGCGGTCCTAGAAGGGGCTTGTCAGTCCACAGTGGGAACAGAGGCAGAGAACAGAAACACTCAACCCCATTTTACAGGAAGGAAATTGAGATTCTAAGAGACTCCGGTTTTCTGTGGCGCTACATGGCCAGGCCAAGAGTTGGAATTCAAGTTTCCTAACCCCTGGACTAGTTCTACTTTGCTACCGAAACTGGTCAAGTCAACGAAAGAATCATCCTCATGATTTATGTGGGGAGATGGCTCGGTGATTAAAAGCACAGGCTGCGCTTGCAGAGGACCCAGGTTAGTGTCTGGCATCCACCTGATAACTCAATTATCTGTAACCTCAATCTCCGTGGACCCAGTGCCCTCTTCTGGCTTCTGCAGGCACCAGGCACACATGTGGTACACAAACAAATGCATTTTAAACACTCGTACATGCAAGATACATCTTTAAAAACATAAATAAATAAATATATTGTAATGAAAAGAGAAATCAATTCTTTTAAAGCAGTCCAACCCCAGGTGTGTTTTGAAGTGATTAGCATTGTCTTGAGAGACGTTCACCCTGACTTATCCGTCTTCTGCTATGCCCAGGGTTCGCTTTCCTGCATATCCCTGCTTCGCCGCAACACATCGCTGTGCACTACACACTGATGTTTCTCGGCACCTCGGGGACAGAAGGACTTGGTGGGGGAGTTGACAGTCACCCTGAGCGTTAACTGATGTTAGGCAGCATCTAAAATCTCGACCACTGTTGCCAATAGCAACTCTCTTCTTTTGGTGATCATAAGGCATCCGGAGCCGGGCATGTTAACCGTTGGGCAGAGTGCTTGTTCAGCCTGCATGAGGCCCTGGACTGGATTCCCAGCACCACACAAGCTGGGCATGGTGGCACACTCCTATGATTAGAGTCCCAGAGAGTAGAGGCAGATCGGGAGTTCAAAGACAACCTCGGCTACAGGGTTAGGGACTAGCCTGGGTTACGTGAGACCTTGTCTCAAAAAATAAACAAAATTCCAGCAGAGGTTGGGGGTGGCCTTCCCTGTGTGCTGCTCTGCCCAGAAGCTTCCTGGAGAATGTGATCTTTCTAGCCTCTATGTTGTTAAACTCCCTCCTTTCCTTTCTACTAGTGTTCTTCCCGGCTGGACGCCTGGGCAGAGGTAACCACAAGCCCTTGAGACCCTCTTTGGGTCTATGTGGTACCAGGCGAGGCAGTTAGTACAGAGGAGGGTGACAAATCTTTCACGTTTGAGACAAGGTCTGGTGTAACCCCGGCTGCCTCAACTTTGCTATCCCTAGGGCCCTGAATGCCTGATCCCCCTCCCTCTCCTTCACGACTGCTGGGGTGGCCGCCCTACGACCAGCACACTCCGCTCACTAAATCATTTTCTATCTGGAAGGGGCTCACCAACACTTCTTCTTCCCTGGCTGGGGGTGGAGGGCTATAGCCGAATGTCCTGGAGGAGTTTCTTCAACATGACCCTAGCACTCCTGCTGAGGACCATACTCTGCAGAGGAGGCCTCACCAGCACAACTGAAATCTCGGCTTCCCCCTGTGACCTTGGGCCCATCCATAAATCATCTGACTCCTTCCTCGTCTATAAAGTGAAGGTGCAGTATCTACTACGAGTCAGTGTTATTATGACTCAGGCAAAGAGCATGTTAAATTAATGGCCTTGACCACTGGCTGTGGCGTTTGTTTCTTAGGGTGAGCTCCTCCTTTCCTTCCTGGATTCTCCAGAGGGCCTGGAACACCAGCACAACCCAAGTCCTGGCACCTCGGAAGCCTGGGTTTTTACCCTGCTCCTCTCTTTTGGGGTATCTTAGTTTACATGCTACAGCTCCCTACAGGGAAAGTCTAGCTTGCCCTGAGGAGGCCACGGTCCTCCAAAGATAAGCAGGCCTTTTGCTGCAGAGACCTGATAGGATCCCTTTAAATGGTACAACTTCAGGGGAGGAGAAGCCCCTCAGAGGGTGTCTCCAGACACCCCCCTTCTTTGTCCCTCCAGCTAAGTCCCTCCCACCCAGTTAGAGCAGAGTGCTGCTTTCCAGAGTCCCCAAGGCTACCCCGCAATTGCATAGTCATTGGATAAGGCTCAGGCCTTCAGCAAGCACTCACAGTTCCAAAGAGAAAGGCCTGCCACACCCCCACCCTGGCCCCAGCTTTCAAAGGGAGGGCAGGAGGAGCAGGAGCTCTGGTGAGGACTAGTTTGCCTCCAACCACAAGGGAAGTGAGGAAGTCTGGGTCCCTAGGGAAGAAGCAAGTTCGAGTCCTAGTGTCCCGTGTGGGCTACTCCTGGTTTCTCTTCTGAGGTTACTTTTAGGGAGAGAACAAGGACCCCTTTGAAAAGAATGAAGCAAGATTTACACTGTATCAAATCTCTAGATTTGTATTTTAAATCTCCCGTTTTAGGTTGGGTGTGGTAGTACTTACCAGCATTCAGAAGGTTGAGACAAGAGAACTCCACATTCAAAGCCCTGACACTGTGTCTCTAAAACAAGACAGAAACACAAAACAAACTCAGCATACATAAGACTTATGACTCTTTAAGGCAAGATGGAACTTCAGTTTTGTTTCGTTTGTTTGTCACGTGTAGTCAAGGATAACACTCAGCTTCTAATTCTCCTGACTTCATGAGCATCAGGTATGAAGTGGGGTATCCTCAGCCTGTCAGTGCTTCTACATGATAGCTTTTGCTAATGTTTCTCTTACACTTATTTTTTTAAGTGTGTGTGTGTGTGTGTGTGTGTGTGTGTGTGTGTGTGTGTAGGCGTGCATACCATGGGACACACATGGAGATCAGACAGTGGCCTGCCAGAGAGTCACTTCTGTTCCTCCATGTGGGTCCCAGGGATTGAACTCAGGCTTTGCAAGAGTGTCTTTCCCCAGTGAGCCTCCTAGTCTATGTACATTTTAATGTGTGAAGGAATGGCTTTCGTGACATTTTCATCCACACATCATTGTCACCCTTTATTACTTGCCCTATTCCTTCCCATAAATAGTCTCCTGATGTATATATCTCTGTCTGTCTCTGTCTCTCTCTCTCTCTGTGTGTGTGTATGTGTGTGTGTGTGCACCTTTAATCACAGTGCTTAGCCCAGTCTATGGAGTGAGCTCCAGGACAAACAGAACTACACCTGTCTGGTAAAACAAAGCACAAAGTCTATATCCTGCATTTTAAAAGTCTCAACCCTACATAGAGAGATAATGTGTCACTTGTCTCTGTAAGCCATTGCCTTCACCTGGCATGATCACAGACAGACTTCCTGAACCGTGAGCGCTGAGCATCCTTCTTTCGGTCCCTAACGCTCCCCTAGTGAGATGTCGGCTCGAATCCTTTACCTAATTTTAAGAATGGGTTGTCTTGCGGCAGTGATGATGACTTAGCAGGTAAAGTTGCTTGCAACAAAGCCTGGCTGTTTGAGTTTCATCTCTGGATCCATAGAAGGAGAGAATCAACCGTTAACATTGTCCTCTGACCTCCACACTTGAGCCTGATGTACACATACACACATAACAAACAACGGAATATAATGGGAGCGAGTTACTTTTCCTATTGAGCCATAAGAAGTCCTTTCTTGTCAAAAAAGATGATTGTATGTGTGCAGGCCTGAAAGTGTCTGTAGAATGTTACTTACAGGTCTTCAAGGGGGGGCCAGATGAGGGTACGGAATTTTCTGGAGCTGGAGTTGCAGGCTGGTGTGGCACTAGGAAGTAAGCCTAAGTCATCTGCAAGAACATTAAGTGTTCTTAACCTCTGAGCCATCTCTCCAGCCCAAATACCTTTCTTTTTTAGACAGGGTCTCTCTATATACCCCCCAGAACATGCTCTGCAGACCAGGATGGCCTTGAACCCTTGAACTCAGAGATCTACCTGCCTCTGTCTCCTGAGCGCTAGGGTCAAGGGTGAACACCACCATAGCTCATAAGAATTCTTTCCACAGTGCACACATGGAGATCTGTGTATTTGGGAAATATTTTCTAGGTAGCTAATTTCTTGGTCTCATAAAGGTATATAGGGGCATTTTGGAAACCGAAAACAAAGCTTGGCTTCCTGTGTGGCCAGCGTTGTGTGAAGAAATTGTTCCTGACTTCGGAGACATTTCCAGAGTGAAAAATTGGCATTTCCCCCCCTCTCACATGCAGATTAAATGGAATGACTTTGTTGTCTTTTTATTTTTACTTTTAAAAATCAAGCCCAGTGATGTGGCTGGTCCATTGTTAAGGCAACCTTGTTTAAACCAGAATTTCAATAATTTACAAGCTTCTTAGAACCTGGGCTGGGGTTGGGGACGTGGGGGAGGGGAGGCGCGGCTCGGCAGAAAACTCTTCAGGGCAGAGAAGACATGAAATGGAAAGGGAACACACTGAGTGCATCCCACACCCAAGTCATATCTCTGCTCTCACCTTCGCGTCCATTCTAAAATCCTTTCCCGGGTTCTCTAGACCCTATGTCGGGACCCATTAGAGTCATAGTTAGAGAGCACCAAGCTCCCAAGCAGCCCACCCAGGAATTCCGAAGCACATTCACACACACTGAGGTTGAGAAGTTGGACCCACAGTCAAGCCCTGGGAGCTTGCAGTCTCTGCCCACTGACACCCACGCCTATTTGGCTTTAGAGCAAGCTCCGCCTCAGACTGAGATGGGTGCTTGGCCCCCAGCATCTAGGCTGGGCCACACCAGCGTCACTCCTGCTGGGTAGCTCCTTCCGCAGGAAGTTGAAGCAGGCTGAAATCTGGGCGGTTGTGAACTGCACAGCTCTGACAAGGGAGAGCCTACTGTAATCCCAGCTAGGCCCATTGCAACCTCCACAAGACATGGATCCCAGACACTGCAGAAAACCAGGGGTGGGAGCTTGGGAGTTCAGCCATCACCTCACTTAGCTCAACTGTATCCCACAGGGTGAGGTGCCCATTTGTGCAGTTGACCTAGAGATCCCCAGGAAGCTTTTCCAGAACCTTCAGGTGGCTGGGGGCAGGGAAGAAGGTATGCGCCCTGTGAAGGAAACAGTGTTGCATAGTGACTTGAGAAGCCACTCACCTCAGGCTGTTCCCAGATGCTTTTCAAAATTCCTTTCCTTTCCCTTTTGTATCTCTGGAGATCAACCCTAGGGCTTTGCATGCCAGGTAATTCCTCTCCCAGTACTTCCCATCCCAGTATAAGCCGCGCCCCCTCTCGACTCTCTCCCTCCCTTCCTTTGCCCCTCCCCCCTCTCTGTCTCTCTCTGTCTCTGTCTCTCTCTGTCTCTCTGTCTCTGTCTCTGTCTCTCTCTCTCTCTCTCTCTCTCTCTCTCTCGCGCGCGCGCACACACACACACACACACACACACACACACACACACACACACACGGCTTGATAGGTAGATGACATACATGGTTTGAAGATATTTTCTCCTATTGTGTGGCTTATCCTTTTATTGTGTTATTTTTAGACAATATTTCTCTTTATTTGTTGGATTATTTTCTACTGTTCCTGATGTACTTGAGTCAGGTTCACACACTAGGCAAGCACCCACCACAGACTAGAAACCTGTCTTTCTTCCTTTCTTTCCTTCCTTCTTTCTTTCTTTTTCTTTCTTTGTTTTTTGCTTGTTGGTGGTTTTGTTTTCCTTTTGTTTTTATCTTGTTTTTTCAAGACAGTTTCTTTGTGTAGCCCTCCCTGTCTCTGTAGACCAGGCTGGCCTTGAACTCACAGAGATTCACCTGCCTCTGCCTCCCACGTGCTGGGATTAAAGAAGTGCACTGCCACTGCCTGGCTATGGACCTTATTTTAATAGTAGTCCTGTTGTCTGTGGCTTTATTTGTTTTTCTCAGTGAGGAAGTGTCTCACTAGGCTGCCTTAGAACTTGTTTATAGTGCATGCTATTCTCAAACTTGGTCCTACCTCTCAAGTTTTCTGCCATTTTTCTTATGAGCAAAAGTTCTTAAAGTCCAGCTCAAGAGTGTCCTTCTCAGGGGGCACAGTCTTTGTGTTGTCAAATTTCTCAAATCTTTGCCTAGGCCATAATCACAAGCATATCCTCCTATATCCTTTTCTGGAAGGTCTGTAGTTTTAGGTTTCAGTGTATTTTGGTCAGTGAATCATTTTGAATTGAGAGTTGCAGATACGACGAATAGAATATAGATCTACGTGACCTACCAGACGGGTGTCTAAATATCTCATCAACGTTTGTTGACGAGGTTGCAAGGTCTCCACGAATCTGCCTTGGAACGATGTTTTGGCTGTGGTTATCTTAGTGTATTTCTGAACTCTTCACTTGACTTTTCCATTGACCTATGTAGTTATTGTTGGCCTTGCGTATCAGTCTTGGGAGTAAGAACCTTTACTCATGGAGCCTTCTCCCCAGCGTCCTTTGTTAGAGATTTTGCTCTTATTTTTAGCTGTATATGTGTATGTGTGTATGGGGGGTGTGTGTGCACATGCCCTAGAAAGCCAGAAGAGGATATCAGATTCTCTGGAGCTAGACTTAGAGGCAGTTAATCACTGCCTAACATGGATTCAAGAGCTGTAACTACTCCGAATAATTGGTGCATCTTTCTAGTTCCCCCCAACTACCTTAGTTTATGTTAGTTTATGTTAATATACTACATGTTTTCTAATACTTTTGATTTTAATCTTTTAATCTCTTTACTGTTGTAGTTATTTATGCCTTATAGGCATTTATAGACAAAAGTTTATTTTTTGTTTTTAATATTCAGTCTGAAGGTCTCTGCCTTCTAACTTGGGTATTTAGACCAGTTATATTTAGTTCAAATATTATCTGGCTGAATTTAAGTCTTTCTTGTTTTTTGTTGTTGCTGTTGAGTTTTTTGTCTGTTTGGTTCACTGGTTGGCCAGTTTGTTTGTTTAATTGGAACTCTCAGTAGACCAGGCACAGAGAACTCGCAGAGGCCTCTGCCTCCCAAGTGCTGGAATTAAAGGTGTGCACTACCACAACCCAACTGTTTTTTTTTTTTTTTTTTTTTTGTCATATTTTCTCTTTGTTCCTTTTTCCTTTATTTTATTCCTTTAAATTATTTGAAAATTTTTATGTTTTTATTTTGTTGCCTTTGTTGGCTGGCTAGCTAAAAATTTTTTGTTGTATAACTTGGTGATTACTATAGGGTTTACTTTATCATCATTAAAGAAAACAATTATCTCATCTATACATATAGTATAAGACCCTTAGAATAATATATTTCTCTTCTTCTCACCAAGTCTTTTGTTACCTTTATGTAACTTTTAAATTTGGTAGTCTACCAATTTTATGAGCCCAATGCATTGTTTGTAGTTTTACTTAAATAGTCAAATAGCTCTGAAATATATTTACACAAGAAAAATATGGTAGTATATTTCTTTGGGTAGGTGTGAATTCATAACTAATACAATTTTACTTCTGCTTGACAGGCTGTCTTTCATGTTTCTTGCAATATTGGTTTTTAAAAGCTTCTGCTTCACTTGTAAGCGTGAGGTTCTGAGTTGGATCCCAGAACCCATGTTAAACAAAACAAGCTTGTCAGGTCTTGTAATCCCATCACAATTGAAGCAGAGGCAAATAGATCCTGGTTCTCAGTGACCAGCTCACCTAGCCTACTTGGTGTATGGTGCCTGAGGAACGGCACTCCGGGCTGTCCTGCACATACAAGTGCACATATATAGTCTTTAGGGATGGGGAGGTGGTTCTGTTGGTAAAGTACTTTTCTTTCATGAGCGTCTGAGTTTTATCATTAGCATTAGCACCCACAAAAAAGAAAGATGGAAACTCATGCATCTGTGACCCCAGGACTGATAAAGGAGAATAGGAAGATTCTGAAGGCTTGATGGACAGCTAGGTGAGATAAACTGATGAACCCCAGCTTTTGGTGAGACCCTACCATCACACATACACACACACATACATACATACATAGGCACACACATGTGCACACACATACACACTCACATGCACATACACACGTTTTACTTTTAAAAGCAATTGTTAGATCATAACAAAATTGAGCTGAAGGTATATGCGTTCTCTTGTCTTTTCTTTTTTTCTGCTTTGTAATTGCTTCATTCTAGCACAGGAACATTGTATGCCATTACTTTCCCGTATTTTCCCAGAAATCTTTCACATTGCATGGTATAATTTGTAATAGCTTAAAAAGAAGTATTTTAACACAGACTCTACACAGATCACAGTACAACGTGCATGCCTGTGTTTCACTATCTTTTCTTTTTTTTTAATGGATATTTTATGTATTTACATTTCAAATGTTATCCCCTTTCCCGGTTTCCCCTCTGGAAATCCCTATCTCATTCCCCCTTCTCCTGCTTCTCTGAGGGTGCTCCCTCACCCATCCACTGCCACCTCACTGCCCTGGCATTCCCTACACTGGGGCAGCAAGCTTTCACAGGACCAAGGGCGTCTCCTCCTATTGATGCCAGACTATGCCATCTACTACCTATGAGGCTGGAGCCATGGGTCCCTCCGTGTGGACTCTTTGATTGGTGGTTTAGTCCCTGGGAGCTCTGTGGTGTCTGGTTGGTTGATTTTGTTGTTCTTCCTGTGGGGTTGCAAACCCCTTCAGCTTCTTCAGGTCTCCATGCTCAATGGTTGGCTGTGAGCATCCACCTCTGTGTTTGTCAGGCTCTGGCAGAGCCTCTCAGGAGACAACTATGTCAGGCTCCTGTCAGAAGCACTTCTTGGCAACAGCAATAGCATCTGGGTTCAGTGTCTTCAGATGGGATGCATCCCCAGGTGGGGCAGTTTCTGTATGACCTCTCCTTCAGTCTCTGCTCCATGTTTTGTCCCTGAATTTCCTTTAGACAGAAACTATTCTGGCTTCAAAATTTGGAGATGAGTGGGCTTTGCCTAACCTCTGGATATAGTCCCCACAGGTTCTCCTTCCCCTTTGTTGGGCATTTCAGATAATGTCATCCCTGTTGGGTCCTGGGAGCCTCTTGCTTTCCTGGCATCTGGGACTTGCTAGTGGCTACCCCAAGTTCCACATTCCCCATTGCTACACACCTCTGTTCAATTTCCTGACCCTCTGTATATCTGTATATCATCCATGTCTCCTCCAATACCTGATCCTGCCACCTTTCCCTTCCCATTCTCTCTTCCTCCCAAGTCCTTCCCACCCTTTAACTCCTGTGAGTATTTTGTTCCCCCTTCTAAGGACTGGAGCATTCACATTTTGGACTTCCTTCTTCTTGAGTCCTTCTTTTATATAGTCCGTGATTTGTATCTTGGGTATTCCGAGCTTTTGGACTAGTATCCACTTATCAGTGAGCACATACCTTGTGTGTTCTTTAGTGACTGGGTTACCTCACTCAGGATGATAGTTTCTAGTTCCATCCATTTGCCTAAGAATTTTATGAAGTCATTGTTTTAAATAGCTGAGTAGTGCTCCATTGTGTAAATGTAGTACATTTTCTGTATCCATTCCATTGTTGAAGGACATCTGGGTTCTTTCCAGCTTCTGGCTATTTCTACACATTCTCTTACCCTATACACACACACACACACACACACACACATATTCTTCCACAGTTGTACATTGACTACACCTGAAAATCTGCATAGGCATCCTGTTCACACCCAGATTTACTATATAGAATGTACAGGTAGTAAGGTCCTCTCTTGGCCATTTTATGGACAAGATCTTACTATGTAACTCATGCTAGCCTCTACTTCATGATTGTCCTGCCTCAGTTTCCCAAGTGGGGGGATCCATTCTATGGGTGTGAATGAATGTGTAATGCCATGTCTCTAACACTGTAACTTCATAGACAACAACTTTACTGCTCTGAACACCTGGGCTATGCCTGCTTTTCCTTTCTTCTCTCTCAACTCCTGGAAACTGCTGGTTCTTTTCCTGTCTCCCTTCTTTGTCCTTTCCTAGATACCAAACAGCTGGAATGGTGTATAATACAACCTCCCCCCACTGGCTTCTTCCACTTAGCACCTTCTCTGTCTTCTCACGGCCTCAATCTCTTCTCTTTTTAAGATTTGTGTTTATTTTTATTTTATGTGTTTGGCAGTTTGATTGTATGTACGTTTGTGCACTGCTTCTGTACGGTGCCTGCAGAGACCAGAAGAGAATGTCAGATTATTGGAGACTGGAGTTACAGGTGGTTGTGAGCCACAGTGGTACTGGGAATCAAACCTAGGTCCTCCGGAGAAGCAGCCAGTGAGTGTTCTCGTGTGAGTCGCCACCTCTCCTGCCCTGACTTTTCTCTTTAATGTGGGCTATTCTGTCTTTCCTATCTGCAAGAGGCACTGTGGTTTGTCTCTTCACCTTTTTTGAAGGGCACTTGGATTGCTTTCAAGGTTTTGCTATTAAGACTGAAGCTTCTACAAGCATTGTGTATGAGTCTTTGTTATTTGTTTGCTTGTTTTTAGCTACGTAAGTTGTCCAGGCTGGCCTTGAACTCAGGGCCTCTCAGGTGCTGGGATTCTAGCCCTGTGCAACCACACCTGGCTTTAAACTAGTTTAAATAAAGAGGAAGAAAAGGAAACGCCTCCTCTGTTATTCCAATGTTTCCCATTAAAGTCATTTGCACTGCTGAGCCTGGCCATCCCTAAACAAATTTATTTCTTCCCACTAACCTTTGTCTCCCAGGAGCTGGGTAGAGCTTTGAACAGATTAAACCTCAGATTCTAACAGTGAAACTCTCTCCACACGGCCCCGGCTGCAATGAGTTTCTGAAATTCATCCCACATTCCTTTAAGGTATAGATTTCCCTGGCTTTTCGAAGTTCACACACATAGGGACACGCCTACATATATGCACATGTTTCCTCTCTCTCTCTCACACACACACAAGCACTTACACACACTTGCACACACACACTCGCATGTACACACAGGTATACACACATACAGTGATTGGGTTTAAGGGAACCCTGTGACCCTCTAGGACTTCCTCTCAGGACAGCCTTTCCTCTTTGGTATTCTTCTTTGTAAATTCCAACCACCTGAGTCTCCTCTCTCACCCACCCCCTTCAACTCATGGACTGACAGCCAGCTTCCTTCTGTCCTCTGGGCAGTGGCAGCTCTCAGGGCACTGACTGACTCAGCTCATTCTTCCTTTCTCAGGGATAGACAATATCTGGTAGCCCGTGGCTTTCCCATTGTTGGGACAGGAAAGTAAGTCTGATGTCTGCCGCGGTTGTCCGCGGTGAAAATCTGTATATTTTATTTAATGCCCTTGGGATTAAATGAGACAGGTCTCATGGGGCATCCATTCCCTTCAGTAGGTTGCTAGAGCTGACCATGAGGAACACCAGACGACAGATACAGACACCCGCAGTCAAACAGTGGACGGAGCTTGGGGATTCTTATGGAAGAACAGGAGGAAGGGTTGCAGGCCCCCTGAAAGGGATAGGAACTCCACAAGAAGACCATCAGAATCAACCAACCTGGACCCTTGGGAGTCTCAGAGTCTGAACTAATCAAAGAACATACACAGGCTGGACCTAGGCCTCCCCGTACATATGTAGCAGATGTGCGGTTTGGTCTTCATGTGGGTCCCGAACAACTGGGGAGGGAGTAGCTATCCCAAAAGCTGTTGCCTGTGTGTGGGATGTTTTATTAGCTGGGCTGTCTTGTCTGGCCTCTGTGGGAGAGGAAGGGCCTAGCCTAGCAGAGACTTGAAACGCAGGGGTGGGGGCAGTGGGAGGTGGTGGTTGGGGGAATGTAAGGGGTGTGAAGATGGGGTAAGAATACCCAGGGGGGCCACATCTGCTGAAAGGAGAAGGGGAGGAGTGAATGGGGGAAGGATTGTGGGAGGGGGTGACTGGGAAGGGGACACTGAGCAGGATGTAAAGTGAATACGTGAAAATCATAAAATTAAATAATTAAAAAAGAAGAAGTCTTGCTCAACACCTCAGTCTTCTGGAATGTTCCAACATTTCCAGAGACAGATGGTGCATGCCTGTGCTTTTCCTCTCTCAGAAATCTGAAGGCAGTGTCCCCAGGAGGTCCAGGTTGCTCCGGAAAGGTAGTATCTAGCCTTCTCTCCCTTTCCAGTTGCCCTCTGCTGCTCCTGGTGGGCAGGGCTGCAGATCCTCTGCTGGCTTTGCCCAAAGTGCCTGGGGTTTTAATCACAGGCGACCTGCTCATTAACATTTCTGTTTCCTTCTCCTGGCCCTTCCTGGAAACACTTCCCACGCCCGCTGCTGACTCCGCCCTTTTCCCTCTCCGTAATGAAAGCTTTCACTTCCCAAAGTGGATGGTCTGCCTGAGCAGGGCTCCAGGGCTCCAGCAGAGCATGTGAGCTAATCCTGGTGTGAAGTAACAACAGGCTGCTGCCTTTGACCCCACCCGAAAGCTATGTGTTGGTCCAGCGTGTTCCCCTGTTTTCCATGTCTGCCCTAGCTCCCTTCATGCAACTGGACAGACAAATGAATGGAAGCCCTGAGCAAGTCAGTGGTCTCACACACAAATACATATTCATACATACGCACAATCACATAGAGTCACACACAATCTCACATACACATTCACACACAAATGTACATACATACATACAATCACATAGTCACACACATTCACACACAAATGCACATACATACATACAATCACACATAGTCACATACACATTCACATACAAACACATACATATAAATAATACACACAAATACTACATACAATCGCATGCAGTAACACACACATTCACACACAAATACACACACATATGTAATACACACAAAATACACATGCAATCACATATAGTCACACACACATTCACATACAAACACATACATATAAATAATACACACAAATACTACATACAATTGCATGCAGTAACACACACATTCACATACAAATACACACACATATGTAATACACACAAAATATACATGCAATCACATATAGTCACACACACACACACACACACACACACACACACACACACACACACACAGTTGTCTCTTCTAGATAGTAAGTCTCCTAAGAGCAGTGGACCATGTGTGGTTCTGCACAGCAGCATGTATGGTGCTGACATATAGCAGGACTGATATATAGTAGGTCTCATGTATTCCTGTGGCAATACTAGAGAGCTGAGAGATGGCTCAGTCACGAGGGGCTGGGTTTGAGATATGTGTATGTATGAAGAAAAGAGCATAGGGATGAGGCTGGAAGTGGGTCCCAACTGTAGCAACCCAGGCTATGTGGATCTGACACCCTCGGCTCTTCTCAGGGTCCTGCACATAAACTCACACATAGGCATACAGACACACATCATCACACAATTAAAAAGTATAAAAAAGAGAGAGCAAAAGTCAGCAGCAGACATTATATGCATATATAAAACTTATGTTTGAGCTTTGAGAAAGCCTCAGAAAGTATTACCTGAGGGGAACTGGTCTGATAAAATGACTCAGCTGAAATTCATGGAACTGGGTATGTTTCAGTTAAGGCAAGGCAGGAAAAACTGTTCCAGGTAACAGAAACAGAAAGTGCAAAGGTCCTGTGGCTGACAAAGGCAGCTGCGTGTGGCAAGTTCCATTTCCCAAAGATGGCTGGCTGCCTGGTGTGAGCCACCTTGTGGCTTTCCTTATACAAATAACCTTATACTCGCAGGGCCAGGCTTTCTTCCTTTCCATGTAGGCAAGCCTGTGACCACAGCTGACAGCATGCTAAGTATGCGTCCCTTTCTTCTCATTTTCTTGCAGCCAAGCTTCTGTGCTGGGAGGCACTGTCACTGCCACATGGAGATTCTCCAGCCACTGACAGAAATGACAAAGAGAGCTGCTTTGGGTGACACCAGTCCTTGAGCAGCTGCAGCAGGTGCCAAGGGGAACAGCCAGGTCCAGGCCGAAGATCTGCAAACACTATGGTGTCATCATCGTATTAAACCCTTAAGTGTTGGTGCGATTTGGTCTGTGGCTGCAGATGACCACACGTGAGGGCTGGAGAGCTCAGTGGGAAAGAACACAGACGCTCGAGTGTGACTCTGAGCTGAGGAAGGAAAGGGAACCAGGGCTGACCCAGACCTTGTACCAAACCATTCAGCAAGGCCAGAAGAGGCGTTGCTGTGGGCACTGCTGCTGCTGCTTCTAGCCCTTCACACCTCTGCTGACGTCCCTGCCCTGGGCACACTGACACCACTGTACTCAGCCCCCCCCCCCGCCCCCAGATCTACAGCCTCAGAGGCTGAGTCAGGCTTCAGAAATCGATGAGCCTATGTTGAAGGTCCACAGAAGTGATATTCACTGTGGGTTTAGGCCCCCAGGACACTGGTTTCAGGTTCCATTCCCACGGTGGTGAACTGGCCAGAAAAGTCAGATTTCCACAATGATTATTTTCATCGAGGTAGAGACAAATTCCACCCTCCCAGGCTTGACTCTGTCCATAACCAACCTCAGCGCTGGCCTGACCCGGAAGAGACAGCTGTGCTGGTTCTCCAGGCTTTGCCCTCCCTCTCGTCTCTTCTCTCTGCCATCTTTCTATTTGTTATTTTTAAGAGAAGAATCGTTTTGTATGCGTAAACCCGTACGATCCGACACGGTGTTTGTAATTGGGCTGACTGGAACCTGCTTGGCAGTCTTCTGCTGCCCGTCCCCCGGGCTGTGTGAACTCAAACCTGTGTACATTGTGAAGTGTACACAAAATGACCAGTTAGGTCTGCTCAGCCTGTCAGTCACATCACTGTTTGTCCTTCCTTCGAGATGAGTCTATTTATAATTCCGTTAGTTATTTTGGAATACAGTATACAGAGGCCAGTGTGATGACTTAGCAGGTAAAGAGTCTTGCTGCAAGCCTGACCCTCTGACTCAATCCTCGGACTCGCACAGTGGAAAGAGAGAACTGATTTCTACAAGTTATTCTCTAACGGCACATGTGCTTCATGGTAAGCACCCACCCATCCCCCAACAAAATAAATAAATGTAAAATATAAAGAAACATCTTTAATTTGAGCCACCTTGCAGTACCACACTTATCCCTGAAGTCCTGTGTCAGGCTCAACTCTCTGAGCACTGTCAGGGTCCACTCTCAGGTCCCCACTCACTCTCACTGTCCCCGCCCACTTTCACCGTCTCCTCCCACTCAGTTTTCCCACCCACTCTTACCATCTCCTCTCACTCTCTCTGTTCCCGCCCACTCAGTCCCCGCCCACTCTCACCATCCCCTCCCACTCTCACCATCCCCTCCCACTCTCACCGTTTCCTCCCACTCTCACCGTCTCCTCCCACTCTCACCGTTTCCGCCCACTCTCACTGCCCCCGCCCACTCTCATCGTCTCCTCCCACTGTCACTGTCCCCTCCCATTCTCACTGTTCCCACCCATTCCAACTCTCATTGGGTTCTCTACTCCCCCCTCCCCCCAGTGCCTTTGCCTCTGTGTTTAACAGAGACCAGTATTTGTCTTTCAAGGTTGGTATTTTCCTTTCTCATTATGTTCTTTTGTGTGTAGTGCTAGGGCTTGAACTCAGGGTCTCAGGAAGGCAGATGAGGTCACACCCCCAGCTCCCACATAATGGTGTTCTCTAGATGGACCCAGGGTATGCAAGTAACACAATTTTTTTGTTTTTTCTTCTCAAGGCCGAGCAGCGTTCTATTACATATGCAAGCCACATTTTAAGAATATCGTCATTTATCGCTTTCTCGGCCTTTAGGCTAACTTCAAATGAAGGTTGTCATCAACCATGAACACTTAGACTGATTCTACATCCTACATATTGTGAGTTAAGGCTTGGATTTGTCATGTTGTTGTGACAAGGCGCCTGATGAAAACTAGCTTAAGGGGAGGAAAGCTTTGTTTAGCTGGGGGGTTTTAAGGGTGTGTCTCACTTCAGCAGGGTGGGGGCCGGGTGAGGGGCGCGGGAGGGGAGGCAGCTGGTCAGGGTGTGTCTACAGTCAGGAGGCAGGGAGATAAAGCTGGTGTTTCAAGCATTTGTCCTTTTTTTTTTGGTCTGGGACCCCAGTCCATGGAACTGAGTTGCCCACATTCAGGTTGGGTCTTCCTAATCCAGTCATTCCTTTCTGGAAACACCTTTGCAGACACGCTCAGAGGTGTGTTCCCATGACAATTCCAAGCCCAGTCAAGTTGACGATGAAGACAGCCGTGGCAGTGTTCCAGTGAAGGTGGAATCCATTGCGGCTACGCATTGCCAACAGCGTTCCAGATCCCTCTTCAACACACAATCTTCTTCTTCTAGGCCCAGAAGTGGCATTGGCGGGTCCCACAATGGTTCCACAGTGACTTCTCTGAAGGACTTTCATATTGTGTCTTCGCCTTGATCTGGTGGTTTGGTTTTTTGACCCAATGTCCAGGACACTTTGGGAATAACATTCTAATCTTTGTCTCCCCACTGACAAATTCCTTACTGCACATGCCCAGTCCCTGGACCCTGGCTGGTGCCCTCCTACACAGTGAGGCTATCTGGAATAGAGAAAAATGGACAAGCAGTGTCCTAGGCTGTGAAGGCTGTGTGTCCCCATAATCTATTACAGCTTTTCGGGAACACAGAGCTACTCCTCGGCTTCAGAAGCCCAAGGTCTGACTGACCTAAGTCAGTTGCAGCAGGTTTACTGATACTGTCAAACAAACATGCTGACTTGGACTAATGTGTTAGGGGAAATCTGCCGGAGAGTCTCTCAGAACGCTCTCACTGCGAATGGAAAGGAACTCAGGACCTTCTCGGGGACTGCTTAATGTATGGTTTCGTTTTCATGTGACTCACAGTCAGCTTGATGAGGGGGTCTCAGCTGAGGGGGTGATGTAAGGCCTGCAACAAGAACTACAGTTCCTCAAAGCTATTGTTGGGCAACTGACTGTGGTAACGCTGTGGTTCTGATCTCACTAAGAGAAATGAGACACACTTGCTTTGCTTCAGGAACTTACATTCACTTTCTACTCCTCGTGACTCAGTTTTCCTAACTGAGGCAATGTGAACTCTCAGAGCAGAAGCTGAAGGAAAGATGGTGACGTCAAGAACACCCTCGGCATACCGGGCATCGTGGTAAATGCTTCCTAATCCATCTTGGAGGCAAAGTAGTGCTGTTTGTTTGTTTGTTTGTTTGTTTCTGTTTGGAAACAAGCCAGCCTCAAAATTACCGTATAGATGAGACTGGTCTTGAACTCTCTGCCTTTCTGTTTCCACCTTCCAAGTGCTGAGATTATAGGTATGTGGCACCATGTCTGGGTGCATAGCAGTTTTAAGACATTACTGTAGGGATGACTGCGCGCTGGAGAGATGACTCAGTGGTTAAGAGCCTCTGCTACTTTTCTAGAAATTTGGGGTTCAATTCCAGCACCCACATGGATGCTCACATCACTACAATGAATGCCAGGGGATTCAGAGATTCTCTTCTGACTTACACCAGCACTGCATGCACCTGGCACCCAGACACGCATGCAGGCAAAATACCTATACACATAAAATAAAGATAATAATAGCTTTTAAATGCATGGCTGCAAATACCTCAGTGTGCACTTCCCATGAGAGGGGTCTCTCCGTCCCTGCCTCTTGGACCAAGTGGTCCTGTTGGTGAGGTTAGCTCTCTGTATCTGTGCATTCTGCACCTACAGATGGAAAACAGGTTTTCAAAACGGCACCAAGCCCGGGGCTGGAGTGGCAGAGTGCTTGTCTAGCGCACACAGTGTTGCAGGACTGAGATCCAGCACTGCCAATGGAAAGCAGGACTGAGATCCAGCACTGCCAATGGAAAGCAGGACTGAGATCCAGCACTGCCAATGGAAAGCAGGACTGAGATCCAGCACTGCCAATGGAAAGCAGGACTGAGATCCAGCACTGCCAATGGAAAGCAGGACTGAGATCCAGCACTGCCAATGGAAAGCAGGACTGAGATCCAGCACTGCCAATGGAAAGCAGGACTGAGATCCAGCACTGCCAATGGAAAACTGTGCTGAGCGTGCGCCAGCACTGTCTCCAGTTATCACCCCTGCACGACAGAGGTTAGCGATGGTTCGTATAGCATCCTCCCTGTCCTGGAACCCAGGGTCCTTCTGCTGCCCTCTTCTGAATACTAGAACTGCAGGCACAATTTGTGTCCCCTGGCTGTACGACATTGTTGTATTAGGTAGTAGTTGTAAGCTAGAAATGACATGAAGTCGCAAGAGGATTGTGTGAATATATGCAAATGCTGCTCAGTATTGTTTTAGTTACTTCTATTTATTGTTGTGCCACGCAGACCAGCCTTACCCTCTCAGACTGCCCTGTTTTCCAGCTGTGCTCACCCTGGAGTCTAGCCAAAGGAGGAGCACTACCCCGGAGGAGCACTACCCCGGAGGAGCACTACCCCGGAGGAGCACTACCCCGGAGGAGCACTACCCCGGAGGAGCACTGCACTGGAGGAGAACCACCCTGGAGCATTACAACTGAACACTACACCGGAGCACTACACCTCTTCCCAGTGCTTCCCTTGGCCCTCTGAGCTTCCTTTGTTCCTCTTTGTTTCTTTTCCTCCCTCTGCTCCTCACCATGCACAACCTATGCTTACACTATAGTCTGTAATCCAGGGTTCTCCAGGGTTGATGGAGGAGCAGGGCCTTGGGTGGTCTCAAGACTGACCAGGATGTCTCCCCACCTCATAATTCCCTCATTCTTCCCCTCATATCTGCAGAGGATGCAGAAAGTCTAGTTAGAGAAGACAGACCATTTGTGCCTCTTTGCCTTCCTACACCCCAAACGGGTTCCTTCAGACCACCTGACATAGAAGAACACGGATAGAGGACTTCATGGGTGTAGAATGTCCTGAAGCTGTTTGTATTTTAGTGTTAATTCCATTTCCCCAGAAGGGCTGCCTAGTCACATACTCCGACTGAACCTTCCCATATTAATTAGTAAAATATAAGAAAGCCAGTGTAGAGAGGGCGGGAGGTCGGAGGAGGTCAGAGGAAGTCAGAGGAGGTCAGAGGACAGAGGGTGAAGGTCATTGTGGCAACATGGAGTTTCCCAAGGACCAACTAGACCCAGGTGATATTAATTGGTATTAAATAGCTATGAACATTGAGGATTTTATAGGTCTAGTATCTTATATGAAGGGCAGTTTGTATCTTTGTCTAGTTGATGTAATCTTGTTGTGTAGAGGATTTGTGGATTGAGAATTCAACATATAAACCTGTATGAAAAGCTATCAGGCTGTAGAGTTGGATTTTGGGAACAGAGGCGGAGAACAGGCAGTAGTAAACCGCCAAGGGAAAGGAGTTGAGTGGATGAGTGAGGCTGTCGCGGCTCAGACCAGGCTCCAGAGGTGCCCGTGGCTCCGTATCAGGGTCAGGCCCGAGGAGTGAGACCTCAGGACTGGAAGAGATAAGCATTTTTAATTTTTAATATTTACTGCAACACATGTGTGTGACTGTGTATGTGTGTATATGTATGACTGTGTGTGTATGCATGAGTAGATGTGTGTACATGAATTCATGTGTGTGCATGAACAAGACATAAGTGTGACATGACATATGCACATGTCAGTGCAGAGGTCCATGTTTGTGGAGGTTAGAGGAAGATGTTTCTGTCTTGATCTACCACTCCTCACTTTCTCCTCTTGACACACGGCCTCTCGCTGACCCTGGAACTATGCAGGAAGCCAGCAAACCCCAGCAAACCCCAGCAAACTCCAACAAACTCCAACAAACCCCAGCAAACCCCAGCAAATCCCAGCAAACCCCAGCAAACCCCAGCAAACTCCAACAAACCCCAGCAAACTCCAACAAACCCCAGCAAACTCCAACAAACCCCAGCAAACCCTAGCAAACCCCAGCAAACCCCAGCAAACCCCAGCAAACCCCAACAAACCCTAGCAAACCCCAGCAAACTCCAACAAACCCCAACAAACCCCAGCAAACCCCGGCAAACTCCAACAAACCCTAGCAAACCCTAGCAAACCCCAGCAAACCCCAGCAAACCACAGCAAACCCCAGCATAGCACTAGGGTGATATACATGCACAAGCACACCCAGCATTTCACACAAACAAACAAATATGACTTTTTAAAAATATTTGGGCTCTAGGGATTTGAACGCAAGTCTTTGTGCATACACAGTAAACACTGTTACCCACTAAACAATCTCCCTATCCCTCTGCCCCATCCCCTTTCCCTTCTACTTAGTGCCTGGGGACCAAACTCAGGTTCTTGTGCCTACAAAACAAATATTTTACTCACTGTACCATCTCCTTGGCCTTCCCTACAACTTTTTAATAGAGGTGAGTGTGTATTATTTCACAACCCAAATTGGGACCAAAGAAACAGAAAGACAGCAGACACTGGCCCAGCTCTACTACCTACTAGTCACATGACCATAGTCACATGACCATAGTCAAGTCTTGATGTTTCTGACACTCTGCTCGTCTCTGTAGGACAGATAGCCCCAGCTCATGATTCCGTTCAGAGGATGCCGTGAAATACTCTCATTGGCTACTGATCATTCCCAACTTTCCAACTGCCCACAAGGACAATGGGCTGACCTCTTAGTGACTCGTGAAAGAAAGGGTTAACACCTGGAAGGCCACTTCCTGATAAAATGAATCAGCCCCCCCCCCAAGAGCTGGGTCAAATGACACCAGGATTTTTCTTTCCAAGCCCATGGTTAGGGGCTGTCTCTGCCTGCCCCCACCTGCTTGCAAACAGGAGTGGGAACTTTCCAGGAGGAGCTGGGTGGGACTGGATTTCTTCCACACTGCCTTAGCCCACCCGGTCTTAGTTCTTTGTTCTCTCAAACAAAGCAAGGGGCCAACCCAGCTACACAAACAGAGACTTTCACCTGTGGAGGGTCTGGGTCCCCCCCAGTAGCGGCTGGCTTTGCTAAACAAATGAGAGGCATGGAGGGATGACAGGAAGCAGGAGGGTGTGGGGTCTCCTGTCAGTCAGTCCAGACAATCACCCCTTTCTGTTCGCCTCCTGTTCTCAGTTTTTACTGGGCCCAGGGAGGGGCCTCTTCAGAAGTTTGTCATCCTGCATCCTGATTGTCTGCCCTAGGCCTAGAAAATTAACCCTTGGGATTACGGCAGAGACACAGTACTAACGATATGTCAGGTACCTAGAAATGAATAGCTGCATACAGGTCATCCATTTATCCACTGGAAGGATCAGGGAGTGCATCTTGGGAAGGAGGGAGCCTCCTCTTGCAGCCCAAAACCTTAGGGACTCAGTCTTTGTGCCTCTAAGTGCCCTTGTCTGGGGTCTAAGAGATTAAAATATTCAGAAAGATCAGCTACAAAAATGCATGGAACAGACCTTAGGTGCTCCCCTACCCACCTTCTCCCCACAACCCCCAGGAAAAATAAAAGCACAACGGGCAAGCAGTCAGAGATGGTGGACACTACTTTGGTTGCCGAAAATACTGTGGCTGGTCCAGCTTCCTGGCCTGACACAATGCGCTTTGGGGAACCCACTGAGTTGCCTTCCTTGTTCCTCCCTAGCTGCTGTAGATGTGACTCATACGGATCTCGATGGATGTGTTGAACACTTCATGACCCCCGTCTGCTTCCCTGTGGCGTCCGAGCTGTCTCCTTTATGTTTGTTGATCAGTGGCTCATTCTGTAGAGAGAATCATCTACCTTCCTGGGAATCAGAGCAACCAAATCAGGATGCCTACATAGCATTTAGTCGGGAGTAAAATTAGCTAGGAATTTCAAATTCATGTTCCTTCCTTAGGAGGATGACTGTTGTGATAAAAATGGATAGTTGTTGTCTCCCGTGCACGGCCACAGGCTGAAACTAAAGGTGAGGCGGGCAGGACTGTGCACCCTCTCTCAGTGACATTGTTAAAGCTAGGATCATAGGTGACTCACACCTGGCTAACACGCAAGGAGCCCTTGCTCGGTCCCCAACACTCTTCAATGACAACAATGAGTGATCCTGTTTATGTCTGTCAATCAGGGACTGGAAAATAGAAGCTATGAAGTATAAAGGGTGTGTCCACAGGCTTAGCAAAGGAAAAGATTGGAGGTCCCTACTCCCTGTCTTCTTCCCCCTTCCTTGTCCTTCTACAAATGAAGAGATAAAATCCCATCATGATACAAACTAGACTACACAAACACACACACACACACACACACACACACACACACACCAGGAAAACATGGCTCCCGCTTATGAAGCTGAGGCAAGAGGATTCTGAGTTTCAGGCTAGCATAGGCTAAATAATGTGACTTTGTTTAAAAACAACCAACCAACGAACCAAAACAAACCCTAGCATGATGGCTCACATCTGTACTCCTGGCAGAGAGGCAGAGGCAGAGGCGAGGATTACCACAAGTTTGAGGCTACCCTTGGTTAGTTAGTTCTAAAGTAGTTTTGGCTACAACATAAGGTCCTACTTCCATTTTCTTCTTCCTCAGAAAAAAGATCAGAACCAGCAAAGTTGGGCTGGCCTAGGTTAATCTTCCTGCAGGCTCTGTAGACCGAATTGGAGAATTAAATAGTAGGTCCTATCTTTTCTTCCTTTCTTCCTTTCTTCCTTTCTTCCTTCCTTCCTTCCTTCCTTCCTTCCTTCCTTCCTTCCTTCCTTCCTTCCTTCCTTCCTCCTTCCCTCCCTCCCTCCTTCCCCCCTTCTCTTCTCTTCTCTCTCTTCTCTCTCTCTCTCTCTCTCTCTCTCTCTCTCTCTCCCTCCCTCCCTCTCTGGAAATGATTCAGGCCAAATCATGATTGCTTGGTCTCCTCTTAGACTACTCCAGAGCAACCGAGCCACATCTGAAAGCCAAAGCTCATCCTGAGCCTGAGCCCACAAAGCAGGGCTTCTCAGCTGTGATATCCCCAAAGCCTCAGTAAGCCCACACCCCTGGCTTACTGTGCAGGCTGATTTGCATGAGTGAGCCACAAACAGCCAAAATTCCTGACACCCACCCAGATCACATCCAAACACACTCAGGAATTCCGCTCCAGCAACTGCAGCTTCCCAGTGCCGATCCACACACCGGGCAAATGCCTGTCTGCATTCTTTATCACCTCTGCTGGAGAGTCTATGGCCAGATGTCAATCCCTTAGAAGTTTAGGTTGGTCAGTCAGGAGATGTACAGCAACAGAGTTCTCAGGTTGAGTGCAGGCAGCGGTAGGCACTACATTTTTAAGAGTCTGAGAAATTCTGAAAGGGCCATGATTCCTGTTCATAGTGCTCCTGTCAGTCATCAAGGGAGGAGCTTGATGATGGTCTGCACCTGTCCGGGGCTCTGCTTAACGCCTACTTCCGATTTTGCTCGCCCTGGTCTCAGTTGGCTTTCATTGTACAGGAAGTGTTGGTGATTCGCGTGCACAGAGGCAGCCAGCATGGCAGGCTGGGACAGCAGTTTGCAGCCACGGCTACAATCGAAGTCACCTAGAAATGGAGCTTGGAAGAGATGACAAAGGCTAGTGATCCTCTCTAATTTACAACCTAGTGCCTCAGGCTCTCCTGGGATGGAGGCTGGGTGTGTTAATTTGTTTGTGTGTTTGTTTGTTTGTTTGTTTGTAAAGCTTCCTAGAGGCTGCACCTTCTTATCTCTGCTCTTCTGCTTTAACTGCTAATAATGGTTTGGCCCCGGGGTATCATTGTAATAAGCGCTAACATTTGTAATGTTCTTCAAGTAAGTGGGAATGGAAGCACTGGTGGCCTAGAACACATCCAACCTTGTTCCCAGCTCTAGAGAGGGAATTCTCTTGCATATATTGGAAATGCAGGAATTCTCTTGCATATATTGGAAACGAGGCAACAGAAGGCCAGAGGACTTTAAGCCAGTTGTCTAAGTTACTAAGTATAGACCTACATGAAAACCCATCGTTCCTTAGACTCAGAGTTTAGCAAAATGAATCACTTAGTTTAGTAGAGTAGCAGAAACACCCATGGATACTTTTCTTCTCAAGAAAAGGTCCCACCCCATCCTTTCCTTGAATATCCCCTGGGTCTCAATGTTTCTGATGAGGCTTTCCCTACCTGTCTCTGACTCTGGTCAGCCCTCAGTCTGCCATTTGCAGGCCCTTGCCCGTGCTGTAAGCATCTGTCTACTTCTCTGTCCCTATTCCTCCTCAGAGTAGGCCCTCTCACAGCCAGGGAGGCACCTGGCCTATAGCCACCCTCAGCACACATTTTAGGAATGAACCGATGGATGGACAGACAGATGGAGAGATGAACAAATGGCTGCAGACTGGATTGATACATCAGGAACAGAAGCAAGAGAATGAAGATACGACTAAAGCATTTAGAATTCTCAGAAAGAAAAATTACTTAACCAACGATGGGCTCTGGGAGGCAGTGACCGAGGCTGGTGGCAAGTACGGTTCACAGAGTAAGTACATGAGACGGAGGTAGGTACTCTGAGGTCTCTAGGGGAGCATTCTGGTTACCTATGAAGGAGTGGCTCACGCTCTGGAACCACACTCCTAACAGTACTACTTTAGATGATTGTCTTGATACCTGTTTTCTGCTGCCAAGACCAGCCTTGGACTTGATACATTTCAAGGATGACCTTGGACTTGTGATCCTCCTGCCTCCACCTCTCAAGTGTTGGGATCATCGGAAAGCACAACTGTGCCCCATCCATGTGTGCTGGGGATAGCACACAAGGTCACATGCATGCTACACAAGTACTCTGCCGACTGAGCTGTGTCCCCGTCCCAACCTTGGGTTTATAGGATCCTTTTTCCTCAAAGGGATTAAATCACCCAGCGAAGGCCAGCTCTTCATTTTCCACTCTGAGGAACC
Organism: Micromys minutus; assembly: GCF_963924665.1. NCBI lineage: Eukaryota > Metazoa > Chordata > Mammalia > Rodentia > Muridae > Micromys > Micromys minutus. The sequence goes on from NC_137971.1 coordinate 5,155,087, forward strand.
TGCTCAAGCAGCTGGTTGGTGCACGAATCTAGAAGGAGAAAGGCCACAGGGTGTAATGAACACTTGTGTGTTGAGGCTGGAAGTTCTCACTCCCCCCATTGCCCCACAGTGGTTTGTTCACTCAAAGAGGAAAAGGTTTTGAAATATGACAGGTCTTCATGAACAATGTGGGGCATCTCAGAGAACACAGGAAGCAATAACGCTGTAACAGGAGTAGGCACAGAAAAGGACCACACATGCAGGAAGGAAGGAAGGTCCTTGCACCAATTGGTCTTGGTCTAGGATGTGGGCTTGAATCAAAGGGGAGCCCTGTGATAGGATGACAGGCAAGTCTTTAAGAGCAATGAAAAGTCTACTAAGGATGTTCCTAACAGGAACTTCCTTGGTGGGATGCTTGCTTGATACACAAAGCCCTGGGTCTCATCCCCAGCACCTCCTACACTAGATGTGGTGCACAGCTGTGGAATCCCAGAGAGGTAGACACAGGAGGATTAGAAGTTAGAGGGCACCCTGGCTAAGTTTTGAGTTTAAGGCTAGGCAAGACTACATGAGACCCTCTCCCCAAAGTGAGGAAGGAAAAGTTTCAAACCCTTTATGAACCCATGTATGTGCGTGGGCATACACACGCACCTCATCTTGTATAGTCTTCATCCTTAGCTCTCTGTCTTTCATCCTGTATGCATGATGTCTGGTGTGACATTAAATCCATCTGAAGACCAGAGAGAAGCCCTCCCCTACACGGCGGAGCATGCTCCACCCTTCATTAAGACACCTTAAGGTCCTTGCTACTTATGTGAGGATATTGAGGGGAACAGGTTTCCTCTCTACTTCAACAAAGCACCACAGGTATTTAAGACCAACAGTTCAAGGATATTTGACGGCCGTGTGTCTATTCAGAATGGCACTTTTATTTAAGGCCATAAAACGGTGAGTTTCCTATGCAGAGCTGGGAGTGTGAGCTGGGCAGGTGGTACATGGAGGGATATTGTTGGGCTGCTTTGATTACGGCCATGGAGCCGCTGGACAGGCTTTTGGGTCACCAGCTAAGTCTGGACTGCTGAATCTCAAAGTGACCTCTGGAAAATCTGAAGAGGACGTGTTGCTGAGATGGTAAGAACAGGAGATGAATGCAAACTGTCCCCAATGTGTACGTGTCTCCTAAGCAGCCTACGGTGAGCACAGATGGGCCACGCTGTTGCTGAGCTTCCAAGCACTGCAGGGTTCAGGGGGTCAGAGTTCTCGGGTGGCAGAAAGATTCCCTCCCACATAAAAATATACCCTGGACACCAGTCTCCACAGTTTGGCCATAATTTCAAACTTGTCTCCCATTTTGGCTGTAGAGGGAAAAGTTCAATAATGGCCCTGAGCTGGGAGAACGCATGTCCGGAAACCACCACAGTCCAGTTTTATTTTTTAACGAGTGTGTATGTGTACACATGTGTCTGTCTATACACTCTTGTATATGTGTGCACTGTGTGTGCATGTATGCATGTACACACATGTGTGAGTATATATGTATGTGTGCACATATATGTGTACATGTATGTGGCCATGAGTAGAGGGGGGTTCTGATGCTTTGATTGGGAATCTGTGCTTACTGATGCTAAAGGTCCTTGTCCCCCGATTGAACTTCGATCTATTGATAAAGATGCCAGTAGCCAATGGCTGATCATGGGGCAGGACACTGGGAGTTTCTGGGGTAGGATGCAGAAAAAGAGAAGGAGAAGACTCGGAGGGAGGAGAAGGGGATACAAGAGCAGAGGAGATAAAGCCACCAGTCATGTGAGATTTCAGTAGCCACTTGCCTGACTGGACCTGGGGTAGCAGGGGAAGATTTGGGAGAGCTCAGTCACTGAGTTAGCCAAGCTATTTTAAGAATAACCAGGGTGTGTGTGTGTGTGTGTGTGTGTGTGTGTGTGTATTTTCCTGGTCGAGTGTGTGACCAGCCAGGACACAAAGTGGTGTAGACAAAACTATGTACTACACACACACACACACACACACACACACACACACACACACACATGTTTGTGTGCATGTATGTATGTGTGCATGTAGACTAGAGATTGACACTGACCATCTTCCTTTTTTACTGTTGACATTATTTCTTGAGACAAAGACTCTTTCTGACCCTAGAGTTCACCAGCTGGCTAGATAGCATACACCTGGACAAGGAGGAGAAGAGGGTAGGGGGACAGATGGAGGGTGTGTGGGTGGGAAAGAGAGAGGGAGGGAGGGAGGGAGGGAGGGAGGGAGCAAAACAAAGATGGCTTCCAGATTCAACAAATCAATATGTCAGCATATCCCTAAAGGGCAAGAATGGGAGAGAACCAAATGGTATGGGGTTAGGAGAGGAAACTGCTCCTGGGAGACCAGAGGAAACCCCAGACCTGCCTGGGACGCCTGTCATTCTGCTGAGCCTTTCCATGAGGGGAGCTAGGCAAAGCAGACCCAGAATGGCAGCTCAATGACCTAGGCCAGAGGCCAGTTCCCAGCTCAGGTCTCTCCTTGCTTCTCAAATTGCAGCGTTTAATGAGGTAAAACATCAGATTACAGTGATTCTTTTTTTTTTTTTTTTAATGAGAATTCAAGGAAGTTTCTGGACTCATGTAGAAGTATGAAAGTATTTAACCTCTGCTCGGCAGTCTGCCCTTTATTAACATTTCCCTTCTCCGGTTGCTCACAAACTGCACTTTCTCAAGCGACTTCACCATTTGGCGTTTGGATCTGGTTATAGCCAGACGGTGCATGTCACCATGACAGCGCACAAATCAGTCAGGAGTTTGATTTAAGGACCAGTGTTTGAGGCAAGGAGTGTTTTTGTGGGAAGGAAGAAGAAGGCCACTCCTCTAGGACTGGCCTGGTGGGTACCAGGGCAGCAGGCACCATGAACAATGACCATTCATTTGGCAGAGACCCTTCTTTCTAACTTAGAGTTGCTTGTCCAGGATGTCCTCCAAGAGAGCTACTGGTTACCAGACCTTTTGTCCTCCTTTTCTCCTCCTCCTCCTTCTTTTTTCCTTTTCTCTTTTTTAAGATTGGCTTTCAGGCATCCTTCAGTCAGTGGCCTCCAGCTTCCTGTGTAGTGAGGAGAAGGTGACTTTGGACTCTTGATCCCTCTGCCCTTCCTTCCCTGCAGAGTTGTGGAGATACCACGCACACACCAACATGCCAGAGTTCTGAGCATGTTAAGCAATCTTTCTGCCAACTGATCCCAGGCCTGAAGAGCAAGCAGCCTCTGAGAAGTGGGAAACACAGAAAGAACCTTGAGTTCCCAGGATTGATCTGGATCTCAATGATAGTTTCAAAACCAAGGAGATCCTTGGAATAGCCTTAGGCCTGGGGCTAAAATACCTCTGAGGACCTCGGGTATTGATTCAGTTCTGGCCTTGGCTCTGGGTTTGCAGCATCTATGTGACCCAAGAGCTCCAGGTTTCCCCAAAGCCTCAGAGCTGTGCTGAGAACCTAAGTTGGGCCTACTGAGTACCACCTACATCTATCTCCATCAACCCCCCGGGAGGCAGAACTTGAGACCACATTGGTTGCGCATGTAGACAGGCCTTGGAGCACAGTGACGACTCTCTGGCTTGATGTAACTGGACTATTTGCCACTGTCGTTCAGTGCAAGAGCAAAACCCCTAAACTAGCTTGCAGTCTCCATAGGGTTTTGTACAAGTCACAGAGGGGTTGAAGGACAAACCCACCCAGAGGACTCAGGGGTCAGCAGAACCCAAAGTCACCAAGGACAGTTGGCAGCAGCTTCCTGCCAGCTGGTCCTCTGAAGCTCCCATAGTATTTTACAGGTGTTCTTCTCCTGGGCCAGGGTGCTCTGCAGTTTGCAGGGACCTAACTCCTGACACTTCCTTTCTGGAACAAAGTGAACCTGCTGATTGCCTCAGTCTCTCAATTTTAATTTTCTACTTGGAAGCACTCCATTGTACCATCGGTTAGTCTGGCAGCTCTATTTCTGTTTGTTTGCTTGTTTTTGGTTTAACACTGTGTGTCCCGCGCAACCGTCTCGCCTGCAAGAACGACGCGGCACACGAAATAGAATCCTTCTGCGGTAAACTTTATTGCTCTCGAGAACCAGTACTTGCTCCACGTGACGAAAAGACGAAGAAGACGGAGAAAACCAAAAGACGAACAAGACGAACAAGACGGACGAGCCCACGAACCAGACCACGAACGAGAACACCGAGAGGGACCAACGAGAGGGGGCGGAACTATCTAGCCCGTCCCCTTATAAAGGGATCAGTCCTTGCCTTGGACGCGGAGCCCCCTGATTGGTTGAAACTCATCAGGCCCTATGACGCCACGGGAGAGGCAGAGCTCAAGAAGTGGAAAGTTACCCAGCACGTGCGCACATGACTTGTTTACTGCTAACTCCAGCCGGATGTCGGCGCCATCTTGTAATGGAGAATGTGCAGGCGGCGCCCCACAACTGTGGTGCTTTAGAGCATGGGTTTCCAAAAAGCCAATTCAGATCTAGTTTTGCTGCTTGTTTTGGGCCTCGGGGCGAGTGTGTTATTAACTTCTCTATGCCTCAGTTTCCTTAGCTGTGCTGAGAACCTTTTTTTATACCTTCTGCCTCCAGGTTTTTTCTGTTCGTTTGTTTGCTTTGTTTTTTGAGAACCCAGCAGGCTTGAGGGTTGCCCAGAGGTGTTGTGTCCAGTGTGGACGTGTGGCCTTCATCTGGCCTATGCTCTCTCTGTGACTCCTCCATTGAGCCACAGAGAAGCAATGAGTTGACCACATGCCGTATCCTGCAGGGGTTTAACATTCACCAGGGAAGACAGGCTATTAAGTCTTCACAGGAGACAATTCCCATAGTTCCCTTCAATGAAGCTATGGGGTAGGCAGTTCTTAACATGCACACTGTGGCCTTAGACAGTCACAGGAGAAAAGTTAAAACAGAGGGTAGCACTGGGTGCTGGGTAGCAGAGAGGTTTGAGGACAGAACTCAGAATATATTCTTTTCTGCCATGTGGGTCCCAAGGATCAAACTCAGGTCACCAGGCTTGACACCTTTAACCACCAAGAAATCTTGCTGACCTCTAGACCGGTTCTTTTAAAAGATCCTAGGCAGTTATGATGGTGCACACCTTCAATCCCAGCAGTCAGGAAGCAGAGACAGGCAGATCGTTGAGTTTGAGGACAGCCTGGTCTATAGAGCAAGTTCCAGGAAAGCCAGGGATACACAGAGAAACCCTGTCTTGCGTCCAAAACTAAACAAAAACAACAACAAAAACCAGGCCCACACATGCATGCTCTCTCTCTCTCTCTCTCTCTCTCTCTCTCTCTCTCTCACCTCAAATGGTAGGCAGAAGATGGAACTCTATGATAGGACAAAGCTGTCATACTGTTCAGAAGTCTAGTCATTTCATGGTTGCTTGGTGTGGCTTCTCTTTGTCAGGTGAAGTCTCTGGAGTCCACTCACTAAAGTCACTGAATAGGGCACACCTATGCTTTCCATACATTTTACAATGATTGAGACAGGCCAGTATAGACCATAGTGGATTTTCTTGTCTATATACTCTGCCGAGCCCTATACAGTCCAGTGAGTCAGGCACGGGGAGTTTGTCACTGCAGATCCCGTATATCAGACAGAAGATGAAACTCCAAGCTGGGCATGGTGGTGTATACTCATCTCTCAATTTTTAATAATGTACTTCTGTTAACTATTTTAGGAACTCACATCCACTCCAAACTTTGTGCTATGGTCTTCTTTCTCCCCACTCCACTTCTTCATCCTCTATACCCCACTAAGTTCAGCTTATGCTGCCCATATAATCGTAGGTGTGGGGCATCAGCTGGAGAGTGGTTGACCAATCAGGGCCCCACCCTTAAAGAAAACTGACTCTTTCTCCCCCAGAAGTCATCATCTGTCAATAGTTCTTCAACTAGTGGGATCCAGGAGCCCCTCTCTTCTCCACGCTGAAGTGTTGTCTCGCCTGGTCTCGGGCAGGTCTCATACAGGCAGCCACAGCTTGTGTGTTTGTCTGAAATGGTGCTGTCATATCTGGAAGACACAGTTGCCCCTGATTCTCCTGACCTCTGGCTCCTGCCCCTTTTTCTTCAATGGTTCCTGAGACTTCTGGGGTGGGGCAGGGTTGATATAAATGTTGAATCTGTGGTTGGGCACTCTGAGTTTTTATCAGTTATATATTTCTGCAGGGCTTAAAATCTTGTAGTCCCAGCAGGCACTCAGGAGGCAGGATCATGAGTTTGACACTAGCCTAGGCTACATAGTGGAGCGTTAGCATCAGGGGGTGGGGTGGGGTGGTTGGGTAGGAATGCTAGTTGAGCTGCAGAGAGGAAGAGGCACACATCCCAGGTCACTCATCTGAAGTTTCACTTTTCTTCCTGACTGTGGATCTTTGGTTTGCCCTTACCATTGTTAGCCCTGCAAGAGCCTCTGGAAGGCAGGTCTGTTTCTCTCTGTCTCTGTCTCTCTGTATCTCTCCTATTGCATTATCTGCAATTTAGGCAGTGGTGTGCAAACACTTGTTTAAAATAAATGGCTCTAGAGGAATTCAAGAGCTTGCCAATTTCTGTAGTGTAAAGACATCAGGACCAATTTTGACTGAGCCCCGTGACCAAATCCCAGGAATTTAGTAATTGACCTTATAAGCCAGCACAAGCTGGATGCCTCGCACCCCTGTTTTCAGATGTTCCGAGACAGGTGAGCTCTGGTGGTGTTGCCCTGCCTTCATCCAAGTTCACTAGTTCCTACTCACTGAAGGTGGGCTTTACAGAGTGTGTTGTCTCCTGGGCCTACTCCAGAGGTCTGCAGGTGCTGGCAGGGAGAGAGAGAGAGAGAGAGAGAGAGAGAGAGAGAGAGAGAGAGAGAGAGAGAGAGAGAGAGAGAGAAGGAAGGAGAAAGGAGGAAGGAGGGGAGGGAGGAGGAAGGAGGGGGAGGGAGGGAGAGGGAGGGAGGGAGGGGGAGAGAGAGAGTGAGAGAGAGAAGTAGAGTAAGACAGAAAGGTAGGAGAATGGAAAGAAGAAAGGAAGCAAGGGAGAGGGGACTAAGAGAGGCAGGCAAGAGAAAGAAATGAAGGAGAAGAGGAAGGAGATGAGGTAGGGAGAGAGGAGGGACAGAGGAAAGAAAGGGAGGAAAAACAAGAGAAAAGGAAGGAAGAAAGGGAGAGAGAAAGGAGAAGGGAAGGGAAGGGAAGGGGACACTATATGTACCGAGCATATACATACTTTGTGTGGATAGTGCGTGCCTTTTACCCCAGTGCTAGAAGGTAGACTCAGACTCTTGGAGTTTGAGGCCAGCCTGGTCTACATAGTTGCAGTCTAGTCAAGACTACACAGAGAAACTTTGTCTTCAAAAAGAAAGAAATAAAAACCAACACATTACTAGAACTGCACAGACACAGGGGGCTGAGCTCTTTAGGGGACTCAATGAGTATTATATCACCCCAGGATCATCCTGAGACCCTCAAAGGCTGGGGAAGCTGAGATGGATATCCATCAGCGGCTAACCTCCCTCTGGTAGGCAGAGTCCAGGACACTGATGGCTTAGCTCAAGGTGGGGGCAAGCTGCCTTGCTTCTGGGTCTTACAGTAGAGATACCCTCGGTGCTGGGCAAAGGAGAGGGTCAGCCCACATGAAGAACTCCGGGCGAGCTGCAAAGTAGACTAGGGCAGTATAGATGTGTGTGCTACTCTGAGGTCACATTTGCACAAGGTCCTCGTAAGGACCAGAGCAGCCTAAGTGGGATTCAAACCCTTCCTTCCTGTGGTATGGGAAAAGAACAAGTAAGGCCTAGACCCCTCTCCTAGATCTTGGAAGTGCAGCGTGAAGTCTGATGACCAAGAGTAGGGGTCAGCGCTGGGCCGCAGGCTTCCTGATGACTGGATTTGATGGGTGAAGCTCAGCTTTGCTTCAGGAAAGATGGCAGCCCTGGTGGATATGGGACCCTCATGTTCACAGGTATGATTTAGCTGCCCAGGGCACCTCTATTCGGGCCACATTTATTTCTTTTAAAAATCCAGTCTCTTTGTTTCGAAGCCTAAATCCAGAAGCTAGAACAATACACCAGCAAGTCCACAAAAGAGAAATGAACTAAGAACGGAAGAGAAATGAACTAAGAACACAGACCGAAGCCAGGCCACCCAAGCCTCTTTTGAAGTATACAGAATAACGAAGTATCCAAAACAAAACAAAACAAAACAAAACAAACAAAAAAAAAAAAAAACACATGCACAAAAACCAACAGAGGCCAGAGTCTGTGTTTCTCAGGGTTCCTTAGCCAATGGTGTCGCTGAGAGGTTTAAATGGCACTGTTTGTTTAAGAGCTGAGCAGGTGCTCTTCTGTGTCATTCACAGCGAACAAAGCACAGCCCTGGCCTAGGCCACGGGGACAGCCATTAGCGAGAGAAGTAGGGAAGGCATGTGGGCCAACCTTTCAATGTGGAAAGGGTCCTGCTTTGTTTCCTCCTTCTCTCAAAGTAATTTCTTCTTGGCAAAGCTGCTGGGTTGATATATGACTAGACTATATCCAAATCTGAGACAGAGAAAAGGAGAGAGAGAGAGAGAGAGAGAGAGAGAGAGAGAGAGAGAGAGAGAGAGAGAGAGAGGAAAACTGAGGGAAACAATGAACAGTGAACAGATGTGTTGTGGCCCTCTGACCCCTTTGACCCCTTGGCTCTGATGACCCCTCTGTCATTGTCCTCATCTGCCCTCACCTGTAATCTCAGTTTCTGGAGGGGATCTCAGAATGAGCCAGGCAACACTCCCTTTAGGTTTGAATGAACAGGTGATAGGCACGCAGAGCTCACCGGGAGCCCTGTAAATTCCTAACCCGAGTTGATAGAAATGTTTACACAGACATAGAGCTGACCCTCACACCAGCTCTTAGTCCCAGACTGGCTGCTTCCTGATAGTGAACTAACCCAAGTCCCATTAGTAACCCTCCATGTGAACTAGACAGGACACTACCTATTTCCTGGGTTATGGTGGGGGGTCAGGGTAGGGGCCCCAAAAGTCAGACTGTGGTAGCAGTGGTGGGGTTCACAAGCTTTTTGATCTCAGTGCCCTTGCCACCTGTAAAAATTATGGAGCATACCAAAGATGCCAGAAAATTCTATAGTGCTTCTTACTGACTACCAGACACCATAGATCCCATGAAAATTTTCATTTATACTTAAGTACAAGTAGAGTTCTTGCCTGCCATGAGTAAAGTCATGGGTTCAATTCGTAGATGAGTGTATGTGTGTGTGTGAGTGAGTGAGAGAGAGACAGAGACAAATACAGAGAGAGACAAAAAGACAGGAAGGAGAGAGTGGGAGAGGAAGAGAGACAGACAGACTGGGGGGTTTCTACAATATGAGGTAGTGAGAAAAAGGTTAACTCTTTAGGCCCCTGGCCCACCTTCGAAGCACCAGTGCATTGGAAGCCATGACATAATGCCCTGTCTGTTCATGGTACCAGAAGCCAGTGTTTAGTGTCCAGAGTTGGCTTTCTTTTTAAGAATGGTTTTTAAATGTTTCATGTATGTTCACATGTGCAAGCACATTTTCACATGTGTGTACACCTGTGCAGGTTTTCTCAGAGGTCGGCAGAGGATGTCAGGTCTTCTGAAACTTTATAGGCAGTTGTGAACCATTCAGTGTGGGTGCTGGGGACTGAAACTGGGTTGTTACTTCTGGCCGTGTCATGGGACTGGTTCTGGGACTTGTGATCTTGAATTTGCTGAGTACATTCAGGAAGAGAGTACCTGAGGCAGAGATGCCACCAGAGAGGGCAGAGGGAGGTACCAGTGAGCAGGACTGGCCGGGCTCCCTTTCAAGTTCCTGTAGCTGCTTTGCACATTGAATCTGCTGTCGGATAACACGTGAAGCCACGTGCAGGAGGGAAGGGAGATAGGCGGCCATCAGGAGTGCAGGGCTTCAGGGAGCCTCAGGCTGCCTGGACCCAAGAACAAAGATTTTTATCCCCGGTTCTTTGTGTGACAACTTTGAAAGGACAACTTTGATTCCAGAATGCTGTGTGGGTTGAGTGAGCCCTTACCTCCATGATGAGAAGGCAAGAATGGGGTGAGGGAAAAGACACTGTTAGCCGGCGTTGCTTCACGAGAGGGGTTCTCTGAATTTGCCCAGTGCGACAGCTTTCTGTCTTTGGGACACTTTACTGAGTCGTTGCACTTAGTGCTGTTTCCAAGAAGTCTTTGACTTTCTCTTGGTCTTTCCTGATGCTTTGGCCCCTGCATAGTCTCATGGACTGATGTCTGGGGAAGAGAAAAACTGCTGCACACCTTGTTGACTGAAGTCTGGGGAAGAGAAAAGCTGCTACACAGCCTCACTGACTTCAGTCCAGGGAAGAGGCCTGGCCTGCTGGCTTCTTTCCTCGCTGTTCATAGGCTGGGTCCAAGAGCTGTCTGCGGTGAGCCAAGGTGGTGGGTCTGCCTTCCGGCCTCTTTTGCTTTCACCCGCACCTCTGGTTTCTTCTTTCTAAACCTCAGATCGAAATATGTCAAAAAAAAATTGGTAGTTACCAAAGTCAGGACCCACCAAGTCTGTCTTAACAGCCGTGAGCAGTTCCTCGGCTGTGGTGTTAACAGCAAAGGGAAGGCTGGACCTGAAGTTGTCAGTGAAGATTAGACACTGGGTGGAGACAGGAGCTGTGAGCAATGACACCAGAAGGGCAAGCAGCACCTATCCAAACCCCAAGGGCGAGGGCAGGGCGAGATGCTCAAACCAAGCACCTTGTCTTCATGCAAGGCTTTCGTGACGATGCGGCTATATCTTTACTGATCTGGGAGGGCTTTGCTGGCCATGGGGTCATCACCAAGCAACTCCACTACTGTAGTAGGGAAGGCGGCACAGACAGTAAGTCAATGGGGACTGTTTTCTAATCAAACTCGGAGCTGTATTTTTTTTTAAAAAAAAAAAAGACGGGTGTAAGAAATACTTGCCACCCCACCCCCATCACAAGCACTGGCCAGGCAGCAGCTCTGCAGAAGCAGGTTTGACTGAGATCAATAATGAGATAAAGGCTCTGACTAGGACAGCACCTTGTGCAGGGTTACATAGCAAACAGTGACCAAAGGTCCCAATTTGCCTCGATGTCTCTGTTTGCCATGAGCCCGAGGACACACTTGGTTCTGGGACACTTAGCAGGATGAGACTTGAGGGTCCCACCCCTTCGTGGGACACCCCAGAGAAGCCAGATGCCCTCAGCTGTCGCCACCTAGAGACTCCATGCCTTACCAAGAGGGAGGTGGTCAGAGCTGAGTGACAGCCCCCCGCGCTGCCCGGCGGACTGGGCTGGAAGCATGGTTTGGCCAACAGCTTCCTGGCGCCCAGTTAAACTTTTGACTTTCCAAATTAGAGAAGTTGAAAGTTCTTCTAGGTCTTTTTTTTTTTTTAAGGGAAACATGTTTTGTTGTTAATTATTTACCAGAAATGACTCTCTTCTCTCTTGCCCTAACCAGAATTATGTTCCCTTCCATTTCCCGCCTCTCAGCCACTTAGCACCGTATGAACAACCGTCAGGGGTTCTCCTCTCAGACCAAGGAAGGGTGCAGGTGCCTAGGGACAGAGCTGGTGGCAAGGCCTATGACTTCCCTGCAGAGTGGCCTTCTCTCAATCTGATACATGGTTCAGCCACCCAGTTACCCCCACGAGTTCCTCTCTTATCTGAGGTATTTTATGGACTCTCTCCACAGAAGCTACTTAGGTTGGGGTGGGGAAGATTCCTGATCCCATTGTCACCGAGGTTAAACATTAAATTGATCTGGTTTCCTCCCCGCCCCCACCCTGTCACCTTTAACCCCCCATTTGGGCACGCCTCCCGGCTGTGGCGGGAGGTGCTAATGGACTGATTTACACCTGTGTAAAGTCAGAAGCAACCAAGGATAGGGAGCTGAGGCCACCAGGGAGACCTGTATACAGGGAGCTCCAGACCAGAGGCGGCTAATCAGAAACCCTGTCAGCAGTTTCCAGCAGCAGGGAAGGGGTTAAGAGACTTTCTGTGGAGAGGTAGCTCCCAGGACACAGGGCTGAGCCCAGGATCATGTATAATTGATAACATCAGTCTCATCTAGACCCATTTCCCATGCTGATAATGAGGGACCATCCTAGCAGAGGCCAGGGCTCAGCATCCTAGGCGGGGGCTGGGGGGGAGGGGGTCATTCTCCAAGCCTTCCTTTCAGAATGGGGGGAGGGCAGCAGGGTACACTGCTGGAGCCAGTGGTATAAGAGGGGCAGCCACGGCTGTTCTGGGCAGTGACACCCTAGTTGGTTTCCAGTCAGACCGACGGGGGTGGTTTCTTTTCCATATTCTCCCGCCATGCTGTGTGACCTCGAGACGGTCAGTCTACCTTCCTCAGCTCAGTTTCTGGACTTACATCCTGTTCACCTCCAAACGCCCGCATCACTGTGTATGTGGGGGGAGGGTGGAAGGCTGTGACAGTCCCATCTCTTTTGGGGTGTCAGGAAGGTTATGTGAGCTACTACATGGTGTACAAAGGTATTTCAGCAAAATGTTTAACTAAAAATATTTTCACTTGGATGGGGATGTGGCTCAGTTTGCAGATTATTTTCCTACCGAGCAGGGACCCCTGAATCTCACCCTCGGCACAACTGAAACCGGACTTGGTGGTGCACACCTGTGATTTCAGCCCCGTGGAGGTGGAGGCAGGAGAATTTCAAGTTGAAGTGGGGTGAGCTGGTGAGATGGTTTGCTGAGGACCTGGGCTCCATTCCCATTCATAAGCTCCTTCAGAGGATCTGAAGCATTCTTTGGACTCTGTGGGCACCAGGCACTCACGTGGTGTACCTACACACATCCAGGCAAACACACATACATGTAATTAAACTTGAAGCAGAAGGCCATCTTTGGCCTCACATAGCATTTGAGGCTAGCCTGGGCTGTGAAAATCCTGTTTTAAAAATTAATTGACACGTTATCATACATAATTGTGGGGACAGTGTGGTATTTTGATGCACATATACAGTGTTTTTGACAATGCCTTCCAAATATTTCTAAGAGGATGCCCTAAACAGCAATAAAGATGATAGTATCTCAGGGAGAAAAGTGAAATTATAAATAAACAAACAAACAAATCTCCACATAACAGAGATTTTAGAAGCTACCACCAATGGGGTGGCTTGGGCTAGCTCTTAGTTCAAGCTCTTGAAGAAGTTCTTCCTGCCCTTCCCAGTGGGCTGCAGACTTTCTGAGCAGTATGGGGTGAGAGAACTTTGGAACCCATAATCTCTTTATGTGAGGGCTAATCTCTTTATGTCAGCACCAGGGAGCGAAGAGATTCCAGATAGTTCTGGGTGTGTCAGCAGGGGGTGGTCTCCAGAGCAGACCAGCATGAGTCAGAGATTAGGAATGAATGTAGTATGGAAGATGCCTGTGGGATGGAGGAAGGGCTGTCTGCTCCTTTGTTGTACCCTTTCTCCCGGGGCCTGAGATTGGACTTGGTGGCTCTCAGGCATTGGTCGTTAGACTGTAACCAGCATGTGCATTCTCTAGTTCTTAGTTCTAGAGTTTAGGCTTGATGATGTCATCCTTCCTGGTTCTCCAGTTCACAGGGCAGGATGGGAGATTTCTGGGCCCCTGTGATCGCGTGATTCAGGTCGCTCCCCTCCTTCCCACATGGCTCCTCCTGCCCCTTCTCCATGAATATAGCCCCTACTCCTTTTGTACTGGAGCATCTGTTCATTCTACAAATGCAAAGGGCTGTTCGGGACCTCAGGCTAGCTCAGGCAGGCTAGCTCAGGCTGCCCCTCTAGTAAAGAGAATTCTCCAGGGTGGGAAGCTGCATCTCAGTATCACCATCAACTCCTTCCCGAGCTCATCATCCAACTATATCTGCATCAGCACAAGGCCTGGGTCATAGGTCAGAACCACCTCCATAACCACATAGCAGGGCAGGCAACAGCAAGAGAAAACCCAGGTCTGTTCCTCCTAGGACTATTTAGTAGACTACTGTCTCTGCTGAGAGACTAGTGCCTTGTAGCTTCTCAGTTGATGACAGCTGAATGAATGAATGAATGAATGAATGAACGAATGAACGAATGCATATTTGCTGTTATCAATTCAGTTCCTCCAGAATTATCTATTACCTACTGTTGCACTATTATACAAGCCTTTTTTTTTTCTACTACAGAGGAATTATTTTTGTTGCCACTGTGATGCTTATTACCCAACCGCAAGGGCTTCTGGGAAACATGATGCATCTGACACTCGGGAGCATGGAGACAAACAATCAGTGATTCAGTTTTTTAAAAGACCATCAATATCTTGATACTCCTTCCTTGAGAGATGGGGCTCTGTCCCCTCCTCTTCTATCTGAGCAAAGGGGTGACTGCATTGACTCACAGGCTACAACGTAAACAGAGCCTCTTGACTCCCTCCCTTGCTCTCTTGTGCTTCCTTTGGACCCTGTTGTCTCAGCCCCAGTCAGTCACAGAAGCCAGTCACATGGTTTCTGACTGCAAGGGCTTCTGGGAAACATGGTTCAGCAGACGCTCAGGAGCATGGAGATAAGACATAGCAGTCACCAGTGTGTTATCAGCTAGATGAAGCACGTCTTGGGTCCAACCCAAGAGACTATTGGAAGAGTTCAATATGACAGCCGTTCAGGCTATAGATCCTGTCTCAGGGTCTGTACTCAATAAACAGAAGCTCCTGGGGTCACTGTGAGCATATGTTATTACCTCTCTCTATCTGCTGTGGGGAGCAATAGAATGCACCAGCACAGTGTGAAGGGCAGTTTCCTAGCACCCCAGAACCCCAGACACTGAATGTGTACGTGGATGCTCATGGGGGTTCACAGGGGATGAAGTGAACAAATGAGCCAGACATGCCCCCCCCCCCAAGCAGAGGCAGAAGGATGGCTGAACTTGAGCCTGTCTGATCTAAGTAGTGGGTTCTTAATCAGCCAAGGCTACCTAGTGAGACTCTGTCCCAGAAAGTGGAAGGCTGGGGAGTACTCAGTTGGTAACGGGTACTTGCCCAGCCTGCACAGAGCCCTGGATCCGACCCCCAGCCCTGCTCTAGGTGGTCCATAACATTCACATTTAGGAAGTAAAGGCAGACGCTCAACAATGTTCTCAGCTGCATGGTAAATGCAGGACAGGCCTGGGATAGATAATAAATATTTCAGAGACAGACAGACAGACAGACACAGAGACACAGAGAGAGAATGAGTCAGTTTGATTTTACCATGGGGACTGGATTAGGTTCCAGTGCTTCCAATACAAGAAAAATGTGATTAGTGGCCAGAAGCAATGTTTGCTTTAAGGGACCAGAGAAGCTGTTTGGAGAATGTGACATCTGGTTTCATTATGGTGCTTCCAAAAGGTGAGGCAGCAGGAAAAGGCACTTCCAGGGAAGAAGCCAGCATGAAAGAGCAGGAAGGACAGGGACAGATGGGAATCACAAATGGCTTACATGGGACACTGAATAAAGTGTGTGGTGGGGTGGGGTCCAGCAGGAACCAAAAAAGGAGACTCTGATGCTTACGAGCAAGGCTGGCTTCGTTCTGTGCACCAGAAGCCAGCCCTGGCTTAGGGCTCAGAGAGGCATGATTACAGACTGCAGACAAGCTTCCAGACATGGTCACCACATTCTGATGATATCCAGCAGAGTGGCTTCTGTATCTCTGGTACAGATGGTAGAAATAAGAGGAGAAAACACTCACAGAGAACTTCTCTGTGTCACAGACTAGACAATTCCTTCTGCAAAATGGGTGGAAAGAGCTCTTTACTGTCTCCAACACACACACATACATTCATGCACATTCACACACATCCTCAGTCCAACACACACACACACACACACACACACACACACACACACACACACACTTGTCCAAGAGTGTGTTTAAGCTCCTGAGCCCACCAAAACAGACACATTACTTGAGATTATTCATGACTGTGCCTGGTACCTCACGTCGATCCTGACTGTACTGAGGAGACCGCGAGCTGTCATGAGACACTCAGCGGCCACCTTCCTTCAGAAATCAAAAGGCAAATTACCTTCCTTTTCTTAATCATCTCTTTCCTTACAAGATCTCACCTTTTGTTTTTCTGCACTTTACAAGGAAAGGGTGTGTTGTCTTGCCTTGTGTGAAGCTGGCAGAAATGGGAACCCTTTGATTTTGAAGTAAGAAGGCAAGTCCTGTATATGCAGAGGAGGCTCCAAGTAGGCTGGGGACAGTACCTCTAGGTTCAAGCTTCCCCGAGAGCTTGGAGAGGAAGGATTGGACTGAAACTTTAAACATTTTGAGCAATACCTAGAATATGTATAATTTATAAGCCACACACCGTTGGCTGTCAAATCAGCGATTGATCTGAGTCGGATCTTGTTAATTATCTTCCACATACATTCCTCCTTAACAGATCTTCAGTATACTGCGTATCAATATTAATAAGATTATAAAACACTATTGATAATTAGGAACAGAAAGAGCCCCAGCCTTTGATTCTGGCTGTTACAAATGCCCCCACTCTCCCCAGATTAGAAAGCGGCCACTTTCATTTAATAATATCAGATCAGAACGTCTGTGTCCTAAAGTGGGTTATTAGGAGACAGCTAAGACTCGCCCGTGTGTTAGAGGCTGCTTGAAAATGAACGTGGCGGCCTCCCTGATGGGGAAAACTCTGCCTTTCCTGCCCACAGGAGGCCTAATGGGGTGGGTGAGGCTTAAGGGGGAGCCGAGCTCACTTTGATCAGCCAAATTCTTCATTTTCTTTGTCCAGACTAATCAGAGTGGTTTGGTTTTGCGGGATATTCACCAGAGTGGCATTTTATCATGATTTCTTCCATTGGATGAAAGGGGCCCCCGTTGAGAAGCCAAAGAAAGAGGCTGGTGAGATTCAAGGCGGATCGCGAGCGAGTCCTATCTTGATGCCACTTTATTTTCTATTTCCCCTCTTCGAAAGAGCCTCCTCTTTTATGTTTTTGTTGGGTTCACAAACTCATTAACATCAAACAGGCGGATCTGCTGCTAACTAGGAGAATGCAAGTGATTTCACCTATAAATAGAAAGCACAGAAGCCGGGTGCTAGGGCCAGGCTTTCTCCCAGAGGTGTCACCTGGCTGAGGGAGCAGAAGGGAGGCTCCAGGGTCTCCTGTGACCAGCCCTCCCCTGTGTGAGCAGAATTAGTGGCTGGTGAACACAGGAGGTGCTGCGGTGCTCCAAGACCACAGAATGCACAGTTTGCATGCATTCTTTCTTAAATAAGAATGTCTCTTGCAACCTTCCAGGTGACAGCCTGGGTTCCAAGGGAGTTAGACACAGCCCAGCCCATTCCCACCTCTCAGTAATGGCTTCTCTCAGGCATGTTGGCTGCCATGGTGCCCATCAATAGGGAATAAAGCAGAGGCAGCATCTCCTTCGGGACTATACATGGAAGACAGGAGCTTTTCTCTTCCAGAAGGTTCTTCTTCTAAATTGTCAGTGTCTCTTTGGTCCCAAGTGTGTTACCAGCCTGTACTTCAGCCAGTACTGTGTATGGGATGGCAATAGGGTGAAAGACTGAGTGAGATCTCCCAGGGAGGACAGGGACTGTAGAAAAGACCAGAACACCACATTCCTGGCTGGGGACCAGTAGCATCACCTTTTCTGGCTTCTCCCATTCGCTTCCATGTTTGGGACTGTTCTTTTTCTTAGTAAATTGCTTCTACCTCTACCATGGACCATGCGTCCCTGCTCCAGATTCTTGTTCCAGGACACAGGAACCTAAACATCTCAACAGGTGTCCCCAAGACTCAGATCTGTGCCTACAATGTGGGAACAGATCAGTTGTACCTGCTACAGGTGGAGATGGGAAAGAGAGATGAACCTTCACATTTCCAGAAGGTTGGAAAATGTTAAGGCTCTCCCGTGCATGTTTATAAGGACATCGGCCTTCCCTGTAGCTGTCCCTGTATGTAGCCTTCCAGGAGTCTGCTTGAGAACTCCAGTTTGGTCACTTGTAACCTTAGATCCTTAGAACGTCCCGGAATAAGCTATCTGGGGTCCCATCTTAAAGACTCGTAGGGCTGTTTAAAGGCTCCTCCCTTCGTATGTAAAAACTTAAGGCACTTGGCACTCGGTACCTGGATATCACAGCCACCATGTCTGCTAACTCCAGCTGGCGCATTCATGGATTGGCAGCCACAGAAAGAAAACCTGTATTTTTGAATGCTTTGTATAATCTTGAGATTGTCCACTTGGTAAGTTTTGCTGTTTTGTCTGAGCCAGAGTCTCATTTTGCAGCCTGATTTGGTGTGGAGTCTGCAATGTGTCTACCTTAGCCTTCTGCACAGTGAAACAGCAATCAAGGACTCATCATGCCTGGTTATAAAGAGGGTGCAAGGTGACCTCTCTTACCAAAACAAAACCAGCATGGGAATGAGATGCTAGAATCCAGGCAGAGGATGCCAATGTCCCTTAGAGTGCGATTGTTACACTTACTGCCAGTTGGTACTTCTCAGTTGTCAAGCAAGGAGGGAACTGGGTTGTTACAAAGTGTATGCTCTCAGGAACTGTAGCATTAGTTTAGCAGCTCTAAAGTTTGAAACAAGGTCCCACTGCTGGGCAGGCAGGCGAGCTCTAACACAGAGCTGTAGGCCAGCTTCCTTTTTCACTAAGTTGTCCCAGTGAGACTTGAATTAGAGATCCACATGCTTTAGCCTGGAGAAGGCCCAGGAGAGCGGTAACTTGTCAAGGACTCAGGTGGCCCAAGAATAAACCTAGCTGCCTCCCTCATACTAGCTTTGAGACTATGTGGATCTTTTCTAACAGCTTTCAGTCTCAGTTCTCTCCTCTGATAAATGGGTTCAGAGTTTTAGGATCTTACAGTGATAATAATAATAATAATAATAATAATAATAATAATAATAATAATAATAATAAAAAAATATTCAAATTAAGATAGAGAAGAGGCAAGGCCTTCCTTACCTAGAATTCCAATTCTTAATCTTGGGGGAGATGTAGCAATAGAGTTAGTATTTGGCAAACACCACATACCCACCTCAATCAGTGTTAGAATTAGTGGGCAGAGGCCAACTAAGTGCTTGCCTGTCACACATGAGGCCATGGGTTCTATCCCCATGCCGTGTAAGCTGTATACAGTGGTGTATTCCTGCAGTCCTAGCCCTCAGAAGATAAAAGTAGGAAGGTTGGAAATTGTAGTTCATTCTTGCCAACATAATTAGTCCAAGGGTAGCCTGGGCTACCTGACACCCTATCTCAAATACATGAGTAGAAAAGTGATAAAAAGCACTGGTCACCCAGGCTGGGAGACACATGCTACCAGCTAGTCATTTGTCAGGCACAAAGGGAGGGATGGTGGCTATGCCGAGAAGAGAGCTGGCAGATGGCATCAAATAATCAGAGTTGACATTCCAAGTAATGACATAAATTGACATCATGTACCATTCAATCTATGCTCTGAAAAGGGCATACCGATATCCTTGCCCGAAACATGTAACCAGAGCCTAATCTTGAGGGTGCATTGGACAAATTGTAGTGGAAGCTTATTCTGTGAATCACAAACTGGCCAGCACTCCCTCTTCGAATTATCTCAAGGAAACGGAAGATGTTGTCTAGGCCCAGCTCAAGTCTTACGTCAGCCTTCGGCATCCTGGAAGTACAGATGTGTGCCATGTACCAGCTGACTAAGGTATTTGTTCTATAGGTTAACTACGTACTGCCTGTGTTAGTTAATGAGCTAATTAATTGATTTTGGGGACCAGGCCTCACGTATGCCAGACCGACTCTCTACAGAGCTAAGGATAAACCCTGAACTCCTCATCCCATAACCTCCACCTCCCAAGTGACAGGCCTACAGGTGTGAACTGCCACAGCCTGTCCAATAAGGTACTGGGGATCAAGGTCAGAGGCTTGTGCACGCTTAGCAGGAACTCTACTAACTGAGCCTCAGTCCATTTGGGGGTGGGGGTAGGGGTCGACTGTATTATAACTGTAAAACGTTCATGTTTAGGTTGCTGCTGGTTGAAGGGTATATGAAGTTTATTTTTCAACTCTTATGTAAATCTAAATTTCTTTCCAGTGAAGAACTCACAAACATCTAAGTGGCTTAGTAGTAGATGCTCCCTCAGAGGGCTGTAGAGGAGGCACTCGGAGCATGTGAAGTCCCAGAGGAGCAACCTGACCTGCACGCCCTCTGGTGAATATTATAATTTGTCCTACTGTGCAGGTCCGGTCCTAGGAATGACTGAATGCTAGCCATCAACTCTTCTGATGTTCAAAGCCCTAGGTAAAGCCAGGGTAGACCCTGGTGCTTATGGAAGAAAGGCTGCAGGGTATCAGTGGGCAGGAATGTGATATACAGTGCCGCTTCTTGAAGAGTGTGCTGGGGCTCCTGGGGTTATGGTCAGAGAGAGTTACATTCATTGGTTGGAATGCCTTATTTACTGGAAGAGACCCCAGTTATGGAAACTTGAACCCACTACAGCTTGTGAATAATGGGACGCTGGTGCAGCACTCTACCTAGTTGTCAGCGTGAAGCCTGCTTCTCACGTTCTCTTCCTTGGAGAGGGTGTGTATAGGGATTGTTGCTGTTGTTTATATTTGTGTGAGGGTGGGGTGCACATACTATAGCACCCGTGTGGAGGTCAGAGGTCAACCTGGGGAGTCTGAGTTAGTTCTCTTTCTACCCTGTGGGTTCTGGGGATTAAACTAGGATCCTTGGGCTTAGAAGCAACTTCCCTTATCTGCCGAAGCTCTCACCAGTGCAAGCATGTGCAGGATTTTGACTGTTTCCTTGATTGTTTCAGTACAGGGAGGCTCAACTCAGAACCTTGTCCCTGCTCTATCAAAGGGCCCAACTCAGAACCTTGTCCCTGCTCTATCAAAGGGCCCAGAGCATGCTTTTAATCTTTTTTCCTAAGAGGGCCAGTGGAACACAAGGCCCACCTCAAATGTTGAGTAGCAGCGATCACCTTAGAGAGAAACACAGCCAAACTTTAATCCAACTGGTTACCTGTGATGGAAACTTAGTTTATCCTAACTTAATCCAAGCGTTCCTTCTATAGTTGAAGCATGTTGGGTGGCAGAGAAGCCACAAAGGTGAAGTTGTGTTTTGGTGGCCAGCAGGACCATGAGTATTTAAAATGTTAGAGAATCCTAACTCTTTGTGGGGACAGAGATTAGACTGGACCCATGAAGCCCAGTCAAGGACTCATGCCTTAAAGGGGTCTCCTATGTACTTGGTTGTGTAGAAGCAAGCTCTCCCTGCTCCTGTGCCCCCACCACTGACTCTGACTTTGCTTAGGCCTCAGGTAGCCTCCCTGTCGTTAAAGCTAATGGGTACCTCTGGGCCTCCTCAACCAGACTTCTTAAACTGGCTCCTTGTGTATTGCTCAAAATGGTTCACTGAAAACAATACAGAGCTCAGCTCAACTGGTTTCAAAACCTGTGGCGACCCGCTGGTTCTTTAGTCAAAAGGCCAATGGTTAGTAATCTTAGGTTCTACAGTTTTTCTTCCATGGTCTCTAGGAGGTATTGCCTTTGTCTGTAGTCTGGGTTCCCTAATTAGTGAAAGGCTAGGAAGATGACTATCAACATCCAACAGTGCTTGTTTTTAATGTCAGATTTGGAAGTGGCGGGGAGAAAGGGTCTCATCATCCTAACCCAACTTATTCCGCTATAAACTGATAGGCTACTAAGTCCCCAACCAAGTCTATGATGAGAGCAAAGCTGCGGGGAGTTTGTTTTAGAATTGCACAATCTGTTGCCTGATATGAAAGGGAAAGATGGGTATGGTGGTACACAACTCTCTTCCTCTTCTCCTTTGACTCATCCTCTGAGTTCTGAGCCTGTGACAAGCCTCTCACTGTCAGTGCCTGAGTTCCTTGTTCTTCTCCTATCAAATTACTCACCATGTTTTATTAGAATTTGTCAACTGGTAGCTCTCTTCCTCCTTAGTCTAAGGCGTATGAGTGCAAAGTACAGGAGAGCATCATCCACCCCACTCTGTATCAGGAGGACTGTCCTGCAGCCGGGACTCAGTGAACAGCCTTTCTGTGCTGACCAATGGTCTCCCAAAATGTCTGTGATTTCTTTACCAATGCTGGTGACCTAACCCCCACTTCATGTATGAACAAATGGAGGCGCAGAGAGGTTGAAACGTTGTGAAGGGTCAAAGCTGATGTTTGAACCACTGTTCTCACACCAGGAAGTGTGTGCTACAATTGCCCTGCCCACAGAGAGCAAAAGATCTGTAAAGTCTGAGGGCATGACCCTGACCTTTACCATGATGGGGCCCTGAGGTCATCATCATCATCATGGGGAAGTGCTTCTTTCTGTCCAGGCTAACGCTCTCCTAACTCATCATTCCCCATCTTTCAGCATAAGGCAGCACTGTCTAGGATGTCAAAGAACAAAGTGTTCAGATGGGAGGAGAAGTTGGCTTTTTAGAACCGATAGCACCATGAAACCAGACTTTTATAGAAAGGTGTGTTTCACACAGTGTTCATGACAACCCAGGGGACAGACAGCACTTTTTTCCTTTTGAAGAAGGCAAGGACTAGAAAGACTCAACACTTTACCTATGAAACAGAGGTTTTAAATGTTAAAATAGGGACTTAAATCCAGGCAGCCTCAACTTAGAGTGCATGGTCTCAATCAAAAAGCCATAATTCAGCAAGGTGCAGCCTTGTGCACCCACGATCTCAGTACTCAGAAGGCTGAGACAGGAGGGTTAGGAGTTAAAGGTCAGCTTGGCTTATAAAACAAGTCCCTGTTTCAAAAAAAAAAAAAAAAATGAAAGAGAAGAGGCAACAACAGCGAACAGCAGACATCACAACTTACCCAGACCTGCAGATGCCAAGCTACAGTCTCTACCAATCAGAGACTGTGTTTGAGGTCAGCCTAGGCAACTAGTGAGACTTTATCTCAAAAGATAACTAAAAGTGTTAGGGGTGCATCTCAGTGCAGAGTGCTGACTTAGCATGAGGAGGCCCTGTGTTCTCTCCTTAGTCCTGGGCCAGGAAAGCAGGGGTTGGGGGAGGTGGAGCTGGGGGGGGGGGTGTTAGAGAGCAGTAAACTAGAGAAGCATCATCCTCTCTTTGGCTACCCCTCTCTGACCTTCCATCACTAGAAAACAAGTGAGAAGCCACCACAGTTTGTGTGGGTTTCATCATAAAATAAAGCTTTGCCTTTCCTGAACTGGCTGACTGAACACTTTACTCTCATCTTAGCAATGCATGTTTATGAAGGACTTGTTATACGTGTTGCACAATGTCAGAGCATCCCTGGGGGAAACATTAAGATCAACCCAAAGACCTTTGTGTGGAAAGTGGAGGGAGAGGGCCTTGGGAGATGCCCCCAGGAGATATGCCTTGCTTCAGGTGCAGAGGAAGCCAGGAGCTCAGATCTACCCATCATCCCTGTTCTTGTCATCTCCGGTTCTACTGTTCTCCCACCCCTCAGCTGTCCTCTGACATGACCCTACTCATGGAAGATTATTTCCTTGTCAGCCCCGTGGGTCTAGAAGTGAACATCTGACAGGGGAGCAGAAGGGATTGGTACTATGAGTCATAGACACTCTTCTGAACCAGAAGGCGACCTTTCAGAAGGGCGAGTCTGAACTTAAAAGCGTCGTAGGAGGCAGAGGAGAGCACACGATGTGGCTGAGGGAAGGAAAATCAAATCCTTTGCCAGAAGAAAAAGTAGACGCTGGCTTGTCCTGTACAATGTTTGGACATCGCTGCACTGTGCTAGACAAGAAAGGACACAGAATGAAAGAAACCATGTCACGAGGAGAAGACAATGTGTCCCCTTCAAAGTAGCACATCTTGAGTGGGAGATGAGAGTTTGGGGGTTAAAACAATTATAAAAAGAGTCTCCTATAGAGGACAAAGCTGCTTGAATCTTGAAGGAAGGTACCCAGTTGGATGCTCAGAGAAGAAAGAAAGAAGGCGCCATCCATGAAGGGACAGGTAGAGAAAGACTTGGAAAAGCAGAAGGACAGAGAAAATAAAGTGAGGGAAAATAAAGGAGAGGAAAAAAAGGAAATGAGGGGGTGTGTTTTTCAAAGGTGAGAGAAACTGAGAAATTGAATGACTTCCTTTAAAAAAATATATTATTTCCAGTTCCTGGCTATCATGAGTAAAACTGCAATTAACAGTCGAACAAGTGTCCTTGTGGTAGGATTGTGCTTCCTTTGGGTGTGTGCCCGGAAGTGCTTCAGCCGGGTTCTGAGGTAGATTGATCCACAATTTCTGAGGAACCACCATATTGATTTCCAACGTGGCTGTACAAGTTTGGACTCCTACCAGCAATGGAGGCATGTTCCCCTTACTGAACATCCTCGCCAGCATGAGCTGTCATTTGCGTTTTTGATCCTAGCCATTTTGACAGATGTAAGATGGAATCTCAGAGTCATTTTGATTTGCATTTCCCTGATGGATAAGGATGTTGAACATTTCTTTAAGTGCTTCTTGGCCATTTGAGATTCTTCTGTTGAAAATTTTCTGTTTAGATCTGTATTCCGTTTTAAAAATTAGATTATTTGGTTTGTTTTCAGGGAGCTTGCGGGAATCTTACCTAGACCCTCTGCGTATATGTTATGGTTGTGTACATTGGGTTTCTTGTGGGACTCCTAACAGTGTGAGCATGTGTGTGTGTGTGCGTGTGTGTCACTCTTCTGCCTTCTTTTGGGACCCTTGTCCTCCTACTGGGTGGTCTTGTTCAGCCATAGTATAAGGGGAGGTGCTCTGCCCATGTTTTGTTGATATCTCTGAGAGGTCTGCCCTTTCCTTAAGGGAAATAGAGTAGATGGGAGGTGGACTAAGAGGAAATGAGGGAAACTGTGATCAGGATGTAATATATGAAAAAAATTTAAGAATTATCATTATTACCATTATTTGGGGATTTTGAGACAGGGTCTCTCTATGCAGCCTTGGCTGTTTGAGAATTATGTAGCCTGTGCTGGCTTTGAACTCACAGAAATCTTCCTGCCTCTGCCTCTGAGTGCTGGGATTAAAAAAGTGCACCACCATGTCTGTCCTATTTTGAATGTTTTTAAAACTTATGTGCATGTGTGTCCTGTGGCTCATGTATGCTACTCCAGCTACCCTCTGGCGTCGTGGTGCTTGTCAGCTATCCAGCATGTGTGTTTGGAACCAAACTTGGGTCCTTTGCAAGATCAATGCTCTTAATTATTGATCTTTCTAGGCTCTTCTTCTATCTTTGGACCTCTTTGTATATTAAAGGAAGATGAGGCAATATAGGCCTGGGGACATGGCTGAGTTGGCCAAGTGAGGATCTATGACCACCACACAGAAACACAGACATGCAGTAGTATATTAGCATAAAAAGAGTCTGTTGGGGTGAATATTAAAAAAGCAGTGCCAGTTCCAGTGTGTCACTGCTCCACGCTGCCCCAGGTATTCTCTGACCCAGGCAGTCTCTTCCTTGTTAGTTCCGACACCAGTGGACCATATAGAACTAACATTATATTTACCTCATCTGGCGTCTCACTCCTGGCAGAGGGCCAGCCTAGACTCTACCCACACTCCAACCAGCCACACTCCTCCTCCATCTTCTCTTCCTCCCTCCTCTCTTATCTCTCTGCCTCTCAAAAACTCTGCCCCCTGTCTTTCTTTTTCACTGCCCAATCACAGGCCTTGCCTTATCTTGTGCCCGCCCCTCACCTGCATATAGGCATCAACCCACACAGACACTCCTCCTCCTCTCACACCCAAATACAGCAACGTCAGGTGGTTATTAAAAACTCTCAACTTCTAAAAATCTTCACATTTAACACTCAGCCTTTTCCACAAACCCATCCAAGCAACTGAATCTTTCTGTAGAAAACACACACAGTGGCTGATACACCCCGTGCAGGCTGTATGCGCTGATACACCCCGTGCAGGCTGTATGCGCTGATACACCCCGTGCAGGCTGTATGCGCTGATACACCCTGTGCAGGCTGTAAGCTGGCCACACAGGAAAAGTATATAGAATGAATGTCCTCTGTTACCTTTGCAGAAGACTCTAAAACCATCGACAGAGATGAGTTTATAGAAGACACCAAAGGTTTGGCTTCTTGATCTTATTGCTCCATAGCAACCCTGTCCTAGGCCTGTCAGGCTTGGCCCTGGGTGAGGGGTGGGATGTACTTAGCAGTGGCCTCTTAGGGTAGAAGACAGCGCTTCTGTGATGCTGAGACCCAGGGAGAACCATCCCCACTGATGTCCTGGGATGGCTCCTTGAACTGTAACAATGCAGAGCCTACAGTCCCAGTGTGGTAGCTTCACAGCATCTCAAAGACACAAGAAGACCGACACACTGAACTCCCAGAGAGGGAGACAGTACACATAGGGCCCGCGCAGGTTCAAACCAGACAAATCCCGGCACGGGAAGAGGACAAACACAAAGTCCTACCCACATCCAAGAAGCTGTTTGCAATTGGTGCCTCCTGAGAAAGGGAAAACCAGTTTTCTCCAGTGGATTATCACTGGGTTTATCAATTCTGCTCCATGAAGCAGATCCCGTGTCCCGTAGAAGTTGGCCAATTCAAAACAGACTCTATGTTGTTGTTGATTGTGTGTGTGTGTGTGTGTGTGTGTGTGTGTGAGCTTTTTTGTTTTATTTTGGTGTCTCTTGTCTTATTTTTTATTTGTTTTTGCTTTTATTTATTTATTTATTTTTGAGAGAGAAAAGAAAACATGAAGTTGGCCAGGGATGGGGAGAAGGTGGGTTGAGTCAGAGGAGAGAAAAGAATATAATCAAAATATATTTTATGAAAATAATTTAAAAAGTAAAATTGAAGTAGTAAAAAAGAAACAGAAAAAGAAAGGAAGAAAGGAAGGAAGGAAGGAAGGAAGGAATCCTTTCCAAAAAAAAGTTCAAGGTCATTCATGCCCACATCTTAAGTTCATGGCCAGCCTGGGATTATGCCACCCTGTCTCAAATAAGCATATATAGCCCACCAGTCACCATTTTTGTTAGAGTCCCTAAACAGCAGAGTTTAGTACTTGCCAACACCAAGTGTCAGAAATACAAGTTGGCTGGAGTTCTCCCGTAGTGGAGAGTCACCCTGCGGGCGGTGACATAATTGTTGTAATTGACAATGTTAGTGCCATTCACTGCCATAAGCAGAAACAGAACACGTCCTATACAGTAGAAGACTTGTCTGCTCACAAGTGCTTGAACCAAAACAGTGTGTACTTTGGAAGGAATTCCTAGAACCCCTTTGGTTTAAGCAAATCCAATAAGCAGAAAAGATGACTCTATAACACCCCCCCCGCCGCCAAAGAAAAGGCTAATTCAGGGGAATTATTCACTTTTCAAAATAATGCTTCACTTTACAGGAGCATTCCCCTGTGGTGCTTCCTTCCACTGACGCCCTTGTTAACATGTTTATGACATGAGATCCTTCTATAAAAACAGCGATGAACTCACTGAGTTTAGGGGGCACTTATGGTGTGGCTGATGAAGAAGCTGTGATTGGGAAATGCATACAGACCATCACATGGACTCTGGTGTCGTCAGTATGGCTCCCTTGACAGGTTCCAGCAGCTCCAGGTGTTTCTAGACACATGCCTCTGAAGCCCCAGGGAAATGGCTGTGGGGTAGGGAGGCCACCATTACGGATTTCATAAGGGGAAGGCGAACCTGGCTCTGGAAAATGAGTGACTCATCGAAGGTTACCAGCGAGTCAGAGGGCAAGCCCGGGCCTTCCCAGCTGGGCCCGGAGAGCCCTGTCTTTACAAGCCTGGAATCTCCTCCCTCTTACTTAATTCCTATCTTCTTAATGTGAGCTGGACTTAGCGACTTGCTCGTAACCCAGGGAAAATCTAAGTGTAGTTACTGGGAGGTGGAGAGATACACAAATAATACCTTAACTAAGATCAGTATTTTATCAGCACATTAAACTGGCTGAGACCCAGGGAGGTAGTGCAATGATAAGGTACCTGCCTTGCAAGCACTGGGACCTGAGTTCAAGCCCCAGTACCCATGTAAAAAGGCTTGACATGGTGGTGTGTGCAGCAGAGATGGGCAGATCCCTGGGGCTTATAGGTCGCTAACAGCCTACGGAGGGAGCTCTGGGCCAGTGAGCGAGCCTGATTTAAAAACCAAGATGGATTGTGCCTGAGGGATGACACCTGTTCTAGTTTACTGCCTGCTGCTGTGGTAACCACCACATCCAAGAGCAACTTGGGAAAGGAAAGGATTTATTTGAATTACAGGTTACAGTCCAACCTGAGGGAAGGCAGGAACTTTGGAAGCAGGAATTGGAGCAAGAACTACAGAGGAATGCTGCTTACTGGCTTGTTTGGTATAGCTTGTCAGCCTGCTTTCTCATACAACACAGGCCTTCCTGCCTAGGGGTGGTGCCGCCCACAGTGGGCTGGGCCTTCCCACATCAATCAGCAATCAAGAAAATGCCCCCACAAATATGCCCACAGATCTATCTGTTGGAAGCAGTTCCTCAATTGAGATTTCCTCTTCCCCATGTGAAATTTGTGTCAAGTTGACAAAAACTAACCCAGAACAGAGGCTGGGGCTGTTCTCCGAATTCTACATGCGGACACATGCAGCCCCTGTGCACCTGCATGTGTGTGAGAGAGAGTGCATGTGTATACATATAGGCACACAACCAATTAGTACCCAGTGCCAAGCAAATGCACATCAGGTCTGTAGTGTCTGGTGACTGCTATACTTGAGTTTAATTAAGAGAAACAGTGGTCATTGCTATTAAGAGTCATTCTACAAAACAGCTGACAGCTACTGTACAAAAGCTGCCAGGGTCATGAAAGGCCAAGGGACTGTCACAGACTGGGAAGGCTGAGAAGACAATGCCTATGGAGTTGGAGGGGATCTTGAAATAGCAGAGCAATATTCATGGAGAAAGAGTGGAGGGGAAAATGTGTTTTCATAAAACAAGACAAAACAAAAGCCCCTTGGAAATCAAATAAGTACCACACACCAAAGTTAACCAGATCCAAAGTCTATACAGTCCTATGAACTTCTATACAGTTTGAATAGTTACCATCTTCATTTTGACGACTGAACTGTGACTTCGGGCAAAAGGTAGAAGAGAATGCCCTCCACTGCCTTGGTACCTCTTCTGTGAGTCTGGAAATATTTCCAGAAAAATTGCTTGCTTTTGAAGTGAACACAGGCAGCTCTGTTCTTGTTGTTTTGGGAAGTTGGGGTGGTGTTGTGGCTGGGGGAGAGGTGGGGGAGGGGAGTCTGGACA
Source organism: Micromys minutus (assembly GCF_963924665.1). Lineage (NCBI taxonomy): Eukaryota > Metazoa > Chordata > Mammalia > Rodentia > Muridae > Micromys > Micromys minutus. The sequence continues at coordinate 5,184,273 of NC_137971.1, forward strand.
ATCTGGACAGCTTCTTTTGTGGAAGGAACCTATCCCATTTTCCACAGAATACAACACCTCTCATCTCCTTTGCTGAGATTATCTCAGTTTCCTTCTGGACTATAAAGATGCCACTGATTGGGGTGGGTCAAGGGAACCTCACTAGAGAGCTGGACTGCCAAGCCAGGGAGAGAGATGAACCCAGGCTATGTGGAGCTTTGTCCACAGAGCCAGGCTAGCCTCTCTTTGGTTGGCAGGACTTTGGGAATCTCATAAACGAAGAGTATAAAGTTAATCCACTATAAATCACACACATCAAGCCATCTGGTACCTGATACCCACAATGGTCAAAAGGAGAGGAGGGAACCTAGAGAGTCTGTGTGGGAGGTGGTTGTTTCTTGCTGATGCTGACATTCTCTAGGTATGGCCACCCTCAACTTCTTCTCTCCAAGTACATAGGCTCTGCCTGGCCTATTGGTGGTCACTATGGTATTTCTTTTGCATTGCAAAGTAGCTAGCCCCTCTGGGTGGTGGTGCATGCCTTTAATCCCAGTACTCTAGAGATAGAGGCAATTGATCTCTCTGAGTTCAAGACCAGCCTGGTTTACAAAGAGCCAGAGCTACACAGAGAAACCCTGTCTGAAACAAAACAAAAGAAAAACTAAAACAAGAAAGAAAGGAAGGAAGGAAGAAAGGAAGAAAGAAAGAAAGAAAGAAAAGACAGACAGACAGACGGACAGAAAGAAAGAAGGAAAGAAAGAAAGAAGGAAGAAAAGTGCTTAGCTTCTTGTTTTGCTTTGACCCCTCAGACATGGTCAGATGGTCGTGCTCGACAGTTCTGTGTCTAGATTTTCAGAGTTCTTGTGGCTTCTGCAATCCCCCTCAAAGCCAGTTTTTACAGAAGCAATTCTTCTAGTCCTTGGATCAGGACATCCTGTTGTGAGGAAGCCTAAGAGCTGCAGGGAGATGAACACAGGGAAAAGAAAAAGGAAGAAAAAAAGAGGTTTTACCTAAGCACACGAAGCCGTGAAGCCTTGGACCTTCCAGGCACAGCTTAGCTGCTGAGTGATGCTGTTGTTATCAAAACTGTGACAGGAACATTCAAAGCAGAAGCAGGGCTCTGCTGACCATGATAAGCCCAAACAGGAAGTAGGAATAAAGCTTTGGGTTGACTTGTCCCATGGCAGTGGAAACTAAACCGTTCATTGGCTCCTTCTGGCACTCAACCCTTAATGTACATGCCTAGGAATTTCAGTTCTTTAACCTTAAATCAAAATGGGAGAAAAAATGCATCTCTTTTATGGAAAATAGTTGTTCAATATTCCAGATGTATATTAAATAAGGACTCAAAGTCACTCAAATAACTGGCCAGATGTTGTGAGTGACATTCTCTACTGTTTGTCCCCTGACTTCTGCCCAGTAACTGTTGACTACAATGAGCCACTGAGCACAGAGTCTGTGGGACCCATGTCCTTGTCATTGCCCATGCCTGGAACGTCCTTTCTATTTTTAAAGACTCTTATTTTTAATTGAAGCATATGCATGCATGTGTCTGTGTGAGCCTGTGGCATGTGTGTGTGTGTGTGTGTGTGTGTGTGCCTGCCTCATGTATATATGAGTTTAGGAGAGGGCGTCTGATCTCCTGGAGCTACAGTTACGGGTGGGTGTGAGCTGGCGGCCACTGACACTGAGAACTGAGTTCTGGTTCTCTGGAAGAGCAGCAGCAAGTTCTCTTAACTACCGGGTAATTGCCACAGCTTCTGGAACGTTCTTGTAGATATTTCTATGCTGTCCTCATCTTTCCCAGGTCTACTCTGAATACCTTGCCAACACAGCTTTCCTGGCCCAACTTTAAGTTGCTAGTCTCTCCTTCCATGATCCTCTGTGTCCCGTCTCCTTCCCCCTTATTAACGCACACATGATGTGTTTGCTCCCACCGCATTTGAGTTCATCCTCCACCTATAGAAACGCACCCTCAGAACTTATAATTCATCTAGCAGAGTTCTCACATGCTAATTCTCTGTAGAATGTCTAAGACGCAAAGCCTCACCGAGGGTGGTTTCAGGCTGATGCAGTGTGAACAGTCCCCTCCGTAGATGACGTGTGACACAAGAGACAATCTCCAACTTCCAATAGGAAGCCAAAGCAGTCAGTGGTCTAGCTGGGTGGGTCACATGCTCTCCACCATGGCCTTTCAGCTCTGCTGGGGTAGCACAAAGGAAGCCATTGGCAGTATGTACAGAGCCTTGGTGGTGTGCACACAACTATCATTAGACACTGAATTTGAATCTCATATCACAATTTTGTTTTCCCCTTTCAGTTTGATTTTTCTGCCACTCACTGAAGAAGCCTCTAGTTTCAGGGGTGTGGTCCCCTCTTCTGGCCTTCTCAGGCACCAGATGTGCACACGGTGCACATACATACATGTGGGGAAAACCTGCATACACATAAAACAAAAATAAAGAAATCTTGAAATGTGCATAAAGTCTAATGGTCTGTGAGTCACGTAGGAATCTACGGTAAAATTCTTTGGCTCACGGGCTCAGGAGAATGATGATCTTAAGAAACTCCAAGTGGCTTGAAGTGTGGGAGAGCAATTTAATTTCCAGGCAAATAGCCAGAAGACTATTCATTTTTTAAAAAAGTATCATTCATATTATGAACAATTATGACTTCATGAATATTCATAGTGATTTCTGCATTCAAGCCACTTTATAGCCCTATGACTGGGTGAGAAAGTGCCAAGCAGCAGCTAAAGGGAAGAAACCTTTATAGGCCCAGAATGCCAAGTGTGTTAACAGTGCTCATTTCCCTCTGGTAGGAAAGGTGATGGGCACGTGCAGGAGCAGAGGCAGGGCATCCCACGAGGCACAAGAGTCCGCCTGACCAGGTGTGAACGTAGAGTGATGGCCAGTTAACTCTTTCCACGAGCCACTTTGTTCTGCTGGGCCTATTGCCTGAAATACACACCCCAGCCCCAGACAGTCGTTGCATTATTCAAGGTTCACCATAGAAACACAGCGTGTAGCAGATAGATCTAATTGTCAAAGATTGGCTTGCATGGTTTTGGAAGCTGAGAAAGCCTGTGACCTGCTGTCAATAAAGCTGGACATCCAGGAAAACTTCAGTTCAAAGCCCGAGAAGCACAGGGCCATTCTGTAAGACCTGGCCTGGGGTAAGCAGAGACGGCTATCACTGTAGTCAGAAGACAGCTTGTAGACCCCAACTTTCTGCACACTGGGAGGGACGTTCTTTTACTGTCTCTGTCAATTCAAATACCATTGTCATCTACAGACACCCTAACAGACATAAGCAATATATAAGCTTATCTAGCTACCTGAGCATCCCACGGCCCACTCACACTGACAGAAATACCTACCACAGCTGTCTTTTGTCAGTGGGAAAAGGGTGTTCAGTGTGTGTGTATCTGTGTGTGTATGTGTGAGTGTATGAGTATGTGTGAGTGTATGTTTGTGTTTGTGTGTATGTTGTATGTGTCTCTCTGTGTTGTTTATGTGTGAATATGTGGGGTGTGTGTGTGTGTGTGTGTGTGTGTGTGTGTGTGTGATTCAGACATGATCAGAATAGGACCAGTTGAAACCTACCACCTTTTTGATTACAGAGCAGGTGGGTTGCACAATTCACACCCTCAGCTTCTAGATATGATTCTCATGCCTGTGACCTCACACCCTCAGCTTCTAGATATGATACTCATGCCTGTGACCTTACACACTCAGCTTCTAGGTACAATGTTCATGTCTGAGCTCACACCCTCTGTGTTGTTTTGTTTCGTTTTGTGGTGCTTACAGCAAGTGTGATTTATGTAGTTAGGCAAGGATCCATCATTCAGAGTTACAGAGTTACTCAAAATTTGCTTGTAAAAATCGAGAATGGGCTAGAACAAAAGTTCAGCACTTAAGAGCACTGGCTTCTCTTGCAGAGGACCTGGGTTTGATTCCCAGCACTTATGTGGTGGCTTAGTCCTCTATAACACAAGTTCCGGGGGGGGGTCTATCTCCCTCTTCTGGCCTCTACAGGTGTCAGGCATGCACAGACATAAGTGTAACAAAACACCCATATACATAAAATAAAGTGATAATAATAAAAAGCACACACAAGAATTTAGGTTAACAAAAAAAAAACCCTATTATTTGGGTTTATCCCATTTTTCTCTTTATACCTGACTTACTGTTGATGGTATTTTAAGATTTTATTTATTTATTTGTATTAGATTCATTTATTCCCTTTACAACCCAATATCAGCCCTTCCTCTCCTCCTAGTATCCCCATTCGATTCTCTTTTGAGAAAAGGAAGCCCTCCTCTGGGTGTCAAACACACACACACACACACACACACACACACACACACACACACACACACACACACACACACACCCCAAGTTCCTGTGGTACTAGGCATATCTTCTTTCACTGATGCCAGACAAGGCCTACTTAAGGGCCATGGGATCTGCACACAGGCAGCAGGCAGCAGGCTCGGGAACAGCCCGTGCTCCAGTTGTTGGGGGACCCACATGAAGACCAAGCTGTTCATCTGCTGCGTATGTGCAGGGGCCTGGGTCCAGCTCCTGCTAACCCTTTGATTGGTGGTTCAGTCTCTGGGATCCCCCAGGGGCCCAGATTAGTTCACTCTGTTGGTCTTCCTGTGAAGTCCCTGTTCTCTTTTTGAGTCCCTCAATATTTCTCCCAACTCTTCCCTAAAATTCCCCAAGCTCTTCTGTCTGGTGGTACGGTCCACTTGCCCCACATATATGAGTTGTGTGCATGCATACAGGAGCCCACAGAGGCCAGAGGCTAATATCGGATCCCTGGGAACTGACTCACCTTGTGGGTTCTGGCTACTGAAGTGAGGTTCTCCGCCGGAGCTATAGGTTCTTAAGCCACCTCTCCAATCTCCAGTTAGTGATGTTTTAAGATTACCTTTTCTCCCACATTGATTGTATCCTTGGGAATGGAAGAAAAAAGAAAATCAAATTCACACATGCAGAAAGAACCTCCTTTCTCTTTATGCTTTCTCATTCTCTCTTCAGGATAAAAGGGGCTCGAAGCTAAATAAATAAATAAATAAATAAATAAATAAATAAAGCTAAAGGAGAAGAGAGGTTATAGAACAAGCCTTGTCACCACCTCCAGGAAATAGTCACTGCTAAAATTTGTTCTCCATATTTAAAAACAAAGCCTCCCACGTTATCAGGCACAGCCTTTGCCTGTGGGTTCCCCCTTGCTACTGTATCTCAGACACATCTTTCCAGACTAATAAATAGATACCCACCCTGAAGCTCTTAATGACACTGTGTGCATTCATTTGCAGATAAAGCTTTATCTTGATATTACTTTTTGGCTGACGTGTGCTTACTCTTGTTTTTATCTTTGAGTTACAAGTTATAATTTTTACCAAAGTAAATAGTCCTTAATCAGACAGATTATGCTGTTTTTGATTACAATTTTCTTTGGCTAAATTACTATTGGTAGAATTGTTGGGGTGCTGACCTTTGGTTCATGATTCCCAGACCAACTTTTATTCACACCGTACCAAAGCTAAAACCAAGTACACCATGAGAGTCTATTAATCTAAACCTCACCAGTACTGAAAGTGAGCATTCTTAGTCTTTGAGAATCTGGTAGGAAGAACAATATATCCTGACATTTTGACTTGCATTCCTTTGATTACCAGGGAGGTTAAATAGGTTCTAAATGTTATCTGATCAGCCTTGTCGAGTTATTTAAATCTATTGCACAGGATCTAAAAGTCCTGAAGTAGAGAGAAACCCTAGTTGTCACCCACATCAATGTTTATTAACCCATAGTCTTGTTCCACTTAAGTCCTGTGCCTTCTCCACAAACACAAATACATCAAACTATTTTAAGAGAAATCCCAGGCTTCATACCTATTCAGTATATATTTGATTTCAAAGCTCAGGTCGGATGTGTTATGTCACTAGGCCTGACCTTGATCTCCTAATCCTCTGGCTTCAGTTTACTGAGTGTGGGGACAGCAGACCTGTATTACCATATCTGGCTTTAGCATGGATTAAAAAAAAATCAAAAGATTATTTTTAAAATGATGATGTTATCAAACTTAAAATATAACAATACTTTATTAAAATACCACAAGAATCTAGTCAATAGTTCTCTCTGTCTGTCTGTCTCTGTCTGTCTCTCTGTCTCTCTGTCTCTCTGTCTCTCTGTCTCTCCCTCTCTCTCTCTCTCTCTCTCTCTCTCTCTCTCTCTCTCTCTCTCTCTCTCTCTCTCAGGATGGAGGCCAGGGTCCCCTCCACCATAACCACGTGTTCTTCAATGGACCTGGGCATCCATCTCATGTCTCACAGTTCTCATTTTCCTTTTTCATAGCTGATGCACTTGAATCAGAATCTGTACAAAGCCCACACAATCGGACGTGGCCGATACATCTCTTTAGTCTCCCTTCTTCTTTTTGTGACCTTCCCTTTCTTTGTAACGAGGTGAAAAATCACATAACGATCATCTTCCGAGCCCTTGCCTGCTTGAAACAGGGTCTTGCTTTGTATCCTAGGTTTACCTGGAACTCAGGCCTCTTGAGTCCACTGGGCAACTTTATCACAGACGACACCCTCATGCCTTGTGTTTCTGAGTCATGGTTTTACCATGTAGCTCAGGCTGTTTATGAACTCATTACATAGCCCATGTTAGTCTAGACCTTATGATTCTCCTGCCTCAGCCTCATGGGTAATGGGAGTACAGGCATACGTCACCACACCCAACTGCAATAATCATTTAGAAGATATAATTTGGAGACTAGCTTGTTTACAACTCTGTGCACACACTACTGCTCTCTAGTCTGAAAACTTTGTCATTGTTCTAGAAAGTTACCCTGCAGGTACTTCTATCCTCTTGTTCTCTCCCATCAGCCACTCTTAGTCTTTTTGTCTTTATGGAAACGCTCTTCCCTTGCTTTATATCAACAGAATCACGCTCTCCCTCCTCCCTTCCTTTATTGGCTTTTCTTTGTTGCGCTGCTTGAGTCATTCTCCTCAGTAAGTTCCCACGTCTGCATTTTGATGATTATCTGTCTTAGGTCTTATACTTTTAGTTAATTAGTGATCAGACTTGGCAACGTGATCAGACTCAGGTTTTTTTTTTTGTTGTTGTTGCTTTGTTTTGTTTTTGTACTGGGACCTTTCATATTTACTCCTGTGTATCTGTATGACTTTCCATGAGGGGATATTTACCTTACTTAAAATGAAATCAATTAGTGGACTCAGATATGTTGTCAGCCTGCTTAATTTAGTATGAAGACTCCCATTAGCTTTGTATATGTGTGTGTGTTCACTCAAGTGCATGTAGGTGTGTGTGCACATGTTGTGCAGAAGCCAGAGGTTAATTTTCGGTGTTGTCTTAGGGTTTCAGTTGCTGTGATGAAACACCATGACCAAAGCAACATGGGAAGGAAAATATTCATTTCAGTAATTCTTCCACATCACTGTTCATCATCAGAGGAAGTCAGTACAGGAACCTGGAGGCAGGAGCTAATGCAGAGGCCATGGGGGGGGTGGTTACTGGCTTACTCCCATGTTTGTTTGTTTTCCTCCCTCCCTCCCTCCCTCCCTCCCTCCCTCCCTCCCTCCCTACCTACCTACCTACCTACCTCCCTCTCTCCTTCCTTCCACATACCTTCTCTTTCTCAGTCTTGGAATTCACTTTGTAGATATACCAGGCTGGTCTTGAATTCATGGAAATCCAATTGCCTCTGCTTCCTAAGTGTTGGGATTAAAGGCCACCAATCCTTGCTTTCTTATAGGACCCAAGACTATTGTCCAGAGATGGCCCAACACACAATGGGCAGTGTTCTCCAATATCAATCACCAATTAATAAAATGCTCTACCACCTACTTCCTACAGCCCGGTTTACGGAGGCATTTTCTCATTGAGGCCCCTTTCTCTCAAATGGCTGTGGCCTACACCAAGTCAACATAAAATTAGCCAACACAAGTATCTCTTGTATCACACTAACCTCATTTTTTTTATTGTATTGTAACATTTATAATTTATTTTATGTGCATGTATGTGGATCTATATGACCTCTCAGCTCAGTTTCCTGGTGGTACCTGGCTCACTCTAGTGTTCCATATTCAAAACCCCAGGGGAGAGAATTGAGCAGACCACCTTGTGTTAAGTAGCTGGGTGGGGTGGGGCCATGTGGGGTTAGGACTTCTCCAGGGTATCTGTCCTTACAGAGCTCCATTTTAGGAAGGGACTGCAGAAAGAGACTGGGGCTTGGAGAAAGAAGAAAATGGTTGGCACCTATAGTGCAGGTGCTCGGTAGGCACTGATGGCTGCCTTTGCCCTGCTCTTCATCTGTAAGTTCCTAACATGACTGCATTCCTAAGGGCATCTGCTTAGGTGTTGAACTCCTTTTCTACTGTCCATGATTATCCTCCATCTTTATGTAGGCAACTTTGTATCTTAAAACAAAAAGCTTATTTGCTTTTGTTTTATGTATATGAATGATTGTCTGGGTGTATATGTGTGCTGGGTGCCTATGGAGGCCATAGATGGACATCAGATACCTAGTTTCTGTAGTTACAGATGTTTGAATATGCTGGGAACTGAACCCTGGTCCTATCAAAGAACAAATACTCTTAAGCACTGAGCCATTCTCCTAGCCCCTTGCTTTGCATTGCTTAATAAAGCTGGTGCAGGGTTCACCTTCAGGAGTCTATCCCTACTCTTTTAAGAATAAATGGCTCTTCTCTCAACAACAGCCAGCAGCCTACTATGGGGTTCTCTACTCTGGGCTTTGGTTTCACCCAGTGTCTGGGGAGGATGAAATTTGCCCTATGCTCTTCCAGAAATAGAGGGAAAACTTCATCTTGCCACCTATTGGCTAGAATTTACCACATGACTACACTTAGCTGCAAGGGAGTCTAGGAAATGAATGTTTGAGCCTCTGTGGAAAATGATAGGCGGGTATCAAGGAATAGCCTTCAAAGGCTTCTATGGCCCTAAACCATTATGTCAGGTCTTTTCTGAGTCTCATCTTCTTCTTCAACAAGTTTTAGAATATTTAAGTTCTAAAAGTGTATGCTGTCTTCATTAAAAAATTAGATGTATATAAAGAACAAGATAAAAAACTCTTTTTCCATCACCACCATTAACACTCCTTTCAAAAGCTAAGGGCAAGCACTGTTTGGTATGTTTTCCTCCAGATTTTGAATGTGTTCACATGAGTGTGTGTGAACTAACATACACTAAAATATTCTGTTGTAGGTAAAAATTTACATATGTATATTTTTAATAAAATTATAACAATAAATATACAATAGAACCATTTTTCATTAGCAATTTGATAAATCCTTATTTAAGTATATTCTTTGTTGATAGACTATTTAGAAAACTACTATGGTATAAAAATGACCTTTGTTGAGCTCTCAGCTTTAATTATACATATATACATACATGCATATATACATATAAATATACACATGCATACATGTATCTATATACACATACATACATACATATACACATATATACACACATAACACATACTTACATAAACATACATATATATACATACATACATAATCTATCCACCGACTCGTCCATCCATCTACCCATCATTTATCCATCATCTATCATCTATCCACCTATCCACCAATCTACCCATCTATTTATCCATCTACTCATCTGTCTATCTGTCCACCCATCTACCTATCCATTCACCCATCCACCCTCCCATCCATCTATCCATCATCCATCTCTCTGTTCACTATCTATTCAAATGTTTATGTATCTATCATTCATCTACCCATCTATCTAACCACCCATCCATCCACTCATTATCCATCTACCATTCATTTACCCATCATCCATCCATCCACCCATCTATACATCTATCCACCCATCTGTTAACTGTCTATCTATTCATCCATCCACCCATCTATCCTTCATCCACCCACCTATCCATCCATCCATCCATTTGTTAACTGTCTATCTATTCATCCATCCATCCATCCATTTGTTAACTGTCTATCTATTCATCCATCCATCCATTCATCCACCCATCCACCCATTTATGCATGTATCCATCTGTCCATCCACCCCACCATCCAGTTGAAGATACTCCCTTTGCAGTGACTGGAGGAGGTTCACACATAAACAACCCTCAACACAATTAGATAATAAAGTCTAAACTGATTTTTTCCAAGAATCTGTAAAAGGCCCTCAGTCCCAATCGCACCTCCTGCCTAGTGAGTCGGAAATTAAAACACGTTCATTAATACCACCTAAAAGTCCCAAACAGTTCTCTGATTCAAGTGGTAATAAATATTTCATGCCCAATTGTGTGGTGTTCCTAGCTGTGTTTATTAAATAGTTTCTCATAATTCCAGTTATTCATTTTAATAGGTCAGGCCTTGGCTGTGATTTAAACAGACCGCTGAGGAAACAGCCGTGGTTAAACATTGTAACAATATGGATTATTAATTTAATTGGCCGGCTATTACTTGTTTGGACTCTGAGCTAACACATTTAGTTCAGTCTCTGGTGGCCCATAAACCGCAAAGGTCGTGACTTTAACATTCAGAAGAATGGGGGAAAGGCGTCGAGACTGAGATCAGGAGGAAAACTTAAGAGCGGCGGGGAAGCCAGCGTGAGGAGGCAGCGGACTTGCTGCAGGCAGGGCAGGGCAAAGGGGATTCATTTGTCAGCTGCTCATTAAAGCCTCTTCGGCAGCCACTGCCCGGGTTGGCAACTACCAGGAACTAGTATCTCAGTGGGATTTCTGAAAGGGGCACATCCTTAGCTATGGTGATGAGATACCCAACCCTAGCAGGGCTTCGGGTGCCTGAGCACATGGCTTTGGACAAGCAAGTGACTGGGGGTTCTCAGGACAGCCTGGCCCCCTTCCCGATCCTCATTCTGCTAAACAAATGTGCAAATGGCCTTCTCTGTCTTTTCCTTTCCAGACACACCTACTGTCTGTGGGGCCCCTAAGACCCTGGGATCTGCATGACATTAGGTCAATCTGAAGCTCCACGACCCGTGAATAGCCAAAGCACAGACTGGAGGGTCTGTAATTGTCCACATGACCCCTACCTCTCTCTATTCCAGATTCTGCTTCAGCTAAATTGATTCGCTAGAGAGATGAACTTCAAATCCTCCTGAGAGATCTGGGGAAATGACTTGGTGGCAGAGGGCTTGCTGTGCAAACGTGAAGACCTGAGTTTGAATTTCCAGTACCCACAAGAAAGCTAGGCTCAGCAATGCCCAACTGTGATGTTAATGCTGGGGGTAAGGAATGGAGACAGGGCTTGCTGGCCAGACAACCCCAGGCTTAGTCCTAATGTTGACCTCTGGCTCTCTCATGCATGGAAACTGTGCATACACACATGCACACATGTCTACTGCCCACCATCCCAAAATAAAACAAACCTGAGTTGACCCAAACTTACAATCCAACCCTTTCCTCAACTCTAACAGAAGTTTCACTCACGTTAGGCTTATCTGAGAGTTGGGGGGACTGGATGGGGGGACCCTTAGGAAGCAGGGTAGAGGATATATCAGTGTAGTTCGAATGTCAGGAAAGGGTTCAAATGTCAGAGACACAGTTCGCCAGGTGTCTCTGGGTCCTGGGGGCATTTGGTGGCCCTTCATTTGGGGTTCCCCAGGTCAGCGCCATCTGCAGACTTTGCTGCTCTTGGTCTCAGTCACCTCAAACAGCATTCCCAGTCAGGGCGCCTGCCATGGTCTACAAATTCTGTGAACTTGGAGTAGGGGGAATCCCATCTTAAGTTTTTATTTGGTAGCCTCCACCTGAATTTTAGGGTTTCCTTTTCGTGTGAGTGTAGGACACGAACCGCAGGAGTGTCAGCTGTCTCCCGGGTTTGTCACCGTGAGAGTGTGCTTTACACTCTGGTGCAGTCACGAACATCTTGAAACATCATGTGTCTCCCTTGGCTTTACCCGATTCTTACTTGTCCTAAGTAACAGCCTCCCTTCCTCTCTGGTAGATGGTTTCCAGACTGAACTTCCCAACGCTGGAGAAACTCCAGGGTGAGGAACTCAGCCATCAAATAGAAACATTATGAATTCTCACAACAGAGGGAAATGCTAGAAACCTTGGAGGATTCGTGTGTTCCTTATACAGCAGGCCATGAATTTTAAAAATGCATTTTCCACAATTCATCTTTATGACCAAGACATCTCAGCTTTAGGAACCATTAAATTAAAACTTACCAGCTGAGGGGCCAGCATGTCATGTGTGTAGCACTCTCTAAAACAGCGACCAAGAAATAACATGTGTATGCCTTAACGGTGTGAAAGTCTAGGGCCAGAATGGAGCTCATCTGAAAGAGGGCTTGCCTGGCATGCAGGCCCGGACTCATTCCTCAGCACCACAGAGACTAGGCCGGAGGGAAGCAGAGAACAGGAATCAGGATTCTCAGTGGAAACGTGAATTCAAGGCCAACCTGAAACAACTCTCTCTCTCAAAGTAAAAATAAAATAAATTAAATTAAAATTTTAAAGAATTAGAAATAAAATTTGACATTTAAGCCGGGAATGGTAGTGCATGCCTGCTATCTTAGCACTGGGAGGCAATGGCAGGAAATCGGAGAGTTCAAAGCCACCCTGGGCTCCCACAGTGAGATGCTATGTCAAAACATTGAGAAGAAGCAAAAAAACTAACAGCACTGGCTTTGTCTCTGTGGCTGTGTTAAAAACACCCCTGCCAAAAAACAATTTAGGGAAGGAAAGATTTATTTGGTTTATGATTGTAGGTTACAGTCCTGGGAGGTCAGGTTGGACTTGGAGTTGCCGGTCACATCTACGGTCAAGAAGAGAGAGATAAATACATGCATGCATTCATGAATAAATGAATGAAGAAATAAATAAATAGAAATAAATGCATATTAATCACTTAGCACTGTCTATTCTCACACAGTCCAGGGCCCCAACCCTAGAAATGGCACTACCACTTGCAGGCAGGGTCTTCTAGAATCAGTCAAAACAGTTAAGACAACACCTCAAAGACATGTCATGTCCATAGGCCAGTCTGATCTAGACAATCCCTCCCTTTCCTGGTGATCTTATGCTGTGTCATGTTGACAGTTAAAACTAACCACCAGGAGTTGGAGAAATGGCTCAGTTGCTGATTTTCAGGAGGGTTCAGGTTCCCAGCACCCAGATGGTGACTCACAACTGTCTCTCAGTCTAGTTCCAGGGGATCCGATCCTCTTCTGGCCTCTGAGGGTGCTGCACTTACAAGGTACAACTATACACACACAGACAAAACACTCCTATATATAAGATTGATAAAAAACAATCCTATTATACCAACCAACTCACTAGCAATCAAAGAAAGGAACTGTCACATTTGCCAAGGCCTGACAAGATGGAGGAACGGACCTGAAACGATGGTTTACGGATGTGAAGAATTGTGTCCACTTCTTGTGTTCTTCCTGCCTCAAGGCATCTATGACTTCACAGCTCTTACAGTCTCGGTGGGGAGTAAAGCAAAGAGATGCACTGTCTCTCTGGATGCTCCCAATGAAGCATTCATTGGTCAAGTAGAATGTCTTCACAGCAAATGTGTGGCCAGTGCCTGCCACAGGTAGCCAGTTGAGTCAATAGACAAATGCATGAAGGACCAGTTCATGATGATTAAGTTTATGTGTCCATTTGCCTGAGGGGAAGGACCTGTCAGGTAGCTGATAAAACATTTCCAGGCGCGCCTGTGAAGGAGGGATCAGCCTTTGAATTGGGAGGCTGAGTGAAGTAGATGGCCCAAAGCAATGTCGGTGGACATCAGTGTCCTGGCAACCCAAGGAGGCCAGGAAGAGGGGCAGGCTACTTTCTTTGAGCTGGGGCATCCATGTTTTATCTTCTGCTCTAAAACATTCCTTGCTGTTGAGCTAAGTGCCTTCATGAGTGAATTGCAAGCCACGCAACGTTGAGGTTGAGAGTTTGGGTTCCTAGTTCTAAACATAAGCAACATCCGTAATTACAGTGTTTCTGCTGTGAAGTTTAAGGTCAGACTGATCTGCAATGGCCAGCAGCAGACCTTGTTTCAAGGTGAAGGGTGAGGACTGACACCTAAGGACTCTGTCAGGACCTCTGACTGCTGTGTGCACCCTGTGGAAATTGAGTATCTGCATTCACAAATAACACATGTGCACACACAGACATGCACACAAGCACATACATGAGCATGTGTGCACACACAGAAACTTTTTTTTAAAGAAGGAAATAAAAGGAAAATCCCTGCTATTGGTCCCTGGGCCCTTGGGTTCAGACCAGGCCTCACACCATCCTCTTCCCTGGTCTCAGGCCCTTGGATTTGGATTTCCCTGCCTCTGCAGCTTGCAAATGACAAATCGGAAGACTTCCACAACTATGAACCAATCCCCAGTAGTCAATATCTATATATGGATGTGTTACATATGAAACATCTGGGACATTTTTGGTCAATACCGGACTGTAGAGTAAAACCTAGAAAATTGTATGGCTTAGTGACATCATATATTGGCTTCTTCAGTAGCTCTGTTGTTTACATGAGCCTGAAATGATCTAAAATGGCATTTTTCAGAAATAACATTGTTGCTGATACACAACTGTCTATACATACACACACAACTGTATACACACACATACACACACACAACTTTACTCACACATGACTGGCGCCCACGTATGACTGTATACACACACACACACACACACACACACACACACACACATCTGTCCCTGCATACATACACAGTTATACACACATATAATTTACACATACATACACAAACACAACTGTACACACACACACACACAGCTTTACACCCACAAACCTGACTGTATATACACAATTGTCCACATATTCATGATTGTTCACACAGATGGCTATACACATACACACATATACATGACTGTATGTACTTGAGGGCTCTGACTGATATAAAGAATGTACATCAATGGAAAAGTAGATGTTGGGATGAATGATCTATCTGTAAGCAGCTTTAACCCTAAGAGGTCAGAGATTCTGTCTCTCTTAACATGTATATATGTGAAATATGATTCCAACAAGCACTGCAAATATCACAGAGAGAAAAAGGTCACTGATACATTGTCCTACCTGAGTCCTGGGAACTGAACTCAGGTTGACAGGCTTAACTGCAAGTACCTTCACTCACTGAACCCAAGACACATAGCATTTTAACACCAAGATGTCTACTTGCCCTTGCTCTGCCCTCTGATGATGTCAACATGCACAGCCTCACCTAGAAGGAGAAAGAGGGCATTTGAATTCAGGGCAAAGGCTGTCTCTCAGCATCCTGACTCTCAGGATAGAGAACAGCGAGATGGGAGGAGCTTCTAGCCTAGCTGTGATCGATGTTGGATGGGGAGAGAGAGGGTGGAATGGTAGGTGGCTCATTTGCATTTATATGAAAATACCTACAGGGGTATTGTGCATGGAAGTAGACTCTAGAGCAAACTCTAGAAGAATGTGGAAAGTGCTCCCAGACTCCTCTGAGAAGTCCAGGTGGATCTTTTACTCCCCTAAGATCTATAACCACAGCACGCTGAGCATGAGTGTGACCTGTCTCTGGGACATCCAGGCGCATTAGTTGCTCTTCTTGTTGCTATGACCAAATACTTTTCTTCTAAGACAGGATGGATTTATTTTAACCCAGTGCTGGAGAGGGCTGTGGTCCATCAAGGTGAGAAGGCTGGTCTTGATGTTGGTAGTGGGAGCTGGCAGCAAAGCTTGCTTACATCTTGGTAGCCAATCAGGAATCAGAGCTGGTGCTGATGATGCCATAGCCTCTCTCCCTGGCCCTACAGTTGGTGGCTAAACCCCATGTCCAAAAAGTTCCACGGCTACCCAAAACAGCATTAGTAGCTGAACACATGGGTGGACAGTTCACATTGAAGCTGCACCACCAAGCTTCACAGATGCTTCT
Organism: Micromys minutus; assembly: GCF_963924665.1. Classification (NCBI taxonomy): domain Eukaryota; kingdom Metazoa; phylum Chordata; class Mammalia; order Rodentia; family Muridae; genus Micromys; species Micromys minutus. The sequence continues at coordinate 5,200,202 of NC_137971.1, forward strand.
CTGAGGTCCTTTTTCCCTTCCGGAAAGAGACATAACAAGAGAAGCCATTGCCAAGAGCATGGATTTCCATGCTGTCTTAGGGTTTCTATTCCTGCACAAACATCATGACCAAGAAGCAAGTTGGGGAGGAAAGGGTTTATTCAGCTTACACTTCCACATTGCTGTTCATCACTAGAGGAAGTCAGGACTGGAACTCAAGCAGGCCAGGAAGCAGGAGCTGATGCAGAGACCATGGAGGGATGTGACTTACTGGCTTGTTTCCCCTGGCTTGCTCAGCTTGCTTTCTTATAGAACCCAGGTCTGTCAACCCAGGGATGGCACTACCCACATGAGCTGGGCCCTCCCCCCTTTATCACCAGTTGAAGAAATGCCTTACAGCTGGATCTTATAAAGGCATTTCCTCAGCTAAGGCTCTTTTCTCTGTGAATAAGTCCAGCTTGTGTCAAGTTGACACAAAACCAGCCAGTACACACGCTATCCCTTCAGCCTCCTGTGATGGAATGTGTAGATGGAGTGGGGATGGATAGAGATGATACAGATAGAGATGGAGTTGGGGATGGTGTTGGGGATCGAGATAGGAATTGTGTGTATGTGGGGGTGGAGATTGTGATGGGGGTGGGGTAGGGACAAAGATAGAGAGGCAGGCACAAAAGAGCAAAAGGAGAGATAACCAACATGGAGCAGAGAACCAGGGCTGCTGGACCACTTGTTGATACTCTGTCAAAGAGAGTTCTTTCTCTCTGTCGGCTGCACCCCCTTTTGTGGCAATTGCTCGATCTCTTGGCATGAAGGGCAATTTCCGTTTTCAATGGCCCAGGACTGTTGGCATGGGCCTCGTCCACTGCACCAAGAACAGGCTATAGAAAGACTGGGTTTGGACATCTCCAGGTGTTTACTTGGTTTTTTTTTTTTTTCCTTAGTTCTTGTTTTTTAATTGGTTTCAGATGTGAGTACCCAATAGAGGCCCTGAATAAATAAAACAGATCATAAAATATGGCCAAGCAAAATGGGCAGGAGTAATCCCAGGGTGCATGGAAATGTACTTCCAGAAAGGCTCATAAATAATGAGGTGGAAACAGTAGTCTATTTTCTCTTTAATGGAAAGCCAATTAGGAACTCTCGCTGGACTGGCGGGAAGGAGCCAGGTTCCTTTGTTCTGTAATGAGCAGGTGGGGGAAGGGAAAGCCACTTGGCTTGCCAGAGCAGGGCAGTGAAAACACACTGGTCACTGGGCCCCCACAGAGAAGGATGGAATAGAACATGACTTCCAATCTCATGGCCACTGCTCTGATTCCTCCCTAGCTGAGGCAGGACTGTTTTCCAGCCAAGCTGGGCTGGAACAATGCACTAGCAGAACTCCGTGGAAGTCCATGGCAGGGAGACTCCCTGTGAACTCAGAGAATCTGCCTCCTGCCCCAGCCTCTGAGGGCCCAGAGGGTGGCCCCAGATGGTGTAACTTCTCATTTACTATCACTGAGCACAAGCCAGTGTGTCAGAATCTGATGAACCTCCTCCTGCCCATGGCTTCCTGTTCTCTCTCCCTGTCCGCTGATGTCCCCTCAACCCAGACACTGTGTTCCACAACCTGGCCGGAGCCCTCATGGCTTCTTGTCTCTTGTAGAACACTGTAGACCAAGGCAGAGCAGTCCAGGTGCCTCCCACACCACAAAGGAAGGGTTTGTTTGCAGAGTCCTTTTGCTACTGGTGACAGCCTCAGAAACCAGTTCTACTAAATCTCAATGGCCTCCTGTAGCCAGAGCCTCCCAGGTGACTGTAGAGGAGGTAGTGCTGGAGCAGGGAGACCTGGGTGAGGTGCTTGACTCTTGCTAGTTGTGTGGCTAGGTCAATGCTTCTTCTCTGTCTCCCGCCCTCACCACAGTCTCTGACTCCCTATGCCTGTCTCTCTGTCTCTGACTTCCTGCAAGACGGCAACCTGTGCTTGCTTTACTTCTTCCAACATGTGGGTTGGTTGAACTCAGGTCATAGGCTCTTTGTGGGCTGAAGCTACATCTTTAAACCTTTTCCGTTTAACTGCTCTCAAACTGCTGTCAAACAAAAAGTATGTAGGGTTGTCAGGTTGGAGGGGTGAACTCAGTTCCTACTTGACGGGTTATCAATAAATATCAACGGTATTTATTAACAGTAGTTAATGTGACAGGAAGACACTGTGGCTACCAGACCTTCAGATGAGCCCCTGTGAGTTCCCATGAAGTCCGCCACAGACTGGAACACGTCCCTGCTGAGTTTCTGTCAGGGTGTCAGCCTGGAGCACTGTGGGACCCAGGGTTCAGGGTGATTCTGTGGTGATGCTACTTGTCAGCTCTAGGCTGGTGTTGCTCAGGGTGGAAAGAAGGAGGCCTGGAGTTGGGGACATCTGCTGTGGCTTTCTATCAGGGAGCTGAGGGTGAGCAGGGATTGACAGGAGGGGTGAAAAAGGCTTTTGCATATATCCTCAGTCAGACTTGATTGTGTTTTCACCGAGACAGGGATCTACAGACCCAGCAGCTCTGCTGTAGGAGCCCAAAGAGGGCATGAAAAGGTTTTCGCTGCAGAACCATCTGCATCCATTCATCCCGAAAAGTTTGGGGTAAATTTCTAAGGTGGGGAGGGCAGGCTCTCACCACTGATGGGGGCCAAGCACTGCCATGTTTCTGTAGAATCCCAAAGAATCCTTTGCAAAGCAGAGCGACCCAGAGGAAGGTGATGTCTCGGGATGTTTTCCACCTGTAGGACATGGCCGTGTTCCATTAGTTTTTCAGGTCACTTGCTCATCAGGACAAGGGGAAAGGAATGCACCAAGTCCATTACTGCTCCATCCATGTGCTTTGTCCCGGTTTCTCCATGATTCAGGTGCAGAGCCTGGGGTCCGGTCATGTAACAGTGCCTGCCATGGGACCCTATAGAAGCTACTGTTAAAGACACAAGACAACCAAGCAAGCCCCGTGCAAGGACACAGATGAGACCAGTTCGGGCTTGGAGTTATCGGGAGAACATGGGGATCTGCTGGCCACGGGAATGAGTTTAACCTGTCCCTCCACTCAAAATTCACTGTCTGGGTTAGGGATACATCTGACTCAGTAGAATATCTATCTGCCTGACCCCTAGCACTGTCTGAAATCAGAAGGCTGATAAATTTAGTGTTATTCGTGGCTACATAGGGAGTTCAGGTCCCCATGGGCTATATGAGCCCTCTTTTAAATTAAGTTCCTGGCTTGGCCTGGTTTGCCTGGTCAGACCTTGCCTATGACAAGCATGGTGCTTTGGGGGAGGAGTCATTCCAAGAAGAATTCTGTGCTGGCAGGTCTGTAAGCAGAGCAGATGTCCATTGGTCAAATCAGTTGGGAAGTTAGTGGGCACAACAGGATTTAAACAAGTCACCTAACTGCCTGTGTGGTTACTGTGACTAGGTTACTGCCTGGTAACACCCACATACCATTGTCCACCATACATCGCCTTGACTCCTCTGTCCGGACCTGTGGCTTCCCCTTTGTTACCCTGAGATGCTGGCACTGCCCGGTTAGTGCCCTGTCTGAGAGGAGATCTCTCTGACCAGAGGGGAGAAGAGGAAGTGAAAGCAACTCAGGGGCAAAACAGAACAAGCCAGCGCCATGGAGAAGTACGGCAGCTCTGTGGCTTTCTCAACGTGGGAAAATGACAGCTCGCTAGGGAGGTTTGTGGGGAAAGGGGTCAGAGACCAAATATAAAGAAGACTTAAAGATGGAGGAACTGCCAGAGTCATCTTTAAAAGCAGCCAACTGGGGTAAAGTTCAGTGGGAGACTGCTCATCCAACACACACAGTTCTGGAGCCAGGGCCCTGTGCTGAAGTTGATTTATTTGTTTATTTTTGGATTTCTTTTTCTTTTCTTTTTTTATTTTGTGAGAAAGAACCTTATTGTATACCCTGACTAGCATGAAGCTCACTCTGTAGACCAGGCTTGCCCAAAACTCATAGAGGTCTTCCTGCTGCTGCCTCCCAAGTCCTGGGATTAAAGAATCGGGTCACTTTCTGGAAGTCGATGCTAAGCTGTTAGAGAGAGAGAGAGAGAGAGAGAGAGAGAGAGAGAGAGAGAGAGAGAGACTTTGTGACTCAAATGTATCTGAGATAATAAAATATTTAATCAATGAAAGGACTAAGCTGGGAGTTGTCAATGCAAAGACACATGGAAGGGGACAATGTACAACCAGTGAGTGACCCATGCTTGGGAAGTTTGAGTTTAACTTAGAACTCCCTGGCAGCTGAGACAAGAGAGAGATGAAACGTGATGGGTAATAATGAACTTCGTTGTCTCATAAGAGAAAACAAATCTGTGAGACAGGAAACACAGATATCTCCAACTAAACAATTAGGAGTCGTTTGGGCCTCAGACAGCCCACAGAAAGATTCCATGCTACGGTTTCTCTGCGCATCAGAAGTGTGGTGTGACTTCTATGGCTGTTGTCATGTGCCTGCCTCCGGCTTGAAAGGTCTCAGAGGTTCCCAGAGCCCCTCTCTCCTTTGTGTTGTGAACACTGTGGGCCCCTAAGTTCTGAAACCCTCCCTGTTCCTCAATTCTCAACCTCCTCCTGGAATGGCTTGTAGAAGGGTTGGGTCCTTATGTGGCACTCAGAGGGCAGGGGATGGTAGAGAAGGCTTCTCGCTCAGTCCACCTCAGCAGGTGACACTGACCCCAGTCTTTCTTCTGTGGCTCCTGCTTTTTTTTGAATAGGCCTTGGGAGGTACGGGTTAGCCAGGGTTCCTGTGGACTCTGTCATTTTCTTCTGACCCTCTATCCTGGGGTCCTGTTACTAGGCTGTCTCTGCTTTTTTAGCTCTTTGATTACTTGAAAAAGGAATTGCTGCATCCGAGCCTCTCGGTGTTCAGTCTCTAGGTATCTTCTGTCTCTTGAGCACATGCGACCAGATGCACCCCTAATTGCTGTGCACTCTTTGAACCTCACAATCCCAGGAGTAGCCCTCCCTGTCAGAACATGCATTCTGATTTCTGAATGTGGCCCTGCAATGTAGGACCCAAATCAAAAAGTGAACTAGGAAGAACTTTCCTGGTTCAAGCAAAACCACACTCAGAAGTCTGCCATTTGTCACATGTGTGGTGGAGTCAGAGAATAATGAAGATGTTGCCTTAGCTGGAGAGAGCCTTTTATCCATGATGTACAATGTTAGTACTTATCATGGCTAGCATCATGAGAAAGTGAGGGGTATGTATGTACGCATGCACACATCTAGGCCCTCAAGGAACCTTCTAGCACAGCTCCGGTGAAATCTCTGGGATTTTTTGATTGAGCCACAGCCTCTACCGAGGGTGTTTCATTAGAATCCCTGAATAAACAATGGGCGATTTTACCTGCTTCTAGTTTCTGTTTGCGAACTCAGCCTGTTGAAAGGGGAGGGTAAGGGAAGCTGGCCCAGCACCTGGGAGGAGCAGGCTGTGCTGGAGGCCTAAAGGACTAGTCAGAGTCACCAGAGTGCAAGAAGATTCCTGGGGTAGGTGGGATTTATTTGTTTGTTTTGGTATTTCTTTGGAAAGTGTCAAGAAGAACAGACTTGGGTTTTGAAGGACACAAAAGCAGAGACGGCTGCATGGCTTTATTAGCTGAGCCTTGGGCATGGCTGGGTTTTGGGAAGAGATCTTGTCATGTTAACATTTTTAAAATGTTAGAAAGATGGCCCAGCAAGTAAAAGCTCAGGTTGCAGTGTCAAGCCCTAGATCCTGGGATGGAAGGACAGAACCAGTCCTGACTCTTGTCCTCTGACCTTAGGCCATACACGAATGTATGTCCATAGACTACTTCCAGCTCTTCCAGAGAAGCAGAGTTTGGTTCCCAGCATCCACAAAAGGTGGCACAAAATTACCCAGACTTCTGCCCTCCCCAGGCACCTACACTTGCATACCTGCCCACAAGACACACATAGTTAAAAACAATAAAAACAAGCCCTTTAAAAGCACACGAAGTAATATACCAACACAATCAGGTAGCAAATCTCACTGTAAAGCCACCGAGCACAAGCGCCCTGTACCAATGGCGTCATCGTTACTGTCACAGAAAATGTGCCTCCGGGCTGGGGAGAGGTGTGTGGTCGCAGTGCATGAAGAACAGAGCAGCAGTGTGCTTGCGATACCAGTGCTGGGAGGAAGGGACAGCCTACCCCACTTAGTGATTCCACATCAGTGAGAGACTCCATCTCAGAAACAAGACAGACAAAGCAAAAAAGATGAACAGCATCCTGGAGATTGACACCTAAAGTTAACCTCTACATGCACAAGTACACAAATGAACTTACACACACACAGACACAGACTCACACACACACACACAAACACATACACACACAAACATACATATAAACACATACACACAAACACACATATGCACACAAATACATGTACACACTACACACACACACACACACACACACACACACACACACACACACAATTTGCTTCTAGGGTGAGTAGTAGTATGTGCCTCTAGGGCACATGATAGTGCTCTTCTGGGGTTTCACCAGACCCCATGTTCATGCCCCTTGGTCCTTTGCCTTTACCAACATAATTCCTCTTTGCTCTGTGATAATTGAACTTCAGGCTTTTTTTCCCCTTTTCTAAAGGGTCCTATGACTCACATAGTTTGAAAACCAGTAGTTAGACAAACCACACCACACCACACCAGGCTTTTTGTTGTAGGGATTCGTCTTATTTCTGAGGGCCCCAGGTGACCTGCTGACCTGGGGTGTCTCCAAAGCTAGGTAATAATAGGCCATGCTCTAATCTGAAGAGACTCCACTGTATTTGCAGAGAGCTTTGAAATGTTCTGGGAAAAAAGCTGATCAGATGTGCAAGGTATTATATTCAGGGAGAGAAACCCTCCCATCTCTTTATAAAATGGATTAAGCCAGTTTCTAAGGGCTGCAGTCTGTGTGATCTTAATCCCACTCTTATTCCTGACTGGCCACCTTCCTCTTTGTTTCCCGAAACTTCCTGGCCAGGGCTGGGATGCCTTCTCAGGCAGCCTTCTCCCTGCCAGCACCTGGGGAGAGCTAAGGAAAACTCCTGCCCTTGCCCCCACCTCACACACAGTACATTTCATTCTCACAGGCTTAGATCTGATGGAGGATGTTGTGAGCACTGTGGTAGTTCTGCCATTGTGCACTTAGTAACTCTGACCTGCTGGAGCTGCACATGTGAACGTTGTGGATCACAACCTCAGAAGAGTGGTCAAAGAGAGTTCATAGACATCCACATTCCTGCTAGTCTCTCTAAGCGAAAGTTCATTTAAAGAGACAGAAACAAACGTGGTTCTGTAGAAAAGGGTCATGCCTTCTCTGTTCAGGTGGCCCCACCCATAGACAATAGGCAGACAAAACTTCATTCCCTATTCTCAGAAGATGGGTTCTGAGGAAGGACCAGCCCAGGTACAGGCTGATCGACAACCTATACTGATCAATGTTCTGTAGAGTAAGGGGTGGCCACCCTCATCAACTCCAGTCAAGTTTTGGGACTGCCCCTACCTCAGGACTCAGGTACATCATGTGGGAAAACAAACTAGAAACCTCTGCAGTAGGCCCAAGCCCTGAGCAAGCACCATCACAATACTACTATCATAACTGCTCTAATCACTGCACTGTCCTCACTGCACTACTGTCCCCACTGCACTGTCCCCACTGCACTGTCCTCACTGCACTGTCCTCACTGCATCATCATTACTGCATCATCATCACTGCACTGTCCTCACTGCATCATCATTACTGCATCATCATCACTGCACTGTCCTCACTGCACTACTGTCCCCACTGTACTGTCCTCAGTACACTGTCCTCACTGCACTGTTCCCACTGCACTGTCCTTAGTGCACTGTCCTCACTGCACCATCATCACTGCATTGTCCTCACTGCACTGTCCTCAGTGCACTGTCCTCAGTACACTGTCCCCACTGCACTGTCCCCACTGCACTGTTCCCACTACACTGTCCTCAGTGCACTGTCCTCACTGCATCATCATTACTGCATCATCATCACTGCACTGTCCTCACTGCACTGTTCCCACAGCACTGTCCTCACTGCACTGTTCCCACTGCACTGTCCTCACTGCACTGTCCTCACTCCACCATCATCACTGCATCATCATCACTGCACTGTCCCCACTGCATTACTGTCCCCACTGCACTGTCCTCACTGCACTGTCCTCACTCCACCATCATTACTGCATTATCATCACTGCATCATCATCACTGCACTGTCCTCACTGCACTATCATCACTGTACTAATCATTACTGCACCATCATTGCTGCACTATCAGTTCCCGATGAGGATGTGCTTAGTAACTCTGTGTGCATTTCTGTGTGTAAGGTGGGGCATATACGTGTGGGGGTGTGTGTAGATAGAGATCAGATATAGATATATAGACATCTTCAATACTCAGTGCTTTATTTTTTTGTTTCTCACTGAACCTGAAGCTCACTGGCCAGTGAGCCTCTGAATCCTCCTCTTTACTTCTTCAGTGCTGGGCTTATAGACCTGTGTCAGCAGACCAAGCTCCTGGAGATGGAAACCATATTTTCTCTCATACTTTCATTTTATCAATAGAATCATCTCCTCAGCTCCAAGATGCATTGTGTGAATTTATACTTCCTTAGTTCTATTTACCTTGTTAATGTGTCTGCACTTATTCAAAACTATATTACCTCTGGGACAGGCTCAGGATGCCAACCAACACTTGGGACTTTGAAGATTGCCTAGTCGCAGGGTCAAGTGGGGACCAGAGACGATCGTGAGCTCACCTCATGCCTTATCCATCATTACAGCTTATGCTTCTGTCTTTAAACGCATGGAAACAGATCATGGCTTTCAGCCAAGAAAGTTGATCCCCAACCTTGCAGGCGCTAGTGACGTTTGTTTACCCTTCAAAACTCATTTCCTTGCTTCCTTCTCCTTGAAGCCTTCCTGAATACCCTAGAAACTGGCATTTGTTTTCTCCCAAGGGTGGTCTCTGGGCTGGGTATGCATTTCCATTTCTGAACTTATCACAGGGCACCATAGCCTTCTTTTTCCTCTCTGATTTCCCTTGCTGACTGTGGTCATAAAGCCTTGACAAAACCTTATGGAATTGAATGACTGAGTTGTTTACTGGCTGAAGTAGTAGCTTGAGTGACGTCAGCCACAGCAAATGTGTAATGTCCTTGAACTACAATGATATTCAGTCCCTGGCACCAAAGATGGCTGTATCTGGCTTTCTCATGAGACCCCCATACATTGAAGATCTTCCTCAAGTTCTCCCTTCTCTTCAGGGTCTGACCAAGTTCATTTGTGTAAGTTCGTCTCCATATTTATTTCTCTAGAACCTGTGTTCTTTCCTGCCTTTCCTTCCTACCGGCTTAGCTAGGACCCTTGAGAGACACACGGGATGGCAATGTTCCAAAGGAACTAGATGGGTCTGGGTCTGTTTCCTGGAGGTGCCTTAGTTCGTGAATACATTTGTCTACGTCACCACCAGCTATCAGCTCTGTGGGGAGAGTGCAAGTTGAATTCTTGGAAGGAGCTGTATAGTATCTGATCTGTCCCTTGTCCCTGAAGACAGTGAGTCCTGGTACACTCCCCCCACACACAGTGAGAGAGAGAGAGAGAGAGAGAGAGAGAGAGAGAGAGAGAGAGAGAGAGAGAGAGAGAGAGAGAGATTTATTTTACCAGAAGAATATGTAATACTTCAAAAGAGCTTGCTGTATTCCCCTGTAGTCACCAAATGGCTGGCAAAATGTGTAACTTCCTCCACAAGGCCCACCTGAGAAGAGAGGGTCTGACTGCTGTCACCACAGCAACCAGTGTGTAGGCCATCTGGCCAAATGGAAGCATCTCCTCTTTCTGCTCACCCCCTGCCTCACTCACCCCTTGGCGTACTGAGTGATTTAGTTCTTGCATCAGGCAGGCAAGTGCATTAATTTTGTCACCACTGAGACAAAATAACCAGTCTAAACAGTTTAAGGGGAGGAAAGTTTACCCTGGCTCATGGTTAGTTCTGGTGCTTCTGGGCCTGAGGTTAGGCAGAGTGTCATGGCAGGAGGGTATGTTGGAACAAGAAGCAGAGAGAGACATCCTCTATCAGGAGCTGGTTTCTTCTAGTTCGGCCCCCTTTCCCTAATGGTTTCACTACCTCTCAAAATAGTGCCTCCAGCTGTGGATAAAGTATTTGTTTCATGAGTGTGTGAGTGTCACTTCTAACAGATCCTAGCAGACATAAAGCTTGCTTGGCCTGCATGTTTGGTTGGGATGAGGAGTTCAGTCGTCATGGTAGCCATGCCTTCAGCATCTCCTGTGACTGATGGCTAGAGATGGGGTTCTATATCTGCCCTTGCCTCTGTCATACTTGCTCAATTCATAATGCCCTAGCTGCGAGGGTTCTTGGTAAAAGGAGGAGACTAAAGATCAATGGGACTGCTTGTGTGGGACTAATTAATTAATTGCACATGGGTCTGCAAAGAACTGGTTGGGGAGGTACTCTCAGCTCTGCCCTTAGGTAACTGACATGCGTGCAGAGGATGGGAGGGCTGGGCCAAGAACCAAGAAGATCCTGCAGGAAGGGGAACGAAGCTGGGTACAGAATACTTCAACCATTCAATTGTCTTCCATTGTGTAGAAGAAGAGAATGAAGAAGAGGATGAAGGGAGAAGGAGGAGGTGGAGGAGGAGGGAGACGAGGAGGAATAGGAGAAGCAGCAGCAGCAGCACAGCTTGAGGTTCTTCCACTCTCCCTGTGTCTGCTCAAACATCAAAGTGATGGCTTTACTCCTATGTGCTGTGCCTTGGCTGTAAGATGTATTTCTCCAGTACTGAGACACAGCATCCACCTGAGAGTCCACAGAACCTGTGGTTTTGAGAGATTATGCCAGTTACCCAGGAGTGTTACACCAAGTGTGGCCCTCCATGCTGCCCTAGCTGTCCTGGAACTCACTATGTAGACCAGATTGTCCTTGAACTCCCAGATAACTGCTTGCTGCTGCTTTCTGAGTGTGGTGTGCACCATCACACTCCATTCTGTTCTCTTGTATTAATGGCCAAGTACTGCCGGCTGCAGAATGCAGCCTGGGGCAAGGAAAGTGATCCTGTCAACACAAGCTTTTGTCCTTACAAGTGTGTGTGTGTGTGTGTGTGTGTGAGAGAGAGAGAGAGAGAGAGAGAGAGAGAGAAGGGAGGGAGGGGAAGGAGGAGGCAGAGGAAGGCAAAGGAGGAGAAGGAAGAAGAAGAAGAAGAAGAAGAAGAAGAAGAAGAAGAAGAAGAAGAAGAAGAAGAAGAAGAAGAAGAAGAAGAAGAAGAAGAAGAAAAAGAAGAAGAAGAAGAAGAAGAAAGGGAATTTGATTCCCATTCTTGCTTGCTCTTCTGGCTTTGGGTGCTAGTCTTACGAGAAGGCCATAGGAAAGTGGGAGGATGTCAGCACTCCCCTGCCTCAGAGCAAGCCTAGGCAGCTTCAGACAAGGAGAAGGACCCACAGAGCAGGTGATGGCCCACTGAGCAGGAGAGAAGTGAGTTGATAGGCAATAAGCTTGGTCCTCCTGTGTCCTGGGAGTAGCATGAGAGCCATGTGCAGTGGGAGCTGCAGCTATGTGTACAGGAATGACCCAAACAAACAAACGAGCCGCTCAGTGCAGCTCCCACTTGTTATCCTTCAGTTCTGCTCTTCAGAAGTCGCCTTCAAATCATAGCGCTCCTCTCTCTCTCTCTCTCTCTCTCTCTCTCTCTCTCTCTCTCTCTCTCTCTCTCTCCTTCCCTCCCTCCCATCCCCCCTCCAATTTCCTCAGGCTGACTACCTTCCTTGCCTCCCAGTCTCTCCATCCCATTCATCATGGCCTCCTCCCAGGGACCCAGACCTCCTGTCTCATTCTCAAGATCATCCATCTGATTTGTATTTGTGTCGCCCAGACAGCTCTGGAGAATGTTTTTTTCCCCCAAGATTTTAATTTAATCTTAAATTCATAGTTCCTCTTACTATCTGGGGCTACATAGTGGGCCAATAACTTTGTCTACCAAATTAAGAAGAGAGTGAGGTGGCTGCCTCAGCCTTAAAAAAATCCAAGCAGGTTATCAGGGAAGAGAGCCACAAGGCCTTAGAGAAACTAGAGAAGCCTTGGGTGGGGTTCTCAGGTCAGGAACAATACTAGGAGCAGACTCACATCAAATGCCATTCTTATCATTACCCACATGCGTTCCTGAGCTCAGACACTGCTTATCTAAGAGGCTTCTCTCTTCCTGGTTGGCTGGGAGGAGGGCAGGCCACCTGGGAGAGATCAGTATGGCCATGAGACCTTGCTGAGCAAGCATTTGTTTCTTGGGCTTTGGGGAAGGCTTCAAAGCTCTGGTCACTTTGATAAAAGCTGCCTTGAACATGTCCTTTATACAGAAGACAAGGAATGAGTTTTAGCTTTTTCAGATACGAAATTACAAAAGATGAGCCAAGTTACACCTTCCAGGTTGCCCAGTAAGACAGGTCAGCTGTTGAAACTCCCGGAACAAAGGATGCCAAGGATCTCAAGATTCCCAGAACTGTACTAGTCAATATAATGGCCACTAGTCACTGTGGTTATTAATTAATTAAATAGAGAGGATCGCATGCTGCCCAGGCTGTCTTTTAGCTTTACTACCTAATCAAGAATAGCCTTAAACTTCCTGATGATGCTCGCTCCACCTCCCAAATGTGCTGGTACACCCAGCTGGATGATGTACCGGAGTCCAAACACAGGGAGTCCTGTAAGCTAGGCAAGAACTTTGCCCATGGCTAAATTTATATCAAACATTTGGTTTCTTAGTGGCACTAAGGTATAAGTGCTCAAATGCCATATCATGTCACACAGTGCAAACTAGACACCATCATGGGATATTTCTAGTGGTCAGTGCTGATTGGCAGCTTGTGCTCCGCTCTCTGGCAGCTCTCTAGCTGTGTACCCATGAGTTCCTACTCCTCAGGCTGGGAGCTATTCATTTCTATAAGATGCCACTTAACAGGGCCTACCCAGGACAGGGATGCTCCAACAAAGTGTAGATGTTTGGTAACAGGTTTCATGTCTCAGGAAAGATCCCAGAGGAAGTAGAAGGTACTTCATTCATTGCAGGGTAAACTCTCTGCCCATTCTCCAGAGAAGATCATCAAGTTTATTCAGTCCTCTGGGGAGCAGCTCCATTATGGTTGGACCTGGTGCTGCCTGTCCTGGCTAGGACTATGTTCTCCAACCAATACATCTCTGGAGGCTAAAATCTTACACTCTTGATAGCATGTAGGAGAGGGACACCACACCCTCCCTTGTTGGGTCACTGTGCCTCCCAGAGACAGGGACACTGAAACCCAAGTTTACTTGGAAGTGTCTTGCTGGAGCCAGGCACTGATGAAATCAGGCAAGGGGCTCCTGATGTAAAGTCCACAATTAGTTGAAACAGAGTTTTCCAGCCAGACTCTGCTCTATCCAGCAGCCTTGCCAATCTGATCCAACCAATGGGAGAAAGCACTCTGGGCTTCATCTGGGCCATCCCATCCTGAATTAGGACCTTTTTATGGAGAGCTTGGGGCAAAGGCCCCAGTCAAGAATGACCAGTGTCTTTAGATCTTGACCATGCTGTTTTACTGCTTGGACTTGGCCAGATGGATGGGTGGGTTTTCAGCCCTTTCCTCTTTGAGCCATGTCTGGATGACCCTGGAAGACTGTATGAAGCACAGGAGGATGGAGCACTCATTGGGCCTGCCTTCCAGGGCACTCATCAAATCTGCCCACTTCCCTCCTGCAAGGATGAAAATGAACTTGTCATAGTCCTGAATGGACACATTTTAGGGCTGATTCAGAACCTTCTAGAGCAAATGTTAATGGGAGCCAAGTGAAACTGTGGCAGGAAGAGGAACAGAAGAGAGCTGACTTCCTGAGATGAAACTTAAGAGTACAGTTTGAGCAGAAATACTTACTTGGGCGGTTCCTTCTGCTTCAGAAAATAACAGAATAAAAGTCACACGGTCATTGCGGAATCATTAAAGATGGCAGCTTGAGGCAGCCTGTTCGCCTCTCAGACTGCTGCACAGCCATGGACAATGACTGTGTTTCTTGGTTATGAAGCAAGGGACAAAGAAATTCGGGGGAACACAGAGGAGGGAGAGTTACTCATCAATATTGTTCCCCTTTCTCCTTTGTATGACCTCATAGCATCTAAAGACAAGAATCTGGCTGTGATCTCTATGTTCAAGTTAGACCAGAGTGGGGGAGTTATTTAAGATGAAGACTTTGCAGTTCATTGCTTTAGAAGAGGGAGGATGGAGATAAAAGGAGGAAGAGAGGGGGTTTTACCTGGGTTGGCAGGAATCAAGCAATACCAAACAGTGTTAAATCAGGAAGGGACTGTATGTGCTCTCTCTCTCTCTCTCTCTCTCTCTCTCTCTCTCTCTCTCTCTCTCTCTCTCTTTCTCTCCTTCTCTCTTCCTTCTCTCTCCCTCTCTCTTCTCTCTCCCTCTCTCTCTCTTCCTTAACCTCAATCCAATTGCATCTTCAGCCCAGGGATCTTTCTTTCTGCAGATACTCCTGGTCTTTCAAATTTCTTTACTTATAGATGTTCTATGATTTACGATGGCATCACCTAGACAAACCCATCAGCAGTTGGCAACATCTTAGACGCACTCACACAGAACATACCTAACTACACAAATGCCCCTATTTGATAGCACAACATCCAGCAAGGGCATCTACCCTGCCACTATGACATAATGTTCTCCCTGGCATAGCAACAAGGAGCTGCAGCCTTCAGCCTTCAGGCTGGACCTGACTACTCAGTCTTGGCATTGGTGTTCCCTCAGGACCATACTGTGACAGTGAATTGTGTGGTGGCTGCCACTGCTTAGTACGATATTATGCTGTGTGTGTGTGTGTGTGTGTGTGTGTGTGTCAGGGGGTGTTTTTCTGTCCTTCCACAAATGCATGGGTTCCAACTATTTTTCTGCCTCAGTCTCCCAGGCTATTGGACCTACTGGCTCATACTTCTGTGTCCAGATTATCTGCTATGTATTTCTATCTTGAGAAAAGGCCAGAACTCAAAACTCAAATTGTTCATGGCTTTGTAAAGCTATAAGCTTAACCATCCTTAAGTCCTTTCTGAAGAAGCAGAACCCATTGCTCCCTTCATTCCAGTTGTATCTTAGGCAACAGCACACAGTCTTGGGCTTCTTCTAACCAACCTCCCTCTGCCTGAGCTCCATGGGGCTTCTGAGTACCCAGCCTGCAAAGCACAGATCTAACACAACTCCTAACGCACCAGTGAGGAAACGGGATGGAAAGGAAGCATAGTATCTGCTCCCTGTTTCTCACCAGCAACTCCAGTTCTGAATTCCTTCTGAGGTCAAGGCTGATAGGGGTGATTTCACGTGTGATGGGTTGAGTGTACACCTTTGTCTCGGGGGCAAAGAGAGCAGATGCAAATAACAGCCTTCGTAGAAAGCCATCACCAGTGTAGACAGCCAGAGCAAATCGGTTGCATACCTTAATTCCCCACTTGCATTCCTTACCCACAACAGGCATTGCTAATCAATCTGGACACCAATTGTGGCATCTTTTCCTGCTGAGCCTAGATACAGCCTCAAAACTACCATCAACACAACCTCTAAGGTGACATCATTAGTTCACTGAGAGCTGGTTCTCAAAATGATCTTTGTTCTTCCCAGTTTGGGGCCGTTCCAGTTGTCATTACTTGGCACCAGGGCTTCATGGGTTCTCAGCCTGTGCGTCAGGAAAGAAATCTGTTCCTTTTCTGCTTCAAGCAGGAGTCCATCTGTAAAGGCAATGCCAAGGGAACTTGGAGGTAGATGAAGATAGCGGGTGTCATGGTATTATGGGCAGAGCTTGATCTCTTGAGAATGTCTGCTGTGGTATTCCAGCATGTGAAGAAGAGGGCTTCATAACCTCCAGAGGTGGCTGGCTGGAAGTCTGTCCCTCACTCCTTCCATCTTCCTACCCAGGCACCTAGAAGAGCTTCCTTTTGCATGACCCACTCCCTTCACAGCTGTACACCAGTGGTGCTTGGAGAGCAGAAAACAGAGAAAGATGGATCTCCACTATCCTTGCTCATCCCATCTTTATAACACTTCAAGGGGTCTATCTCCACAGAGTGCAGACACCAGAGTATCACAGAATTTGGAGCTGTGGAAGCCTTTGATAAAACATGTTGGCTCTTGCCATTTTATTGATGCAAATAACTGAAGCCCAGAGGGGCATAGCGCCCATGGGATTGAGTATGTACCAGTTGTCCAAAATTGGAAGTATTGACAAAACACAGGATAACTATAAGTGATTAATGAAGGTATGGGTGTGTGGAGCTCATTGTCATAGCAGGCTTGTCTGACTTCCTGGATTGTCACTAGAGATGGTTATCTGGCCTCCTGAGGATCCCATTTTTTAGGTTGTTTATCTTAGATAAAGGGTTCTGCAGGTTGTGGGGCAGAATATGTTTTGAAGTGAGGCTCACAAGGAGAAGGCTTATGAGGGGTTCAATATAAGCCACACACATTCAACTGCTTTCCTCACACAGGAGGTGTGCATTGTAACATCTGGCACACATACGCCAGTGGCCCCATGAGGTCCCAAAGCCTGGGGCCTACTCCACTCTGTGTCTCCTGCCCATGGCATGACTGTGCCCTCTCTCCTTCGTCCTGCTCTAGATGTCCCTCTGTATTTATAGGTAAATAGCAACAGTGAACGGTTCCTGCCCCCCCCCCCCAACTCCCTCCAGAGTGGATCTCAACACAATTTTTAACATACTATATAGAAATAAATCATGGAGGAAAAGTCTGGATTTAGGGCCATTTACAATGCTAATTCTTGTTTCCCCCCAGTGTTAGGAACACATTTTAAATACATTGGTTTTAGATAGTTGCACATATCATGTAAGGCTTACCAACCATGTTTGCTCTGTACCCCAACCCCAACCCTGTTAGACACCATCTTCCCCTCCACACAAATCTCTCTCCCTCCCACCCCCTCCCTCTCTCTCTCAGGTTTATGAATATTCCTGTTGCTTTGCAACCCACTGAGATTAACCAGAGCTGTCTGCATGAAGGTGCCTTTGGGACTATCTGTTGAAGTGGGTGGGCTTGGCCGTGGGAACACCATAAAGACAGCAGTTCCCTGTTTCCCAGGGTCTGTCAAGAGTCAATAGTAAAAGATATGGTACCATAAGCCCCTCCCTCTTTCTTGACTGTGTGGTCCCGTGTGGACCTCCTTCAGGCAACTAGAGTTGTTGTATGCTAATATTTATAACAGTTGTACTGAGCATGAAGAATAGCCCACCAATGCTGCCTACTGTGTCGGTTGGCTGGTTTGGGGGTAGGCTCTTCCCTAGCTCAGGCTGACCTCACATTTATAACCTGACCTCTATCTCTCAAGAGCAGAAGGTGCAGGTATGAGTCACCATGGTTGGCTCTTGGTTTGTTTGTTTATGTTTATTTTTGTTTTTTATTTGTTTAACATGGGTTTTTTTTTTTCCCTATAGAGCCAAGGCCAACCACAAACTTGACATTCTCCTGCCTCAGCCTACTAAGCGCTGGGCTTACAGGTGTGTGTCACCAGGCCTGGCATACCAAGCAGCTCCTGTATTTTAACTATTTCAATAACCTTTGCTTTGAACAGGACATGTGTGCTGGAAGTTGTCTATTCTATTGTGAAGAAGGTCCTCTGGTCCCTGAGACTCAATGGTAGCTATCAAATTACCTTAGGTCTTTTTCAAGGGCCTTTCTGGGCCAGGTCCCCATGTGCAACCTGATTTGGGAGTAGAAGAGGAAGGGGTCTGATTTTGTGTGCTTTGCCCTTGGCAGGGGTGGGGATTTCTTGGCAGGAGTGGAGGATGGGTATCTGTTTTCTCTCCAGGTCAGAGGTGAGTTTGTCCCCTTAAGGGTAGCTGAAACATGCTAGCCAGAGGGTACAGCCTCAACTGCACCACCAGGTAGTTAGAGGTGTGGTTACCAAATGTCTTAGTATCTCTGAGGTAAGACATTATGGCTGTAATGAGTCCTAGGATCCTGGCCTTAATTCCCCTGAGAACAGGGCACAGGGGTCTGATTCAGACTTCTGGCCCTGACTTCCCATCCTCCAACAGCCACAGGTGATCCTCCCTTCCCTCCCTTCCCTCCCTCCAGCCTCAGATAGCAGCACTTTATCAAAATGCAGTCTCAATGCAGATGATTGATCACCCCTGCAGTCTTAAAGACCTTTAAAGTAGGAGAATGGTGAGTTCAAGGCCAACCTGGGCTCCATTTTGAAAAGAGGGTGGAGTGAGGAGATAGCTTAGCCAGTAAAGCAAGAGGACCTGAGTGTAGTGTAATCCCCAGAACCGACATGAAGAAGCTAAGCAGGATGGTGCACACTTGTATTCCTGAAAAGGCAGATCCTTGGGCTTGGTGGCAGGTAGCAAGCCTAGCTAAATTGGCGATTCCAGGTCAGTGAGAGATCTTGTCTCAGAAATCAAGGTGGCAGCTGGAGAGACGGTTTGGCCACTGAGAGCACTTGCTTGTCTTGCAGAGGAACCCAGGCTCAGATACTAGAACTCACACAGGCTTCGCAACGCTCCAGAACTTCAGTTCCAAGGAATGTTCTGACCTCCGTGGCACCAGGCACACATGTGGTGCACAGACATACGTGCAAACAAAACACTCAATCACATGAAAATAAAATAAACACACCTAAAACTCAAAACAAGGTGGGGAATAGTTCAAAAGGCAACCAGCGTTCATCTTGGAGCTGCACATACACATGCATACTTATGCACCTGTACACAAATGAACACACACATATGTACAACACACACATACACACACATACTCACTCACTCATAAGTGCAAATATATGCAAAGTTTGAAATTCCCCAAAGTTTACTTCAGCAGTATCTGTGGCTGGAATTATCTACACGTTCCCAAGGACAAAGCTGAGACAATCCTGGTTGTCCTGAGTCCCCAGTACTCAGCATCTGCCCCCACATCCCTGAAAGCCAACTGCAGCTTTCTAAGACAAGGGCTCCCATTTTGAATGCTGGCAAACTGAGGCTCAAAGAGATAAGTCACTCAAGTACTAGGTATTGGGTGGCTGAGCCAAGATCAGAAGCCCAGAGTCCTGAGGTGCCCCCAGTTGGCACAGCTGTGGTTCTGTTTCACATGAGAAGAGCCCGCTCAGCCTGCTTGGGAATCAGGTTGCTGAGAAGCACTCAGGAGAATCCTGAGGGAAACAAAATGAAGGTATCACCTTGTCTGTGCACCTTCCCTCCTTCCCAGATTCTTGATGACTTCCCTTGGGTCATAGCTTTTCTGAAAGTGTCATTCATCTGAAGAGCCAACCCTGAGGACATTTGGACTCAGGCAGTTCCACGAGCATGCTGACATCCACACACACATCAGCCTGATGTCATGGGTCCCCTACCAGTGCGCGCACGCGCGTGCACGCGCGTGTGTGTGTATGTGTGTGTGTGTGTGTGTGCGGTGCACATGCCAGCTAGCCCAGGGATCTACATGTCTCTGCTTCCCTAGCCCTGGGCTCACTGTATGTCACCACACGGCTTTTGAGTTTTGTTTGACTTGGGTTCTGGAGGTGGGAGCAGGCTTCTCACAGATGGAACTGGCTCCCCAACCTTGGCATTTCATTTTGCAGTAGAAACCTAACTCCCGTGCTCAGTTAGGAGATGAAGACACGGATGCTTACCCCACGGCCTGATTCCAATCTTGAAGCTTGTGTTTATGTCACCAGCTGAGATGGGACACACTGTCACCACAGGGAGCTGAGAGAGCATGGGGGTGGGAGCTCTGCTGAAGTTCTGCGGCATCACAGCAGAGAAGGAAGGGCGTGAGGCACGAGACTGATACTGGGATGCTGGGACTCCCGAGATAGCCTTTCTATTCTTGGTTCTGCAGTGAACTTACTGTGTGCCCTTGGGCAGATCAGTTCCTCTCTCTAACACTCAGCTTCCTCATTTTCTACAACCAAATGCCGAATCAAGGTTTTCTCTTTCAGGCCGGAAGAGCGCATTGCTCTGGCTGGGGTACCGGCGTGTGTGAAGAAAGAGGAGTCTTGGTTTCATTTCGTAACCCGGGCCCCTCAGTGCTTCCCAGCTGGGGCTGGGAACTGGACCAACATCCATTGACAAATGAAGGTGAGTTTCAGAGAGGCAGCTGGCAGCCTGGGCGGTCACAGAACTCTGACGGAAGGACAGTGCTGGGGAAACCCCAGCTTCTGCAGCAGAGGCTCTGATTGGTGCACAGCCTCTGTGCTTCCTTCTGACCAAGGTCTCCAGCCTTCACCAGCTCCCACGTCCTTAGCTGCTGGTTTTGATCAATGGCGATAATATAAACAACACATAAGTCCGTTTGCTGGCAATCTCCGTCATTTGTGGCATTTAATTAGCATAATTGACCCAAACTGGAACTTTCCTTTCCACCTGAATTTAAAAATACATCCCACTAACCCCTAGTACATCTAAGGAAAATTTCTTCTTTTTTTAATGAGGCTTTAACTAAAGCCCAATATCAAAACACTATATAATACTTTTATCTCATCGAAGACATTTGATGCTTATTAAAATATTACTGCTTTAAGGCTTATTTTGATTTTTTTTTTTTTTTTTTGCCCAAGAGTGTGTGCAGAGAGTCTCACTACTCAGATAATAACAAAGAAACCTTAAACATGAAAAAAAAAAAAAAAACACACATGAAAGGTAATATGTTCCCCATTAGTTCCAGTATCATTTCCCCAGGATTACTGCTTTCCAAATATAGCATTAGCTTAAAAATAAAAGGCCGTTTACAGTAATGGGACACTTGGTACTACTTTGGAGCACGTGGGCTCTCCAAGGGCCTTGTACAACGGCTTCATTAAGCGGGAACTGCGGGGGAGAAAGGCTAGGCTTAAAAAAAAAAGCATCCCAGCATGTCTCCTCAAAGGCCCCCCAGATAGGCCACCTACCCTGACCCAAGGCCCGTGTCTAACAAGCTCTAATTCTGCTTTCAGAACTGCTCTTTCACGCGTTGTTTCTTCCAGAGATGAAAACATTTTCGAAGCTGACAAGCATCAATTGGGTGCCACCCGGGAAGAGAAGCCGCGGTCTGAAGCTCTGCTTTCTGGCGCCGCCAGAACATGGGACTGCCACCCATACCCGATGGGTCGTCCTGGGTTTGGGAGGTCTCTTTTTATCCCGAGAGCCAGCAAGTCTAGGAGCAGTTACAAGAGCAGAGAGCCTACTAGCTTGTCTTGGTGGACATGGACCAGCGATTGCTTGGCTTTTAGGTATGGTCCAAGCCTGTCTACGGCTGGATGACCTAAGTTATCCAGGGACAGAGTAGTCATGTACACTGAAGGACCCTCTCGAATGGCAGCTAGGGCCACTTTGATTTTCTCCCATGGGCTGGCCTGGGTCAAGTGCCCACTGGAAACTAACTGCCAGTCAGCTGAGGGCCCCGAAGAGACTCACATTGAGCATTTGTTGTTTTGGTCCAGCAATGCAGGCCCCTTCTGATTTGGGGAGCCAGCCTCCTGGCATTCACTAAATGCCCTGTTTTGAGAAGTTCCACAGAGTGAGGGAGCAAATGTCTAGCCTGAAGGGAGTGGCATGCTGCCCCGGGTTTCCCATCCCCATCCGGAATGCACTCTTACCTTAGCCATCAGCGGGGAGGGGGAGGTCCCGAGGCTACAAAGGCATAGCAGAGTAACAAGAATTAACCTTTACTACTCCAGGTTTGCCGTTCTCCCCAAGATGGCACCATGTATTGGGCATTGGGCAGGGATCACTCCACTAGGCCTGCCTTTGTCCCAAGGGGCAGTTGGTTGGAATGGGAATGGTGTCATTAACCCCATTTGAGGGAGCAACCACCTAACTGTCATCAGCTTTGGACTTCATTGACTGTGTTCCGTTACTGTTGAGTACTCTTGTCCTTGAGGTACAAGTGGGTAATTTCTCGTGTTCCTGCCTCTGTGACGGGGACCAAGCAGGCATGTCTCCCGTGTTTAGTTAACTGCTCCCACGTCTGGAATTCTCTGCTCGACAGGTTCTAGCCAGGTGTCACATGGCTTTATTCTGTCCGTGGTCCTTCTGAGATCGATGACTCCTGGCCAATCCAAGTGTGAGTGACTTGTAGGAAGGGCACTGGGGTGAGCTGAGGTTGACTAAGAGCCACCTGCAGAGGCTCCAGTGGCTAAGTGTATCGCTGTAGGCTACTGGGCTAGAGCCCCAAGTGCTGGACCATGTCACCTGTGAGTGGCTCACAGTCCCGTGGCGTCAACTGGATCAAAGTCTCTCATAAGATAGAAGATGGAATTTGCCCTTGGTCACAGTGCTTGATTCGAAACCCCTGCTTTTTATAGGGTTACTGTTTCTTGGGTGATGACGATTGACATCCTGGAGACTGCTCTTGGCACAAGTGTGGGCTAAGTCCTCTGCCCCAGAAGACCTACAGTGCAGCCCCGGGCAGGATTCCTCCAGGGCTCACACAGTTTAAATGTTTCAGACTGGGATAATTGCAAAAGGAATTTTCACCTACAGAAGAGGGAAGAGAGAAGAGAGGCAAAGAGGGAAACTATGCCCAAGGTCTAGAAACAGGGCAGTAGACCTGAGTTTGGACAGCATCTGACTCCTGGTCGCATCTAGCCCTACCAGTTGCCCAGTGTGAAGATTGGGTCATTGGGTTTGTTTATTTGTTTCTTTTGTTTTGTTTTGTTTTTTTGCTTTTTTTGTTTGTTTTGTCAACTAGACACATCAGTTCTTGAGAACATGACTCCATCAGACAGGCTTATAGGCAAGTTCATGGGGCAGTCTCTTTATCAGTGATCTCTACGGGAGGGCCCGAACCACTGGAGTGGTGTCACCCTGGGCAGATGGTACTGGGTCGTATAAGAAAGCAGGTCAGCCAAGCTAGCCAGTGAGCCCTGTAAACAGCATTCTACTACGGTTCTTACTACAGTTCCTGCCTTACGTTCCTGCCTCGGCTTCCCCGACTGATGGTCTCTCAGTCAACTAAACACTCTGCTACAGAAACGACTCTTGGTTGTGCTATTTATCAGAGCAGTGTGATGAAAGTGAGGCCCAGGGGAGCCTGTGAGCTGAAACTGGAGCCTGTAAGGAGCAGAAACAGCTTTCAGGGAGACGGCAGGAAGAACCGGCAGGGGGACAGGGAGCCAGCAAACTGGCAATGTGGGCAACAGAACACAGCGAGAAAGTAGACAGCGTCCCCAAGCCTTTCCCGAGGATGAGAGGTTTCGGGGAATTCATCGCAGAAGCAGGTTCCGAGGAGGTAAGAGAGCCGAGGCTCAGTGACTGGGAGAAAGAGGTGGCTTCCTGCCACATGCATGTCAGCGCTGACCTAAAGTGTGCATAAAGGACAGTGACATGCTACCTCTGCTTCCGCCTGTCCATGCCTGGACACTGTAGCTCACACAGGCTCACCTGGTGCTGATTCTATAGCTTCTGGGGTCTGTTCTATGGGACCCATCGAGGTCTCGCAGACACCGAGAAGGGAGGATTGGCTTGGCTCCATCACTATGGGGCCGGACCAGACACAACAGAAGGGCAAAGGTCCACAGGTCCTCTGAGGAGACTCTGGCCTCTGTCATTTCAAACAGCCCCTCTGTACAGGACTGAAGACACTGCGCTCTCCTAGTCACGCTGATTCCAACCGTGTACGAGGAAGGATGACGGGGGAGCAGAGGGTATAGGTCAGGGAGTAAGATAGTAAAATCCACAGGCTATGCCTTTCGATGGGAACCCTGGCGTTGGGGTGGTGAGGGAGGGTAGGTGACCATGGTGGGTATATACCAGGCCGAAGGAGCCAGTCAGAGCAGGAGACCCTAAGTTTAAATCCTACCAGGACCCTTTCTAGCCCAGCCAGCCTTGAACCAAGGGTTCTGGGCAGCCGGTGGCAGGGTCAGCCTTCCTATATCTACATAGTGTGTCCTCCTCCACAGCTGTGTGTAATCTGGTCCATCAGTGTGAACGCTTTGGTGTTTTGTTTTTTGAACCCGTCCTACATCAAATATACCCACTCCTCTCTAGGGAGAAAGTCCCGGCCACTGTGCTGCAGACGAGGGGGACATTTGATTGTCTAGAACACATCAAACAGCCCAGGTCTCCCTTGTAAAAGTTTTACAAGAAAATCATTGAAGATCCGCTGAGCCGGCCTTTTCCTCTGCTCTTCCTCAGATTCCATCGCTGAGCTGCTGATGCCCTCACCACACTCTGGTGCTGGCCTGCAAGAGCGCTGGGCTGGTGTGCGTGCAGAGGCAGAAACCTCGGCCCCTGGATCGTTAGGCTTGCAGGCCACGGCTGTGGGATCTGGTGAGTTGGACATATTTTATTTAACCAACTTAGTAAAAGGTAATATTCAGCAGCTGTGATCTATAGCAGAATTACAATTTTCAGGTCAAGGAGGGATTTTGATATTAGGAGGTTGGGCAGAATTGCTATGAAATCTCATGAGCTGTCTTTAAAAATAAATGAGAAAATAGGTTATCCAAGAGTCATTGTAAGGGGAAAATCAATAGGCGGTGTCTATTCACTTGGGCTATCAAAATCCTTGAAATTTGAACAAAAGTTTCACGTTTAGTGTACTGGAGGTTTTGAAATCTCGGCACTGGAGCTCCGCGGTGCCGCACATCCAAATGAGGCTGGCCCTTGTGAAACCTCGGCCCCTCCTAAGATGGGGGAGGATCTTGGTAACCGAAGGAGCCTGTGGAGAAAGACTCCTGTAGAGGACTCTGTCACCTCCGCTGCAGGCTGCTCCCTGCACTTGCAAGTGTGCCCCCTACCCTGCCTCTTGCCTCACACAATTCACCACCCACACCTTGGATGGGGACAACCTCCCCGTGGTGACATTTTACCTGCTTTAGGTTGTCTGAAATGACAGAGTGTCCCTCCCTCCCACCATGCGCCATTCTCAACCAGGAAACAAAAATGGAGAAATTATGTATGTGTGCATGTATGTATGTATGTATGTATGTATGTATGTATGTATGTATGTATGTTTGTATGTATGTATGTATGTATGTATGTATGTATGTTTGTATGTTTGTATGTATGTATGTATGTATGTATGTTTGTATATATGGCATGTTTTGGCTCAAACATCTATACATACACTTTTTTTGTTTGTTTTTTTGTTTTTTGTTTTGGAGAAAGGGTGTCTTGGTGTAGCTCTGGCTGCCCTGGAACTCACTCTGTAGACCAGGCTAGCCTTGAATTCAGAGCTCTGCCTGCCTCTGCTTGCCGAGCTCTGGGATCAGAGGTGCGTACTGCCATTCCCAGCTATAAATAAAAACTTTAATTAAAAGAGAAAAAATTCTTAGCCAGGCTAAGGCACAGAAATTTCTTTGAGTCCAGAGATGCTGAAAGCCTGTCTGTACAAAATGGGGGACCGTGCCTCATGGGCTGACAAAGAGGGCCGGGGTGGGGGTGGGGTAGCTCCATTGGTAAAATGCTTACCTTGCAAACTGGAGTTTGCTTGGGAGGCGGAGACAGGCAGATCCCTGGAGCTCACTGGGCCAGCTAGGCTAGTACATCTGGTGAGCTCCAGGCTAACCAGGGACTCAGTCTTAGTAAGGTGGCTTCCATGTCTGCCAGTGCACACCGCTGTAGCCCAGGCAGACACCACACAAACGAAAACAAGACACACACTTCAAGATGAGCCTTCCAAGTGTCACCATCTTTAAAACACGACGGTGCCGTCTCCACAGTGCAGAAGGCTGAGCACAGGTCTTTCCATTAGAAACAGCGTGGAAGAAACAGCGAACCTTGGAGTTGTACATTTTTACAGTTTATTTAGCTCATCCAATGATATAAGTTAGTTCAGGAAACAGCCGCTGAAAGGCATTACTTATGCCAATAACAGGCAGAACCACATTTTCTCAGAGAAAGCGCTGAGTTAGATTATGTTGTGGAATATGGCAAGCACAGAGATGTATTAACAAACCACCTCTCTGTAAATACTAGAGATAAAATGTGAAGGTTCTGGGGAAAGAGGCACTGCGGGGCTGGGAGTCTCTGGGACCTGGGACTAATTCCTGAGTGAGAGTTTTAGCACCCTGCATTAATAAGCACAGGCTGGGCTCCCCTCCCCTCCCCTGCACGCTTGGGTTCCGTGTGATTTCTCCCCCCATCCCTGAGACAGGCTCCAAGCACTGCTCCTGACACCCCGGCCTAAGCGATGCAGATAATGTTATCGTAGCATCATTAGGAACCATGAAATTGCAATTCCTCGGGGAAGGAGCGCTATCGCTCTGTTACACAAGAAGAGAGATTAATTAGCGGATCTCAGTTTAACGGACTATGTACTACACGGGTTCTAAACCCATTTTGGAGTGGCTTTCGGGCCTAATGAATTACCTTCAGGAAAGATGAGCTGCAAACAGAAGACATCAGTCAAAATGCAATTCAGGAAATCCTCCAAACCCACCCAAGGCTAATGGGAGAGAACCATCATCCAGGAAAGTCGGGAGAAACCAAACAATTGCTAACCGATTTCTCCTAGTCCTCACGTAGACGGTGCTGAATGGTCACTCTCTCCACATCACTAGTTTGGAACCCGGCAGACATTCACCCTCCTTGTGCTGGACCTTAGATTGAGCTCAGCATCCCAGGCCTGAAAATCTAGCTGCTAGGTGACAGATCAAAGCTGGTGCTCTGAACAATGTTAGGGCCTCAGCTTTTGGGCCAGATGAACTTTTATTGCTGCTGGATTCCAAATTGCATTTTTTTTTTTTTTTTTTTTTTTTTTTTGGTACTTAAAGTCTCTGTGGGGTGTCTGTGTGGGGTTCCTAGTCCCAGGATATAACAGCCAAGGGGAAGAAGACCTGAAGCAAATGCCTTAGTCAGTGAGAGTCAGACCTCAGGAGGGCCTGCACTTTCTCTAGGAGCCACTCCAGGTCTGTTTTTAAGGCCTGCTGGGCCACATGGTGAGAGGCTGTCCCAAAATGCCAAGCAACCCCCAGACTACAAAACAACAGAAGCCAAACCATGAGAGAGAGCAAAGTTCAATCAAGCCAAGCAACAAAGCAAAACTTGGGCCTGGGGTTCCAGGGCCACTCCGGGGAAGACTGGGCTACTTGTCCTCCTCCTCCTTCTCTTCCTCCTTCTTCCTCTCCTTCCCCTTCTTCCTTTTTCCCTTCTCTTACTCCTCTTCTTCTAATTTATTTTTATTGTATGAGCATTGGTCTGTGTGAGAGTGTCAGATCTTGGAGTTACAGATAGTTATGAGCTGCCATGTGGGTGGTGGGAATTGAATCCAGGGCTCCTGATTGCTGACCCTCTATCTCTGCAGGCCCTTGATGGCTTCCAGATCTTTCAATCACCCTGCTCATTTCCTTGGTTGGCACAGGGTCTTTCTGTTTCAAAATTCACAGTTGTCCTTCCTGCGGGGACTTGGAGGGGAGTCACTACACCCATCCAGCCTCTTGCTAGGCCTTATCCATACTCACAGGCTTAATAGGGCAAGATCTTTTTGAGGGGCAAATGCAATGTGTGTCAGTTTTTCTGATAGGGCAGTGGATACACAGAAGGAAATTCATACATCTGGCTGAGCTGGCTACATACTTTGGGAGACCTGGGGCAAATGAAAACCTGGGGATCCTTATTTATAAAAGCAGGCATGACCTGGAGAGATAGCTCAGGGGTTAAGAGAGCATACTGCTTTTGCAGGGGGACTTCCCGGTACTCATGTCTGGTGGCTTGCAACTGCCTGTAACTTCAGCTCCATGAGTAGGAGGAAATCCAACACCTTTACACACATGAGCACCTATACACACACTGGCCCATACACACACTCAGAATTAAAAATGAAAATGTAAAAGGCAGACATTCCCAGCTTGACACTGTGCCTCTAAGTTGGCAATGTTTTCAGTCCAAATTCAATTTTTTTAAATCATGATTCTCATCATTCTCCTTTAGAGTATATGATGCCAGATTCAGCTGGAAAATGGGATACTAAACATGTACACTGAGTCATCCGAGCTATACACTGCTTTTCGTGGCTCATCTCAGCAGGGTACCACGTCGGCCTGAAGAGACCGTCGGGTTCAGGGTGAAGCGAAGAGAAGCCCCCTGTACTTGGAGCTGCCTGCTGTGGTGTCCCTCAGGCCCTATAGGCACTAGGGCAACTTGGAACACCCACAGCACTGTCATCCACTGGACCAGTGCCATGCCCAATGCCCCCTCCTCCCAAAGACATCTATCTGCACCCACAGCAGGCGAACAACCCTCAGGAACTCTAGAGACATACCAGGCTCCTGGGCCAGATGGGCAACATGCCTAACCACATGGAGTTCTCCTAGGGAGTGTTCATGATGCCTGTATCCTGGGTGGGGACCGCACCCACCACGCCTCACCCACAAGTATTGGTGACATATGCACTTGGTGACCCTCTACCCTCCCTGTCTCAATATCTATCTTGAGGGTAGGTTGGAAGCAGTTTTGGGGGCCTGGGAGGCTGTGCTGAGTGGAGAAAGGCTCCAGGGCGTGGAGAAATGAGCTCCTGAGAAAGGGACCAAGAGGTTATGGGATATCCTGAGTCCTCAGGTCATACTCTACTATCCTTACAAAAAAACACCACAAAGCTTAGATTGTTAGGAATTTGCGAGGCCCTTCTGAGCCCGGGCCTCTGCATCCAAGACTGTTCAGAAGTTTAGCAGGCCATGAGTCTTAATCCTTCTAGAAGATTCTACATATAAGAGACTGCCCTCCTTCCTCAAAGCACGGCCCTTATTTAGAAACATTTTCTTTTATATTACTGTAGCTAGCTGAGAGTTCCTGGAGATCTCTTTTCCCAGAGACTCTAGCCCCATTTTCCTATTTGCTGAAAAACTCATGGATGGCAGGGCAGGGCTTGCAGAGTTACCCTAGGCCAGTGCATGGCAGGGTCTAGAACCCTAAAACCAGGTCCCAGGCTGGCCCTGAAGAGGCACAGATGGAGAAAGATCAAGGTCTCACCGGCTGCCCTGCCAGGTTGAGTGTGGTATGGATTGAATGTCCATTAGCCATGGCTACCAGCACCAGAACCACTGTCAGAAAAACAGCACCTTGACCCTGGTATCACAGGAGTTCTGAAGTCTGTCCTGGGCTCAGCCTCACAGCGGTGGTGCTCCTCACTGTATGGACTGTTTCTCACAAGCTTTTGGTGGGGAAAAGTGGCTGAAAGATACCACATATGAGAGAGGCTAGAGATGCCGTCCTCAGCAGGCTGTTTCCCCACTGGTATCCTGGGACCTGTCATTCAAAGAAAATGGAGTCCTATGTGTGCACACAGTGGGAGCTTTGGCACCAATATCATGAAGCCAACTCCACACTGGCTCTGTGGGTTCTGGCTGTTCTGTGAATGTTTTAGGCTGGGACTCCCAAGGTCAGAAGTGGGAACGGAGGGTCACAAAAACAAAATCTCTAGCTTGTGCCACTGGAAGTGACACCTCTTTGTTCAGGGGAGCACCAAAGGCCCAGAGCCTATTCCTGGCTCTGCTATCAACTTGCTGGAAGGTCTTCAGTAAATAAATGCTCTTCTCCCTCCGTCTGGAAGCAAGAGTAGGCTGGCAGCATGGTCCTGTGGCTTGTACATCCCAGGTCTGTGATCTGGAGCTAACCAGGACAGTCAAGATGTTCCCAAGCAGACAGCAGTGAGCATGGAGGATGTAGATCTGTGGTGGTGGTTCATTGTTTCACCTGCCTCCTCTGTCCAACATACACACCATGTACACACACCACACACACACACCACATACACACACACCACACACACACACACCACACACACACCACGTACACACACACCACATACACACATACCACATACACACCACATACACACACACCACATACACACATACCACATACACACACACACCCATACACACATACCACATACACACCACATACACACACACCCCCCACACACCATATACACACACCCCACATACACACACACACACACACACACACACACACACACACCACATACATACATCACATACATACACACCACATACACACACACCACATACACACCACATACACACCACATACATACACACCACATACACACACACACCCACACACCATACACACACACACACCACACACACACACACACACACACACACACACACCACACACACACACACACAACCTCACACATACACCATACCCACACCACATACACACACATACCACACACATAACACATACACACCCACACCACCCACACACCCACCACACACCCATACCACACATCCACCCACTCACACCCACACACAGAGTGCCTTGCCCTGTGAGTCTCCTCTTTCTTCACATAGGAGTTCAGAGAGGGCTGCCCAGGCTGGAACATGGTTGTGTTTGCAGGTGTGCCCAGGCTCTGTTTGCCCCAATATCAGACACCCTAACATCAGTTTCTTCACTGCCTGGGAGAGGGGTATGTCTGGAGGTGGATACAAATTCCGTTTCTATCTCACCTTTCTGCATGGGGGAGAGGGAGGAGGAGGGCACAGAAGCCTTTGAAATGTCTCTTGCTCCCTTCTCTCCCTGCTCACTGTTCTGCACGAAGCATCCACCTTGTTCAAACCAGAAACACTCCCGCAGTGCACCTCTTAGCCACTCCGCAACTTTTTTCTCTTTTATGATATTTTGGGCTTCTGTTGCCCGCCAAGTCGAGGCTTTTTCATAAAAATGACCCCACCTTCCAAGTCAGCCCTGATCTAACCATTCCCCGTTCCTTTTCAAGGGCTGTCCTGGGTGCAGAGGCGTTGCCAATGGGGACCTGCCCACCCGCAGGTGAAGAGGATTTCTACTTGCTTCCTCTTGGATCTCTGCAAAGGTGGTGATGGAAATGCCAAGGAGGAATAAAGCTGGATGCTGCATCTTGAGTACTTTGCCATGTAGCTCATGGGGACGGGCAGTGGATGCCAGGCACGTGGGCAGAGCCAGTGAGGGCAGTGGTCTCTCCAGGACACTTTGAGATCTATCTGAGATCAGAAAGCAAACTGAGATGCTGGGAGGGAAAAGCTTTCAGACCTCTAACCTGGTACAGAGAGGCTCCCTGACTTCCCCTTTCACCGATGTCTTTGGGGCCTGGCACATTGTAGGTGCTTGCAAATATTCATGGACCCGGTGAATTCATGTGTCATCTGGGAGAGGGTATGTATGGATGAAATCTGATGACAGCTCTCTTTTGAACAGAGGGGGAAACAGGAAGCAGCTCCCTTAGAACCACCTGGTTCTCCTCACTCTGAGATCTACCTGTCTTCAGAAATGCTGCTTCAGGTGAAAGCCAACACATGCAAATTGAGCATGACCAGGTCTCCTCCAGACTAGGTCTCCTTAGGGTCTACTCAGGGCATAAGCAATCCATTCTGGATTCTCTACATGTTAAACCACACAACACAAAGACCTGGGACTTCTTGGACCCTGAGGATAGAAAAGGTGATGGAGCGAGCTGATGACCCCAGGCCATTTGCCCCATCTCCTGTGCTCTCTCTCTACCTTTCTCACCAGCTGTCGGAGGATACACACCCCTCACTCCTTCCTGGTAAGTCTATTCTCGAACTCCATGTCTCCCTCGGTAATCTAGCCAAGAGCACAGGTCTGTGTGGGCCTCTAGGGCAGGATGGTGCCTGTGACTCTACAACCCTGAGGGGCCGAGACTGAGAAAGCTTCAGGGTGTCGGCTATACCGCACTCCGTGGACACCCAAAATGGGTCAGATATCAGGAGAGGAGCAGACATCTCAACCGGAGACTCTGGTTGGTGCAACTGAGGCCTCCCTCCTAGGGAAGGCAAACCTGCGTTTTCCCAGCATTCTAAGCCATACACTTATGATAGGCAGTGAGAGGATTTCAGGGTGTCCCCGTACATGTGCCTTGCTGACCTCAGCGGTCAAATGTCTTGGGATTTTCTGTATACCAGGTCAGGGAAGGCAGACAGGGTCACCAGGGAGCCTCAGTAAAGTATGCCAGGCGCTTGGCCCAATGCAGGGACATCTTCAGTTAGCTGAGGAGGCTTCTGTGGCCTGGGCCGTTGGCAGAACCTTGTGGAGAAATGCTGGGGCCTGAGGAGGTGTTCATTCTCAACTCTGTGGGGGCTCTCATCAGAAACAAACAAACAAAAATCTGTTTCTCCCTAACAAGTGCAGTTTGTGGCAAAGTCAGCTGAAAACAGAAAACTTTGGGGTATGAAAGCTATGCTGGGCTGTGGAAAGCACAGGGCTCCCTCCACCCCACCTTCCTGGCTCCTCCTCAACACACCTGGGGGAGGCCTGGCAAGGAGTGAGGATGCTGCCCAGCAAGGTCCTGCCCGCAGGAAAAGCCCAGGCAGCCCCTCGTGCACACTCAGGCTGCAGATCAATACGGATGCAGAGACAGCTTTGCTCCTCCCTGGGCTCCCCCAGCTATTATTCATGCCAAAGGGCCTTGTTTGGATGAAGGGAAGGAGGGGTGGGAATTCGCAGATTCACAGGCCTGTGCTCTGCCTGGAGACGGTCCCGCTCAACTGGATGCCCCCCTTATTTATGTAGCACCAGTAAGGGGATGATTCAGAAGAGGGGACATGCCTCACCCCCTTGTGAGCCTGGAGCCAGCGAGGATGGGGATGGCATAGGTGATGTGAGCAAGGATACCTGTTGTCCCTCCAGTGGCTCTTCTTGAGGGAAGGCATGAGGGCTCAGAGTCACCAGCTCTCTTGCCCTTGTCTGAGATGAACCCACTACCCCAACTCCCGGCTGGGCCTCTCAGTTAACTCTCTAGTCCTTTGATCCAAACCCCTACCCACCTTGTTTTTGCCCCTTGCCTCTGGTAAGCTGGCCTTGTCTGGAATCATAAGGGAGAGGGCTGCCCCAGGCCTCCAGTGGGAAGATGCCCCTGGATGCCTGGGCTCCAAGCGCACACTCATTTCCTGTCTGGGCTGGATGTTCCCAGCCACCCTCGAGCCTCACCTTATCTTGGTGCAGTGCCGATTTGCTTCAGACCTTTATGGATCTGATCACTGAGTCACCCTGGTCCACCGATCACATTGTATGGACAGCTTAGCAGGTTTCACTATGTAGGGCCTGATGCATCCCAGGCAAGAAACACAAACAATAGCATTTAAGCCTTGAGCCAGGTTACAATCAGCAGGTCACAGCATAGGGTGACGTAAGGACAGAGGATAGTTTCCCATCTCAGGCAGTACCTTTCCACTGGGGTGGCTCACCACACCATCTTCCTTCCCACTGGGAAAATGGCTCTAGCATGTCTTCTGCTGAGGCATGGAGGTCCCTGTGTTGTCACATGACTAATGTGGACCAGAGCCAGGAGGCCTTGCAGATCCAGGTATGACCAGTATTTCTACACCCACAGTGATCCAGGGAATCTGAAAGGAGGTCTTATGCTTGCTTGGCCAGCACATGACTCCTTCAGGACCCATCTGTCCTTGGTGAGGGATGCTCAGATCTACAGTATCCAGCAAAGAGTACACTCATGATCTAAGGGGTTGTGGGGGCACTCCATCACAGGATGGAGAAAAGATACTCTTGTCCCTGCCTTTACCAGACTGCCCCAGTCCTGAAGGCTGTAGCTTTCACATTACATAAACTAAATAAACAAATGGTGGACCAGATACAGCAGGGATGTGACAGAGGACTGACTTCTGATTTTGGATGTCCATGATAGGGCTTTGTTCTCTCTGGCCCCTTGAGGTTGTGGCCCATGAGAAAGCTGATCAATTCACCGATGGCAAGCCCCAGAAAGGAAAAGGGTGGAAGGTCAGTCTGTGCACAGGGCAGCTCCTGTCACCCGTTAGGGAAGCTTGGGTTGTAATGAGCTCCGGTTGACTACAGAGGCCAGAGACACCCAGCACACCTTCCTGTACCAGCAATCCAGACTCACACAGCTGACTTTGAGTCTTTCCTGCTTGCCCTCACTGAAGACCAGTTTCTCAACCGCACTCTCAGCTGGAGAGCAAGGCAAGTGGCCCTTGGGCTGGGGACCGAGCACTTCCTTTCAAAGCAGCATGGGCCACAAACTACAGTCCCTGGCTGTGGGACTCTCCAGATAACATTTTGCCACCTCTGTTCCCAAGCAGAGCACCCGAAGAGGCTAATCAGTTCATGGCTAACTGAGGAGGAGATCACCACTGTCCACAATTCTCAGCTATGTAGACAAACTACCATAAATATTTATGATGGAAATTTTTATTATTTAAAAATCCCCCTCTAAATTTCCAGTAAGACCATTGAAGAATGCCCGCCAAACAGGTTGCAAATTAAGAACAATTATTTTTCTCTTTCGCATTTAAATGTAACTTAGAGCTGAAGTCATTGAAAGGGGTTAACATCAACCTTAATTAAATATTAAAGTGTGCCTGTACCTGCTGCTATTGTTGCCCCTTCGAATAAGATATAACCTATTTTTGACAAGTTTTCATCTTTCTCTGTGGAAGACACTACATGAAACCAAATCAGTGGCAAAGAGGAGAGTAATGAATAATCTATTTCATATTCCAACAGTACCAAGGGCTCAGAGTGGAAAAATATTCAGTCAGATGATGGCAAGAGGCTGCTGGGGTACCACATGACACAGCTGATGTTTAAATAATAATAATAAAAAAAGCGATAAACAAATCATTAGCCCTTAACAGTTGTTTAATGCAATTTGTTAATGAACGTAATGGCGGGGACTGATAATGAAAGACAATAAAACCGTCTAAACAGGCGCCAAGTCGCTGGCCATGCACAATTATTTCCTTGTCAAGTTTTTATGATTTAATGAGCCCCTCTGGGACTGACGGCTGTCAGTCAGTCGTGACTTTTTGACACCATTACAACTTCAAATACAGCAGCAGGCAGGCTGTTTTCCTCGGATTTGAAATACTGAAATGATCTGACAGTTTTAAAGAAAGGATGTGCAAAAGAGAGAGAGGGAGAGAGGGAGAGAGAAAGAGAAAGACGGTGGCTCATCTTCCTTTCTCTCCCTCCTCCCTTCTTCCATGAGTTGGTAATCTCTGGATGCTGTTTGGTAATGAAAACCCAATCACGGAGGTCATTATCTGATGAGGTTTTTGGAGCAGGCAGGCTTTTCCCCCTCTTTATTTCTTTACTTAATGATAACCCTCAATGGGCTCGCCCCGCATGGGACGGCCAGAGCCGCACAATTTTGTTCGCCATTAATTTCAGCCTTTGAAGCTCAGGGCTCAGAAGCAGTAGCAAAGCAAACCCCCCACCAAGCTGGTTCCAAAATAAGACAATCCAGCCTGCCTGAAACAGAATAGCAAATGGCCTCACAGCCCAGGCCTGCCCACTGACGTCAGGCCCACTGTATCTGCAGGCATCTGCCTTCAACACGGAACATTTAAAACTCTTTACAACTTAAGAGACTTTAATTAAATTGCTTTTGATTCCAGAGCAGGGTTGCTTCCACTTTATTTATAACCGCCAGAGAAACTGTTTAGTCTGCATGAATTTTATATGGCGAGGATTTTCTCCTCTTCCTCCTCTTCTATGCTGTCATTTTGCCTCCCCTCACCTCCCACACACTTTTAAACAAAGGCTCCCAATTTCACAAATAGTCAACAACCGAAGTCTACATAATAGGAACCTAGAACCTTCCACACATAGACCCCTGCTTCACAGCTGTGCCAAGGGACTGTCAGACCTGTTGCCACCCCTGGTCTGAGTAGGGTTGCCACTCTCAGGGGGATATGATGGAGCTGTTAGAACAAGCATTACAGGTTCACAGATTACCACTCCCTCAGTTGAGCTGGGCCAAGCCTCCCTCCCTTCTCATTTCATAGGTTTCAGCATGAATGCAGGTTTCGGTAAGGTTCTTAAGGGCCAGCAAGTGCCAGTGCTCAGCTTCAGCCTTGTTAGATGGCCTTGGGAAGATGTAGCCTGAGAGGACGGAGGAAGGTGGGAAAGACAGCTCAGGATTCAGGTATACTCTAAGAACCAGTGTTTCGAAGGAGGCCACCAGAGGCCTTGATCTCCTTCACCAGTATCAACACTGCAGACCAAGGTTGTCTCCTTGCTTTTTAATGGTTTCTTTGATACATTTAGGGTGTCCAGAATCCATTTATCAGGATAAAAGGTTCTTGCTGAGCTGGTCACTTCTGTTGACAGGAAAGGCAGCTTCCATCCCATCTCCTCTGCTGTAACTACTTTGTTCGGCCTCATCACTACACCACACTTCTGGCACAGAGACTATACCTTTATTTACACAATAATAACTGATTCATCTGAACACATATAGGCCCTGCCTGTTTCCATGAGCACAAGTCCTCTGGTGAATTTTGTATTTCTTCTCTACTCTGTAGTAGAGAAGTGTGTGTGTGTGTGTGTGTGTGTGTGTGTGTGTGCGCGTGTGTGCATGTGTGTTAGGAGTTCAGCAGCATGATCTTACTCCATGAGCACAAGTGGTTAGCATTTTTTATGAAGAGAACAGGTTGGCTTTTCAATGATTCAAAGCTGTCAATTATATTAAAAAGATATTGTGCAGCCCTTTAAGGGCCTACGAAGTCTTAAGAAGAACACATTTGCTTCATGACTAGAGGGGAAATGACCTCAGCTTGGGAACTTTTAAGCCTGATCACAAATGGACTAATTTTGAACACAATTCCCAGTTATCCCAGACAGAAGGATAGGGAAGAAAATCATGAGGTGTGCTAGAGAGTTGAAGCACGAAGAACCAAGGCAGGCTTTGCTAACCGGCTGTCACTAAAAATGCAAGTGGTTCTTTCGTGGAGGTCTGCAAATCCTCATTCTTTGAAAGAGGCCAGTGGACACTTCCCATGGAGGGCTTCTGTTTGTTGTTTAGTCTTTTCCTAGTGGACCCACCCAATTTTAACCACCACACTGCACAGTTCACACCAGCAGAGGAACACTCCCGGGCTCCTTGAAAGACTTGTGTTATTTTCTGTACCGGAAGGGATGTGGTGAGAAGCTTCTCAGAGCTTCTGCGTATGTGAGGGCTGCTGTTTACTGAGCTCACATTAAAACTGAGAAGAAAACAGGACGGGAAGATGGCCACAGGTAAATACTCTGCCAATTCTCATACTACCGGCAAGTTCTGGGCAGAGTGGCATTTGGGGGAGGCAAGGGAACATTTCTTGTTGCCAGTAACCAAAGTTGAGAAAAGTGGGCATTGAGCAGTTTCAGAAAAAAGAAGGAAAAAAAAAAACTCTTGGGAAGAATGCACACAATGTGTGCAATAAAAAGTCAGGAAAAGGCTAAGTCAGCTCTCTGCCCAAGCAACAGTAACTCTGCTCCTTCTCCGTAAAGCTGCAGGAGGATGGGGTTCACCATGCTGGGAAAGGATACGCTGACGATAGCTGCTCACTTGCTCTGGGCTCTGATTTTTCTGGCATTTTATTCACGGACAGGGCAGAAAAACTGTTTGGTAAAGAGAGGTACGTGATACACAGAAGCTCCTGTGTCGAGTCATCATGGCCTCTCTCAAACCGTGACCCCAGGCATGCCCACAAGGCAAGGAAGAATGTTACCAAAGCTATTTTGGACAGCAGATGAAGTTACCTAAAGGCAAATAAGCATTCACCTTTACCTATAAAAAACAAGAAATCTGGGCAAAGACCAACCTCAGAAAGGAAACCAACCCACATGCAGACAGGAATAGAAAATGCTTTAACTCTCTGCACTCGAGCTCAACAGTGGTAAGGGAGAAAGAGAGGGTCACTCGGGGCCTGTCAGCACGAAAGAATGATTCATGTGACCATTTTGTCTTAATTACTCAGAACAAGCCAAGATCACTGTTTATCAAGGGAGAGCAGATGCATCAGTGTCCTCTGACAAAAAAAGTGATGGCCGTCAGGATGGTGATGACCACGATGATCCCCAGGATGACGAGCAGGATGCGGTTTTGGATGATTCTGTGGGAGACAGAAGAACAACGAATATGGATGAATGAATGGTATTCTGTCAAGCACTGCCCAAGCCAAGCTGGCTAAAAAAACCACAGTGTGGCAGGTAGAGTGCGCACCTGCACGCATGCTCGTGGGCATACATGATCGCGCGCGCGTGCGCGCGCGCGCGCGCACACACACACACACACACACACACACAGAGAGAGAGAGAGAGAGAGAGAGTGCTTCCAGTTCTATGAACAGCTCCATGGTGCTTGCACTCAGAGAATGCTAAGGGGACTCAAGCTTTCCAGGACTTGGGTATCATGTATCCTCCTTAAATGATCAAGGATGCTATGTGAGCA
This sequence comes from Micromys minutus, assembly GCF_963924665.1. Taxonomy (NCBI): domain Eukaryota; kingdom Metazoa; phylum Chordata; class Mammalia; order Rodentia; family Muridae; genus Micromys; species Micromys minutus. The sequence goes on from NC_137971.1 coordinate 5,238,388, forward strand.
TCTCTTTTTAATTTAGAACGTGAAACAAGCCTTACTTCTTTTCCCCCCAGTGTTTCCCATGAAAGGAGAAGACTCCAAGGAAACATGTGTGAGGTACTTACCTGAACAAAAATACCCCAGGAAAAGCGAGAGAGACTTAGCAGGGAGAGGGCAGGATTAAGAAGCAAGTGTCAAACTTGCGGCTCAGGTTATGAGGCCATCACCTGTCAGCGCGACTCATGGCTTCGTCAAGCTAGGAGGAAATGTTACATATACTCCCCGGTGCAAAAATGATAAAAATGAGAGCTAACAGAACGTCCTCCAGGTGCCTGGCAAGTGGCTGTGGGTAGGCCCTCTAGGGGCTGCTGGTCCCTCCGTCCAGCCCTGCAGATGCTGACCTCAGAAAGACAAGCAGAGGAGACACGCTCTGGATGCCTGCAGCGCGCTTCCGCTGAAGTGATTTCATAATTTGTTACCTCATTTGGAGAAAAGAGGTCGCACACCACAATGCTTTGTTGAGTCTTTCAAAGGGAGCCTGGGTCAAACAGCCTCGCCCACGCTCGCTGCTCTTAACAGAGCTCACGGAAATAGAAACCCGAAGAGGCTGCCCGTCTAGCCGGCTGCCCACCGGGCTTCAGGCCTGCAGCAACTCCATCCCACCTACCCAGAGGCACACGCAGAGTTCCGTGTCCTCCTATGCACACAGGACCCTGGACAGGGTCTTCCACGGGGAGGGGCGCGTGGGGCTGAGTCCGGCCTCCACTTGAGCTTTCTTAGAGAAACCTTTCCAGGGTCCCTGTGGCTGGAACGTAGGATGACATCAGGTTGCTGTTTTGGTGGGATCCTTCCCTCCCACCCTTCCTTCTTCACGGGTGGATGGATACTATCCCATTAGACTGGTCCATTCCCCTGTGGCCCCTAACAGGACGGGTTCCCTCTCTTCCTGACAGGTTACAAAATGATCGCCATTTGCTGACACGTCTTCCGCAAAACTGCTTGAGTAACCATGTCCGCTCCTCCTGCAGGAGATGAATGGTGTGCTCTGTCCTCATTTATCACAGGAGGCTCCGTGAAGAGCTGTCTTGTTTATTTCTTCTGGTCCCACTAGAAAGCCTGTGCCAGACATTAATTCTTCTGTGATGACAGCTAATTCAGACTTAACAGGCCATATTTACCCAGGAGGCAGGAAGGAGTCTCCGTCCCACTCAGTAAATAAATAAGGATAGGATTCTAGTTTCTTAAAGTGAAGCTAATTAGGAGCGCTGGCTGGACCCACTTAGTTGGTTTTTCTCCTTTTCTCTGGAAGGGAGGCCAGTCTTCAGAATGGACCCCTCAGCTCCCATTTGCTGAGGTCACTGTTCAAACCTCTGTTTACCACAGCCACCCATATCTGATTACGAAAGAAATCAGTAAAACCGAGGCTCAGCAGTCAAGCAGATTCAAGTGAGAAACTTTCAAAGTTCTTCCCTGGGTAACCTGTCATAGTGTGACTCTTAGTGTGGTAGTATGGTGACACCCATCTTATTTGTGTGATGAGGGCCCCAAGTGTGCAGGATGGTCAACTATAGGTGCTACTAGTTTAGTCTGGAATGTGGTAATAAAAAAGCACACAGGAGTCCCCCAATCCTAACTTCTCTTTAGGGCACTGGCAGCCCTGTTGCCCTGCCGCCGCTACTCTGAAGGATTTGTTTGTAGCGAACACGTAGAATTCATCTCTAAAGCTTGCACATTGTGCTTTAGGAGTAGGGCAGAGGCTTAGGACTGTGAAGACAGCACGGCCCCTGCTCAGTGCTGTCACCCCCTCCTCGGAAGAATACAGAAGAGACCTGGGCAAATTCCCTCGGCAGGAAAATGTTAGGGTAGAAAAAGATGGAGGTCAAAGTTGGAATGAGCTGCGACCGAGGGAGCTACATGCTACAGTGCCTTCACAGAGCGGCCCTGGCTCTTCTCTCAGAAGGTAGAGGAGTGACTGGCCACTCAGGCTCCTGGGCGTGCGCGGGTGGAAGACACTGGTGCTAATACAGAGGAGGTTGCCAGGCATTTGAGATGAAGGGCAGAGGGCAGGAGGGATTAGAACACAGGGGGCGCACGTAACCCCGACCGGCCAGACTGTCAGCCTAGCTTTGGATTGGGAAGTGCTTCAGCAAACAGGTCTCTCTAGGGACAGAAAATGACCCACCTGAGTGGACAGGACTGATCCAGAAGGGGAGCAGTGTCGGACCCTAGCTGCGAGGAAACTTGGGGAACAGTCACTGGCCATTGCTGCTGGCCAATCCCGATTACTCTGGGCAGCAGAACAAAATGCAGACTTGTAGAGTTAGGAGCAATCAGAAAAGCCAGCCAGGTCAAGGAGCTCTGCTAGCAAGCCAGAAAAGAACTTTGGGGTAGCCCCAAGTAACTTGTTGTTAACGCTGGGTAAGGGGCCTTGATGTTTCACCAGGCCAGCAGCAAGCAGTCTTAATGTCCCTCTTGAAAATGCAAAGTGTGTTTACCCAGTAAATAATTTAAGAAAGAGTATACACTTGAAAGAAGACGTCCACTGAACCAGCCGGGCTAAATCGCCTCCAGGCAGAAACCTGTGCATCTGCATGCTACATTCTACCAAGTGAGCGCACTGTGGCTTTAAAAGAATGCAGAGGCAAATTAAAAGGAATGTGGGCCTGAAACATCAAAAATTCTCCAAGTTTACATTATGAATCACAGTGCTGTTGATATAAGATGAATTAACCATTTACTTTGAGGTTAAACTCACACAGTATTATTGAAAATACTGATCCTTATGCGGAACCCGGGGAGCCGTTAATCTTCCATTGCCAGTCTCCTCCCCTTCTGGAAACAGCCCCTGTGTGTGGCATGCAGAAGCAGAATCTCAGAAGGCTGGCTCACATGAAGGAGGCGGGTGGCTCCCTGATCTCCAGCGTGAGGGGCACTCTTCAGGGTGCACGAGAAGTCCAGCGCTCACCACCCTGACCTGGTCTTTGGTGTTGTGCACTGGTGAGCAGCTGAATTTCGGTGTCTCATCCTCTATCGGGACCATTCCAGAGACCACAGTGACAAGATGCAGGACCTGTACCCTAGGGCTACCACCTGGAGGGTCACTGCCTCATGGCCTCTCCTGGGTCCACAGGAGACCTGTTCAAAGTTGATAGGTCTGCAGATTGTTTATTGCTGCAGCGTAACTACCACCCCTCTCAGGCAAGTGGAGGGGACACCTAGGTGCAGTGAAACTTGGGGTGCACATGGCCCAGCAGCTATGGTCTGATGAGGGCTCGTAACTCCTTCCTTGATGGTTAGCTTTTGTCTCTTTATCTTTAAACATTGGTTTTTAAATACAGATGTTAAACCTACATTCGTTTACTTACTTGTGTGGACACCACAGTGTCCGCGTGGAGGTCGGAGGGCAGCCTTGAGGACACGGTTCTTTCCTTTCACTATGTACAGCCTTTAACCAAACTCAATTTAGCAGGGCTGGCAGCGGGCATGTTCACCTGCCCAGTCACCTTGCCAGCCCCAAACTGGGCTCCTTTTACATCCAGCTGGTCACAAGTCCTCTCATGGAAGATCCAGGAGCTTCTCCAATGGAGGTTGCTGCACGCTCATTGGGAAAGGGTGTCCATGAGCTCTTGGCAAGCTATCCAAGCCATTCGGCATCCTGACAGGCACAGGGAAGGGCTGGCTGCAGCATCCTATGTCACCCCTGGCTCCAAAGATGGAGGTGTGACCTAAGAAAGGACAGCCAGTGTGCTCACCCCATTTCCTTAGCTACAGTGACGTAAGCCAGCCTAGCAGCCATTTTCTTTTCATGAGGAAGTCAGCCTAAGAAACAAGCGTGCCCATGGAAGGACAGACAACCAGCACCTTACCCTGAAGGCATGATAAACTGTAGCAAGCTACCCTTCCTTTGAACTCTGATTAATCCGAGAAAACAAATTAACTTCAGTTTTCCAAGACTATTTGATTTGGGTCTTCTGTTATTTGTAACCAAAAAGTACTTCCGGTTGAGTCACTAAGCTTCCTCTCTGAGTCTTTGATCTATGGCTCCTCTAATAAGGGCTTCCGGACTGTGCCATCTCAAGCTTGGATTTCCCTGTGCTTTGCTTCCCACTATGCTAACCACACAGGTGTCTGATTTTCAGTTTCTGTGAAGGTTTCTCTGGTAGAAAGTGGCCCTTCCACAGCCTGAATCTCTTTTATCTTTTGTATTTTTCTGACACAGAGCTTGGTAGAGATGTTAAAAAAAAAAAAAAAAAAAAAAAAAAAAAAAAAAAAAAAAGCTGTGTGGCGATGTAGGCATTCAAAGTTCCAGCTACTTGGGAATCTGAGGCAGGGGGTCAGGGTCACGTGAGCCAAAGAGCCTGAGAACTGAGGTCACCTAGGAGACAGACTGTGACCTTGCAGGGGTTCTTGCACACAAACACAGTGTAGGGCTTAGCTACTGCCCACTGTCCAGAAAGGGTGACTGCAGGGCCCTCATTTGTATAAAAGGGTTGGCTTCATCTTGGCTCATAGGCAAGTCCTACCAGTTAAAACTCAATTTCTTGCACAAACCACAAAGTCTGCTGGGAATTTCCCTAGAGAACCAAGAGAAAAGTCTAGTCCCTCTCTTCTGGGCCTGATTGCAGAGACGATGGTGGTCTAGAGCCACTGAAGATGATTCTAACGATGGAGAGATGATGGAGATGCTAGGGAGAGGCTTCTCCTGGCAGTGGGCCACAGAGTCAGGGGACATAGAGAAAGAAATGAGGACACTGTGTCAATCCTGGGTCTGTCTGTGAGCCCCACACCTGAAGGGTCACATTTAAACTTATCAGGTATAGACAAGCCCTTTAGATGTAGGCAGTTTAGTTGGAATTTTCTACTTCAACCGTACTGGATTGGACAGTGTCCCCAAGGCTCCACAGTCAGCCCACCTGAGAGCCCACAAGGTAACCACATTTGGAAGAAAGTCTTCATGAAGAATCTTGAAAAGACATAATCTGGATTTAAGGTGACCATGTGTCGTTGTATAAAGAGTAGCCAGGGGGACAGGAGCTTATAAGGCCATGGAAGAGTAGACAGAAACTGGAGCTATGCTACCACAAGCTGAGGAGTGACACCAGAAACCAGAAGAGCCAAGGAAGGCTTGACTCTTTGAAGAGAGCATGGGCCAGTCAATTTCTTGGTTTCAGTCTTCAGGACTTTGAAACTGTGCAAGAAACCATTTCTGATGCTTGAAGTCCTATAGTTTAGGGCCAGCGTTAGAGAGCAAATACTGAATCTTGGCCAGAGACTGCCATGGTTGTTCTGAGCATCACGATGGTTTTCCACGGCGCTGCTCCATTCACAGTGCTACCCTGCACCCTACAGTGGATTTATCTCACGCCTCCCCTAAAGGACAATGCCTCAGTCCTGAGCTCACTCTCTGGAAGCTTTGTGTGCGTGAGTTCCCAGGAACTTCGGGAACTGTGCATCCTTCCATCCTGAGTGAGAGTTTCTCCTCATGAGCAGAGTGAGCAGCTCCTCAAAGGCAGAGAGAGGTGGGAGCTGTGGGGGAATGTTCTAGAACCTGTCTCATACCACCCACTACTGGGCTCAGATGCCTGGCACGGTTAACCTGGACCGTGAGCCAGCAGCAGCAGCAGCTAATACTTCATGATTGCTGACTTCCATTTTGGTACAGCCCATGACCCGGGAGAGGGGCACAAGAGGGATGAGTTCTGACAGATGGAGGCATAAGCAAGCTCTCTAGCAAGGAATCCAAGAACCAGGACCTCAGACCTGAGAGCCTTTGCACAACTCGGCTCAGATCCCACTCCCAGATTCTCCTTAGCTTAACAGGAACCTGCAGGCTTGTTCTGTAAAGGGTCAGATAGTAATCATAGTCATCCAGCAGAGCTGTCATAAGGAGGAATGCCTCAGACTGGTTGGATTAAGCAATGGAAATTTTTGCAGCTCTGGAGGTCAGAAACCCAGAGTCAAGGTACCGTAGTGCACGCTCCTGGGGGCTGCCAGGGAGACCGTCCAAGCTGCCCTCTTGTCTTCTGGTGGTTAGCCAGGGATTTTTGAGGTTCCCTGGTTTATAGCTATGTCCTCCACTGCCCATACGCCTCAAGTGGTGTTTCTGTGTACACACCCACAGTCATTGTTTAGCTTTTACAAGGACACCAGTCATTCTGGATTAGGGGACATCCTGTTCGCATACAGCCTCATCTTAGCAAATGTCACAAGGAAGATTCAAGGAAGGTCACACACACTTCCATGTGTGAACTGAGGGGTTAGAAAGACCCTCTCAGCCATGTAGGTAACAGAGTCTCTCTTGGCAAAGATCCAACTTTGCTCCTGCAGAGAGTAGTCACAGCATAAATGAATGGGCTAGGACATGATAGAACTTTAGGAATATGTAAAACCAAAAGTCAATCTTTTGAATTTTTCCATTATATAAAACTGTAAAACCATTTCAGCCTGTGGGGCATAGAGAAATAGGCAGCGGGCTGGATGTGCTCACCCCTGTCTCAAAGCTATGAGCTATGGGACATGGCCCCTCTTAGCTAGGGGAAAGAGTCATGTGTGGACATCACAGAAGCCACCCAGAAAGCTACAGCAAGTGTGATCAAATACCTGAAGACTGTATGAATGTCTGAAGAGGGGAAACCAGACTCTTTACTGCATGTGAGCTTTGGGCGCCACAATTAGCCATCAGTGCTGGAGAGCTGCCAGCAAAGACGGTGATTAGAGCTCTGCCAAGGCCTGGGCCATTTGTCATGTGCCCGCAATCCTGGTTTTGTCTGGAGTGACCTGGAGCAAGCTACTCCATGACACTTGAGCTTCAGTTCCTTCCCAAACAATGTCAATCAACCTATCAGCCATGCAGGAATAAGAGGACCAGCTCATTGAAGATTCTAAAGCACGTTGAGAGGCAAAGCCCTTTAATTGTATGTAGCTGGCAAATAATTTTGGAAAAGGAGATGCCATTTTGGGGCAAATGAGAGGTTCCAGTTACCAGAGATTGGAAAGCTGCCTGGGAACTTCTGGAGGCTGGTGGGGAGACACAGACAGGTGAGGAAGCTGTTTCCTGCTTAGCTTGCAGGGCTGTGGTCCTCATGGGTTGCTATCTACTAGGCCCTTCTATTGACAGTCACCCCGGGCAGGGTTGAGCCTTGTCTCCAAGGTGGAAACATCAACATCAAAGGGGAAAGGGGGCTTACCATTGGTCGGCCCAGGATCTCTCTCCAGCCCGGGAAAGCAGCCAACAAGTACCTGTCAGATACTGAGAGGTCCGAGGGGTTGGATTGGTGATGTGTAACTACATTGAGCTCTACACTGCCAAGTGTGCTCCTCAGACGGCAGCCAGCAGCCTGGGTGCCACAGCCACTGCCATTCTCATATGCATTTGGTGACAGCAGGAGGCCCGGTGAGCAGCTTTGCTGGCTACCGATTTCATGTAGGATCAAGGAAGTTTGCTTCCATCAAAGGATTTGGACAGTTTTAAAGAGAATTCCATAATGTTGCTCCAGAAATGTGAGGTGTGTGCAGTCCCTTCCGGGCTTGCAGACTGCTGGAGCTGCCAGAGGTCTCTGGACCTAGGCCTAGAGTCGTGATTTTAGAGGAGAGAACTGTGAAGCCCCCGAGAGCTCTAAGGATATGTCCCAGGCACACTCTTGTCTCATGGGGACACTCCTCCTCGGAGTGGCTGGTGCTACTCACCCTGTGTATTGGTAACTTGTGGTTCTAGAGGGTGGAGTCTGGGGCAGAACAGAGGGAGGGATTGTGGTGGCTGGACTAGCAGCCAAGAGCTCACACTAAGAACCAGAGAACTGGGAACAGTCAAAGGTGCTGAAACCTCCAAGCCCACCCCCAATCATATACGTCCCCTAAGACTACATGAGAGATCTGTAAACAGCGCTACCAACCACCACATGCACATGAACGGAAATGGTGCCCTGAAGATCATCAACTGTCCCCATCTCTTACTGAATCTGGTCTCTCCCCATCTCCACACAGTATGAAGAAGGCCATGGGGTGATTACAAACGGTGGTCCCAAAATCCAGGCTGAGGCTAAGAGAGAAAACCATAGGAAGGCAAAAGGTGCCTTTTCATGAAACATGGAAGGTTAATTTGTGAGGCACCCTGTCTCTGAGATAGATCCTCGCTGCAGATTAGGCTGGTCTTGAACTCCCAGAGCTCTGCTTGCCTCTGTCCCCACAAGGATTGGAATTAAAGGTATTCATCACCACACCAGGCAGTCTTATGCTTTTTTTCAATCTGGTCTTCCCCTTGGTTCTTTAAAGTAAGAGGCCTGAGGTCTCCGCCTTTCTCCGATATTACGTAACATGCTTAGAGCTGCCAGAGGCTTTCCAGAGTTTGGAATATTTATACAGATCTTACCAGCCGAATATCTTTAGTATAAAAATCCAAAATATTCCAAATTCCAAACTTTTCTGAGCACTGACATTCAAGTATCAGATAGAAGATTTTGGAAGATAGACCCTCAGCCTATAATACACGTAGTGTGTCTATTACCAGAGTTAACCAGCTCTTTCCTTAGTGTCTAAGGTAAATATGCAGTAAATTAAGATGACAACTAGTGACCTGTGTTTACTACGTCTCGTTCTTTTCTTATTTTTTTGCTTTAATTTTCCACTCACCAGAGCACTGTTTTTATTAAGGACTGTCATCTATTCCAGGCGCAAACATGGTCACCTGAGCAGTGTGGAGACGCTGTCAGCTTTCCTGTGGAGCAGTTCACTAACATCACAAAGGGTCTGCTATAGGCCTTGTACCACATACTTTTTAAAAATTACTTCTTCCTGACTGTTGTAGGTGAGCAGCCACGTCATGGGAAGGCTTCAGGTCTGTGAAGATGTAATTGGTGTTAGGAGAGAGCAGCTTGCAGAACAGGTTGGCCTCACTTGGGACCTTAGGCAAGGATGGAAGGGCTGCTGAAAGGGAAGTGTCCTCACGGAAGCCACCTGATTGGAGATGTTGATTGCATTCATGATGCCATCTTATCTTCCTGATGACTCTCATTCATTCAAACTCCCACTGTATGGCTCAGGCCCACCTGGGGAGAAGGTGACACTCTTGGGGTGGCTCTGGCAAGGCTGTCAGCCTTAAACAGACTGTCAATTGTGTGAGCTCCTCCACATACAGGATGGGTGCTTCGCAGCCCTTTAGCTCCCTGTGAGTACCCTGCCAGGGAGTGCTTGAGTGGTGTCTCATCCACACTTAGTCCTTGAGAAGCAACCGTCTAATCTTCCCAGCAAGCCTCAGCTTCTAGCTCCAGGGTCCCCAGACTCCTCAGACTTCAGAGAAGTTGTGACTAAATCTGTCTGGAGGTTAAGCATTACCCCCATTCTAGGTTCCAGATTACCTAAGGTATAAAATCTCACAGGTTTTAAATATTGGCAACTAAGTCAATGCTTTCTTACACTGAGTTGCCAAACAAGGCCCATGTGAATGGCAGACAGAGAGTTTGGGGCTTGTTTGAAACTCCTAATTATGATGGAGAACAACTTGGAGTGAAGGCAGGCTATGCAACAGTCTGGCCTTTCTCCCTTGGAGACTGGAAGTCCAGCCCCCTGACCCTGTGGCTCTCAGAAGCCAGAGGGTCAGCCTGAAGGCAAGCATCAATAACCTGGCCTTGCACGGAAAGTATCTAAACTTAGCCCATAACCAGTTTTTATCTACCATGCCAAAGGCCAGGCGAGGTCGACGGTGCTCACAAGTCATCCTGTACATTCTCTGTAGGAACTCCCAGGGTCAGGGAAGCACAGGCAGAGGTCAGGTCCAGACTGCTTATCTGCAGCCCCTTGACCTTCATGGTCTTGGCCTGGAGAAATCCAGTAGCCGATGGCCCAATACTGTCTATGAAATGTGTTCAGAAGGGGTCTCTACTGGCACTGGATGGCAAACCAAGTTTGCAGGATTGCCTCTACCCAGTCTTTTGAGAATTCCATGCCTGCTTCTCCATCTCTAAAGTACAGAGAATGAAGAGATCTGGGTGCCCTTGAGGACTAGCACCTGAGACCCAGAGACCAAGGTTTGATACAACTGAAGAACCGAGCGGAGAAGCCTTATGGCTTCTACACTCTGGGGTCCCCTATAAGTGGGAACATCATTGATCATCAGAAGGACCTTTTGTGGGGCTGAGTTGAAGGCAGACTGCTATCTGACAAAGCCAACCTTTTATTCTTTGGGGACTCTGCCCTCCAGCACACTAGCCTTCATTCTCACAATGGAGGGTGGAATCTGAGCCCCGATTGGCTAACAGATGACAAGGTGGACTCCAATAAGCACTGGCAGACCTGTCAAAGGTCCAGCTGACAAAGGGCTTGCTGAGAAGCTTGAGGACTGGGGGGGTGGGGGGTGGGGTGAGGACTGGATGGGTGTGTGTGGGGGGTAGGCAACCGTCTTTCCCCTCTCCTTGGGAGCAGCCAGTTCTGGGTGTGCACATCAGCACTTGCTTGACACATGAACTGTCATTTGATCTGGTCCACAGAAGAGCCGGGAGCAGTAAGAAGCTGTCCAGTGGGACCCACTGTGTCTCATGGGTCTCAGCATGTATCCTGTGGTAAAGACTCATGGGAAATTCTTCTCTCTAGTTGTGGTAGAATAAAGATCTGAGCTTTATCTTATAGAGATGAACCCACCTGTGTCTGAGGCAGCTGCCAGCTGCCTGGGGATAAACTAGTGGTCCATTACTCAGACGTGCACAGAGTAGGCAGTGCCTCAGTCCTGGCTTCCTTTTCTATATCCACGATTTCATCAAGTTGTCTACATTTAGGCAAATGGCTATACATTCTACAGAGACAGGAAAATGGAAAGAATTCCTATCCCTGTAGATTGGCTGCGTAAATTTGTCAGGCCTTGATTTCTCTCATGCCCTCCATGGTTCTGCGCCATGGCTGCATGGAAAGCCAGCGTTCACACCAAGACAGTAAGGTCCTCCTACTTCTTGGAAAATCCTTTGGAAGTCAGCATGGACAATTTCTAGAATCCCCCCCCCCCAAACTCTGAACGAATGGGGAAGGGAGGGAGGACCTGGGTTCATGTCATATCCAACTGCAGTAGATGTGGAGCCCCCTTTGTCTGTGGGTGTTTATGGCAGGTGTCTTAACAGTGTGGACCCCTTTAGTGAAAGGGAAGGCGCTCTTGCCAATGCACTATCTGAGATGTTAGCACGGCTGCACCCCTTCCTTGAACAGTCTCAAGGATGTGTCTCTCTATCTCTATGCGCTTCTGCAGATGCTTTAAATCCTGGGAAACAATCAAGCTGAGGCCATCTCCGAGATGCCTCTAAAGGAACCCACTCGGAGACAGATAAAAATAATGAGAATCTTTCTGTCAGGAAAGATTTAGAAAATATCACGGGCATTATTAAAATTTAATTTTTTACTCGGCTTTTTGGTTCTCCCGTCAGTGATAATGAGCGCCCAGGCATACCTCCGCCCCACTCGTACTTGTTCTGTGCAATAAATTCAGCCTCGCCATCTGAAGACATTTCAGACACTAGTTCTGACTGCAATAGGCTTCGTTTTCACCCTGTGCTGTGCTTTGAGTCTTCCCACGAAAACCCGTTCAGGAGATAATTTTCCACAAGGCTGGTGAACTAATAAAAATCAATTTTGCCCATCTGATTCAGAGAAATCTTGGGTCTAGCTGAGGCAGAAAGGGAAGGAAAATAAAAATAGATCAATGTATTCACTGACGGCCTAGCTGATAGAGAACTATCAAATTAGCCGGTGAGAGGTGTTTGGCTCTAGAAATTCCTCCTCCTCCCCACAGGGGCTGCCTGTGTCTGGGCAGCAGAAAGACCCATGTCCTGGCACAGAGGCTGATTTTGTAAACGGCTGGGCTGTGTTTTACATGAAGTGTTCCCAGGTCACAGAAATGGTGAGTGGAGATTCCATCACTGAGTCTGATACCCGAGGCTCTCCTTCTCCCAGTACACTGAGCATGCTGGGATACCTTTCTGCTATGCTAAGTACGTCATACGTATCCATTCCGTGATCATAAACACTCCATGATGAGGGCACCACAGTGCCCGTTTTTAGGCTAGAAAACTGAGGTTTGGGGAGATAACATGTCCAATGGCACTCAGCCGGCCAGTGGCAAAGTTGCTATACATCGAAAAAACCAGGTTACAAAGGCCATACCCTGCGCTCAGCTCCACGTGGCTGTTGAGGCAGGCGGGTCACTTTGCATTTGTGAATAAAGTCCAGAATAACAATGTCTGTCCTTCTCCCCTGCCTCATGGCTTCTGAGGATGTCTGGTTGAGACTTTGTGCAAGAACAAAGCAGATGCCACTTCTGCTTAAAGAGATATGGAAACAGTGATGGTGTGACATTGGATGGTAGTGTGATTGATGTTGGTGCCTAAGAATCACTGCAGATGTCACTTAGGTATCGACGATTTTCAGAAAGGAAAGTGCACAAGTCCACTACGCACATCAAAGTCACCGATGATTCCCAACGTGTCCGAGGACTACATCCCAGCACAGAGCATCTTGTGCACAACATGTTAAGGTTTTCCTTGCTAGCATGTACTTTAAAACTTCACTTTCAGCAAAAGGAAACACTTGTGTAAATGGAAAGCAGGAGTTGCAAAGGCACACTTGAAATGTGAGGTGATTATACCTAGAAGTGTGAGCAAATTAATTTCTAAATGTACATTTCTACATATATCTCATCTCTACATCATATATTCTACATATCTCATCTCTACATCATATATTCTACATATCTCATCTCTACACATGTATTATTATAATTCTTTGCAAATACTTTTGAAATGATCACCTACTATTTTTTAATCAGAAAACTCATTTCCTCTTCTATCAATCCCTTTTAAATAAGAATAAAAAATGGGGAAGGGAAATGCAGATCATTGGTAAAGTGTTTGCCTGGTGTGCAAGGAGTCCTGGGTTGGAGCCCCGGCCTGCCAGGAAACAAACAAGTAAATAAATACATTTAAAATAAACAATAAAGACACTACAAAGTAAATCCCAATTATAGTTGTTTCAAATTTAGAAAAACAAAAATTAATTTGAAATACATTTTGGGTCTTAAAAAAATGAAGTATGACTCTATTGGATCTTAGCCAAGGGTGGGAGGTCTGCTCAGGGCGTTCAATAGACAGTTTTCCATGGCAGGTAGCAGAGGCCAAGAAGCAAGAGGGAACAGAGTGGGCTTGGTGGAAAGGAACAGGCTTGCGGCCAGTGTTGGAGGACAGTGGCCTAGACCCCAGCACAGAGATCTCAGGAGCAAAGCCTTTCTTCCTCTTGATGGAGAGCAACCCGTAGCTTACAAGTTTGTGAATCTCTCAAGGCCAGGTGCAGATTTCAGGGAGGGGTTTTTAAGTATCTAGTTATATTTGTAGCAACTGGCATTCTGCATGCTTTGTTTTTATGACTTTTGCATGACACAGGTTCCCCGTGACAAACAAACACAGGAGATGAAGTGTGGTACATTGGAATCATGTTGAATACCCCCGGCATAGAAACATTATAATATGCCCTGGAGATTATTCCAGGGCCAAGGAAAATCATTGCCCAGTGCATGGTGCCTTAGAATGGGGAGCAGTTAGCAGCAAGAGCAGGGGTTTACTTCATTTGTGAGGCTGTACACAGCTTCAGATGCTAACACGCGCTGATAGGAGATGCCAACATTTCAGTTTAAATCAGGACTGCAGCCCGTAACACGGACACTTTGCCTTTCAGCTGAAGATCATAAACTAAACAGCACAAACCCAGGTCTCTTCTCCTAATTGGGGAGCTTTTCTAATTTGCTTATGATGGCTGCCTCATGTCGAACTAATCTTCCTCCGGTTACCTCCTAATGCTGTCGGAAATAATCTGCTTATTCCTGCTCTGTCTGAAGCACTTTGCATCTAACATAACTCCCATCCTTAACACAGCCACAGTGAAACAGTGGCCACAGCTCAGCTGGGACTCCTGCCTCACTGAGTGTGAGGACTGCACATGCTCTAGACAGAAACCAGGTTAGGACAGGATCCCACGCAGGCTCAGACTCAGCTCAAATGCTGGCATGTACGGTAGCCAGCATGGACTCACAGCTGAAGGCCTGTGCAGTAACTGTTTTGAACAGATAAGCCCAGGTAAGCTTGCTTACCTAAAAGTCTTACCTAAAGAGCTGGTAAAGTATTTTAGGGTGTGCTCCAGTCTCTGTAAACACTACTGTTGACATCCAAATAGATTTCAGAGATACTTGTCTTATATAGAGCCCCGCCTCCAATCTGAGAGATTTAATTTGAGAGATTCCTGAGTTAGCCAGTTGGCTTACATGGTAGCTGTGCACAATCCCAGCTTAGTAGTAACCACCGATGCGTTCTGATTCAGTTTTAGTGTGTTGTGTTTTTGCAGAATCTTAGAGACACAAATGTTACAGTGTTCAGAAAGTGCCAGGAATTTCAATACTCATAAAACAAGCCACGAGTTCTATAAGAGAGAGAGAGAAAGACACTCTGTGTGTGTGTGCATGTGCGCGTGCGTGCGATACCAACAAAGTCAGCGCTGAGTTACAAAGTACTAGGTACTATAGTACCCAGATGAGAGTCAGGCTTTGTTCCCAGGAGGGCTCCTGCATGCGTCCCTGACCTTGGGGAGAATGCCTTCAGCTCCTTAGCTCCTAATTCCTTATATGTGAAGATGTTGAGGTTTGCATGGATCAGGGGACAGGAAGGCTCACTGTACTGAGAAGAGCCTGCGCTTGCTAACAGAGAGCTTCTTATTCCTCTTTATGTATGTGTTTACTCTAAACAAGCAGTCGGCGCATCTCCCTACCCTCCTCTGCAGCACAGCCCACTTGAAGGCTGCTCCTTCTGTTTCAGAGGTTACTGAAGGGGAAGAAAGTTATATTGTTTAATCCTACTTTATAAGAGTTTGCTCTTTTATTGGAGAACAGGCTCAGAACAGTGATCAGTAAGGTTTACGTACCCAAAGTGTATATGGAGGACTTAGGGGGGAAGGAAAAAAGAGGCTGCCTTCAAATGCCTTGTGGAAATACAGAAAACAAGCAGCGAGATCGTCCTTTGCCAAACACTGTCATAAATTTTTTATTTGGCAGCTAACATTCTCACTAGTTTTCTTGGCAGCAATTGGGACCTTTAGCAAGAAAGGTGCAGAAGAAAAACGCCTTGTTTAGAGATGTTTTCAACACTTTCTGGGATTTTTCAGAACTTCTGCCTGCAGCACATTTTTACAACCAGAGTCTCCAATCACCTGATGAGTGGGTGGTGGGGCTTAAACTTTTTTTCTTTTCATATATATATGAAGAAAAGAAAGGTGGGTGGGAAGGGAGCAGTGCTGACCCCCTGGCTTCCCACCAAGCACGGTTTTCTTATTTCTCATGGTAGGTGCTTTTGATATCTAAGCACTTGGTCTCCTCTGTCGAGACAAAGATCTGAAAACACTATCAGCGCTATCAGAATGCTCCTTCTGTTGGGCCTGATACTACCCGTTTCGTGTTCCCAGGTGATGGAGGCAAATGAAAGATAAACAAGCTGATGACTGCGGGACTTTTTTCCTCAGGAATGGTTCCTGAATCAGGTCCGGTCTGATGAGTACATGGGGGTGGGGGGGTGTTGGTTTGGAATTCTTGAACACAAGGATCTGAAATCCATAAGGAGACAAGGATGCGATCTTTTTCATGATAAGCATGTCCTTACACTTTATGTAAACACTGTCTACAGAGTAGCAAGAATCTCTGTAGTGAGGACACGTTTAGTTATGACTGAAGAGGCAGCATACTTACTCCTCTTACAATGCCATCTAGGAACTAGTACTTGACACGATCACTCCCTTAGGGCTCTGGGGAAGACTCAAGGTGAAAACCAAACTGAAGATGGAAGACTTGGCAGAACTTTGGGTGAGAACATCCCCATCTTTTGTCTAATCATTGGGTAACCACTAACCTAGTTATACAAAGGAGGTAACCCCCAGGAAGACATGCACAGAAATAAGGAACGCAAACAAGGCCTGGGGAGATGGCTCAGAGCCATGTCTGTGGCTCTTATGGACGACCTGGGTTCAGTTGCAAGCACCACACACATAGTAGCCCACAACCACTGTCACCCAGCTCCAGGGGACCCAACACCCTCTTCTGACTTCCTTGGGCATCTACAGACACATGGTAGCTTACATGTGGTAAACTTGCATACCTGTAGACTAAACATTTATGCACATTAAAAGTACATCTTTAAGAATGGAAGCCAACATCCCCACCACAAAGGCACCCTTAGAGAAGACTGCAGGGGAGAGACATTCTGTAAATTATGTTTGGATAAGATATTTAACAATACAAGAGTTGATAGAAACATGAAGAACTATGTTGGGATCTCAAAAGCTGGACACATTGGCACACGCCTATAACGAGATACCAGTGAAGGGGGAAAGACAGATCCCTGGGGTTCAGTGGCAGCTAGGATAGCCAAGCTGATGAGCCCAGATTCTATAAAAGACCCTCTCTCAAAAAGCAAGCTGAGGAGCAATAGAGGAGGGTGCCTAGTGACAATGTCCGGCTCCACACATATACTGTGTAGATAGACACAGCGTAGATACACACTGTGACGCCTAGAGTGCAGTACAAAATTACAACAAAAACAGTAAGAAAATGACAGGTCAATTAAAATAGTGTACACAGACACACACACACATATATATACATCACACACACACACACCACACACCAGACTATATACACACTCACTCACGCACATCACACGTACACCACATACATACACATATACCACACACACATACACTCACTCATACACATACACTACACACATACACATATACCAAACACACACACTCATACATATAGGACATGCATACAGATACACCACACACACACACTCACACACACTACACACATATAGTACACACATACACCACACACATACATTCACACACACACATATTCACATATATACTACACACATACACCAGACACACACTCACACACATACACTCATACACACACATACACACAAATACTCACACATACCCTATCTGTTGATGAAGGAGAGTGGAAAAGAAGAAACAAAGGGAATAAGAAACACATAAGGCGAGCAAATAGGGAAATGGCAGCCTCAAATCTAACAACAAACAGACCACACTGAGTGTTAACGGATCTGATGCTCTCATCAACATCAGAGGGCTGGGGCTTTGGCTCAGTGGTCGACGGCTCACCCAGCTTCCATGGAACCAGAAAGCTATCTGCAGCACGGTAAAATAACGACAGCAAATCCCACCTCAACAGAGGATCTGACTGAGTCAAGTATATCTAACTTTATACTGTCCAAAGAGGACACACTTCTGATTAGAAAGCACATTCAAGTTAAAAGATGTAGGTGTGTGTGCATTTTTATATATGTAAGATTCTATGAGCCAAGCATGGTGGTAGGTGCTTGTAGTCCTAGCTGCTGGATGGGGGTTAGGTGGTGGTAAGGAAGAAGGCTCTCTTGGGTCTAGAAGTTTGGGTCCCAATCAACAATAAAAGGCACACAGTGGGCTGGAGAGATTGCTCAGTGGTTAGAGAGTTACTGATCTTACAGAGGACCCAAGTTTGGATCCCAGCACCCACATCAAGTAGCTCATAACTGCCAGTAATTTCAGCTTCAGGGGATCTGATGCTCTCTTCTGGTCTTCATGGGTACTCATGTAGACACACATTCAAACGATTAAAAAATAAAAATAAATCTTCAAAAGAAAGCACATGTGTTTTAAGGTAAGAAATAATCTTAGAACAAAAAAGCACATTAAAATATGTCTTTGTCTCTGTCTTTCTGTCTCTGTTTCTCTCTCTCTCTCATCTCTCTGTGTCTCATTTTTCTCTCTGTCTCTTTGTCTCATCACTGTCTGTCTGTCTCTGTTAATTTCTGTCTCCCTCTCTCCCTGCCTCTTTTTCTCCGTCTTTGTGTCTCTCTGTCTCTTTCTCTTTTTGTCTCTTTGTCTCTATGCCTCTCTGTCTGTTTAAAATTTGAAGAATTGCCAGAAGTATTCTGAACAACTCCATGAAACAAAAGATCAGGAAATTTCATCGAGAAGGACTAAGTCCTAAATTATGCATGTTACCAAGACTTATGACAAAAACGTTGAACAGACTTATAAAACAAGCTTTAAATAAATCAGATGAGTACTGGAACTCTTTCACAAACAAGAGGCCAGCATCGCATGGAGGGATATGTGTTTAAAGCCATGTGGATGACATTAATAAGGAGCAAACCCACAGGGCAGTCTCAGCAGACACAGAAGGAGGTACAAGTTTGGTATAGAGGGAGCCTCACAAAGACTGTCTGCAGAAAGTGTGTTCCTAGAGCTGAGGATGCGGTGTGGACAGGGCTGAGGATGCGGTGTGGACAGGGCTGAGGATGCGCTGTGGCTGTACAGGGATTGCCCAGCCCGTGATGCCCTAGGTTTGATTTCCCCAGCCTTACAAAAGCAACAGAAGACCTAGTCCTTCACGGTGAAAGTGTGCAAGCTTTCTCTCAGGAGTTAGTAAAGAATGTTCATTCTGGCTGCTTCTAGCATCACTGTCCTTGAGGTTCTAGCTGACGCACTGTGGCAAGAAAAGGAAAAGGCCCTGCGTCTGCAGTGGAGGATGCAGAATTGCCAGCTTGGTGACAGTCCTGTGTGCACACAGTCCTAAAGCTCCTGCAACTAATCCTGGACTCATTTAACTAAGTCACAAGATACAAGCACATACAGAAACCAACTGTATCCATGTATATCAGCAAGAACTAACCTATAAATTAGCAGAAAACATAATTCACAGTAGCAACGAAAAAGAATAAGAGCTTAGGAATGACTTTAACAAAATAAGTATAGGCTCAAATATTTAAACCTACATTTCTTATAAAAGTAAAAGATTCAAGCAGGTGAAAAAGCTCTGTGTTCCTGGATTGAAGGAGTCGCTGTTAAGGATGGTAACTGAGTGTTATCCAATCCCATCAACACTGCAGGAAGCTATTTTAAAGGTGGGGGTTGAAAGGGGACTTCTAAATTAATAAGTAAACATGAAGAGTGTTAGCGTGGCCACAGTTTGAGAAGTAACAGTGTTACTAAGGATGTAAGGAGCCCACACTGCTGTACTGGCTCCCTGACAGAAATGAAGATGCAAAGAACCGGGTGTTTATAGTCAATTATTTCTTCGACATGCAATCTAAGCAATTCAATGATGCAGTAAAAGCTGAATGCACATGCTTTCAGAAACAAACTTACATGGTGGGAGCACACAGTTCAAAGCCATGCAGGGATCCAAACAGAAACGTAACATTGTGACACTTGTCTAACGAAATCCTTCAGACTCAGACCAAAGGTTTCTTAAGATAATAAAAGCATAACTCATAAAGCAAGAAATAAGTTGACTTCATTAAAATAAAAATCTTACATGTTTAAGCTTTATCACTGAAAAATATAAAGAAAAGGCCCAGAGAGGAAAAAAACACTGATATTTAAGCAATATATTTCTAAAGAACTTGCTATTTTAAAAGTCACAATGCGAGTCTGGAAAATACGTTTTGAAATGAATGAAAATGAAGGAAACACCCAGGAAAAGATTTGAATTCAGAGGTATGAAAGTTGAAGCGCTCATCACTCAGCCCGAAGAAAACAACAACGCCCTTAACAAATTGGAAAACCAGAAAAGAGCACGACAGGCATCTTCTCAGAGAACACTCAGACATGGCCAGCAAACTCGCTGAACTCACCGGCCTAATTCAGTCACTGGGAGGTAGCACATTAGAGGGGGCAAGCGTGGCGCACGGCTGCAAGTAGGGCCTGGCGGTCCTGCTCAGAAAGGATGCACACACGCCAGCACTGGGGAGCGGCACAGCGCCTTGGCAGTCCTCGGGAACAGGCAAATGTATATGTACACATACATCTAAAAGTGTGGGTGCATGTGCACACACGGGCGTGAGTGTGCATGCATGTGACATGTGCACACTACATGGCTAAATCATTCTACCCTTAGGTAGACAGCAGATACCCGATATAGAGAAATTTGCCACCATATAACCTTGTATGTAAATGTTCCCAGCGACACGTCTATGACAGCCCCAGCTAGAAACGGTCCAGGCATCCCCTGGCTGCTGTGCACATAAGGAAGATGTGGCACACTTACTGCTGAATACCACGCAGCAAGACACAGCAATGCACGCCGCAATATGCACGGGTCCTAAAAAATACTACTGCAAGCAAGAGAAGGCAGGCACGGGAGATTGCAAAATGCAAAAAGGAGTGGCAGAACTATTTTAGAATTAGGTCCTGGTGGTGGGTGCACCTCTCTAAGTCACTGGGGTCATTAAACTGCATGTTTATAATGATTACATTTTATGATATGTAAATATCACCATTCAGCTGTTCATCAAGAAACTAATGACCAGTAGCTACCGCCCAAAGATGCTTGTGTCCTTCAGCCCACCCGTTTCTCTGCATGTGCATGTGTTAATGGTGTCTGTTTATTTCCTTCAATCTGTAAATATTTAACGTGCTTCCTTGTTTGCTTTTTTATGAACTAGGATTGCATAAGAGGAAGGTTCAAGTCCACCCTGGTCTCTATTGTATGTATCCCAGTGTTTGGCACATTAGAATTGTTGGTAAACACGTGAATATCATAAAGAAATGAATGACATAAAAGAAGGCATGTATTTAAATCTTCATTAAAAGCTAATATACTCCGATACTATGATTATTCATATACATCTTCATTCTGAATAGAGATATTTGCCTTCAGAGCAGCAGAAATTTGACAACCATGTGCCCAGTGTCCTCTGCCACCTCAGATTCAGAGACCCCAGGGGAAGGAGGTAGAGACTCCTGGGTCTGGGAGCCTAAAGGACGGAGCTACACAGCTGACCTGCAGCCAGGACACCTGAGCATTGCCTAAGGACACCATGTCACTGAGATCAGTCTGCAGTGTGCCCGGCACAGTTCTGAGAATAAAGCCAGGTCACCAGGTACCCAGGTACTTCCTGATGTGACAGTAAGAGGGGCTCTGTGGTTTAGAGGAGGGTGCCCCGTCTTTGCTCGCCCCTTCTTACATCACACGAGCCTGCTGTCTCTGGACTGATACTGTCTTAGGAAATGGAAGATTTTATATCTATTCACTTAAAATTTTATTTTTCCAAGGACTTAGACATGAGCAGTGTTATCTCTCCCTGTGTGTGTGTGTGTGTGTGTGTGTGTGTGTGTGTGGCTAAACACTCGGATGAGACTAGGCAGGAAGCCTGTCCCAGGAGGAAACTAATTCTCCCTGCCTCAGCAGCCACTGGCCACCTGTCATTCCTCATCTGGGGGTGGGACATGTGGAATTCTCCAGTCCACACTGACGTATCAACCATGATGGGTTTTTCAGGCAACCATATTGTTGGGATTTCACGGGTGTGTTTTCCTGTGCTGAGGGGAAACCAGCAACAGGCATCCTGAGCATCTGGCTGGGGACTTCTTCTTCTTTTTTTTTTTTTTTATTTAAATAACGAAGTTTGCAAATGTAGACTAAACCTATTTTTATAGTTTTAGAATGATGTAGTAAATGTTCACCTTTGTGTCTAAGTTTCTAGCATGACAAATAGTGATAGCAGTGATCTCCACAGCAAAAGCTTTTGGGGCTCTCCATGCCCCCCCACCTCTATCCTTCTTGTTTTGTCTTTTCTGTTGTCTGGGGATGAAGCCTCCTATGTAGGAGGCAGGTGTGCTATCATCAGCTGGGTGGAGGAGGGCTTCTGAGGTCCCACGCCACCCGGAGGTGATGCTGTGGGGTGGGGGCGGGAGGTTGCCTGTGCTCAACAAAGCGATACAGACCTATGCTCTGCAGGTAGCATCAACTACATGTGGACAACGGTGCACACACACATCCACACAGGGAAAACCCAAGAGGATCTTCTTGGGAGCCAGAGAGGCGAGAGAAGACCAACAAGATGATGGGAGAGAGAATTTGGTCCGGACATTCTGTATATGCCGAGGCACCCTGAAATGATAACGGCAAAGAGACCAAAGTAATCTGGAGACGTGAAAATAGGATGTTTGTCTGTTCTTCTAGAGGGGGGCAGAGGTGGGGTGTAAAGTGTTTTGTCAATGGCACTGAGATGCTAGAGGACGCTGATACGGAGCCAGCCCACACTCGGGTTCACAGACACGCTCCCAGGCAGCAGACTGTGAGACCCTCACTGTGCAGCAGGTGTGGTCTCATGGGGACAGGCTGGCTGAGCTGCCTGCTGGCCCCAAGGACCGCAGTTGCACCGTGAACTGTGAGAACAACTGCTCTGACACTTTATGAGCACAACAGATGGGGAGAGCACTCAGTTGCTTGGAAGTCAGTGATTAATACGATGCCCCCGTGCCCACTGCTAAGACGCCGAGAGCACAATGGATTGCGGCAAGAAAAGAATTCAGGTTAGGTTACAGCGAGAGCTAAGAGGGAGTGCTGTGTAGACATGGACCATGACCTAGCGTGAGGGTCAGACTCTGTGTCTTGATGGAGGCCCCACTAGAGACAGTCAGAAGCTAAGACCGAACAAATTGCAATGGCTCTCAGCCCCAGAAAGCGATGTTAACTATCTTACTCGGAGGTCAGGTGAGGGTGGAGAGAGAAGAAGCCCTGAGCCGCCATTGGTGCCACAGGAAGTGGGAATGCCAGGTTGAGCCACTCTGGTTCTACAGCTGCCTTTGTAGGGAAGGGGGCCTCTGGGTCTCAGCCAGGTTAGTGACTGTCTCTGGGGAGGGATCCAGGGGTCCCTTATATCTACCTACTGCACTGCGGTCCTTTGCCTAGCTCCTTTCCTTTCCTCTTGCTAGGGCCTTTCCTAGTCAGTGTGGACATTTGTGGGAAAACATGACTGGCTGTGCTTACTTTCAGGGGCACAGAGGACTTTTTCTGTATAAGTTTACAGTTGAAAACAATGAAAAGACTGAAGGCCAAAGCCAACAGGGGCCAAGGGAGCTGCCTACATGTTGGGCTTTGCCATGACGTGTAAACACATGGCTTTGGGTGTAACATGAGCAGCCCCGAGATTCCTCCAGGGTGGAATCTAGGTTTTCAGCTATGCAGAAATACTTACCAAGGACCTTTAAGAAAAGTCGGAGGGAGGGTGTGTTGAATGAAAACCAAGATAAGCTCTCTCAGGCAGGCCTTCCCCAGACACCCTCAAAGCTTTTGTGTTGACGAGGGCAGGAGCTGAAGAAACGCCTGACAACAGCGACTAGTTTTCTTCTGCCTCGCTCGAGCTGGGCGCTCTGGAGATGGAGGGGTGGCCTGCCATTTGCAGACAAGAATGAAGCCTTTTGTGAGCAGTTTAAACATACTACCAACTCCCTTTCCAAAGTGAGGGAAGGTGTCTTTTGGAGAGCGTGGCTGTCATGTGGTGGGACACAGGCTAACTGCATCTAAACATCACAACTTGCCATTAAGATGACCCCATTTCCTCCATATGAGTTTGTTAACACTAAAAACATCTATGTTCTGGTACCAAAATCAAGAAATAGTTTTTTTACAGCAGAAAGCACCTCCCCCCCCCCAAGAGCTCAGTTTTGTTGAAGTTCATGTATAAGGGGTTTATTCTCATTTGCAAACAGGAATGATTTTATGGCTTCAGAGTAAAGCTAGGGTAAGAAATCTAATGGCAGATTTGTTATGAATGTGCTCTCTGACACGTACGCGTGGGGAATCAGCTATTAATCATGTTAAGACTGGAGTATTATAAAGCACGAGGCAGGCAAGTCTTAAGTTCAAGGTCTGAGCTGATAAAAATCGAGCAGGAAAACATGTTTTGCCTTGTGTGTCATGGTGCCTCCTCGCGTGTCTCCTCGCGTGTCTACGTCTGCCATTGTGTTTCAACGCATCGCTGTAAGAGATACCACTGATCCCTTCCCAGCTTCGCCCCATTTTGTTTCAAGGTTGGTCTGTCTTTTGTTTGGTCCTTTTGCTGTGACACAGATGACAGCCCTTCGGCAGCCCTGCCGGCTCACTGGACTAGGACCGGAATGTGCTTGTTCAGCATTTGTTCGAAAGCACCCAAATTCAGGGCGCCCTGGGGACCAGGAGAGCATGGGGGGGTGCACAGGCTGGAAACACCCCGCACCTAGGCCCCGCAGGCCTTTGTCAGCACCGCCTCCAGGGTTGAGGCGGCCGCCGTAATTATGCCGAGGCCGCGCATTACTCTGACAAAGTAATCCATCAAATCATTTCTCACAATTTCAATCCGTCCCCTGAATTTCCCTTACTTCCAGAGGCAGCTGGATATTATATTACCAGAGCTGTTGAAAAGGTGGAACACTAGCCATGGAGCCAAAGGCCACGGCAGCTAAGCAAAGCATCAGTTTTTATTGTTTGCTCAATACTAAAGTCTCATTAGGGTCCATAATTCATATGAGCACTGCGGACACTTACATCTGCAGATCGTGAGAACCTAGAAGGAATGTACACCTTTGCTGCCTTGTTCTCATAGGAGACATACTGGGTGTGTGTGTGTGTGTGTGTGTGTGTGTGTGTGTTTACAAGCATGGTTTAACTGTCCCTTACACAGGCCAATTTCTAACCTGAGTTTAAATATTCCAATGTTGTTTTTATTTGGCAGTTTTCAGACAAAGACCCACTTCTCTTTGAGTCCAGCCTAATCAATGTCGGAAAATTCCATTTGTTTCCTGTTGGCTTTACTGCGGCTCGGCTGTGCTAATTACATCAGAATTATCTCCGAGACTACACACTTTCATTCAACCTATACAGGTTTTTGTCTTCACTTAATTATGGTTTGGGATCTTCTTGAGAGAGAAAATGCAGCCATGACACCTGTCCCTCTCAGGGACATCCAGTTCTCTCTCTCTCTCTCTCTCTCTCTCTCTCTCTCTCTCTCTCTCTCTCTCTCTCTCCACTCCCTCCCTCCCACCCTCCCTCTGTCTCTCTGTGTGTCTGTCTCTGTCTCTCTCTTGCTTCCATTATGTTCTACACTTTGGACCCTTAATAGCATCTTAGTTTATGGGGCTTTAGCTATTTTGTGAAAACTATATTTGAGGGTGATAAATAGGGAGTCACAGAATTAGAGGAGCCTTGGGGGCATCTAGCTAGGCCAGTTCTGTTCCGAGCAGAAGCCCTGACAAGTGGCACTTCAAGAATGCATCCATTTCTGGAATGAACCATGGCAGCAGCTGAGAGGCTCTTTGCAAACACTTGTGAGCAGTTTGGGACAGATATGAAGAGAACTGTATCTGGTGAGGGGGTGCAGAGGGAATTTTGGTAGACCAAGTACAATCACCCACTGGCTGAAGAGCTCAGCCTGCAAGTGGTGAGAGCCAGAGTGGCCTTGGACCCATGAAGAAAGAAAGTCTCCAAGCTAGGCTAAGGGGGGAAATGATTTGGTTCCATCCAGCAACATAGGGATAGGCAAAATCAACTGGCCCTGCCCTTGTGAAACTTTCAGACCTCAAAAAACAAAACAAACTCCAGTGGACGGTGTTTTCTCAGAGTCCAGAGACACTGCAAGGATCAGGATTCATACTTTAGGGCATTACACTTGCTCTCTGCCCATGGACTGAGCTTACCTACAGCCCAGACAGGGCTTCCCAGTGTGGGGGTGATGTTGATTTGAGAGCTGAAGCATGCCCAGAGTTATGAAGGAGGAGGATGGGCAACTAGGTAGGTAGCACCGAACATGCTAAGGGCATCTGACTGGAGTGGTACAGGTGAAAGGGAGAGAAAGTAAAAGTACTTAGGGGGGAAATGGTGGGAATGGGGTAGGAGAGAGACGAGTGGACCACTGGAATGACGTTGCTTTCTACTTATCAGCAATGTGGCTTTGGGTAAATCATCAACCTTACTGATATTTACCATCCTGATCTATAAAATGGAACCCACAATGCACACCTGAGAAGGTCAGTCCAGGGTGAGAGAGCCCACATGGGGCAACACTGGGAGATGGCCAGGCTTCCCTCCACAGGATATATGCTGCCTCCAAAGAAGTCAAAAGGAGGGCAGGGGGTGGGGATGGGCGGCAAAGGGGGAAAATGGGCTGACTCTTCAGTTTTGCTTTCAAATCTCACAAGCTGGATTCTGACATAAGGTGTCGATTTGAGGAAGGAAGCTACATGTGAAATTGCTATGCTCCTTTCCCAAGAGCACATGCTGCCCACACCCCCAATGATCAACATCCCAGGCTTCCATGTAAATGTGGAATCAAACAGTTGACACTGGCAACTCAGAGCAGAATGATAGATAGTAAGTAACCCATAACAGGAGTCCACGGAGCCTAGAGGTCAAGACAACAGGAGCAACAAGAGATGATTGTAGGAGAGGAGTGCGGGCCTGCAGGGCATCAGATCTACTGCACAGCACAGCATCAGGAACACTGCACAACACAGCAGCAGGACCACTGCACAGTGGCCATGCTGAGGAAGAACTTCCTTGTTCTCAAATCCCACCTGCTGAAGGGATGCAATCATCTGGATGTCTTTTCAGAACAACTCAGCATAGAAAATGTATACATGCACATACATGCATGAGAGGGAGAGAGAGAAAGAGAGAGAGAGAGAGAGAGAGAGAGAGAGAGAGAGAGAGAGAGAGAGAGGAAGGGAGGAAGGGAGGGAGAATCCCTGCCCCAATAAAGCAATGAAAAGTAC
This sequence comes from Micromys minutus, assembly GCF_963924665.1. Classification (NCBI taxonomy): domain Eukaryota; kingdom Metazoa; phylum Chordata; class Mammalia; order Rodentia; family Muridae; genus Micromys; species Micromys minutus. Next base: position 5,264,974 of record NC_137971.1, read on the forward strand.
TTGTTGGCTGTAAATGGTTGAAGTTGATCTAATTGTCAAAGCAAATGTTTAATGCGCTGGTCGTTTTTATGAATCATGTGAGCACATGCTAACAGACCAAAGGGACATTTTTATACTCCTGGTTATCTCAAAATGGCTAAAAACAGGTTTGGCTTCCTCAAAACACTGACCTCTAGAGTATGTATGTGCCTGAGTCTCTTAAGCTCCTCAGGCTGTGACAAGACAGGAGGTCTTTGCTGTGGAGCCTAGTGCCTTTCTTTAAAAAAGTTACTGATAAGTCCTGCTGAGCTTACCTGTGTGACCAAATCTAGTCACCATGAAAGGATAACTCAGGTGGCCACTGTTTCACAAGTTCGAATGCCATCTCCTTCGACTTCCCAGCACAGAGCTATGGCTTCCCCTTGCTCATGCTCTGTTTGTCCCACTGAGAGGATTCTGACTTGCAGAAGACTGGCTAATGGACAGAGGGGGCTGGCCCCAGCTGGGGAAGTCCCTGCAAGAGCAACACGGTTGGACTGTGGTCTCTCTGGTCTGATTATGATAAACATGACCACTGGAGTGAAATGTTTGCTTTGTAAACTGGGTTGACTGTCATCATTCATTCATTCATTCATTCATCCATTCAGGTAATTATTAATGGCTACTTTTAGGGAAATGCGCTACTTACTTCCTGAACTCCTCTTTGCAGGGTTTTCTCTTTTTTCCAAAGCCTGGTTATCTTGCTATGTCACAGAATGCGTGGATCACAAAGATGAACTTTAGTAGAGCCAAGATTTCTTCATTTAGATAAAATAGTGAACAACCCTCAGGACTCCTAGCAGCCCTTGAATTAAATGTCGGGTGACAGTACTGAAGGAGCTATATATTACCTAAAAATTAATTACATGTATTTCATATCTGAGGGGGGATGTCAGAAGCTAACTTGTGGGAAGTGGCTCTTTCAGCCTGCCACATAGGTCTCGAGGACTAAACACTGGCTGTCTGGGTGGCAGGCACTCCACCCATTACTTTACTTGCTTGCCTGGCACTGACTTTATGCTTAGGAACAGTCAGCATATTCTGTTTATCTGGAGGATGGATAGCCAATGGAAAGGCACATGTGCCTGGACCTTCCATTAAAGTGACTCACACTGCACGTAAGCTTGAGAAAGCTTCTCCAGTTTCATGTTGTGGCATAAATTTCCAAATGATTCATTAAAGCAGGAGAGAGTGGGAAAAAATGATCAGTCTTGCACAGAATACCTTTTTTTTTTTTTTTTTTTAAATGCAAAGTTCTGTGAGAGATTTGCACAGAGTCCAGCCTGGGTCGCTGGAGTCTTTGGCGCCTGTGGACAACTGGCTTCTGTGTTCCTGTTTGGGGCTGGCTTGCTACGGCAATGTCACTCATCAGGAAGATGTAGAAGGCAGACAACAGGTGTGAGGCATTCTCTCCGCGAAGGATTCAGGAACACACAGCAGAACAGGCCATCTAGTGCTCAGGCGCAAGAGCCCGCCCGCCCTCACTCCAGCCCCGAACCTCAGCTCCCTGAGGTTGCAGCAGACGTTAAAAACTAAAGTTGAAACCTTTAAGCTGTAATGAAGGAGTTCACGGGGCCTGTAATCCCAGGACCCCACCCCGTCCTCCCTCCATCCTGCAGAAAGCCTTCAGATGGTCCTCGGCACTGACACGGTGCAGCGCGTGTTAAGCACACTGATCTGCCCATGGTTACCCTCGGCTGCTGGAAAACAATCTCACTCCTCCGGCGAGTGAGGGCTGCGGCAACAATGTGGTTATTGACTTGTTGCTCTGGCTCTATTTAGTTATTACCCTCAGGGCCACAATCAATAGACTTTGCACCAAGTCTGCCTTAGAAATCCCAGGCTCTCTCTGGAGGCTTGCCAAGGAATGGCAAGAAAAATCTACGGCAGGGAAGCGCTCAGAGAGGGGCAGAGAGAGCCACACTGACAGCTGTATAAATTAATTAACAAGGCACTGTTTATTCTCCTACATCACATGGCACACTCACCACCAGTGAAGAAGGCACGGATAGATTCGGAAAGTTATCCGGTGATATTTAAAAGCCACAAATTGAGACCGGCGCTCTGTGTAACTGTTTCTGCTTTAGCCTGTTCTAATTACCCTGTTCAAATCTGCCGCCTTTCCACGAGTTCTGACCAGCCTTTTGTTCCCAATTTATCTCATGTGGTTTGCCTCGATAACTCCCTAAGCTTGGGGATGAAGTAGTCAACATGATGAAAATAAAATGTTGATCATTAACCTCACGGTGCTCAGGCATCCTTCGAACCTCAAATCTGAGGACCAGTCCTGGTGCCTTGGCAACAGAGAGGGATGATTGGGCAGAGAGGAGTCCTGAAGAGCTGCAGGAAGAACTCTGGGCTATCTGAGATCTGACAAAGAGTTGTAGGGCGGTTCTTTATTTAAGCAAACCATATATAGATCTGGTGACAGGGGGACCAGCATTCCAGTGTCTTATGTCACCTTAAACTAAGCTTTGTAGCCCACAGACAAAACCATTTTTTTTAACATGGGAAGAGATCAAGAGGACCCTTAGAACCTGTTTGCTGCCACAGTGGTACCTTCTGGAATCTTTGTGTAAATCTCTTGATTCCAACTCTCCCTGTGATAGCCCAGGGTCTACAGTGTGCTGAGGGGACATTCTTTCTGAATGCTAAGGTACTCAGTTCTTCAGGACTTTTTGGAGGGTGGGTGAGTAGGCACTTGTTTTTGTTTTGTTGTGAGACAGGGTTTCTCTGTGTAACTGTGTAACTGCCTTGGCTTGTCCCTTGAATTGTAGATCAGGCTTGGCCTTGAACTCACCTACCTCCCTCTAACTCTTGAGTTCTGGGATTAAAGGTGTGTATATAAATTTGAGGGTGGAGTACACAAGATGATTTGTGCCTGTAATCATTCAGTGTCCGAAAAGCAGGAGGATTACCATGAGTTTATCGCACCTGGTTGTACTATATGAAATCCTGTACACACACACACACACACACACACACACACACACACACACACACACACACACGAGTGCACATAAAAATAAAATTGAAGGTAGTGATGTTAGAAAAAAGATCTTGTCCACACTATTTGGCCAGATGAGCAGCATTTGCTGAGTGTCTGTTGAGGACAAGACACTCAGAGTCCTCAGTGACACAGCCAGCGTCAGTCCCAGGTGTGGAAAGCTCACTGCCTTATTTTGGTCTAGCCTGGGCTACTCCAGCCTTGTTGCATGTTAACACACTCCTGTGAACACAGAAGGGCACCACAATCCCCTTAAACAAACACTACCACCTGATGGTCCTCGAGGTCGGGGGGAATCCTGTACGTAACACATGAAACTCATTTGCTTGTGGGACTTCTAATTGTGTTGCTCCCATAATTTATGACCTCTTATAAATGGTTTCCAGGCAATAAGAGTTAATTGACTCAAGACACTTTCATCCATTGTAATGACCTCCTAATATTTTGCACCAGGTCCAGGTACTTCCTATGAATCAGGTCAAATGGGTCACTTGAAAAATGGTAGAAGTTAACAGTGTTGCCCTGAACTTACTTCTAAACATGCTCACTCCCGAGCACAGCTGGGCTCTCAGCTTGGCACCCACGGTAACCACAGGGGCTGGCCTTTGCTGTTTACATCTCTCTCATTTTGGGGCATGAAGTATTTGGTTGGTGACACCAAGCCTTGCCTTGGTTGTCTGAGAATAAAGTCAGTTCTTTCTTCTTCCTTACTTCTGCCCCAAGGCGAGGAGATGGCAGGGGTAAGGGACGGACGTTAGTAACACTGCCCCACAGGCTATTAGTTAATCTGCTGAACACTTTTGGGATCCGTAGATGCACATGCTCTGGGCTCACATTGTACGGAAACAGTGTTGGGAGAGGCGGAATGCTCACTACCCTGAGCACACATGTAAGGGATGTCAGACCACGCTCTATGGAGGTACTCAAACGTTAGGCCTCAGCCGAGAAAGACATAAAAAGGTATTTAACTCCAAGGATTACATCTGGGAGCTGCTGGGAGCTTGTGACCCAGCCAGCTCTGTCCTTCCTGCTCTAGAGCTGCAGAAGGACATGCTGCTCCATGTCCTGGTAGACAATGACCTCATGAAGCCACAGTTCTCTTTCTTCCTTCAAAATGGTGGCTTTACAAGTAAGTATCTCTGAACCGTTACCTCACACCACATCCAAGCATGAACTCTAAATGCATGAAACCTCACAGAAAACAGAGATCTCTGCGACACCGGCTTAGCAACAGTTCTTCCACAGGACACAGAAGCAGAAGCAGAAGCAGCCTGAGAAAACAACGGATTCTTTGCCATAATGAAGGGCTTTCACAGAAGCCAAAAGGGCTCTGGATTCCTAGACCCTGGAGTGGCAGACAGTTGTGAGCCATTGTATAGGTGCTGGGATCTGAACCAGAGTCCTCTGCAAGAGCAGAAAGTGCTCCTAACCACTGGGCCAGCTCTCCAACCCCTAGCCATTCTGAGGTTTCTAATCTACAGGTTTCTGTCACTAAATTGCTGTGTGATTTTAGGTCAGCCCCTTGCCCTCTCCAGGTGCCAGGACCCTGTTGAAATTCAGACTGTTTATAGAATAACATGAACAGCTGTCAGCTGTCAGTCCGCGGCTAGACAATGCCTATAGCTATACAGTGCTCTGACGTGCTCAGTTTTAACTAATAATATAAAAAATCAGCAGCATTTATAAACAGGGAGACTATAACATAATACAGGCCTGGCAGACATGACTTTAGCAGGCCCACGTTTCCTATGGTAACAGTGGGTGGCTTCTGCAAAACTGCTTTAAGAAGCCCCCTCGCTTTTCCTCTGCCTCCTTCCTCTAGGGCTTGTTCATGGTGGTTCCTCCTCTGTTCCACTCCGCACTTGAGGACTGTGAGACTCTTCTGTGTCCCTCTGGCTCTCTTCAGAGCCCTGACACAGTCTTCTCCAAAACAGGAAGGCAGAGTTTGTGGAGCCCAGATTACTTCTCCAGGGTGGCAGACCCAGCTGGAAGTCGGTCGGGTCCACTGTTTCCTAACAATGGAGTGTCACACTGGGCAAACAATTTGTTTTAATTATGTAAATTGCTCCATTCTCTTTGCAAACATCTAATAGAGAGCTTCAAGGCTTAAAGGTCAAAACAGAATACCCAAGACCGGGTGACAGAGCCTCTCAGGAGGTTTGGCTTGTCCTTGAGGGGTTGGGATGAAGGAGGACACTAGGGTACAGACTATAAGAAGGTAGTGCCCTGGTGCCGTGACACAAGTGTACACATCACGAGGCCCAGAATGGAGGGGTGAGCTGGGAACAGCGTGCCCCTGAAGGCACTGTGTCCTCAGGCCGCTTTGCCTCTGCAGCTGTACTGTAGGTGGTCTCTTTACTACATCCTGTAGAGGAGACCTAGAAGTCCACCGTGGACCTGCAAGTCACCTTTATGGAGGTGCCTGTAACAGGCTAAGAAACCAGAGCATCATCTCAGCAGGCCATGGGTGGGATTGGTGTTACAATGTCTTCATCAGACCCTCGGGGCAGTGTTCCCCTCCAGTGCCCTGCATGATCCACCTTAAACTCATTAGTCAATACTGCCGTGTCTTAAGGACAAGGGTAAACAGAGTTCCTGTACTGATTAGTTTCTCCACCTCTGCTACCATCATCTGTTTTTGAGGGAGATGCTTAGGATAGAACCCAGGGTGTTGGTCATGCTAGGCAATTAGTCTCCTGCTGAGCTGGGTTCACAGCTCTTGCTTTCCTTGAGTTAGCTTCTCACTTTGTAAGCCCAGGCTGCTCTTGAACTCACAATCCTCTTGACCCCTGAGTTGCTGGACTTACAAATGTGGCGGGGCCTGCTTGTGTTCCTAATCTGTCAGACATTATTTCATTCTAAACACTGAATAGACCATTAACTTATGTATTACCTTGCAATTACCTGCTGCCCCCAGGGGAGGAAGGGACCCTCAGGAAGCAAAATGGCCAGTTGATTAAGGTTCGGATTAAAACCAGGCCCTCAAAGGAGGCAACAGTGAGCTTGGCTCACACTTAGGTGAGAGCCCAGGCACTAAGGAGTCAAGACTAGCTGCAGCTGTTCTTGTTATCAAAGGCTGAAAGGCATCAAGCTTGAGCCTGGCGGGTTAGCAGAAAATCAAGCTTTTGAACTCTGCTTTGGGGGGCATTTTGAACACCCAGAGCACATATCTCAATGTAATATTGCTCTATCTTCCTCATCAAATGCAACTTTTCCACGGCTTTAAGGAAGTATGCCCTTGGTTTCTACTCCATCCGAGTCCATACCACTAAACAGTGAGTATGTGTGCATATCCATATTTGTATATACTGGCAGTTTGTAAATCAGTATGTGCATATATGTCCCTGTGGGCGACTGGGAGGGATCCACCCCCTTTGGGGAGGATCCTAGAATCAGCTAAGCCAGGAAGCATCAGATACCAAGTTCCTGCTGCAACAGCTCTGCTCTACCGACAAACCCAAGCTGATATTTGAGCCTGTTTGTGGTGTTTAGGGAGGCTTATGAACAGACATTTAAAGTTATCTTGTCATAATTGCCTTTATCAGAGAGACTTGGGCCTTATCAAAGGCCTGGCTGCCACCTGTTGAGTCTTCCATTATTCATGTCTTCCCTCACACTCCAGACACAAGCAGTCAGTTTTAAATCTCTGCTCCTGCCTCTTTCCACAAGAGAACCTCTTCACTGCCCAGTTTCCTTCATGCCTGGCTGTGGTAAAATGCCATAGCATCCCTCAGCACATCCCAACTGTCCCCCAGTCTGTCCCTCGCCTCATGTGCACTCTCTTTTGCTCACATCTCCAGGGCTGGCCGTGTCCTCTGCATGCTCGCTCCGGTCACAGAGCTCTAGAACAAGCTGACAGGATGTCCTCAACCTGAGCTAAAGCAACCCCATCTCTCCCGCTGTGTGGAGGTTAGAAATCATAGTGCTACTCCTACACCCACTGTGTCCTCAGCACCACCAAGAGTCAAGCACGCGGGACACACTCAATACATATGTTCCAACAAGTTCAAATCAAACAAACAACGTTTAACAGGTCATGTAATGGAATAGACAGGTTCAAGTGTGAGGTGACAAGTAGAGAGAACTAGGCTGATGAAGTGGCATTTTGACAGAGAGAGCCTCAACTAGCGAATGAACACACACACACACACACACACACACACACACGGGGTGGGGCAGAGCATATGTGCATACATGCAAACACATGTACTAGGTACAATGAAGCACTTCTCTTCTCACTCTCAGGTTAGTGAGGATGAAGTGAATTCTGACGCCCGGCAGGGACAGTGGAGTAACTGTATATTTTACACTGTCACTAGCTGCACTATCAAAATAATGCAAATATTTACTATATAAGTGAATTATGCACAAAACCACTAAATACTGCATAGCTAACCAAATAATGTTGAGATTAGTTAGTGAATATGGCACAGTAATTATAGTATTTAATAACATAAAATCAACCTAATTAAAATTATTTTTATATGTGTATGCATGTGTGTGTGTGTACACACACACACACACACACACACACACACACACACACACACACATTCTTCCACAGAAAGATGTTTTTATATATATTCAGCCCAAGGAAGGACTAGTGTTCCCACTAGTCTATATAATAATAATTTAAAAAAGGAAATAACATTTTAAACTCTGAGCTTAAGCAGAAGACAAACCGCTTTTATAAAACCAAAATCAACTGCTGATTATTCTCTGCCTAGCATTAGTCACTGTTTTGGATGAGCTGGGCTTAGGTCCCCTCCATGCCCAGATGGTCAAGGTCACCCACAGCTGGCTACAACAGCCACATCAGGTACTGCGGGCACCGGCTGGGGTTGAGTAGCTGTCCTGACAGCACACAGGCAAAAGCACCCAAGATCTACTGATACAACTAAAAGTTCTGGAGGGTGGGTGACCTATGGGAGGGTGGGTGACCTATGGGAGGTTGGGAAGCAGCCTCCCTAGGGCGTGGACTGTCATATCTGTGGGGAACCTCTCTCATCACTCCTGACAATGCCGGGACTTGCATAAAAGCATCCTCCCCTTCCCTTCTTTTTTCTGCTCTCCTCCGTGAGGGTCTCAAGGAAGACTGCTGTGGCATGAACCAAATGGATAAACTTTCAGAGGTTAGACGGTGGCTGTGGAAGCCAAGGTCATCACATGCTCCTGGGGGTCACATGACAGCAGGTGATAAAATGGTCATAGTGCTTTAATGACCCTTTTGGTGTATCTGAATAAAAGTGACTGGGGGCTAAATTGTGAGGAGATGAGGGACTTAAATCAGTGAGATGGTGATAGAGACCAGACTCTCACCCAGGGCTGTAAAGCTCTGCAGCTGGGAGAAGGCAGGTGCCCTTGGTAAAGCAGGACCACACACTCCCAGGGCTCAGCAGAGAACTCATCATGGAGAGGCACAAAGCTACCTGTGCCTGGTGTGAGGCTTGCGACAGAGGCCAGTGGTGCATTCTCAGCTAGCCATTCAGTCATTTGCCACGCTCACCAAGGTGGTACTGCTAGCGGCTTCCTGAGCTGAGTGCCAAGTAGTGGGAGCTGTCTGTGGGGTGAGGCTCCGGGGCACATAGGCAGGATGTGCGGCCAGGCAGAACGACCCTCTAGCTGGGACTCAACATTATTTCTGTATGTCTGTCTGCCTGTCTGTCTGTCACTCTGCATGTCAATGCAGGTGCCCATGGAGGCCAGAGGCATCGGATCCCTTGGAGCTAGAGCTACAGATGACTTCCATTCACGCGACTCTCTTCTGTGTAGACATTAAGGAGAGTGTGGAATACCGAAGCCAATGACTGTGTGTCCCTTACACAATTACAATGACCTGTAGTCCACTCTAAATGCCAAATTAACTGATTAAGATGAATCCTGTTGAAGTTATAAAACCCTAATTCAAATCTCCTGCCCAACGGCACTTGCAGAAACTAACTTATTTAAGGTGAGATTTCACAGAGACAGTGACTTTAGATTTGCTCTAAGTCTTAACCAGGCCTATGTCCCAACTGTACGAACTCCACATTATCCTCCTGCTTTGATGTCAACACTCAAGAAAAACAAAACAAAACAACCCTTAGAAGCCTCTGTCCTGGCCTTTCTGAGCTCAGCCTTGAGCCCTGTGGCTGTGGGGCTGCCTGTGGACCATTAGAGCTACCAGCCCTGAGAGCAGCCAGAGGCCCCTGGCTATGGCCCCTGAAGCCACAGGAAACCAGAGCAGCAGCGGCCTCAGGACCAGGACTTAGTCACTGCTCAGCGTGAAAGCATGTACCCACCAGCACCCAAACCTTCCAGTCCATTTTATTTCAGATACTCGAAATACAACTTAGGGTGTGGGAAGAGATGGCGCAGTGGGTGACACTTGTCACCAAGTCTGAAGACCTGAGTTCAATCCCTGGAACCTACATGGTAGAAGAAGAGAAACCCACTCTTGCAAATTGTACTCTGACCTCCAAATACATGTCTAACAAATACATGAATAACACAATGTAATCAACTTTAAATCTAGAAAATAACATTATAACATGTCTAGTACAACAACCATTGGTCTTCTCTGGACGGGGAGAAAGGAGACAGTATAATTTTGTCAGGCTGTTAATGAGTATATCTGATGCTCATTGTAAGACTACTGAGCTCAAAGGGTAGATGTTCAGAAAACAAAGAAAATCCTTACAGTAAATATAGATACATAGCTTTCCTTCATTTCCATCCATCCATCCATCTGCCCATCCATCCATCTTCCATCTACCTACCTGCCTGCCTGTCAGCTGTCTATTCACCTATGTAGCATTTGTTCATCTCTACCTGGGTGGAGGAGAAAGTGTTCACTCTCACTGGTGAGCCATACAGCAGAGTTGAAACTCGGCTGTGTGGAACTGAACTCGCTTGTCCTGTTTGCAGGATTACAAACTTATTTCAGCCCAGAGGCAGTGCACTGCACTGACAGTAAGAATGTCAGGCTGTGTAAATATTGTTTTAAGAGAAAATGAGGCATTATTAGTGAGAGCAAGACACAACTGTTATGTTTAAGAAAGAAAGCCTTTATTTGTTCCCTACACAATCATAACTCAATCAACCAACCAGAAACCCCCCACCCCCCCGCCACCACTATAATGGGGGTTTTGTGGAAAGCTCCTTGTTTGTACAAAAGCCTGGTGATAGAGTCTTGAAGGGTAATCACAAAGCTGTTAGACTGAAATTAAAACACATCTTACCAGCAGATCTGTGTTTTTAAGACAGCTCTGTGTAAGAGGGCCAAGCTGATCACCACAGGAGATAAGCCCCACACAATCTCGGGGTGATCACTTCAGCAAACATTGCCATGGCATTGTAATTTTCCAGATTTTCACCTTACAGAAAAGCAAGGATCTCATAATCATTCTCTTAAGATGCAGCCAAGTCCTCAATTCTGACAACTATGGCATGCATGAGCCCAGGGAAGAGGAAGACTTTAGATTTTTAAACATGAAATTTAAAAGGAAACCCTAATGCTCACGTGTGCAGCTGCCTGCTTCAGTTATCACTAAAAGAGAACAGGGTTGATGTCTTATATTTTTGTGTTTATACATAAAAGGCAAACTTATTATCATGGATCAACACATGTGTGTATTATTTCCAACTTTTTGTTTTTCTTAAAATAAAACTTGATCTTTGGCCATGCTCTAACACCACACACACACACACACACACACACACACACACACACACACACACACACACAGGGTGAGACAAAAACATCATACCACAAAAAATATAACCCTTGTGTTGAATATCAACACTGTCTTTTAAAGGTTTAGAACAGAACAAAATAGACTGAACTTGTTCAAGCATTTATTTTCTCAAGACTGACTGTTTTCCCTTCCATCCTTCCTTCCTTCCTTCCTTCCTTCCTTCCTTCCTTCCTTCCTTCCTTCCTTCCTTCCTTCCTTCTTCTTGAGATAGAGCACATCTCAGCACAGATTGGCTTCAAACCTGCCATGTAGCAAAGTAGCCTTGGGCCTTGATCTTCCTGTCACCTAAGTGCTGGGACAATAGAGAAGCTCTCCTCAGGTTCTGTTTCTTCATGTGGACTTCCATGGGTTTTCTCAGATTCTTCTCTATGGCTCTTTTTGTCTATGGCTTCTTTGTGCCCTGGGATGAGATGGCCCAAGCTTGGGCTGTGTTGATTTCCATATCCAAAGCTTCCTGGCTTGTCATGTTTCAGAGGTGCATTTTTGGTTTGTTTCGCTGGATTACAGCATCCTCGGCCACTTGCTAAGCAGTCCAAGAATGCTGAACTCTCAGCTTTCTGATGCAGGAATGCTGGGAGTGGACTGACAGAGGCTGTCAAGGAGTGTCATGGGGGTCTAGGACTTGGGGTGGGGTCAGGCTGGGAAATATACAGTTCCTTTGACTCTACTTCCTGAACCAATCAATCACAATTCCTGCACACTTGGAGTGGGTGATACTGTTGACTGGGAGGATTCCCTAAATGCACAGCGCTCATTGCGAGTCGGAGACAGACAGAAAGGAAGTATCTGCAGCTGAACTGTCTGTTGTACGTTTCTCACTAGGGGAATAAGAAACAGATTTGATGGAGTTTATTAGCAGCTCAAAATAACTGGAGCTTAATCAGTGAAACCTAAAACCAACCTTTCCATCTGAAGACCTTTGGGGTCCTTTTTCACACCAACTCCATCAAACCAGGAATGTGAGTTCAAGTGGCTTCCTTCCGCCCTCAGGGTCCTGGGCTTTGTCCAGGCACACTTCTCTGAATCAGTCCATTCAGGCCTCCCTTCCCTTCTAGCCTATCTGAAGTTGACTTCCACCAAGGTTGCATTTCTACTAATTAGATGCCGCCCCTGACGTTTCCCTCTGGCAGCCAGCTAGGGCCAGGGATAGGAAGGCACTAAGTGGAAGAGTCATCTTGAAGGCCACCTTTACAAAGCAGACTCTCACTGCTGAGCGGAGCCACAGCCCAGAGGACAGGGGGTGGTAATGTTCCATGCTTTGGTGTTATAGAGAGAAACACCGTGTGCAAGCCACAGAATAACTACCGAAGACGTTAGCTAAAAGCAGCGCCTTGTTCCGTCCTCACAACCATTCTCTGCAAAGCTCTTATGGTTCGTATTTAGAGGAAACAGCCTCGACAAGCAAAGCGCAAGGCCAGAGGAGTGTGGCTGGCCAGGGTGTGGGCAGTGCCTCTCTGCACCACCATACGCTCAGCGTCAAGGCTTTGGCCAGTGTCCCATCTTGCCATGCGGGTCCCGCACTGCTTGTCCTGGGACTGCCTTGAGGTATGCGTATGAGATGCAGATTGCTGGGTTCCAGTCTGCAGGTTCTGACTGAGTGAGTCTGGGCCAGGGGCCAGGAGCCTGTCTTTGCAATCTGCGTGCAGGTGGGACCTTTGCGGGTCACCGACCTTGCACTTGACACGTACGGTAGAAGAGTAGAGGAGGTTGCCAGGGTTGATTTGTTAGAGGATCCTGTTAGAGATTCAGGGGAAGGGACACACTGGACGTCTGGGACGGTGTACAGTGACTGGACCCCTTGGTTCATATCCTGTCTCGTCCGTGCGACTTGCACTCTGCTGGTTCCTAGGGAGCTACGTAACCCTCAGATGTGTTTAGCTACATACACGGTTAGCCAGTTCCGTGCTGCCAGGAGCCAGGCAGTTCTTTTGTTTTACAGGGATGCTGCAGACGTACCAGGTGCCAGTGGTTAGGCATGTAAGGTAAGTGGCCACTCTCGGACGTGCAGATGCTCAGGGCTATGTTATGTTTTACCAGTGAGGACTGTAAAGCAGACAAGCAGCAGTAAAAGAGTAAACACAGGCCGGTGGTGCAGCTCAGAGGTGTGGCTCGTGCCTAAGCATGTGTGACCGAGCCCTGGGCGTCTGTTCTTAATGCCAGAGGATGGAGACGAGTCACCCTGTGCAGATATTCCAAACGATACTTTGGAGCGTACCGAGTGGTGTGGAAAGCGGCCACGACATAGGGAACAGGTAACTAAGAGTTCTATTTATAGAGTTTTGCAAAAAAAAAAAAAAAAAAAAAAAAAAGTAAAAAGATCAGAATAATATATCTAAATATGGGAGTGGGCCTTTGGGGCTGAACCATTCCACATGGCTTTTCTTTTCCCTTTTTCTTCTATTCTTTTGTATGTGACTAATTTCCAGCAAGAAACACAATTTTCATATTAAAAGAATCCCAAGGCGGGGGGTGGGGGGGACCACAGGCAGAAAGCCAGAGTGGGAGTGAAAGCCACAGGGAGACAGGGCTTTCCCTCCGTGAGCAGGCGGGAACCTGGGCGCAGGCGGCTGAGCTTCCTCCTCCTCCTGGTGAACCTTGACCTCCCTGGAGAGTACTCAGCATGGAACAACCCTGTATCAGTGAAGGCAGGGCTGGACAGTGTCTCCCTGCTAGACAGTTTCAGTGGAGGCTCTGTTCCCAGAGTCACCCCTGAACTCACACGGACACTTGGGATATCTCTTAGTAAATGTTTATGGGGCTAGGAAGGTGGCTGGGCTTCGAAGGGCTTGCTGCAGAAACCTGAGGACCTGAGTTTGGATTTGCAGATAAAGAGCCAGGCACAGAGATACAGCGACCCCAGTACTGTGAAGTCAGAGGCAGGGAGATCCCTGGGCCTAGCAAGGCTTGCTCAATTTGTTAACTTTGGGTTCTGTCTCCAAAAAACAAGGTGCAGAGGCATAGAGGAAGACACCCATGCTAACTGGCCTCCACAGATCCATTCACACACACAGAAAGCACACACACAGACATACACACACACACACACACACACACACACACACACACATTTGCTCAACCAAGAATAAATGAATGTCTAGGTTCTACCTCCTCAACTAAGCTAGTGCTGTGGAACAGGGTAAATTCACGGCACATGAGGATTTCAGAATTTCTTCGGACACCGGTGTGGAGTGATCTGAGGTGCTCCGTAAAGGCCCACTTTTCTCTTGAGGATCCCATCAGAAGGAAGGGTGCCTGCAGCGTGGAGCTGGGCTCCCGATGCGTCTCCCTGGAGTTCCTGTGTGTCTGTCAGAGCCAGCCTGCCTAACTGTGAACGCTGTGTGGAACTCAATGGCTGATTCTGTTTGCTGAGAGGAGCAAGGAAGTCACCCTGGATCTTTATCTGCAGAGGCCTTCATGCTGTGACACACTGCCCCACCCCAGCTCCCTGGAGAAAGATTGATAAAGCATAATGATGATGTTTTAATGAGCTTAATTGCACATTCCCTATGTTCTGGCCCAGCTGCCAACCAGCTCCTTCAACATCCAGCAGTTTACCTGTAATAACCCCCCCCCCCCAAAACAGAGAGTGTAATTACTGTGGTAACCCTGTAGCTCAGCTATTTCTCCCTCCCCTCCCTCCCTCTTTTTCTAGCTGTTCTTTCCCTTTCTGGGAATTACTCTAAATGGGTATCTTTGAAAGGAGGGTGGCAGGCTGCTTTTGGTACAGTACTTAACCAAGAACCCTTTCATCAAAGAGGCCCTTGTGAGCATGCTCTGGACGCCATCCAATCAGATCATCCCGATGTCTGTCTCTGAAGAAACTCGGGCCCTGGTATGCAAGGCAAGCTGGTCTGCAGACAGGCTGACTGCTCTCCCAGCCCAACCTGTCTTAGCTGACTGAAAAAGGGCTGAAGGGAAATTACCTGTTTGGCTCCAGACGGAATTAGCATTTTTTTTTAAAGCACACACACACAAGGATGTTTATTATTTCTTGTTTAAAAGCGTTTGCCTATCTAATATAGTCATTAATGTTATCTGGTCAGTACTTGAAACATTTTGAAATATGTGCAAATGCAATAAGGCTTCAGGGCCTGGAAGCAAAATAAGATGGATTTTCTAATTAAACGACAGAAAACGGTTTGGGATTGACGGATGGCCGTTCAGTAATTCAGTTACGGGCGCTGCTCCGTGTGCAGGCCTGGTGGGCTCGAAGGACAAGTTCTAAAGACTTCTGGGCTTCCCTATTCTCCTCCCACAGCGTGGCCCTGACCTTGGCAGTGACCTCTCCTCAAGACAAGTTCTTCTAGCAAATTCTGGAAAACTTCTTGGGAGTCCTAGCTCCCAGACCCCATGAACACTGTTTTTAAGCATTTCTAGTGAAAGGTCATGTAGAGAAATGCATAGTCTCTACTTGGGAAACTGATGAACTTTCTCTTTCCTAAAGCCACCATCCCTACCCCACTGCCTTCCTCTTGTGGGCCAGCCCCCACTGCACACACTGGAGAGCCAAGGCGGCTGGTGGCTGGCAGGTGACTAGGACAAAGATGTGGACACTCGAGACTCTTCCTTGCTGCTCCTGATGTCTTTGGGATGACTTTGGGTGTGTGGGGAACACCAGCAGCGTGATGTGCAGATTGCCAAATTATTTATGGCACACTTTGTTTCCAATATACTTTTTGGAATTCTCAAACTTTCCAAAATGAGTTTTTACTTTCGTACATAAACAATATGATATTAAAAAAAAAAAAAAAAGCTTTTCTGAAACTAGGCATGGTGGCTTATGCCTATAACCCAGCACTCAGGAGGGAGAGACAGGAGGATTTCCGTAAGTTCAAGTCCAGCCTAGTCTACATAGCATGCTCAGGCCAGAGAGGGCTATCTCATACTAAGACCCTATCTAAAGTGAAGGGGGAAAGAAAGAACCACTGTGGAGGAACTGAACAGGCACATTCTAGAATTACACAGACAATTGAGAGACAATAGGCAGGCGACAGTAACAGTAGAAAGGGGCCGGATGGAAAGAGGACAGTTTTAATGAGCAGGGGGCCCTGAGACTCACAGCTGGTGTGGGCTAAATTCCTGGAGTGTTAAATCAAGTAATAACAAAAATATGACTATGCTTTACATAGGAGCTTTCATGACTCCCGAGAGGCCAGCAGTCCCTCTCCACGTGTTTGTTTCTTGCAAGAATGTCTGTTGTTCGGGGTTCAACATTTTTCCAATGTGCCCTTGTGTACAGCTCTAAGTCTGAAACGGAATGTCAATTTGATTTTTTTTTTTTTAAGTATTCCTGCTGACACGGTCCTGTAGAATCAGGGACCATGTCTAGTATTAAGAAGACATGTGTGCTAGGCTTTTTACTGCTTCCTAGGTACCTGTGCTGCTAAACTTCTTGTGGTTTTTAGACTTGACCCTGGAATGGATGCTTGGAAACTCTCTGATGGTTTGCTTTGCTCTGACCTCAAGGGTTTCATCCTAAGAGAATGTTTTTTTTTTTTTTTTTTTTTTTTTTTTTTTTTTAATAGCCCTACAAAGTCATGGATATAGCCTGAAATGGAGGCTTTTGCATCTGTGGAGAAAAAGAAATTAAACAATCTTCCCATATAAATATAGTCACAGAGAACAAGCTAACTCTTCTAGCTACTCCCACTGGGTCGGCGGAACACAAACGTGAGTGTGAGGTCTCCTTGCCGCTGCATGGTCTTTTCTCCCACACTTGGAGAAAACGGCTAATTTTCATCACCAAATTGATTTGTGAATGGCAGCTGGAAACGTGATGGGAAAATTCTTATCGAAAACCTGCAGAATATGCTATCAAACCCTTATTAGATTACAGATAGTCTATGTTTTATCGAAAGAGTGAAGATTTATCCTGTGGGAAACTGCTTACTATGTTATTGTTGTTGTTGTTCTGAGACAAATCTGTGTCACCCGCTGTTGCCTCCCAGGCAGCTGGGTCACAGGTATGGAAGGTCACCATTCCTGGCTGGGACAGTCATTTTCTAACACTGCTTTCAGTACACCCATCTGTGAGCAGCAGCTTTGGGGGGAAAAATCTCATAAAACAAAATGAAAAAAAAAACAAAAAAAACCAAAAAACTAAACTCTGACCCTCTACAGACTTGCAAACCACGATGTGGGGACAGCTGTTCCTTCTGGTGGCAGATTGTGGGCGCTGTTGTTGTAACATTCAAAATAGACAGGCTGCTTGGCTAGTTCGTTCTGATATTAAAACTCAGCAAAGGAATTTTTTTTCAAACAACTGGTTAGACAGTTGATCATTTCCTGCCTATACACTTTACGGCTGCATGTCACAGGCAGAGTGACCATGGGCTATCTGCCAGCCTTTATGTAAAGTATACATACATATCAGGTCATGTCTAACTTGATTTGTAAAATATGTTTTCAGAATGTATAAACTACAGACATCTCTATCGTAATGGATAATTAGAAAAACAGATTATGCAAATGAACTGAAGGCTCTAAAAGGCTGAGTTGAACCCCCAAAGTGAGGAGCCACGTTGTCACGGATGCAGCTGCTTGTAAGGAGAGAGAGGGTGACATGGAGTTGGGTGGTCTGCTCCAGCCTGTCAACTGTTTCTGAACTAGCACAAAGATGAGGAAGTTCTAGAGCCCCAGAAATGTAGTGGGTGAGATCCATGGGCTCTCCTTCAGCAGCATAGCTGGTGAATGCCCATGAGACAAAGGAGGAGAAGGAGGAGGGTGTGCTCACAGCTGGCTGGGCTCCATGGTGGCTCTTGTGTATGAGGTTCCCTACAGCACAGTGGGAAGAAACTGGTGCCTCTATTTTCCTGGGGCCCCTCCATATCTCTGCCACTTTATAGTTCTTGGTTGCGTATTGTAGTTATGGTGACACTCTTCTTGACTTAAGAAGAGACACTTGCCTCCTCTGAGTTCTGAATTAAAAAAACAAAACTATGGTTACAGAGAAAGACCTAAACATTCGTAATGGCTTTTGGACTGGGCCAGACCAGGTAAGATGGAACCGCTGGAGAATGTGCCCAACTTCAATCTAGTCCACTAACACAGAAACTTTTCTGAGCAAAGGGGCTGTCAAGTGCAGGATGTAAGTCCCTCCAAATGGTTACAGATGTGAAAAGCAGATGGAGATCAATCCCATTCACTTCTGGGGACATGGTTGGAAGGCTATGCTTGCTAGCGGCGCATTCCACACTGCAGTCTCTGGTGTCCTCAGAGCCACAGGCTCCTGCTACATTTCTTGCGTCTGTGCAGAGATGGTAGTGCCCATGATTTTACTGGTGACCAGTCTATAGAAGTTCCCACTTTAGAAGAAATGGACAGTTTACATGGCGTCCCTCGGGGTGCTTGCCGGGCAGGTTGGTGTGCCACATGCTTGTCCCTCCTCATCTTCATGTACCACGTGTGAATAAATAAGTCAAGGACACCACCTGCCCCATCATTGACTTAGAAGAAAATGTTGTGCGGGCCTGTGGAATGGTGAGATTTCTGTGTGTCTGTACTGCCAGCATGCATTTGACTGAGCTGTGTTATCAGCCTCCCTCCCCACACACCAGCATCTTTCTTCCCCCTTTAACCTGCTTTTTAATATTCTCTCAGGTCTATGCCTTACTGCCACATTAAAAATAATTGCCTAATGCTATAAAATGGCGAGGCTTTGGCCAACAGTCGCAATCGTCTTGTTGCATGTGTTGACTGGAGTGAGTAAGCTTCTGTTTGCCTAGTTCGGCCCCAGTGGGCCCTGGGCAGCGACATGGGTCCCATGCATTCCAGCGGGAGGCACAGGTGCTGATAATTCTTAAAGCCCCAATCTATAGACAAAAGGTTTTCTGAGACCATTCTGTACACGGGTCAGACCTCCTCTTGGTTGAGCAGCTAAGCAGAACACCTAGAATCACTCCAGGGTGGCAGCAATAGACAGAAGGAAGTGGCTGATAAGAGCCCATCCCCCTCAGCAGATCCCTGGCCCGAAGCTTGCCTTCATCTTCAAGTGTAGGCTACATCGCTCAGGTGCTTTTCCTTCCCAGGCTGTCATTGGTGGACGTCATTAACGTCTTCAACCGGAGACCATTCCTTTGAGATCAGGACTGTGATACCTCCTGTGTCCCACATAGAGTAAAAAGCAATTTCCCTGCAGAGGTGCTTTGTACGACTAGTTCTTCACCGGCTTGGGACTGGCCCCTCTCTCACCAGGGAAAATTTGTTTTTGCGATTTGCCTTCCTGGACCCAGGCTGAACAGAAATTCGGATGAATAGGCTTCCTTTGGCTTATCTGGTATTTCTGGAAAGCTTGGACTAGCTACTTGGACAGTTTGGTTCAGTCAAAGCCCTTGCCTTGCTGTGTGACATCTGGCTAGCCTTGTCCTTGCCTGCTCCTTTGTCCCTCTACTTCTGCAGGCATCTGGCTTGTCATCTAGAAACAAAGGTACCCTCTGCAGGATCTTTTCATAGTTAATTATTAGGCTCTGCAATTCCTACTAGCTGATAGCAGGGAATTATGAGCACCTACTGTGTGCCTGACAACAGTAGATGTGGGGTCTCAGCGATGGCTGCGGCCACCCTCTGCCTCTAAAAGCTTATTTTCTGTCTACACTCAAGCACATCTGTGTTCCAGCTGAAGAAATACAATCCATATTCTCAGCAAGTCCCTCTTGAGCTCCTCAATGGAAGGATCCACGGCACCAATTCTTCCTCAAGTAGCAAACACTTTACCAAACTCCAGCCAAAGCACTGGTACTAATGAACAGGGCCATACAACCTCCAACACCAACCATAGTTACAGTTTTCCTCAGACAATGGGGGTAAAGCCAAGCATCCAGGAGGTAATAGCAAAGACAGGAACAGAAGAGAGCACACATTTATGTATTTACAAACCTACCCTTCGAGAGGGGAAAGCCCACTGGGAAATCTTCATCCCTGTCTTGGCTGCGTATGTAAGCAAACCCACGTGACACATGTGTCTATGGAAACCCTTGCCATCCAAAGGTAGCAAGAAGCTGAAGGCCATTGCTCTGTGCAATGACAGCGCTCATCCTTCATCCCTTTGCACATATCTAATTACAGGGATGCTGATAAAATTATGCATTCCTGAGCACAAATTAAGGCCAGTCTACAGGAGCCTTCATGGACATACTTGGTCAGACTTCATAAACAACCAAACTGTGGATGACTTGGCTGGGTCTTGGACATAACCAGATGCAGTGCTTCCTAAGCTGGAATTCTCTTGAACCCTGAGTCGGGACTGGCAAAGAACCTTCAGTGACGAGTGGTCCCCTCAGTTTTCCCTGACCATTCTGTAAAGTGGAACTCTCAACTCACCGCTCCCTCCCTTGGGCTGTTGCTCAAGGCATGCATTTAAAAGCCAGTCTTTTCCTTTCCAAGCAGAAGTACCAGAAGCAGCTCTAATGCTGAGGCTGGGCTGCTTTTGGAAAGAAAAATGAATGTGTTACCAATGCAGCTGATGCCTTCTCTCTATGTGGTGCTCCCCCCTCCATCTCTCTGTCTCTGTCCCTGTCTCTCTCTCTTGGAAACCATTAGCTGGAAACTGAGTGGTTTTGCTCTTTTTATAGTTTTACTGCACACTTATGAATCTACAAATGTTCCAACAAATGTACAACACAGAGTGATCTTGAATCAGTGAGCAGCCTTAGGACGTGCCTATTTATTTTGACTGGTATATAGTATTTTAGTAGGTGAGCCTTTCCTCGAAACTGGTGAATATTTACGTGTGAGTTCTTGTTTTTCCAGTGGTGCCTCGTTAGTACCTCACAGGGCTTCTGAGGCTGGCAGATCGGTCTGTGAGCACTGGTACCCAGGTCCCTCACTTCCTACTGTATTACTATTTGTTCAGAAGCATCTTTGACAAACATGTCTGTGAGCCAGGCTTTGTCCTTAAATGTCTTCTCCCTCGACTATGCTCTCAGCCCTGAGACACTGACACACCCAGAGTGAAGTAGTGACAACACAAGCCTGTCAAGGGCTCAGCAGTGCTCAGTGTGTGTAGCTGGATCCAGGTGTCGCCTGCCTGGTGACGGCTCCACTCACAGTCCTTCTGATGAGACGATGGTGAGAAGAGACACCCTCTCAGCAGAACCGACTGTAACCCCGACGTGGAATCAGGTCCTGCCTCAGCAGTAGGCTCAGTCAGTACTCTATATCACAAGGGGAAACTACTGACTTACAGCACGACATGCCCTTAGGCTGGAGGCTCCCTAGCTCGGCTGGGTGTTTTAAGTACATTTTGGTTTGTGATTATTTTCACCTTACGAAGGGCCTCAGTTGAGCATTTACACCGTGGAATGCGGTGTGCGAGTTCTGACAGGCTTGGCCTGCTCCATCTTCAACTTTTCTTTTCAAAGAGTGCAGCTTTTCTGAATCATGTGATTATACAGCAAAGTGTGTCAGTGAGAAGCTGTGGAGGTAGCAGCACCTGGTGTCCCTTGTGACAAATCTGCAGACAGGCTTGTTGACCTCTGCCCGTGTGTCTGTGTAGAAGTTCCTTGCTTGATTCTTCCCCATCTTAGAACTGGAACAGAAATACCACACTACTCTTGGATCATCAATTAATAGTATTTAGTTAAAAAAAAAAAAGCCAGAGTCATACCATCCGAGAATGAGTCAACTTTGGCCGTTTTATGCCACAGTCAAGACTGGTCTTAGTGGTAATTGGGTCACACAGAAGTTGAATGAGTTAACTCTAACTCCAAGGCTAGGGATATATTTAAAGTGCATGAGATAAAAGCATTTCCTAAAATATATTCTCCTGGCAGAGACGGACAGATATGAGCAACAGTTCAGTTCCCCCCCCCCCCCAAGGACATTTACTTCAATGAGGTGTCGAACAGAGGAGGGCGGAAGTAGCAGGTGTCCTTTGTGGGTGACATCCCTGTGCGTGTATGCTGCTGACCCAGGACACTTGTTCTCAGGACAAGAAGCAGAGCTTGGTGGGCAGTGAGAGCTCTCCCCGTATCTCTGCTGTGGACCCTGAGTCTGCAGAATTCCAAGTTGGCTCAGGAAACACGCTAACCAGCGCTCCTGTAGGTGAGCGAGTCAACCACTGTACAGGTGAAACAGAACTGATGGAAAGAGCTTCTATTGCCCTCCACTGAGAAACTCTCCACCTGAGACAAAAGGGCTCAGCCTCTCTGGCAGCCAGTCTTCTCCAAGCAATGTTCTCATGAACCCTGAAGGGAATACTGGATGGCTAAGCTCCAGAGTGCATATGGATGTACCTCGGGAAGGACCTGTGTGGGTGATATTGCCCCAAGGCGGACATGTCAGCTGCCTACAGTGGAAGGGTGTCTTGGAAGGGATCCTAGTGTTGAGTCTACCACAGTCAGCCTGGTGGCCTTCGGTAAGTCCCTTCTCCTTCAGCCTCAGTTTCTCAACATATGAAATGAGAAATGGAGGCATACTATTCTCCTTAGGTCCCCTCTTGTTGTCCTGGCCTACTGCATCCTCTACGTATGAAGGTATTGTTCAGGGAGATTGTTGGGTACTGGAGAGCCATTGTGCCTGCAGTTGGCTCCTGTAAGTATGTCTGCTTTCCCTGGGACCCTTTCAAAAGCAGCCTGGTGAAACCATTAGGTGTCACTGGACAACATACAGGGAACCCCATGTGTGGATGTGTGGGTGGCATTGCCTGACTCAGCCACTCTTTCTTGAAGCACTCCCTCTCAGCTAACCCAGGCCTCTAAGGAGGAGCAAAGAACAATCAAGCCCAACCCAAGGCTGCAGTGACCAATGTTTATTTTGATCCCTGACCAATAGTCTTAAGTTTTATTCTAGGTATCGTAAGAGAACAGGAAAAGCAGGCAATTATAGCTAGCAAAGCTTCTGTGGTAAAGAGGAAGCAGCAGCGCTCAGGTGCTTCACACACAACGTGCAGGACCAGCTGAGAGCGTTTCTGATCATCCTCCTTTCAGGGGAACTTTGGAGGCAAGGAAGGAGGCTGGAGGAAGAAACAGACAGACTTCTCTGTATTACTGGGTCAAGTGCAAACTATCTGTCTTGACTCCCTTGATGGCTTTGTGGCCAGGCAGTGCAAATGACTATGAAGCTGAGTCTTACCGTCTCAAATATAAAATGAAATAGTACCAGAGGGGTAGTGTGGGGGTAAAAGGAGATAAGCAATGTAAACACAGTTGGCGCAGGGACTCAGGCCTGCTAGGAATGGGACTATCATGATTAATGCATTTTTATCATGCAACCTTCTATTTCAGGCCTATGAGTAACTGACCCTTTTGTTTCTTTTGTAGGAAAGTCGAGCAGGGAAGAGGTCACAGCCATCACTCATGATAGCAGTGATTGCTGACTTTTCTTTTTCCCCAGGACACGTTTCCATCATGAAATGAGAAGCGAGTCGCACTTGCTCAGTTAACTGTGGCTGGGAGGTGCTCCCATGACCCTGGGAGGTGCTCCCATGACCCTGGGAGGGTTGGGCTTATCAGTTCACACTCTGTAGTGTGAAAAACTCCTTTCCTATCACGGCTCTGCCACTTCCCTTATCCTGTCTTTCCTGGGAAACAAGGGGGCTTGCAAGATGCTTCACCTCCTGTTTGGTAAACACATTTGTTCTGAGTGAGCCAGTCCCGCCCCTGCATACAGCTTATAAACATGGAGGGCGTATCAGACAGCCATTCTTCTGTAGGTGCACTGAAAGCAGAGCCTGGCTGGCCGTCCCCATGTTAGGAATGCCCCACCATTTCCAAATCATGGCTCTTAGTCATCGTAGAATAAAACTAGGGGGGCTTTCCTGTATTTCCTGGTTGTTGGGGACAGACAGAGACCTGCTCCCAACTGCAGGTCCACTTGCCCCATATTCTATCTTTTCCACTACCTCTGGTGGGTAGTGGACTAGAAGGCAGGTTAAAGCATGTAAGAGCCATCATTAGAAGTAGGATCTGAAAAAAAATTAAGGTTACACTCTGGCACTGTGTTCAGTTGCTTATATATTTTTGTAACCTTGTGAAAATACAAAGTCAGCTGCAAGGCATTATTAGGTGGGCACCCTCTCCAGCCACCCCCCACCCGCATGAGGGCTGTGTTGTGTAGTTAGGATTGGTGTTGCTGTGGTCTTTCTGGGACCCAGTAAAGGGGAAATGGAGAGAGGGTAGTCAGCTTTGAATCTAGTAGGACACTGGCATGCATAGCTTTTGATAAACGCTGTTAGCCATCTTGGGCTGGAAACTGTCACCTACTGTGATGTGGGTGCAGCTGGAGACCAGGCACTGGACCTACGTGGGTAGAGCAGGGAAAGCAGATGTTTGAAGCAGACATAAAGAGGCCTGTGACTAAAATCCCAAACCCAGGCTTAGTGATGGGAAGGAAGTCCAAGAGGTTTCACTTGACAGTGAAATCATGGCAGATCGCACTCTGAGCTTCAGCTATGTTATAGCCTGACAGCATTAGGTGGGAGATTCCAGAAATAAACAATTTGTGAGCTTTAAATACCATGATAATGTAATGTTGTAACTGTCTGTTTAAATACCATGATAATGCAATGTTGTAACTGTCTGTTTAAATACCATGATAATGCAATGTTGTAACTGTCTGTTTAAATACCATGATAATGTAATGTTGTAACTGCCTTTTATAATGTTGCTCACCTATTATGTCTGGTTTATAAATTAAGCTTTATCATAGGATCTTACAAAGGAAAGTAGAGAGCACACAGGGTTTGATTCTACTGGAATCTTGGGCCACAGCCCGACGGACTCAGGAGACTCTTGTTTTTTCTGGGAGTGCTATGTGGAAAAAGCTGTAGAAACGCTCAGGTGTGTGCACACCAGAGGAAAAGGGGGAAGAATTACTCTTTCCTGTTCATAAACAGTATCACAAAATAGTTATATAAAAACAATAGCAACAACCATGAAGTTAAAACAGAGAGAAAAATGACAGTATGTAGCAGTTGATTAATAAAACCACGTAGCTTTCTGGATGTCTTGGTACTTGTGATACTATCTCTTTGCAGTACTTTATATCTTGACCTAAACAAACAGTAAGTTCTACAAGTGAGTTTGAACTTAACCTTTTTTCCCCAGAGGGGATCCCAAATTTCTAGTGACAGGTCCACAGAACCCAGAGCTGCCCCTGGGAAACTCAGGCTTCATCGGGGATACACTGAGGGTGCTCACACTTATGCAGAGAACACGCAAACTGCCACGTGGCTCCTCCTTGTTGCTGGGTTACAGGAAGATTCCTGTAGGGGGATGGGACTAGTGTACAGGTGTGACCACACTGGAAGTACAGCCACACAGGTGTGAGCTGGCTTTGAAAGGCACCGTGGGCGGGAGCACAGGACAGGCATGAGCAGGAAGCAGGACAAGGACAGGGTGAGCACAGAAAGCCTGGGCCCCCGCGTCTCCAGAGAGCTGCCTGTGTGACCCATCCCCGACACAAACATCTGACGCTGAGAACCTGGGAGGGCACCCTTCCTAAACTACCTTTTATTTCTTCCTTTCTTTGTTTCTTTTCTTAGCCAAGGCTGGCCTGGAATTTACTAAGTAGCCCAGGCTAGCCTTGAAGTGCTAAGATGACAGATATGAGTGGCCACACCCAACTGCTGAGTTTCTGGGATTTTCAGCTGAAAGTTTTACTTGGGAAATGGTTAGGCTGAAGAAGGACCTCATGAAGAAGAAAACTGAGAGGCAGCAGAAACTTCCCTGATTATCCCACAGGGAAGGAAGTTCATATGTCCTGAGTTTCTCATGTTGAGTTTAAATTCAAACCTTCTCCCAGGGTGGGCATGCGCTCATTTCACCTGCACACATCTAGGGGATGCTGGTGAGCCTGAGAAGAAGGGAAGGGAGAGGAGGAAGATGTCACTGATGAACGGGACCGACTTCAGGAGGAGCCCCATGGCAGAAGCCTGGGCTCCTGCCCTCCTTCAAGTCCAGAGCCAGCCAGAGAGTGAAAGGCTACAGACCCGAGGGAGCTAACGAAATCAAGAGAAAGGATTACGGCATGACTCACTTCAGGCGGCTGAGTTTTGTCTTATGTAAGAGTTAGTGGATGCGGATGGTTTGTGAGGGTTCTGCACAGTGTTTCAGGGCATCACCACCGACCCTGGCGCTGAGGTGTGCCGTCAGCCTCTGAGCCCTGGCCATCGGATGCTTTCCCTGAGAGCTCAAGGCTTGCCATGGTGTAGCCTGGAGAGCATAAATGGCATGATCTTTGTATACACACAGAAAACCCAATTCATTTTCCAGTTGGTTAACTCATTCAGGAAGAGACACACACAGATAGATCCCAGCCAAATCCACATTGTTAGCAAATCTCTTTTTGCTTATCACATCAGGATATATCAGGCTCGGGAAAGGTGCTCAGTGTATAAATCTACAAATAAAACAGTTGTTTTCTGAAGTAGCAGATAAATAGTTTGATTTATTACCCAAGGCTGCATTTCCTGCTCAGCTATAATGGAGTGATGTAACTCCTCCTTAGGTACAAGCCAACAGCAGGATTCTAAAACAAAAACACCCCCCAACCCCCATGACATTCTCTAGATTACCTAAGGGTGTGTCATCTTCCTGGAAAATACTGGAAGCACAGAAAGCTCCCTGGGAATTTTTCTCCATCTTACCTTGGCAGAAAAGTGAAGAGCTAGTTTGTGTGTGCATGTGCCCATGTGTGTGTGTGTGTGTGTGTGTGTGTGTAAATGCACTGACATCCTGAAAAGGAGAGCTGCAAGAAGCAGGGAAGCTAAACTGACCTGTTGTTAGCTGTAGCCGCTTTAGCAGCCGTGTGTTCCTGGGACAGCTCAAGCTGTTTAGAGAACACATCTCTAATGCGCCGTACAGGACGAGGAAACACTTCGGGGTTTGCTGTCCCGAGTGAATCCAGCCGCCTCTGACCTGGCTGCCAGGGTTGCATATCCGGTTGTTTACTCAACACATCTAAGATGGGGACTGCTGCGGCTTAAAGAGCCACCCATTTATAAATGTGCGTTTATGAGGGCAAAGGTCAAGGCAGCTGTGTGAACCATGTGTCAACATATTTAGAGGAGACTGTGTAATCAACTTAACATACCAGTTAGCCTTTACCTGTGAGGTCAAGCTCAGAGACCCTGTATGTCACCACAGCCTGCCAATTAATCACTCCACAGGAAATCCCACGGTTTTCTTTAGATTAAGCTATAGAAAGTGGAGTGTGGACTGAAACTGGAGAGGATTTCCTATCTGTCTTTGTTTCCTGTGACTGGCCTGACACTTTACTAATTATTTATTTATTTTTAAACTTGCCTGATATAGACTTTAAGACAGGCTCAAAATGATATACTTCCATACGCGACGCTAACGGGCGTGTTACTGCACAGAGGTGAGTGTGGCTGTGGGGTGAACGGTGCCCGATTACGGCTGGAGATTCCCACAAGCCGAACAAGTGTTGACAGTGTCAGATGTCAGGTCATTCAGAGAAAGAAGGAAGGAGGACAGATAAGCTGCTAAACTTAAAACCATTTCCCCTCCTCTTTCACGCCAACACAAAGTTCAGGTAAGTGATTTGAAGATATTCCTGTTTCGGGTTTAATTAAAAATTTTTTTCTTTCCAATACATTTTTTTTTCTTGAAAGTGTCTTCATTTTGCTTTTGTTTTTCAACAGTATTATTGAGGTATAATTCATTCGCCATGTAATCCACCCATCTACAGTGTAAAATTCAAAAGGCTTGAGTGCATTTGCTCAGTTCTACAAGCAGCATCACAGCCTAGTTGAGAACATTTCCATCACTGCAGAAAGACACCCCAAGGGATGGGGTGTTGCTTCCCACGTGTGAGGCTCAGGTTTGGCTCCCAGTAGCACCACAGTGAGGAAGCGTGTGTCCACCCTCTGTCCTGGAGCACTGTGCTGCAGGTGATCAGTAAACACCTCTGCTCTGGATATTTCTCACGAATGAGTCACGCAGCGCAGACTTTGGTCTCTGTCTTATTTCAGCAAGCACATTTCCAAGGTTCGCTCACCCTGGACCAGCTCTCTACCCTTTGTTACAGATGTGTAAATTGCCACATCTGTCTCTTCAGCACTTGATGGATGTTTTGTGCAGCATGCCCGGGCATGAGAATGTTGGGTTGTGTGGCAACTCCATGTTTTGTATTTGAAGCAACTGTTCATTTCCCCAAACCTGTGTCTAAGTCGAGCATGGGTTTAGGATAAGAGGGTAACTTTGGGTGTCCATCCAATGTGTTTGAGACAAGGCTTCCTGTTGTTTGGCACTCACAGCCCAGGCTCTGAGGCTTTGAGGGACTGTCTTGTCTCAGGGGTTCTGGGGCTGCAGACACGAGCTGTAAGATCAGACTTCACACGGGTATCAGGGATTCAAACCCAGGTCCTCATGATTGCTCAGCAAGTCCTTTACCCGCTGAGCTAACTCCTCCGTCTTCATTCTGCATCCTTCCCAGTTCCCAAGAGGGTTCTGGTGAGTCTCTAAGTACGTCCTTCCCAACCCAGGGATTATTGGAGTCTCATCTTGAATCCAGAGTCTTTTGAATTTCTAAATATTTTCAAAAAATGGAACCCAAAACATTGAAACTGCATAAATTTGTTGCTGTTTAGTATTTTCTTTGTATGACTGACTTTTAGGAGAACAAACTCAGTCTTAATTAAAATATCTTCTTTTAAACAAGGATTAATTTTCCTTCTGAAGAGCCATTTGGAACTACTGTGCCAAGTAGCTTCTGCGCTTGTGTCTCCATTCTCTGGGGGACTGGCCCCTCCAACAAGAAAGATAACCCTCCTCTGTGGACATTCCCACAGTTAACTCCACACACATCTGGATGGCAGTTCAATAGTCCACTGTTGTTCAAACAATCTGTAATCACACATTCTGTGTGTCAGCTAACAAGCCAGGGTGTGTGGTTTCTCGGTATTCCGTAGCATGCAGCATGCACAATTTACAAATCAAACAAAAGTCTACAGCAAAGACAATGGCACATTCTTCCTGGATAGCCCAGTGAGAAGAGCGTCTCTGTAGAGACATAAGACTGCCTGTTATTCTGACGGTCAATGAAAAGGGGCTCGGCGAACTGCATTTCGTCTGCTAAGTCTCGTAGCAAGGGAGCCCTCTCTGTGGCGTTGAAGAATCTGGGGCCATATGTTTCTTTGAGCTGAGCTTGAAGCAGAGATGATGTAGCCAGAAGTCTGACCCACAGAACACAAAATTCAAAAGCCTCCTGTGCCTTCAAGGGGTAAAGGGCTGAGGCCAGCGGGAAGATAGCTGGCCACTTTTTCTCTGGTTGGTTCCAGTTCGGAGGGTGGAGGGACGGAAAAGCTGAGTGAAAATTTCCCCTTCCCCCACGGCTGCTTAACAATTTTGGAAACAAAGAGTTTGATAAGGTCAGAGGAAGTGAAGTTGAGCTTGTCCCAAGAAAAAGGGGCTGGGGACAGGTTCTCTACACGTGTGACTGCTGAGTTCCCAGACGAGCAGGACAAGGTGACAGGCAGTCTGTGGATGAGCAGTCACCACAGGAGAGTGAGGTGTCAGGGAAGGAAACCAGAGCCCAGCTACATGAAGTTTTACCAGGCTTGTCTAACTGGCAGTACAGTCACAGCTGACCCGAGGGCCACATGCATCCTGGGCATCTGGAGCCCACCCCAGGCCAGCATCCTGGGCATCTGGAGCCCACCCCAGGCCAGCATCCTGGGCATCTGGAGCCCACTCCAGGCCAGCATCCTGGGCATCTGGAGCCCACCCCAGGTCAGCATCCTGGGTATCTGGAGCCCACCCCAGGCCAGCATCGTGAGCATCTGGAGCCCACCCCAGGCCAGCATCCTGGGCATCTGGAGCCCACCCCAGGCCAGCATCCTGGGCATCTGGAACCCACCCCAGGTCAGCATCCTGGGCATCTGGAGCCCACCCCAGGCCAGCTCAGGCCTTGGAATGGCTCATTCAAATGGAAAATTCAGGGGCCAGTAATGCAGCATGTCTCTGGGAGGAACCCCCGGGCTGTCCTTCCCGGCTCACTGCCACAGTACAAAACTGTCTTTCTGGCTTTGCTGGGACCGTAAGGCAGGCCAGCACTCAGTCCAAGGCAAACAGCGTTCTGTCATACTGTAAATGTGACAGTCTTATAAGAAAATAACCATTAAGACCCAGGTGGCTGTGAGTGGAGGAAGCTGTTAGTCACTGCTTACAGAAGGGAGAAAGGATCAGCTTCACCCTTAGCCCTGCTCTTGCTTTCTCCACCCACAGCGAGTGTGTACTTGTGTCTCCTTGCTTAGTTTTCCCTTTGCTTCTGAGGCAGGGTTTCATGTAGCCCAGGCTAGCTTCAGTTCACTGTGTACTGAGGATGGCTCCTGATTCTTCAGCCTGCCTCCTGAGTATTAGGGCTGTGGCTCTGCACCACATGCCCTGCCCATTTTGCAATCCCTCGGGCATTCCATCCCGTGCCAAGCACTGTTCTAGGACCTGAAGAGAAAAAGGAAAGAGAAAACACAACCCCCGTCCTCCTGGCTCACAGGTTTGCAGGACAGCCAAGTCGGCATGGAATGTTCTAGAACACAGCTTGGCAAATGGGGCATATAGGAGAGTGAGGGGGTATGGAGGCTAGAATGGGTTTTTTTCACAAGGCCTGGTGAAAGGAGTGGCCTCCACCTGAGGGCAAGACTTGGGCTCAGGTCATTAGTCCCACACTTGGCCTGTTCTTCCTCAGACAGACTATAGGCCTGTCTAACAAGAACCCAGGAGAGGACCAGACTCCCATTTCACTCTCTGTCCTCAGACTGACAAGGATGAGAACTTGATTAAGATGCAGTAACAATCCAAGTGTCATTAGCCAGAGAAAACATGGATGTGCACAGACTTGCTGGCATGCACTGCCACGCTAGGAGCCGCCTGCATGGGCCAGGTCTCCACTCCAGCTCCAGTCTCTCGCTCAAACTGGAAGGCACAACGTTTATGGCTCAGGTAGCAAACCAACCATGACAGAAAAAGCAGAAGGCATTACGAGGAAAGTCGCGCAGCCACGGCAGATTATCCACTTAGAAATATATTTTTGATCTCCAGAAGTCTGTCCTGAAAGGAAAGGTGGCCTCAGCCAGCTACAATTTGCCAAGATCACTGCAGGCTTCAGTGACCTGACCTGACAGCTGTCTCCTCGCGGATGAGGTGCTCTTGTTCTATTTCTGAGGAAGCGCCGCATTTCCTCACAGAGGCCTTGCCTTAAGATCACAGGGCTGGATTGAGACCTTCTGTGCTGGCTTTGCCACCCCCTGGAAACACAGGCCCCTTCCCCACAGGGTACCTAAAATACTACAGACCCTATCTAAGGCTTCCTGGGGAACAGACTACAGAAACAAAGCCTTTAAAAGTTCAGCCCGGGTATTGTACAGGACACGTGTCATCTTCATCTTCTGAACGGTAACGAATCTCACGGGAATCTCCAAGTATTTAGTGAGTTTCTGACTGCTTCATCACTGCAGATTTATAGAGTGTGGGGGGAAAGAGACTATGATGTCATCTGGAACCACGATACATTTGGTGTCCGCGTCCCTCTTAAAGCATCCGTATGAGTATGTCCAACACTGCTTTATCTATTACCACTCGGCTTTCTAGCCAAGGCAGTTTTGTCAGCAGGGAGGCTGTAAGCCCCAATGTGTATCAGGTAATCTCAAGCCGCTAGCCCTTCCTTACTCAAGCTTTTGGGAGTTCCAAGGTGGGTGGGATAGTATCACATTGTTCTCCTACAGAGCAACCTTTGTGAGGTTGAAGAGAACTCATTGCTCGAATCTCTGCACTGAGTATGTACAGACCTCTCCAGCCATGCACCTAACACTTCTGGTTTTCTATCAGAAGACACAGCCATAAACTGATGCCTTTTCTAGGCTTTGGGGTTTTGCCTCAGCTCTGCTGCCTGTCCCAACTAACACAAGTTTATTCCTTCTGTTTAGCCTTTACTCACTCGCTCACTCACTCACTCACTCACCCGTCAATCCGTCTACCTTCCCAACACGTATTAAAGTCTAGTATACTGGGCATGGTACCACTGTGGGCATAGGGTTAGCGGGGAGGCCGGATTTTGGCAACATGTCTATTTGCACGACTTATTCCCCAGCCGCAGGAACTCAGAGGAGCAGACAGATGTTACTGAAGATGGAGAAAGTCTTCCTCCAGGGAGGCATTAAAGCGAGAACAGCTTTTTAGTTTTCAGGACGTATATTTTAAGCAGGATCACCCCCAAGTAAAGCCATTTGTAACTTGTCTCTCACTTGGAGCACCTCAAAGCTGTCCCTTGGCCCCGTGTGGTCCATGAGCAGGCAGAGTTTCACAGGATTTCAACTAAGGAAGCCTGGTAGTGCTCGGAGTGCCATAGGAGAGCCAAGGGCCATAATGACAGAATATTAATTTCAACTTACCTGAGTAGAAGAAGAGCAGAAAACTTAAACGAAAGGCCAGCCCAGACTCCATGAACAGGCTTTGTGCATTCCGAACCAATTAAACCTCCTCTCACATTTAACAGCTTTGCTTATGAAGCCCATATTAAAAATGAAATGTTTATGATGATTTGGGGGAGGTGAGGTCCAGGACTTGGCACAGCGCTGATTAATAACTTGTGGATGTCTGGTGTGAGGAAACCAGTTTGAGCTCACTGGAGATGATACGCGGGTGGAGAGTTCAGCTATTTGCAGGCTTAGGGCTTGCCAATTTGTAATTAGTTACAGATTTTCAATTTTGTCTCCACAAGAAAAACAGTTTTATTTGCATTGTTTACTTGGCATTTAATTTAAGAGGAATGTGACTGATTGTTTTTAAAGATGTGGATTTGGAGGGTTGGGCACAGTGAAGAGCGTTGTTTCCACGTGGGCCAAGCATCTATGTTGTGTGCAGTGGAGCAAGCGTACAGTCCCTGTACCCGACTCCATCCCTATCAGACAGTCCCCAAATGCCTCCTGGACAATTTCTCAAAAAAAGAAAAAATTCTGGCAACTGAATATAAAACTCGTGAGATTTGTAATGAACAGAATGGGGGGGGTGGGTTGCAATAAAGTTGCATTTTCTACTAATTGAACCTGGTAAACCACTGTGGTAATTTAAAGTCAACAAATTTCCAAAGTAATTGGGACTTTGAATGTTAGTCCTTAGTGACTGTACCTTCTATCCAGGACTTGGGCTCCTTACCAGCCAT
Organism: Micromys minutus; assembly: GCF_963924665.1. Lineage (NCBI taxonomy): Eukaryota > Metazoa > Chordata > Mammalia > Rodentia > Muridae > Micromys > Micromys minutus. The sequence continues at coordinate 5,297,851 of NC_137971.1, forward strand.
AGCCTTTTCTTTGGTGAAGAGAATCTAAATCCTGCAACTAATTATTTATTGAAGAACTACATAGTAGTTGCTGATACTAGAGACACAGGATGAGGAAGCAGGACCTGGTGGGCAATGGGCAGAGGTTTATAAAGATCCCCACTTACAGACTGGCTGTTCAACCGTGATGCTAACTCAGATGCTGGGGCTAAAGAGAAGAGCTCCTTCTGACAAGCGGATCAGGAGGAAGGTGAGGCACGGCAGCTGCCAAGGCTGAGCAGAGTTTTGCAGGAAGAGCATTGCTGGGAGTGGGGGAGGTCACACAAAGAGATACAGAAGCAAGGGACACACAGGCGTCAGAGACCCGTGAGTAGCCTAAGGTAGCTGGACTAGAGTGTATCAGGAGTGACTGAGACCAAGGAGCGGATGGAGGGGCATGTTGTAGAGTTGGTTTGTGAGTCCGTTCTGAAGGACTGAGAGGGGCACTGGAGAGAACCGAGTGGGGCAGCGACTCTGTTCAATGTGTCTTTGCTGGAGAAAGACCATGTAGAGGATGAATGCTATCTGAAAAAGGGCAGCAGCAGGCAGGGTGTGAGGCTGAGCTGAGGGCAGCTACTTGAGAGCTGGTCTCCACAGACCTTGAGGAAAAATTAGACAACAGAGAGGGGGCGGGGGAGAGGGAGAAGCCACAGATGAAGAGGAAGAGCTGGCTGAAGGACAAACACATGCATCTGTCCCCCCCAATGCCAAGGGAAAACTACCCCCCCCCCCACTGCACTAAGCAAAAGAGGCCAGCGGCAAAGGTCATAAACTGGTGTGACTTCATTTTGTGCATTATCCGGAGCTGGGAGATCCACAGAGCCAGCAGCGGCTGGAAGGGAGACAGGCTACTTGTGGGTCCAGGGAACCAGAGAGAGGTAAGAGTTGTCTAACACTGCAAGTGTACTGAACTGTTCACCTTTAAGTTGTGGATTAAATTTAATTTTTTTTAACAGAATACAGTTTGATCACATTCTTTCCCCTTCCCCAACTCCTCCCAGGTCCTCCCAACCTTATCCAAGTGGTATCATGTTCTGTTTCTTTCTCTCAGAAATAAATAAAACAAAATAAAACAAAACAAACAAACAAAAAACCCAAAACCAAAAAAAACCCAAAGCTCATAATGCAAGGTATACACAAAACCCACATGAAACAATTATAACAAAAATAAAATGGTTAATTATTTGCAGCTTTGTTTAATTTATGAATTTTAAGTTAAAAGAGGGTAAAGGCAAAATTAAATTAAAATGAAACAAAATAGAAAAAAAAAAAGCCCACCATGATAACCTGTGGTGCTTTGTAGTTCAGGGTTACGTGGACTTAGAATCTCCCCTTAAACACAAAAGACATTGATACCAAGACCTGTAAGAAGGTAGGCCGGTGCCTGATGCTGTGCCCATTCTTACTGTCTGTGTGTCCCCAGTGGGCATGGCTCTTTCTCCTCATCATCCCCCATCCTTTTCTTGGGAGACAGCATTGGAAAAGGAAACTTGGCCATAACCTTGTTTCCTGTAGGTACACCCTCCACTTACTGACCTCCACCTTTGCTATGTCAAACTCTGGCTGACCCGGTAAGTAGTCCATCTGTCATGCAGAGACATACTAGGGATGGGGGAAGCATAGGAGCATGCTCAGACAGGGCGCAGGGTCAGGAAACAGTAAGCAAACTTTCTGGCTTTTGTATTGGTCATCAGCAACCCAGGGAGAATAAAGGGCTCCCTGATGCTCAGTGGGTCCTCAGGAAGATTAATTAACATGTGTAAAGGCCACACACAATGTGAAAGGCCCAGTAATGGATCTCCAAAAGCTGGAGTCCCTGTTTTCCAGAAGGGTCATGAAACACGGACTGGAAAATATTCCCTCGAAGACAGGGCTGGATGACCCCGGCCACGAAGAACACAGCAAAGAAAGGGCTGGGCTTGTCTGGGCTTCTCTACATTCTCAGACTGCATCTGATCTGACAGATGTGGTGAGTAATTAGACCCTTGTCCATTCAGAGTCTGAATGCTTGCACTGCCCAGAGAATGGGGCAGGGATAATGAGAGGCACGGCCCCTGTGGGACTATTCAGGAGTGCTCAAATTTGCATGGTCACATGAACCCGAAGGAAGTGGATTATGCTGGCCTGGCCAGGAAGTGGAGACCGCCAAGGCTTTCTCATTTGCATAAATCATAGGACTGCAGAGCAGAGAGGCTGAAGCTCTCTCAGAGGAGCCCAGCTGCAGCGGCCCGTCCATGAGGCCAGCACATCTCTGTGGCTACAGCCGGCTCTGGGTGACTTCACCTGCTATGTCACGTCATCTGGAGTTGTGCCACTAGGTACCATTACCTTTAGACAAGTAAGTGAAGAGGCTGCTGCAGTTTCCCAGTGAAGGATTTAATTCCTCTGGGAAAAGAGGTTCTTAGGTAAGGGGTAACACCTTCCGTTAAGTCTGCTGCTGTCAACTTAGTGCTAATTGTGCAACAGGGTACTTCAGGAAGAATTGTTTGTGGCTTTAAAAATAGTTAATGCCTCTCAAAAAGGATTACTTTTATTTTAAGCTTCAAATGAAGGCTACCAATTAATTAGTCCATTTACATAAAAATGTCTTGGATCCGTTTCCTCCAAAGATAAAGGGTGAAATCTACCCTCTAATTGGGGGAAGAAAAGCCACGTGGAGTAAACACATACTGGACCAAAAGCAACTGGAAATTATTAATTAAAAACCAGTGTCAGAAATTCATTTCATTCTATGTGATATGCGTGATATCAACACGCTAATTTAATTGAATAACCTTCCCTTACATGTTTCTGTTCTATGCTGTGCCACACAACTTCCCCACTGTCACACAGACAGGGGTAATGTACACCTGCAATCTCAGCAACGGGAAGGGCAAGGCAAAAAGTCCTCACGTTTGAGGCTAGCTTGTGCTAAAAAAAGAAAAAAAAATCAGGTTCTAGACCAGGCTAGATCACATGCTGAGGCTCAGCTCAAAATGCACAACCAACAAAAAAGACATGCAGGCTTCAGGATGGCTCCAGAGGGGCTGGACATCCCACTAGTCCTTCAACCCCAACTCCTAGGGCCAGCTGCACGAAGCCTCTGTTCACCACTCTTGGCTAAAACCCTATACTGGTTCCTCTCCTCAGTACTGTGTGAGTCCCACATGAGTTCCAACACAGAGATCTCCAGGGCAACAAGGAAGGCAGGTATTTACCATTGTAAAAAATTAAGTGTCTCAATCACTTTAAAATATACAACTGAACAGAAAGCATATATTAATTACCCTGATTAATTACATGTATTTTCTTGTCATTAGGCATAAACTATTCAGTCTATCCCAAGGGAAAAATAGTAAAAGATTCTTCTTTACAGCAGAATTTTCATTGTAAAACACACCTCAGTGCAAAGTCCCATTTTCCTAATAGCCTGTCTTGTCTCTAGTGATTTACATTTGTTTTTTTTTACAGGTTTAAGTGGAGGAAACTGGTTTTCTCATTGCGTTTACTGATATAAGGTGGTCAAGTAAAATGGCGAGAAGACTGGAGAGAGAGAAGAGGGAAAACAGACACAGTGAGGTAGAAGAGGAAAGAACAAGAGTTCTGTTGGTTGAAGGCTTGGCGAGCATCCGTAAGCCCTGGCTTCCAATCAAAGCCCCACACGCGTGGGGTGGGGTAGCTCACAGCTGTAGTCCTAACTCTCAGACTCCAGGGCAGGAGGAGTTCAAAATAATTCTGGGCCACAAACATAACAAGTTTGAGGTCAGCCTGGCCCAAAGAGAAAGAAAGAGAGAAAGAGAGAATAAGGGGAAAAGATAAAGGGGGTGGGGAAGAGGGGAGAGCCAAGTGAAGGAGGAAGAGGAGAAGGAAAAGGACTAAAAACAAATCCAATAAAAGCAACTCCCGAAATTTATTAGAGGTACAAGTTGTACTGAGCAGCAAGACAGAACACTGAGTCGTGGGGAGGACAAGAGGTGAAGGCAGTGTCCAGAGGTCCCCTGTCAAAGGGGCTTCATGTGCTGGTGGACTGGCAGGAAGTGACACTTCGGCATGCTGGCCCCTCACCATCCCTGACTCTATATGAAGGAGAGGGCCAGCAGTAACACACACTTCCTCTTCTGGACAGACAGACTCAAGCACAGGCAAGGCTAACAGGGGGGTGGGGGGGACACATGGAGGGCCTCCAGAAGACACTCCTCACAAGCAGATGTGGGAATGTCAAGTTCTGGTAAGTCCTTCAGGAGGCAGAGAGAGGCCAGGACACCTACGGATGGAATCTCTCTCCCTAAACACCCTTTTACCTTGGAAACCGCCCAGAGCACACTGTGTTTTTTCAGTGAGTTTTGTCATTTTGCCCTCCTGCTGAGGATTACACCCACTGCAGACCCAGCTACTAGGGCTTCAGAGAGCTTGACCTGGTGAGCTCGCTGCTCATAAGAGGAAGACATCTGAGGTTTGGATGCTTAGTCTTTGGCCTCAGGACTCTGAGGTGGGGGACTACGAAGACTTCTATCCACAAAGAAGGTTGGATGAACTCTCCAGAATCAGAGGCCATACAAGTATTTGTCTATGAATATGTGTGTATGTGTCAGTGCCAGTGTGTGCGTGTGAGTGTGTGCATGTGTGTGTGTGCTCTCATGCACATGCGAGAGTCTGGGTCAGAGAACAACTTGAGGTTGGCTCTCTTTCCATCCTGTGGATACAACCCAGATTGTCAGGCTTAGCGACAAGAGCCCTTCCCTGCTGACCTGACCCCCGTATGCGTTAATGGCAGAGGGCCACAGCACAGGAGGTTATTGTCTGGTGAGGGTGCTTCTCCAGTACTTTCTTGCACACTTTGAATGTAGTCTCATACAGGGTGGGAAAGTCCTCCTCAGCTTTTACATGGACATGTAACTTCTTAGCCTCATAACTTCAGATTTTTCAATGGTAGATGGGACAGATGCAGATTTCTGTCCTTTGAAGACTTGACAGTTAGTGGAGGGCACATTACTTGGCCCAGAAAATGCCGGCAGCAGTGCTAATTACTGTAATTATTGGCACGGGAACAAGTAGATGTGCTTATGGCCATGTGGACTGACTCATTTTCTTATTTCTCCATTCTGAGGTTCCAACCATTACAGTGTCTGTACTTGTCCCTCTGATACTGACTCAGGACTTAAGGCATGTCAGAAAAGCTTATCCACGAGGAACACAGGTCCTGTGTCACAACATTTCTTAAGTGACTTCTTTTTGTTGAATATTATGTTTTTTGACTGTGAGGTGGCTTTTCTGTTCTTGTACAGGGCTTCTGTGAGTTCTGGGGTAGGAGGCAGCTTGGAACCTTTCTCATCAAGGCTACATGGGACTCTTTTTAAACCACTGAGAAGGAACAAAAACTAGAAGCCCAAAACCGAACCAGGGAGAAACCCGAAAGGGCGGCCTGACTGTTATAGCTGGGAAGCCAGAACTGCAGACTCGAGTAGACAGCAAGGCTACCCGACGGGACGAAATCTGAAGAACCTCTGCTTCCTCACCCACAGAGGGAGGCATCTCTTGTGTGGGGCCATTGTGGAGACTGAAAAAGTTCGCCAACATAGAGCACCAGCCACCCAGAATGCTTGATGGAATGGCTGTGGAGGTATGGAACTCATGAGGGAGTCAGGATCCCGATCCAGTGAGCAGCCAGTGCTCAGGGGAGCACGGGGGACCCAAAGCCCCAGCTCACCACTCCGTATGACGTCTTTTCTCCTGTTCCAGGAAATTTGTACTTGAAAATTACCATTACATTGAGTTCATTGTGCTGCTTGTGTTTAAAAAGGTGGTGACACCTGGGTTATCAGGCTTTGTTTGCGAAGACAAAGGTCACCTCAGAGCAGTGACAGTGCATATCCTGACCTGTCTGACCAGGTCCCTTAATATGACTTGAGTGGTAACCTGTGCTACTTTCTTCTTTCTCTGTGTGGGCTACGAAAGCTGCCTGTGTGGATCTCACAGGATGCTAAGAAGCAAAGCTATTTCTAGAAATTTCTTGTTCATGTTTTAGCTGTTGAATGCAAACTGGCTGTCACTCTGACAAGCACCTTTATCACCTACTGACAGTTTCACTGTCGTCTGGTGCCTCAATGTTTTCCCCTCCTAACATTTAGCGGGTGTTTCTGCTTCTACTTAGTTGAAAGGAGACATAAACGAACACATGCACGGTGACCTGACTCCATGAACTGTGCTTGCAAAGATCTGAGTTCTGTTCCCAGAACCTTCCTTAGGAGGCTCACAACTGCCTGTAATCCCAGCTCCAGGAGGAACCAGATGCTTCTGGCCTCTGAGGAGACCAGCATTCACATACAAGGCCTCCCTACTTACTCTCCCTACATACATAGTATTAAAAATAAAACAAACGTGTAAGAATGTAAGAAGTCCTGAGGTAAAAATCCCTCTCTGTGGTATGTGAGCAGCTGGTGACTTTAGCATTTTACTGCAGCCTGCTGTGTCCAGAGTGTTCTGCATACAGGGCCTCACCTGCCTGGGAAGCAGCGCATGCTGGGAGTGCAGAACGAACTCTACTGGGGTTTCTCCAGGGAGACAGGGAAGGCAGGACTCAGATTCAATTCCTTATGTTAGCTGGCCTTTAGCCAGTTGGGAGTCGTGAAAAGTAAGGTAACTTTTCACCAGCCTTGTTTTAATGCTAGATTTTGGATTCCTTCAAAGAACAGGTTTCACTAATCCTGAGTCTTCAGGAAAGACAGAAGGAGATGACAGAAGGTTAAAAAAAAAAAAAAAAAAAAAAACCACACACACACACACACACACACACACACACACACACGGACAAGACACAGCTGTACTGGGTTCCCTTCCATGTATATAGTCTTAGTATGAAAATTAAATACAGTGTTGTTGCAGTAAATATTAAAAAAGAATAGGCTTATCTCTATATCGTCCCTGCGGTCTCACTTCATGGTTGCTGCTTCTAGTACGGAGCTGACACACGAATTTTGTCGCTTGGTCCAAGCCTCCCCCACGGTCTCTCTGTTGGCAAGACTCCCTTCCTTGGTGGTTTACCCTGCCTGCCCTACTGCCTTTGTCCCGGGTGTTTCTTTACCCCAAATCCCAACACAACTCTAAGGCCCGATATCTTTTCATACAGGTTTATATATTCAATTCTCAATTCACAAACACTCTACACAATAAGATTACATCAAATAGACAAAGATACAAACTGCCCTTCTATATGAGATATTAGACCTATAAAATCCTTAAATATTCATGGCTACTTAACGCCAATAAAGCCCACTCGAATCCAGCTCATCCTCCGCGACCTCCATCTTGGAGCCTCTCCTCCTCCTCTGTCCTCTGACCCTCCTCTCCACTTCCCTTCCCCTGCCCAATCACCGGCTCTTGTCTTTATTTTACTAATTAAAACGGGAAGGTTCAGATGAGGTCACCTTCACGTGTATGTGACTAGGCAGCTGTTCTTGGGGAAATAGAAGGAACATTAAAATACGAACAGCTTCAGGACAATCTACACAATGTTTTCTTCCCATGGTCATTGCCATTAGATGTGCGGTCACTACAGCTTTTCTGCCCTGAAAAACGGGTTACGTGTGTTGCTGTGACTGTTAATCCCCACACTGTGAATATTAGGACTCAACAACCCTTGACACTCAGTCCTGTAAGGTCCAGCAACATTATGTATTTCATGCTTCATGAGAACCTCCAGTGTTGTAAGAACTGCTTACAATTGTTTCTTGTCATATGTTTGTTAGGTGAGGCATTTGAACTTCTAACAAATTATCAGGCCTCACCTCCAGTCCAGAAAGGCTTTTCCCTGTGGGTATCAGAATCCCCACTGCCCTGCCCCCATCCCCAATACAGAAAGAATGTGGCTCTTCCCATGGGCAACAACTCTGCTTTGCCAGCTTTGGTGCAGCTGAGGTTTTTGGATGCCTGACAGGTCTCGGTCAGAGGCGTGCGCTGGACAGGTCTGCGCTGGAGGATGACAGGTGACACCCGATGGGATGACGGCACCGGGTCTTAGTGCTGCTGCTTCTCAGAATGAGATGAGGGATCCTCCCCTGCTTCCGGTTATAATTTCATCTGCTGGGCACGGGGGAGTCTTAATCCCGCCTGCACGAGGGCAAGTGGAATCTGTAAGGCACTGGCTCTCAACCTTCCCTGTGCTGACTCCCAACCATAGACGGATTTCCTTGTTACTTTATAACTTTAGTTTTGCTACTCTTATAAGAGGGGCCGTGACCCACAGGTGACAAATGGTGACCTGAAGGAGCCCCGCTGATCAAAGCAGGGCACTGAGGACCAAGAAGAGTAATGGACCCCTCCCCCCACATAGGTAATGCAGAAAACACAGACATTTACATTGAAAGGCAAAACCAAATAAGACTTGCTGGCCATTTTAGAGACTGCTGGTTTAACTCGGGTTTTAAAAATTATTAGGTGAACAGAGTGGCACTGGGGCAGAGGACTCAAGATGTTGGTCCCTACCAAGTATAGAAGCTGAGCCATCATCTTTTAAACCCTTAGCCCCTGCAGACATCACCAAGCATGGCTACTTAAAGCCATTCACTTATCAGGTTGATAGAGGATGGCACTGAAGATCAGGTCAATGGGTATAATCAAACCCACTGATTGATCTTGGAATCAATAAGAATGATGGCACCAGATCTCAGGTACCTCCTGGAGTGATAAAACCCATGTTTCATGAAGTCTTCCGTGTGCATGACTCCGAGCTCAGAGGAGAGATGAATGTGTTAAAGAGACACTGCTGAGACGCCACAGGCCAAAGCTACAGGAGTGGAAGAGGAGGGCCTTCACACACTAACAAGCTCTTGGGGGCTGTCAGCAGAAGTGATAGGCATGCATTGCTTAGGCCTCAGTCTAAACTGCCAGATGTGGACAATTCTGAAAGAGACCGTACGATGACTGTTAAAGCGGTTAGGTGGGCACTGAGCTTGAGTTCTTCAGCAGTTAGGACACCTTGGCTGCTCCACACTGGGATGGCTGCAGGTAATGTCCCAGAGAAACAAAGGGAAGGAAGGAAGGAAGGAAGGGAAGAGGAGGGGAAGAGAGGGGGGAGGGGAGGGGAGGGACGGGGAAGGTACAAGAACAGCTGTGTGGTACAGGCCTGAAGTCCTAACACTTGGAGACAGGGAGCAGGACCATGATACTGAATGCCAGTCTTAGAAACACAGCCAAATCCTGTCATAAAAGCCCCAACGGAAGCAAACTCAATGACCATGTTAGTAGCTGCTGAAGACAGGTATAGGGGACACGGGGGTCCCTACATGGTTTTCTGCCTCTTCACATACAAATTTCTGAAATGGAGATTTAAGTGAGGCGAAGCCTAAGGCAAGGAAAATGATAGGCGAGGTAACAAAATGCAGCCCTCATTTACCGGGTGAAGTCCATGCTAGGCACACATCACATAGGAGGATTCTGTCGCCTGCCACCTTCTCTACTGCAGGACAGCAAGGTATCCAGGGAATGTCAGGAGGGAAGGAATGGAAGCTTCCAGAATCTGCCTGTAACAGGCAAACCTGAAGATCTAGCTATGGGCCACTGCTCTCTTTAAGTCTGTCCTCAGGGTAAACCCCAAACAAGGACCAGCAGAACTACACCTTCCCCCAATCTAGGATGCATGGTGGGCAGCATGCTGTGGACAGGACCCCCGAAGGCAGAGGGCCAGTGTCTTCCAAAGCCACAGTCCCTATCTCCAGCCCATCCTCTTGTATTACTATGCGTTGTTCCCAACTGTAATCAGCTTGGCCTTCGAGGGAGTTGGGCCATAGGCAATAGCCCCATACTTGACACAAAAATGACTTACTGGGGCCTTTAATATCCTCATGCCAGCTTTTTTCAATTAAGTGACCACAACTAGCAAACAACTCTTACCACAGGGACTGTGTGTGGTGCTGAGATCTGCAGAGTTGCAACAGTGAACCACAAATGCTCGCCAGAGAAGGGGGGCGGTGAGTTTCTCATAAAAGTTCTTAAGTCATTTTTCAGCTCTGAAATCCTCTCAGCTCTTGCTAGGAATAGTATACAGGCTTCCATGACTGCAGTCAGAGGCTGTTGAGACAAACTCTGGCTAAAACCAGCTAAAATCCATGTGATGGACACATTGCCCCAAACTGCTGAGAACCAGGGACTCTTGGTTACTGCTGTACCCCCAGAGGCTATGGGAATTCATCTCATTCCTTCATCAACTGAAAACTAAACAGAGACCATGTCTAATTGTGCTCTTTACTTCTTTCTTAGCTTATCCCACACATTCAGACGATGTTTACTTTTTTGAACAATTAGTCACTGCTTCCTAATCAATGGCAGCCATGTTTTGGATAACACGGGTCAGACCATAGAGCAAGGTGGGCCATCTGAACTTGAGACTGTCCCAGGCATTCAGAAAGTCACCTTGTCCCAGGTACATGCAGTGCATGCCTGCATGCCTTCCTAGTTACTAATTAGAAAGCCAGCACAAGACTTCAGCTGTGGCCCAGTCTTACCACAGAATGAAATGCCAAGCTCAGGACTCAGCTGTGGCCCTGCCCCAACTCCATGCATTCAAAGCACTCGGTTCACTAAAAAGCTTTGAACACCAGAAGGCTGCCACTGTTGCTAAAGGCTCTTAGCTTTTTAGTCAGGTAAGATTCCGCTGGTGTCCCATACAGGTCAGACCATGTTTTGGTTTTACCCAACACTAACATGGGACAGGATTTCTTCTCTCATCTACATGTAATTTGATTCTCACTGGCCAGCTTTCTTCATTACTCCCTCTCTGTGCCTCCTGGCTTCTGGTAATTGACACCGTACTCTTAACTTCTGTAAGACAATGCTTTTTACTTTTTAAGTATTTTTATGTATGTATGTGCACCACATGCATGCCTGGTGGCTGGGAAGATGTAGACAAATTCCCTGGAACTAGGACACACACACAGTTGTGAGCTGCCACATTGTGGGTCCTCTGAGAAGCAGCAGGTGCTCTTAATTGTTGAGTCATCTCTTCAGCCATGGGGCATATTTTTAGATCACCTTTATTTCTTGCTATAGAATTGTTTGGATTCCTTCTTCGCTCTCAGACACCCACCCGGCTATATCTGTACAGTGCTGATTAGTCTACTTGGCTGTGGAGAAGCTTCTTGGCTTTATGTAATCCATTTATCTATTTTTGCTTTTGTTTTTGGTGATTTGGGGTCATATGTAATAAATCTTTATATAGCTCAACAACATACATGCTTTTACATACATATATACACTTACATGCACACACACACACACACACACACACACACACACACACACTCACATAAGAACCCCTCCCTGAGCATCCTCTCAGTGAGTTGTCCAACCACAAGGGATCTTGCTGACATGGCAACTGAAGCCCCTCAGGCCTGACTTTCATCATGAATGGAGAACTGCACACATGTGAACAGTGAATTAAGAGTGTGCCAAGTGCTGTGTGACGCCCAAGCACTGCACAAAACAAGCTGATGCCTTAGTAGAACTTTGAGGTACAACATTCTTACGCTTGAACAGGATTTTGGCCAGTTCAGTCCTGTGTTAGCCAGTCTGCTGAAGCTAGGCACATGCGGTTGCTAAACTAGAAGGGAAGATGTTCACGAGAGCTCCACAGCGCCCTCTATCTGCCTCTGGCTTCAGCAAGTCAGGGGATCTTAAGCAGTGTTGCCAGCTGGAATGGCGTGCAAATACCACCGGCTGACTTGTGAACAGACGAGAAACAAAGAATAACAGTCTCAGGACTAGAGGCAGGCCTAGGATCTTCTGTTCACTATGTAGGTGGCCTTGAACAAGTTTGCTCACCTCGGTCTCCCCACACATACGAGGAGAGAAGCAAGGCATTTTACATGGCATCTATTACACACGTCAAGCTCCCAGCAGAAAATTTTGTTCATTTGATTGAAAGAAATTTTAACCAGGGCGTTAAAAAAAAAAAAAAAAAAAAAAAAAAAAAAAAAAAAAAAAAAAAAAAACAAAAACGAGTGAAAGTCTCTTTGACAAATCTGAGTCTTTACAGCAATGAGCCTTCCATGGCAGACAGCACTCCAGCCTGTGTCAGGTCTTTGTGGGACCCTGTATGCCTCCTCCTAGGCCTTCCTGTCTTTCTGTAGATAGGCTCTCACTATAAAATGCAGGCTGGCCTTAGCCTCCCCCCAAGGGTGTGGTCTTCCTGCTTCAGCTTCTGCAGTGGCCAGCTGTGGTGTCTGCAGGTCTACGTCCTCGTATTTGGTTAGATACGTCAATCTTCAACCCTGTGACTCTGGGACCTACAATATCCACTTTACTAACAAAACTGGCAAAATAAAGTCTTAGAAGTAAATCAATTCCTGGGAATGGTTTGGCTATCCAGCAATCCCAGTGTTGCTACTGTAAAAACAGCCTCCGTCTGTGTGCTCATTTGAAAGTTCCTCCCTGACTACATTCCTGAGGTCAGGGAACAGCATTTGTAAGAACTCGGAGATGTCAAGAGAAGGTGTCCTCCATCACTTATCCATTAGAGGAATGCCAACGTAAACCACGAGGTTTCCCCATGTGGGCCGAGCAACTCTAACAGAAGGACAGACAATAACATGTGGTGGGAAGGAAGTCGGGAAGTCAGAGCCCAGCACACAGCGGCTGGGACTTAAACCATGATGCTCACCTCATCACACTTATGACAAGTCTGAAAAAGCTAAGCAAAAAGGGCACTAGCATTACTTAGGGCTCTAGTCTTAGGTACACAGAAGAGAAAATGCAAGCACATGTTCACACACACACACACACACACACACACACACACACACACACACACAAGTATTTTGATAACGTTATTCATTATACTCAAAAGGCAGAGACAACACAAAAGTTCATGACTTGATGGACAAGCAGATGAATAAAGTCTGTGTGTGCATACAAGCACATAGGAGAAGCCTATTTGCCAACCAAAAGACACTTGGTACTAACACACGCCTCGCCAAGGATGACCCTTGAACTCATTATGCTAAGTGAAAGAAGGCAGACAGAAAAGCACACATGTTTAGTTTTGTGCATGTGAAATGGCCAAACCAGTCAAATCTACAGAGACAGAAGAAAGATGAGCAGTTGTCAGGAGATGGGAGGAACCAATAATGGGTAGCAGGCTTCTTTTTAGGGGGATGAAAATATTCTAGAATTGACTGTGGTGGTGGTTGCCTGACTAAGCAAATATGCCAAGAGCCAGCAAACAAACATTTATACCATGTACATGGTATGCAAATCATATCTGAATAAAAGCTATTAAAAACTTAATAGAGGCACACAGTCACTAAACTATATAAGGCTTAAGGATCAATTAAACTTAAATCAGGGTGCAGAGAACATGTGTGCTTCTATAATGACATTTTATGTGGATAATTGCTTTATATGTTCGATTGCTTTAAACCCATTTTTACATTTAGATTATTTTTCCAGGCGCAGCTGAATTTTAAGGAAGTAAATAATAAACAAGGCTATTGTGGCTCCGGAAATGACATTCTATTATTTTACTCCTAGGATTGACTCGGTGGTGTAAGATGCTATTAGGAGAAAGAATGGCGAAGTCTGAATGAGAGCATGTATTTCATCACGAAGATAAAAGTCTTTCTTCTCTCTAGTGAATACAGGTAATTTCAGAAGCAGCGACTCCTAATTATTCAGTGTTGAAAAGCTAAAAAAAAGGTTCACATTGGAAACAGTGACCTCCAGTTTGCTCCGTGAATGAAGAGCGACACAAACTCTCATTTTCCTGGAATCCTGCTTGATAAGTGAGTTGGGAAATGCGTGCATTTCTTCATTACGGAGCAGTCGACTGTTCATTTAAATGACAATGGCTGCCATAAAAGCCACGGACACATTATCTAGCAATTCTGCTGTGTTGAAACGCATTATTAGAACGAACAATGCCAAAGTACAGTAAATAAATGACTGTCCCTCATTTTCAGCATTATCCCCGCTTACTTAGCTTTGTGAGAGGGTCCCATCATGATGGCCACATTCAACACCTTGGCCAACACCATCCGCATGGATAACTCTTGAGCTGGAAGGGGTTTAAAAATAGTTATGGTCTTTTCTAGCTCATATAAGGGGAGGGAAATGTCACCTCATCCAGTACTTATGTATCAGGCAGTTTCAACAGGAAATAGTTGAAGAAATCAATGTTTGTCCACTATGTATAGAACTGAAGCCCCCGTTAGAGACAACTTACACAGCAGACAGGAATACAGTCCTGAAGTCTGCACCTGTGGTCTGACTTGAAATCAGCTGCGTAAGAACTTGCTAATAGGTCGCCTTTCCTGTCAAAGTAGACACCTATCTTCACTTTCTCTCTCTTTACCTGAAATGGCTAGTGTCCCTTCCAAAGCACCTAGCAAACTTGGTTCTGGGTGCATTTTCTGTCTCCCAGAGTAGGACAAATAAAAGAAGCTATTTGGAATTATTTGGTCTTGAGTCTCCGATGTGCGCAATTACGGTGACCTGTTACACGGTGTCTGACAGAGAAAGAGAGTGGGAGAGGCTCACCCATGACAAACCGCCGATGACACGTTTGCAGCTCCTCTTTCCAGCCAGGCCCTCCAGACAAGGTTCCCTATCAATCAACAAGCAGAGTCCTCATCTAGCCAGGATTCAGAGTTCATAATGTTTTAGCAGTGAGTCACTTTCTCCCCAAACACACGGATCCTCTAGACTTTCTGTACTGCAAAGCTCAGGGCAGGAAGAGGTGTAGGGCACAGTCTGGAGCTGTGCTTGGGTAGCAGTCCCAGCCCTGTCATTCGCTGGGTCTGTGCAGAGTGCCCAGCCATGCCCCAGCCGTGCCATTCCGTGCCTCCCTTCATAGCTGAGTGCTACAGTGCCTAATATTGCCATACCGTTCTTTCCTCTCAGGCCAGGCATCCGACGGCAGCAAGTGTAACACGGCTAAGCACACCCTGTGCACACCTGCTGCTGTGCCTCGCCACAATTTACACTATCTAAAGTTTCTCACTAGACCAGATCTTTACTCTGACGTCTGGAAATCACTGCATATGGGTGAAGGAACAGCAAACCCTGAGATGAAATGGCTGTACAGGAAGGACGGGAGGAGTGCTCCGAGTCTTTCAAGTGTTTCTTGCTCTTCCCTGATCCCAACTAGAACCTCTCTTGACCTTGTGAACTCCCAGAGAAATAAATGCTGCATCCATTTCTTTCCTGGCATAATCCCTTGAGTGGGACTGTATGGGACCCAGACCTTCCCCTTGGACGCATTTCCTCCATCAGGGTCCTAGGTGGCTGCTCCCGGCTGGTGCGGTCCTGTACTGATTCACACCCTGCCTGCTAGGACCAGCTCTTCACAGGTTTGCAGTGTGCTCGCCGGGCTCAATGTACCTACAAAGTAGCCAGTGGCTCAAAAACCTCTTCCCTGGGGTTAGCAGCCTGCTTGCAACATGTCTACAAGGCGCTGGTCTTAGTTATGTGCAACAAGTGACATCCACAAGCCCTGCAAAGATGCAGGGAAGCCTGGAGAAGCCCTCAGAAGCTTACTGTGCCCTTGAAGTGGGTCATCCTCAGGAGCTGTTGCTTTTCATCTCCCCAGCAGGGGTGTGTCATCAAATAAATATCATAAAATGTCTTCCAGTCTGGAACAAATATCTGGCAAGGAAAAGGAGCGCACGGGCCTCCTGCCTATCCTGTCTATCGTGAGGGGCGCCTCCTGAGATGTCCCTTCTAAAACATGGGAAAAGCAGTATTTTCATGAGCTAAAGATTTCAACAAAGGGAACGCTCAAAGCACGGTGCCACAAAACTGTATTTTCCCTCAAAGTCTGTGATTTAAAGATATAAATAAATAAAAAGGTCAACTGGCTTTCTTGGAGCCCATTTCATCGCCATGTCTGATACTGTTTCCTGTGCGCTGGAAGCACTAGGGGATAGTAGAGTGAGCACCTTATACCTATGCACAGCTTTGTAATGAACTGGACAGGAAGGGAGGAAACAATGTGTCTCAGTTCTCATCGGGTACTAAACTTCCTTCGCCACTCGATGCCTAAATACCAGACATCATCAAGCCAAAAATATTTGTAAAAGCAGTTGACCCCAACTTTAAAGTTTATGAGAAGAACGTACAATAGAGGAAACACGTGGATCCTAATGTAGCTCCTGTTTTCAGATTTACGAACAAAAATTCTAGACCCCTGAGCCACAGATGACTCTCACAGAAGCATGAACACCACACACACCTTGGTCTTCACATGCATGTAGGTGATCCACGGTTTTCATGAGTTTTGTCATTTTGGGTCAAATGCTGTTCCCCAGATCCTCAGATTCTGTGAGACAGTGAGCTGTCTCTGACTTAGCCCTTTCTCTTGGGTCAACTAAATGGGGACCTTTGACAAGAAGCAGTCACCTCTTCCTGGACCATAGTATTAGTAAGTTCGTAGGCTTGCTGACTCCTTAGAGTTGATCTTTTAGAATAAAAACTACTGGGTTAAAAAGGCCATGTAGCCCAGAAAGGGCCCGAGAGGAGGCTGACATTTGTGTTGGGCACTAGACCATGCAGGCATTGGGCCGCGGCAGCAAAGGAAACGGAGTACTTCCCCCATGGAACCCACATCGTAAATAGGAGGTGACGATAAATACCTATTCGTGCACTGGCTTAAAATACCCCTGTCTAACATGCTTAGAACCGAGCATTTCAGACTGCAGAACTAGGATATACTTTGGGACCAGCACCTAAGTCTACATGTGAAATGCATGTATGTTTTATATACACAGTCTATCATATGACTTATGCCCGCAGTAAGATGGTAATTTTTCAACTTGGTAAATAAAGTTCCATGATATGGGATTTTGCTTTCAGGGTGTCAAGTTGATGTCCAAAAGTTTCTAAGTTTAGAGCATATTAGGTTTTGAAATTGAGGGTTTTGGCTGTTTGAGCTCTACAGACAGCAGCAAACAGACTGTGCTCCCACTGGGCCCGTTTCCTTTTGAGCAATTCCTCTAAAATTCAGTTATGGCCAAGACCGAATCTTCCTGTGGTTGGGCTTCCTCATGATGCATTCTCTCATGGACTAAGGGTTTTCACTGGGGTATGCATTTCTGGGACACACAATAGATGGGAAAAATGGAAGGAAGGAGGGATGTCAGAGGTGTGGGAAGGACCAAGCCCTCCTCTGAAGTGACCTAGGGTCTCAGTGATGTCACCATCTTGTGGCATAAGAAAATGATTCATACCCAACTCTGCCATGCCCACAGACAGCTGCAGCATCCGGGATCCCCCAACTGAAGGTCAGGCTTGGTGAACATGCTCCTGACAATTAGTCTTAGAACAGTTGGGCACAGATGGACACCATCACTGGGAACCGAAAGATGCGCACGACTGAAGCATTTTGACCTCTAAACACTTCTGCTTTGACAGCACGTAGACTCATGTCCCTAGAGGCTGACTAGGATGGGGACACAGCTGTGCTCCCAAGGCTGATGCACAGGAGGGATGGTAAAGCTGACTCTGACATTCTCTGGTCATGTCACTCAGAGCAAGTTATGGACTTCTCTAATCCTTGTCCATAAAGGAAAACAGTAATGCCTCCCTTATTCGTTTGCTCCAAGTGTTAAGTGAAACCAAATGAGGCCATGATTACATAGCAATTAGATTTTAAGTACTCTTAAAATAAATGGCAATTAAGGGGACAGTAATCAGTGATAATGATGATTCAGAAATAATTTACTTCGTTCTTTGGTTAGGAAACTGAGGAGGAAACCTTGGCATCAGGGAGCAGAGCATCAGAGAACAAACGATTCTTTCACTGGGAAGTCTGTGCAGCACAGTGGGGAGACATAGGAATTAGGGCTCCTCCCTGGAGCACGAGCCAGGCCTCACGCCCCAGCCGGTCTAGTGTAGAACAGGCAGTGGGGGACACTCCAAGTAGTCTCCGCCCATACAGAAGCACAGATAGGGCTCCCTAGAGCTGTGACAGGGATCTGACGGCAGGAACTGCAGATCCAGGAGGGCATCAGTGGCAAGTGAGGCTTTGGGGGCCCACTCCGAGGCTTTCCCACACTTGCAATGGGTTTTACTGCTTGTATTTTAATGCTGTCCAGTATCTGCCCCCTGAACTTAAAGACAGCAGCAGAGTAGAGTTCGCCGTGACAGTCGCACCCAGTAATCTGCATACCACAATACAACACAATCAACATCCGTGAACTTGCCCCGGGATCCACTGGCAACAGAAGCAGACAAGTCGTGTGTTCTGAAGAATTGGAAGACAGTGAAGTGGATGTGGGACATTGGGGTGCGTGTGCACATTGCCACGCATGACTTTAGTAATCAGACCCATGCTTCATGCTAACACATGCATGTCAGTACAGGCTCTCTAGGGAGGAAACACCCCTCCCTCTGCATTCCTGTCCTCTCCATTCATCGTGTCATGCGTCCTTTCCCTTTGGAGAACAACTTTAGCTACGTCTGTGGAGATCATGAGAAAGGGAGAGAGCAAGGACAAGGGGGTTATGTGGAGAGAGGGAGGGAGGGGAGGGAGAGGAGGGAGGGAGGGGTGCTCTAATAGTTTTCGTTATGGTGACAGGTTATATCATTTAGTTCACACGGAGTGTTAAGTACAAACACGGTTGAGTAGAGAAACAACTTCTTAGGACAGGAGTCAAATGAGGAGCACATTTTCCCACTCAAGGTCACCAAATGTCACTGAAGACATGTTCAAGGCGTCACCTTTGTTCTGCCTTGGTCCAGTAAGTAGAACTTTCTGAAGTAGAACTTTTAGAGTGGTGTCTGGCCAGCCCAACAGGAACAGAAGAATGAAACACGCTGGTGGGAGGGGGTATCTGAATAAGACGACTGAACATACGTCAAACACAAAAGCAGACTGGGAATGAGGAGAGCCAGGTTTCCCATGAAACCTGGTCATCCTTCTTCCTGAGCTGTCAAGTGATGCTTCTGGTTCTCTTTCCAGAGATTACAAATGGGACAGGTGTCTTTGGCAGGAGGGACACAGAGTTGACCTGCTAACGGGTATGATGATTAAAACCACACAGGGGTGACTGGCTAGGGAGACCCTGGTGACACTGGCTGTGTGGGTCTCTCCTAAGCTGTATCTATCTGGGAAGAATTTGTTTTCTGCTGCTGTCCAAGAAGACAGTGTGAGCTACAGACGGTACCACACAAGAGTAATGGCTCCTAGACTCAACCCCTTGGCTGCATGCTCTCCACCTTGTTCCTCATAGGATTCAAAGTGGTTTACATGAGCACTCACCAGTCATGTGTGGAAGGTCACTGGACTTGAAGTCAGTACCTTGGTACCTGGGCTGGCTTTGCCATTAACTTCAGTGCATGGCCAAGGGGTCACCTTGAAGCTTCCCAGGTCTGGGGACAGAGCATGTGGGAGCAGCTTTGCCAGTAAGAATTTGATATGCAAATGGCAGGGGTGGTAGTGGGAGCGCTTTGTTAATGGGTTAAACACACACACTGATGAACACAAGTCTGATCAAAGCAGGAAGTCCATCCCACACCTACAGGAGCCCTAAAGCTTAGCAGTGAGAAGTTCTCTGAGAAGCCAGGCTGTGCTCTGGCCCTAAAAACAGTAAGTAAACTTCTTAAACTGCAAGCGTTCCAAATGATTCCTAGAAAGGGCTATTTTGCACAATCTGATGATCTGGGATTTTGTCAAATTAATGTCACCAGATATGCCCTATAATTAGGATAAAATATTTTAAAAGTTGAAAAATGAAGCTATTCATTAATTCATTGATTTTCCTAGAGATTGGGAACCTGAATTTAAATGATACCCAAAAATATAACTAGGTACACTCACAAAGAGAAGAGTGGGCTCTGAATCTTTAAATGGAATACAGAAGTTTAAAATGCTATTAGTCTTCAGATTCTATGAGAACATTAAAACTGCCCATTACATAAAAATCTAATAATTGGCCCACTGAATTGTGACATTTTGTAACCTGTACCGGAATGTAAGAAACTGTGGAAGAGAAGTTCTTTTGAGGCAGAATTTGATTTGCAGTGTACTGTTATTCTAGAAGCCAAGGTCTCATACACACAATAACAAACAACCAAGAATGCAGAGTGGCTAATGAAGCCAGGAAGACTGGAGATCAAGCACAGGCGTGTGACTCGCGACTCCCCGAGGTGAGTTCTATTCCTGCGTAAGAAAAATATCAGGCAAATACATGAGCTCAGAGAAAGCCCCATTGAAACTGCTTTCTTATTAGGCACAGCTCACAAACAAAACTAATCAGATTGACCCACCGTTACAAGCTTACTCTACAGTGCCGTTAAATTAGCCCGATATAGAGGCATCCGCCAGGACAGAAACCTGAGGTCACCCAGAGCCTTCTAGGCATATTCCGTGCTCTCTAGGGCATGGGCTCAAGGCACAAGTCCACAAGACAGATACTGAAAGGACTAACTTCAAAGGACTGCTGTGTCTAGCAGGAACAGTAGGTCAAGGCCTGGCAGATGGCAGCGGCTAGTGTGCTCTGAACACTGTATAAAGTCCTGGAGCTCATGTGGGTGAATCTTTGACTGGGATAAAAAGAGGATGGTACACATTCTGGACAGAGGACCAGCAAGAGTGAGGTACGAGGCATGCCCCAGGACTAAGACTTCATTCAGTCTGGGCAGAATTTGGGAAAAGGCGGCAGTGTAGGGAAAGGTGCGCAGAGGGGCTGGAGAGCAGCGGCCTGTCCACAGCACCTGCACCAGACAATGCTACTGGTACTTCGAATCGGCAGAAAACTTTCATCTCTACCCTTCCTTGCTGTTTAAATTCCCTCTAACAGTCTTGCGTTATATATAGTCCGGGATTGACTGGAAGTTGTGATCCTTATACACAGCCTTCCAAGTGCTTGGGTAATGGCTATATTACACCACACCTGGTGTCTGTGCACTAGGAGTAGGAAGCAACAGTTAAGTGAGCTGGACAGAATTTTATGGCCAATATCTAATAAGCAATCAGGGATTAAGATCTGTCACTTGCCAAGCTAAAAGAATTTCAATTTTTTTTCAAAGTAAGAGTAAATTATAGACAGATTTCCCAACTTGAAACCCAATAAAATGTTCAATTTACAAGTAAAATATGTATAGATAAATATAAAGGAGAATATACAAATATAAAATGCAAATGGAAAATATAAAATAGAAAAATATAAACAAAATATTTAATAAGGGATGAGTCAAAAATGAAGCTTTATTTTATTTTATTTTATTTTTTATGGCTTCCTGTATTTTCAGGACATTCAGAGAGAGTGATAGATTTTCAATAAAAATATTTTTATCACAAGAACTTCAGCATACTTGTCCCCTTTCTGAACAGGACTGACAGGGGTAGGAATGTAGCCTGGTGGTAAGTGGTTTGCTCACCCCACACTAGGCCTTTCATTCAATCCTTGGGCTGAGAAACCAACAGCATCAAGGACAATGCAAAATCTAAAAGCAGCCAACAAGCCACTTTATCCATCTGTCTGCCTGTTTGTCTGTCCCTCAGTCCTCTGAGGCAACCAATCAACCAATAAACTAACCAATCAACCACCTACCCACCTAATCAACCAACCACCCACCCACCCATCCATCCATCCATCCATCCATCCATCCATCCATCCATCCATCCACCCACCCACCCACCCACCCACCCACCCATCCATCCATCCATCCATCCATCCATCCATCCATCCATCCATCCAGCACACATAACAAACACTGACTACCCACTCCCCCATCACATAAGGCCTCTGAAGCCAGCTGAATAATTGGGAAGGATTGGTAGACACTCAAGTCCATATGGAGTGCTTACACCGTTTTAAAGAAACAGTCTTGTGCTGCTTGACTGCTTCTAAAGTGACAGAACAGCATGGGGTTTGACATGTGACACATGAGGAGCCAGCAGGACATCCTGAAGGCAACAAGTGCGAGTAAGAGCCAAGGTCTCCTCAGTGCAGGCAAGGCTGGGGCAGTTATGCCTCAGGTGAGTCTGGCTGCATGGAGTATGGTAAGAGACGCTCCACAGTTTGTGAGAAAAGTCACTCAAATACTTCCACAAGGATCAAGGCGTGTGCACGTAAGATTAGGTGCTTCTTATCCAAAAGGCTTGAGACCAGAGATGTTTTAGAACTTGAGACTTTTGGACCTTCTAATGTTTGCATAAGTTTATTGGATGGATAACTGTAATCGGGAAATAAAAATTATGAAACCTTAGGAATATCCCACAGGTGCCCAAGGTCTCTTGGATTTCAGGGTATTTTGGAATTGGTGTATACATGTGGAGGCCACAGGACAACTTTAGGTGTCATTCATCAGGAGCTGTCTATTTTTTGAGACAGGCTCTCTTGCTGGCCTACAGTTCACTAAACAGGTGAGACTGGCTAGTGAACCCCAGGGATCTGCCTGCCACTGTCTGCCCCATGCTGGGTCACAAGTACCTGCCACTGTTCCTGACATCATGTAGGTTTGGGGACTGTACTCAGGTCTCAGCTCCTGTGCAGCAAGAACTTTACTGACTGAGCCATTTCCTCAGCCTAGATTTGGGGATTTTAGTTAAGCTCAACTGTGTCTTTCTCCTTAATTTAGAGACTGTGGTTTGTGGTAGAATACTAAAATACAAAACCCCAGGTAGGCTAAGGCTTACTCAAAATCCCAACGTCACCTGAAAAAGGTCTAATGGGGAGGCACAACAGTTATTTAATTAGCGCACACTGATTAACTTAACCCCGTGCAACCACTGTCTTCTGCTACTGCTACTTCTGGTTTTGAAGTCAAATGAAATAAAGTAGCTGAAGAGTAATTAATGTGTCCAGTCCCTTACCCACGGCTATGAAGACTCAGTTGCCCTTCGCTGCAGAGGTTTCCTGAGAAGATGCTGGAAAGGCTTTGAAACAACTCAAAGGCGTGTTCTCAGGAGGTGGTGACTTCATATTAAAAACCTTAACCTGAACAGGCCTCTTGGCAGCACATCCTCTAATAATGATGTGAGAGATGAGATTAATTTGAAATCTTTGTAATGACTGGATAGGAAAGCGTAGATGTCCTGTTAAAAACAGAACATTTATTAGAGAAACAAATCCTAGTTATTTCTGATAAGCAGCCTAGCAGTTAGAACACACCACACACACACACACACACACACACACACACACACACAGAGAGAGAGAGAGAGAGAGAGAGAGAGAGAGAGAGAGAGAGAGAGAGAGAGAACAAAGCGAAGGAGAATGCTTTCCCCCAACAATTACAGGTACCCTCACCTGCTCTTTGATTGATGCAGACCTGGATGTCCTGGATAAAGTCCAGTCGGTTAGGGCCTGTTCATTTCCTTAACACTCTTTAGGTGGGTGGGGGCAATTTTACTGTTCACTGGAACACAATTTGAGAATCACTGTTTTGTTTTATGTTCTTATGAGGGTGTGTGTACTGATTTCTTCCACAGGATTTTGATTCCCCCCCCCCCCAACTTTCTAAGACAAACTAGAAAGCTAAGAGCTATTCCTAGGTTTCTCTTCAAACCACATTCTACATTGTGGCTTGGGCTCTGCCAAGTAGAGACTGTGTAAACTTGGAAAGTGAATGTGATCTGTGTGAACTAGCTTTGAGGAACAGAATGTGAATGTGCTCACTGTCATGGGTTCCATGTAGGTAGGACTGAGACAGTGAAACCCACCCCCAAGGACAGTCTTTTGAGGCTGCATCCATTTATGGTGGCCTTCCATCCAAAAAGGCATCATTGAATTTTACAACCTCCTTTTTTAATGAGCTGGATGAGTCTATCCTGCTGGCCCTAAGAACCTTGGCCAGTACAGAATCTCAAGCAGGCCCTAATGACTTCGTGGTCTCATCTCTGTGTCCTGGTGGACCAGAAACCAGCTGTACCCACACCACCACCGTCTTTGTGTCTCACAGACCAGCATGTAACATCGATACCAAACAGATGCAAGTTAAGCCACACTGCTAGAACCACATCCCCATGAAGGCTTGGTTTCAAAGCCACCCAACTGCCTACTAGATAGCTAGAAATGCTGTGAGGAATTGGCACTGGTTATCATTTTGAAAGGAAAGATGGGAACAATCCCAAGTTATCTGTAAGATACAGCAGTAAAGATAGGGGTGTAAAGGATTATGATGTTTAACAGTGAATCTGAGTTTGACTACTGCACATGACAGGCCTAAATTTCTGTCAGTAAAAACTTACATTTCAAAACAGGTGAAAACAGACCCTTCACTTAAGTTATGCCGTCTCTATGGGTGCATCTATGCATTGCTACATGTCTAAGTGTTTCCTACCACACGTTTTTTTTTTTTTTTTTTTTTTTTTTTCATTTAGAAAAGTATCTGAAACACGTCTTTCTCCTGTTTGTACACATGTGTTTTCATTTTCTGTGAGTGGATAGGCTAAAGGTCAGATGATAACTTTAAATATTTAAGCTGGTCAATGACAGTCAAGTAGCGAGGAACCTCTCTAGTTTATCGTTAAATACGGATTGCCTTGGAGGTAACCTCAAGTACATGGCACAGTTTCCTAATGAGTTATCAGTTATGAGCTATGAAGTAATCCTGAATTTTAAACATCGCTGAAGACCAGATCTGGCTATAACACATTGAAAGCACCACAATTATACAATATCATGCAATGAATTAGATATCCACGTGATGCATATATAAAGTACGCTAATAAACCTAGCATATTAATAAATATCTAAAGCTGCACCTTTAAGACCTCAATGCTAATTGGCAGGCTTTTTGTCAGAATATGTAGAATAGCTCTCATTATCAGTTTTGAGTTACCTAACTAATGATTATTTCTGTACTCCATAAGATGTCGGTCAAAACCCAAGATCTGAAAAATGCCATTAGAGAGGATGGGGGGTGGGTAGCAGATGCCATGGGCAGGTTCTGGATTTATTGATGTGATATAGTAACATCTGCATATGATATTTTCTTCCTTTTTTGCCTATCCAAAATATAACATACATCCACAATTATATACATACAAATACATATTCTGTGTAGTGTGTGTGTGTGTGTGTGTGTGTGTGTGTGTGTGTGTGTGTGTGTATGGCACCACATTCCACATTTCAGCAATAATTTTATGATCATATATTCTGACAACCTTCAAAAAAATCTCAAAATAATAATGGCTTAGTGGATGTATTTCCCAAGGAAACAACTTTTCAGCCATCCTAGGGGCAGGTCAAGCTCACAGTGACTCAAATATGTCGAAGAAAACCCCATCGAGGAAGCAAACTAGGGGTGAGGAGTAGAAAAGGCACACTTTTGTCTTTAATACTTAGCTCACTTCTGCAAGCAACACAGATTCATCCACCTCTGCTGTTGGGATTAGAGACTGGATAAAGAGGAGAAGAAAGAGGAGGAAGAGGAGGAGGAACAGCAGCAGTAGCAACATCTTTTCTTGAAGTGAAATTCTCTGTTCTCTTCATTATGCTTGCCCATAAGTGCCATGTTTTAGTAATCGATATTATTCTATAAGTTCTCAGGCTTTATCCTTCACCAATGTGGAATCCTTGCTTGGTACAGAAACAACCTGCCTTGGCTATCATGTTAAACATTAGAAAACCAGGAAGACAGTGCAGCCCAAGTTGGACTACTGCACCCTCCCACACAAATCCCAAATTCCTTGTTCTAGTTTCACTTCTGACTCCTAGCCCTTTCCTTTCTTCCCCAAGATGGAAGCCCTTCCAGCATGTACACGCTATGCTGTAATGCTGTAGATTAGGCTCATGAGGGATGCCTTTCGCTTACTGACCCTGTCTCTCCTCCAATGATATTTATAAGCCACGAGCTGTAAGATTTCCAAAGCTGACTGATTTGTAATGTAATACTTCTAGAATCTCCAGAGTGATTTCAGTATTAGTTACTAATAAAAGCTGGCTCTCTGAATTTCTTAACCTTGGGAACATGAACCTTTAAGACTTAGAGATCAAATACCAACATCCCCCCAGGACTGCTGTGCACATCTGCATTTCTGGATGTAGGATTTTTTTTTTTGCTCCTATTCAAGTATAATCTCACTTTATAGGTTCAGATTTTGGCTCAGCGCAACCTAGATTTCTAGGCAAGAAAAGAAATGAAGGCTGAGGGTTTTTTGCTTAGAGTTTGGCAAATGCTATTCTAAGATGCAATGATTTGATCTTGAACTTCAACATAATAATACAACAAAGCAAAGCAAGGCTTTGTGTATTCCAGAACTGTGCTCTTGTCTGGACCTTGCCTGGTACTAACAATTCTATTTTGAAGGTGGAACAGAATGAGGAGCCTTCTAAATTCCCCCTGGCTCATCCCACCCTTCCAAGTAATCGAAAATTCCTTCTCATTTACAAGCATTTACAGGTGGCTCTTTCTGGCTCATCCTGCGATGAATAAATGTCTCTCTGCTGGTCTCTGAATTCAGATCCATAGTAATTTAACAGCGGACGTGCGTTCAGGCATTCTAGTCACCTTTAAGTCACAAAAGTCACGTGTAAAGATGGGCCAGGCAATCTCTGCACAATTAGGAAAAACAGCATTCTACTGGCCAAACTCAAAGGCAGCATTCTTTACACAGTTTGCTCAACTTCGACTCTTTAGAGTCCTGTCGATAGTGTAGAATTTAATTTTTAGTAATTAAATTTAGCAGCCACCAGTAATCTTACAAATCCAAAGTCTCAAAATACACATGATTCTTATATTCAATAACTTCAAGCATGAGTCAACTGCAAAACAAAGGTTATGTGAGTCCTAGTCAGACAGACAGTGTACGCCATGGGCAGCTAGTCAGAGGCACAGACTAAATGCTGAGCGTATTTACAAATGCTTTCCCACAATATCTACAATTTTTACCTTTTGTTATATTGATTTACTTTTGAATGTGAAAAATGGAAAAATCCAATCACAAATCTTTACAACCAGGAATGATTCGGAAAACAATATACTTCATCCCCAAAGTGCCTTCTGCAATCCGTGTGGTTGGAGATGAGCTCATTTATTGTTGCTGGTTGGGAGCAAATATGAGCAATGGTTAAGAGCCTGGGTTTTATTTTGAGTCAGGCTTGCATTCAAACCATAGCCCTACTACTTAATTCTTCTTTGCCTTGAGTAAGTTTATTACATTAAGGCCTTAGTGTGCACACCTATCGAATGGGCTGCTGGGATGATCATTATAAGCTGCTTGCATATGATTGACACAGTTTCCCAAATGGGTCTTGTTTTGATCACATCATTCCTGCTCTTATCTTTGATGAGAAGAGCTTTTTCAGTCAATACCTCATGTCTTACGGGAGTTGGCCTTGTCACATAGCAGGAAAATATTTGATTTAGATGTGAGGAAACCTGTGTTCAATATCTAGCCTCCCTGCCTACCTACTGGCTATATAATTTTTAGCAGCGTTCTGAAGCTATAGGCATCCTGGTACACCATTTTATGAAATGGGATCCATGTGTTACTTCTCAGTCTAGTAGGGATCAGAAAAGAAGCAGATGACATATCTTGTAGGCTAAAAGCACTGTTGGGAGGCAGGTTGCTGTCATCTTGTTATTTGACTGGATAGAGCTACCATCTACTCTGCGTCTGCCATGAGAAGACCCAATAAGAAGGAAGTAATTTGTAAACTAGGAAGTGGATCCTCTTTAGACACTGTCTGCTACCACTTTAATGTTGGACTTTTCAAACTCTAGAACCATGCAAATCAGTATTTGTTCTTTTATTGTACTGAATCTATTCTATTCTGCCCAAACCAATGAAGACAGTATGGACGGCAAGTCTATGAGGTCAGAGAGGAGACATTCCTCTTGCTGGAGGTGAGAGCAGCTGCTGTCTGTGTTGAAACCCTCCAGTAAGACCGGGAATTTAAACTAGTGGCTGAAATGGAAGCCTGAGTAAGGCTGAATAGACTGAGTATTTAGACAACAGTAACTGGACGAGCTAAGGTGCAGAACAATACCGTGAGACATGCTATCGCCCCTGCTGAGGTACCACGGAGGTCAATGATCAGCTGGGTACAGAAGACCATGGCTGTGTCATCTCCAGATGGACACAACAGGCCCATTTTGTTTGTGTCATCTAGCAAAAAAGAGCTGTGACTTTATCAATAAGGTGCTGACCTTTGACCTAATGCCACTAACCTATTAACCTTTGGAAAGAGACCCCAGACATGATTCTTCTTGCCCTCTTCCCACCAGAACACAAAGGTATCAAAGCACATGTTCCAGCATATGTGGACACAGAAATGTGTGAGGCGGGTGTGAAAGCATCAGTTCCAACATGTGTTTAACCATGTGTGAGCAGAAGGGCGCTAAGCCATGTGGTAAAGCAAGTGTTAGAGCATATCCGTTACAAATGTTTCCATTTGGGACCTTCAATTATTTTATGCCTAGTCCAGGGTTGCTAAGCAATAGCTCTGTTTTCCCAACTTAGCACAATAAATTGAACAATTTCACAAAAAAGCAGAGCCAGCAGTCTCTCTTCCTGTCTTGAGTTGATCACGAGGAGTTCATGTATATGTTATTGATAAATGCAGTGGCACTCACACTTGACTAAGGCTCCAGATGTAGAATGGAAACAGACCAGGGACAAACTGTAGTTAGATGGTGAGAATACAAAGTGTCTGCAAGGCACAGTGACACCCTGTAACAACCACAGGCTGGACATCTTGCACTCATGGTGCAACTCCAGCAACTCAGGTGACAATCGCAAATGTGACCTGCATCTGGAAGTGAAAGCTGTTTTCTATTCCCAATTTTAAAATGGGCATATATGCAACAGTCACATGACTTGACAAGCATGGGCTTTGGGTAGCTCTCATTAATAGCAAAATGTCACCAAGACTGGCTTTAAGATATGTCTGACAATAACTGCTAAATATTATAGCTTATGAATCAGCATTGCTTCTGGAAGCTTCCATCCCAGAGCAAATGAATCCTGAGTTTAAAATATAAACACACAAGTTTAGACAACACTGTGAGAAAGAATGAGAGCAGGTAAAACTCAGGGTGGTTTAGATGCCTTCCCATAGTAGGAGTTAGAGTAGAAAATAAATGTATGCAAAGAGAAAATACTTAACTCTACTTTGATTGTTTGGCTATGAAACAAAGCTACAAATACATAAACACAAGTCTTTATGTCCATGAATTTCTCTTCTGAAAACAGACATACAATAACCTTTTAAAGAGTGAAGTACAGGGCTCGGAGACGGTGCAGTCAGCAAAGTGCAGACGTGGGGACTGGAGTTTGGATTCCTAGCAGTCATGAAAAGACAGGCACAGCGGGCACGGGCACAGCCGTGTGCTTCTGGAACCCCAGTGCTGGGAAGTGGAGACAGGAGGGTCCCTGGGGCTCCAGGCCAGTGAGTCAGCAAGCACTACAGGAGAAGCTTTGTCTGAACTAAGGTGGAGAGCAACTGAAGAGCTGATATCGACTTGTGGCTTAAACACACACACACACACACAGACACACACACACACCACACAAACACACACACACACACATGCACACACATACCACATAAACATACACACACATACACACACACATACCACACACACATGTACACACACACCACACAAACACACATACCACACACACATGTACATACACACCACACAAACACACACACATGTACACACACAAACACCACAAACACACACACCACACACACACATACACACACACATGTACACACACACATGTACACACACACATCACACATACATACACATACCACTCAAACACACACCACACAAACACACATACCACACACACATGTACACACACACATACCACACACACACACCACACAAACACACACACCACACACACATGTACACACACCCACACACACACACAATTGCAAAGAACAAATAAAAGGGGAAGATCCACAAGTTTGTGTTTAAATTCCATATCCCACATCATGCTAATTAATGAGGTCTGTTTTCCTTAGCCACAGTGATCTGTATATAAACGATATTTAATCATAAGTAGAAAATGGTATCTGATTAATCTGGATTTCAAAAAAACAAGTAGATCAACCATTAAAATACAAACTGCCTTCCCTGTCACCTTCTGTGCACAGACCACCAAACAAAAACCAGAGGAAGAAACAGTTAAGTCCTTAGCACCTGCCAGGGGCTGTGTGTCAGAGCCTGGCAGGTCTCTGATTATTGTCTTCCTGTTTGCTTGTCTTGATGATCTGGGCAGCACACTCTAATGGCGCACAGAGAAAAACTCTGTTTTCTGAAATGGTTTCTTCAGTGTTCAGACATTTCAGTTTGTGAAAGTCTGTGCTGTTTCTTCACCGGCCTGCCTGTCCATCCACTCATCCACCCTGCTGTCCATCCCGTTCCCGAGACGGCAAAGCTCAGCGGCTCGGAGTAGGACACGATCCACTTCCTGCCTTTTATATTTTACCTTGCGAAGGTGATGGCCTTTATGCCCCATCCCAGTGGCTTACAATTTCATATCATTCGACGCCCGTGACACTGGGGGCTTTATGTGAATCGCCGTGACGGACAAACCTACTTTATCTCCACACATTCCGTTCTCAACTATGTTTTCTTCCATGTTTTTGTACTTCAAGAGTTTATCAGAGGTTAAGAATCCAAGTGAGAGAAAACAGAAAATACTTGTATTTGCTGATGATATTTTAATCACAAGAGTTTCACTCATCAAACATTTATTGAATGCATATTATGAGCCCAGCTCACTGGCAGGACGATGCAGAGATGAAAGCCAGTCCCTGCCCTCCAGGGTCTCAATGTCGAGTGAGGAGAAAGGCAAGGTATCCAACAAGGACAGCACGGAAGGGAGGGAGGGGCTGGCTTATCGCATGAGCATGTGGGATGACTGCTTTAATGTGACGTGTTTAGAATTCCTTTCCATACTTGCTTTCAGACTTTAAACTATGCATTTATGTAATGTATAGAAATTCACAGCAAGTGCATTAAACCATGAGTCCATAGACAACACTGTAATAAAGTTGGAGATTCTTAGAGTTTAAAAAAACCACCAGTGTGTGTGTGTGTGTTGGGAAGGTGGCTCAGTGCTAGAGCTCAGATGGCCTAGCATGACTAAGGCCTGGCCTGAACCCAACACTGAAAGTGTGCTGCACAGAGATGCATATGTACATACAGGAGAAAGTGTGTTGCACAGAGATGCATATGTACATACGTGAGAAAGTGTGCTGCACAGAGATGCATATGTACATACATATAATGGTGGACAGCCCATGGGCTGATCACAGAACAAACCACCAGGCTAGGCAGCTGAGATCTGCAGTGCTCCTCAGCTGTTCTCCCTTGAGGACATGGAGGAAAGGCTCCCACATGGCCCGGGGTGTATCATGTCCTGAGTTCGTGAATCTCAGAAGTCATGTGTTACTGTGATTACCCTTGAACTGCTTCTGTTGGAGAGTGGCTGCGTGTTAGTTTTACTCTTTACCCCAGGGTGCTAGGGCTCGCCTGGAGTGTAGGGATGGAGCTACATCCTCAGGTGTGTAGATAATGTTTGAAAGACTAATGGGGAGTAGAATTCCAGAGGCAGCTAAGACTGGGTGGCAGCTTTGCTTATCTTATAATTAGTTACTCTTAATTAGCATAGCTAATGATGATGAATTAATGCACTAGGAATGGTACTGAAATGTGAGGACTGGCTTGAAGTAGTGTCATTAGTGGGTCATCACACACATGGAAAGGCTATCAGCATCTCAGAGGACCCCGCTGGGTCAGCATCTCAGGGGACCCCGCTGGGTCTCTTATGAAATCCTGTCCTTGACTGGATTCTGGCTCAGTCCAGCAGGACGATTTTATCACTAACTTTGACTAGAAGTTTAGATGACTTCCTTTGCCAGAATATTCTCACATTGGCCTCAAGGGAATCTCTCATACAAGCTGTTGCCACTCCTCCTTACCTTCAGGAGAGATGGCAGGGACTTGGGTGGGGCTAGAGGACAATGCACACACAGTGGTATACACTGCAGTGTAGTAAAGGTCAGCTAGGATTTGCCTTCATTTTGACATTTTGTTTTCTAGGAAACAGGTATAATCCCAACAACCTCCAAATCGATCGAGGAAGAACTTAATAGTTGTAGAAACTGAATGTTCTAGGGTAGGTTGTCTGATCAATTAGCTCTCTCAGAGTGGTTAAGCAGTTTGTCCAATGTTGCATTGCCTTTACTTACTGCACATTTTTGTGTCCAGCCCTGAGATTTGGATTTCTCAGGGGAGCTGGGGTAGGAACACACGTGTGCGGGGTGATTGTGTTACATAAATGGACACTATTGGGGAGTTCCTAGCTACTCCAGACATTTGTGCCACGTGTTTTCTATGGGCCTGGCCATGTGGTATGTGCTGAACATGGTCTATGTCATTTTCTTTATGCCACAAACCATTGACTAAAAAAACCAGACTGTTCACTGGCAGCACATCAGTGGCAAGAGATTGCCATTTCTACCACAATCTCCTCATCCCCATAGGCCCAGCCCACAATTCCCTGCAGTGTATGACAGGGGCGTAAAACTCTGATAGTAACTTGTGTGTCTGCGGTCATGAATATACAAATGACAGGTGGGCAGCATGCCAGAAGAATGGCTCAGCCTCGTAGTTTGAATGTGAAGTGTCTCCCATGGGTTCATGTGTCTAGATGTGATGATGTTTGGAAAGTTGTGGAGACTTTAGGAGGTGGAGTCTCTTTGGAGGAAGTCAGTCCCTGGGGGGGTGGGTCTTGTGGTCATAGTTGATAGTGTCACTTCCTGTTTGTTTATTGCACTGCACACAGATGCAGTGTGCACAGCTAACTCACACACCCACTGGCTCCGTCATGATGGGTTGTATCCTCTCGAACTCAAGCCCAGATAACCCTTCCCTCCCTTAAGTTGCTTCATGTAAGGGAGTTTTGTCATGATGACAAGGAAGGCAAGCTGTGGAACAGAAATTAGGGTGAGCAGGAGACCATGTGCAAGTTTAAGAGGGTCTGGGGTATTGACATCTTCTTGGATGCACAGAGAGTTAAGTGCATGGCAGCTAGAAGTCTCCTGCACAGAAATGCAAACGTTGACAAGCTCTTGTGAAGTTCAACATGTATTCACCTGATGACACACGAATCCTATTCCTAGATATCTATGCAAGAGAAAGAAACCTGTCTACAGAAAGATGTGCACACCCAGGTCCCATCTATACTATTCCCAAACTACAGGCAGCACATGTCATTCTCATAACCTAGCAATAACTAGGTAAATTTACTACACGCTACTTTGGGATGTTACTCAGTAATTAAAAGGCATGAAATATTAACACATGACAAAACGGTGTATCTCAGGAGCTCTACCATGTGTGAAAGAGAACACAGCAGGACAACATGCTTTGGAATTCCATCCGCATGAAACTCTAGAGACAGCAGAACTCTGTTTTGTCAGAAGAAGAGCCTGGATCCACACGCGGACGGGACTGAGTTGGGGGAAACCCAATAGAGCGAGGGACTGTTTCATATTCTGTGGGTAGTGGTAGTTTTACAACTGTACCTAATTGCTAACATCCACTTAACAAAATACTTAAGTTGGGTGAATTTTATTGTATGTAAAAAAAAAAAAAAAAAAAACAGGCAGATGCTAAGAATTAAAACAAAACAGAACAGAACAGACTTCCCCTGAAGAAATATAAAATGTGACAAGGAAGCGGCCATCGGGTTCCCAGCGCTGGGCTCAGGAAGAGTAGAGCTATGCTTGCATTAGCCTTTCTTCAGATTTTGTCAGATGTGAAAACTCCAGCACTGCCCAGCATCCCCCATCACACACCCTGCCCATTGCATCCTTCATCCCTATCTTGGGACTCCTTCCCTCAAGGGCTCCTCATTGCTCCTGAGGTGCAGACCAGTTTTGCCTGGTTAGCCTACAAGTGTGTTGGTGGCGATGCCCTACATTGGTGACGCACTTTGGCACGTGGCAAGTGTATGCCGGAGCCTTCACCCAAACCTATTTACACTTTCTACTGAGAAGACGCTGACCAGAGACATCCTCACCACAGAACAAAGAATGTCATTTGTTTATTTATACGAAGCATTATCCAGATCATCACCAAACACTTAAAATCCATCTATGCAAGTGGCCTGAATGGATGGCCCAGAGCAGAACGTGTATGCCTCAGGACCCAACCTAAAAGAGGGTTTTCTCGGATGCCGGCTGAGGATCTCTGAGACACACTACAGGCAGCCCTTGGGTTTTCTGAAAAAGTCAATGAATACCAAACACATGCTGCTGGGTTTTCCTGAGTCTCTATAAATGTCATAATCATTTGATGTAAAAGACTCCATTAACTACAATATCAAAGTAATGTCAGTAGTGCAAGCTAGAATGTTGAATAAAAAAGAAACAGCCAGAATGTAAAATTTTGTTTACACTGGAATTAGAACCACATAAAGAAAAATGTCAACATATGCAAAAAAAAATTTTTTAAAGTTTGTGTGTGGATAATTACAGTCATATTTGGGCTATAGTAGTGTGCTTCCCCCCCCCTTCTTTAAAAAAAAATCCCTTCCACATTGGCATTGCTGTATGTGTAAAATAAAAATCAGGAGACAGAAAAACAAATACCAAGAGATACCAGCCAGGACACTGTTTACACACTGCTCACCAGCTCAGGGCGGGCAGAGCTCATACTCCTCAGAGCTGAAGGACCTGGGCCCCTGAGTTATGCCGGGTGATGTGACTATGTCACTCAATGCTTTAAGTCTTGCTGAAGGGGTTGGGGAGGCGGGGTTCTTTCAGGCCAGCTGTGGGACACTTAAGCAGGGACAATAGAAACAACGACCTTGCGACAGACAGGTGTGCCTAGAGACTAGGCTTCAGAGCGAGGATGACTTTCATTCTCCATGACTGTCAAAAGCCGAGACTTGCAAGAACAGCCTTCACACGTTTTCCCCCAAAGCAAACTGGGCTGAAGTTTCAAGTCCCACCAAAGCAAAACTGTTGCTAAAGAGTAACAAGCAACGAACAGCTGCAGCTGGATCAGGCCACTTCCGTGGAGATGGGGGACTCGGGCTCCAGTCTAGCCTGTCCAGGTTCTCTGCTGTGCAGACCCCTGGGTTCTTGCCTCATACCCTAACACAGTCTGAGAAAGCAGAGGCAGGCTGTGCTTTCGAGCTGAGGGGACAGGCCACACCTGGTCCAGGTAGGGCCAGCATTGCAGCAGAGCCTAATAAGAGCGCAGCTGTTCGAAGCCTCAGCCAGGGGTAAACATGGAATTCTTAAAAATAACTCATCACTTCCTAGATGCCCATGCTGACAACAAACATGGCGACTGTAGCATTCACAGTTCTCAGAAGAACACCGTGACTCCGGTGTCAAGCAGACAAGGACTGGTGAAGAGGCATGGAGAGGTTCTATGGAAACCGTGGAGGTGTTCAGTCCAGAACACAGAGCATGCTCAGTAAACTCATATGAACCAGTGAAAGGCAAAGACAGAGAGCGGATGGCCATCAGCAATCAGAACGGCTTGACACGACCTCCTTACGATGGTGTTCCATTGGCCTGGCATCCCGTTACGTCTGTGCAAACGGTAGCTCTCTAGTTCAATGGCCATTACAAACATCGCTTTTTCTTTATGCCTTCAAAATATATGCTGATTTTTACATTTATTATTATAATCACTTATGTGTGTTTCTGTGCATGTGTGCTTATGACATGGTGTACTTAAGGAGCAGTTTGCAAAATCTGATTCTTTTCCTTTTATCATGTAAATTCTGTGGATGAAACTCATGCCATCAGACTCAGAGACAAGCATCTTTGCTGGTTGAGCTGTGTCATCTGTACCCTGTCGCCAAATGCCATGTTTCTATGACTCTTACCTGACCACTCCAAGCTGGCACTAACCTCCCAAGTCTGGGAGTTGCTCACTGAGGAGTTTCTCAGCACTCATTCTGAGAGACCATTTCTCTAGCAGGAACTGAGTTCCTGGAGGTCAGCAATCTCTTCTCCTTCCATAGCTAGCAAGGCAGCCTCAAGAATAAGATAATGGGAAATCAGCTCCCACAGGGATGCCATCTTTATTATTGGAGGAGAGACTTGTTCCCATAAGGGTCAGTGTGTGTGTGTGAGTGCGTGTGTGTAAGTGTGAGTTTGTGTGTGTGTGTGCATGCACATGCACACGCAGTGGGGGCACTACTATAATGGAACACAGCAGACGTACATCAGCTTCATCAAGCATCAGTGGACTCCAATATGGAATGCTGTGGTTGCCTTTGCCAGGCAGAGTGCGAAGCCCCTAACTCACTGTATTACTTAGAGGGACACTTAAACCTCAAAGAAGATTCATCTGAGGAAACTGGCATGTGGGATTTCGTTTTCCCTAAGGCTTCTATGCCTGTGTCAGTAAACCATCAATAATTAAACAGCATCAGTTAAAACAAGACCACCCAGGCATACAGCCCAAGGGGTGGGCTACAGAAATGGTTTATATGGCCTCTTTATTGAGGGTGACTTTAAAGATTCTTCATAGTCTCTGGTTTAAAG
This sequence comes from Micromys minutus, assembly GCF_963924665.1. NCBI lineage: Eukaryota > Metazoa > Chordata > Mammalia > Rodentia > Muridae > Micromys > Micromys minutus. Next base: position 5,334,327 of record NC_137971.1, read on the forward strand.
TGGTGCCTGGTCTATTTATCAAAGTATTCCATTAAATTTGAAGAAAAACATTTTATTAAAGTCTATATTATAAATGGAAGTTTTCTACTGAACAAAAACATGAACTGTGTTGAAGAATGTTAAGTAAAGGTCCATATTCCCAAAGTCTCCACTAGATAACAAAGACCTCAGAAGGTCTGTCATAACCAGAAACTGCTAGGCTCTCTAGCAGAGGCTGCGGCTTGGCGTGTATATACGTTGTTGTGTTCATTTCTTTTCCTTCCCTCTCCTTAGCTTGTTTCTTTTCTGTGATGATAAGAAACTAGAGTCCCCAGGAAAGCAGTGATACAACACTGAGGAAACCAGCGAAGTCTCAACAGGAGGCAGGAAACGTGGCGGCCGTTAACACACCCCAAAGTTCAGAGTAGACATGCTGTTATGAAAACTGAAAAAAATCAAAAATATTTGGAGCAGCTGTCCGGCATTCTCAGAGGACAGTGTGAGAGCAGCTCTCCCTAGGGATGGGGAGAGCTTTAAAGATCCAAGTGTCAGAGGCTAAACAATGGCTCCGGAAGTGAGCAGAAAAGAAATCCTACCTCAACAGCAGCATTAACAGTCACATGACCCGCAGCAGAATCAAAACAATAGCACAAGGTGCAACCGGTGATGCTGGTGACACAGCAATGCCAAAGTGACTCAAGTGCGTGGTGAATACCATGAAGCCACCAAACACAAGGCCTGTGGAGAGTCACAAATGCTCCAAAACTACACATGTGGAAGGTGAAGAAATGATTCAAGACACAATGAAAAAAAATCTCCTTAGGGGTAGAAGAACAACCCAAATCCACAGGTTTAAATTTATTTAGATTTCCTATGATCCAAACAAAGTAAATGAAAGACCTCATTCCAGAAAGGCCATGGGTAGACAGACTGACCTCAGTTCCCCAAAGTGACAAACCTCAAACATGAAACTTACAAACTCACACTAGAGGGCAGGACCTGAGTCTACCCTCAGCTCCTCTGAAACACTCAAGACCATAGAAAAACAGCTTGACATCTACAGAACCTAGAGGGCGGTATAGAAATATGAGAGCCAACCAAAGCAACAGACATGCAGACACACTGTGTGTGTGACCACTGGCCACTCCTACACATGAATCACTGCATTCCAATCACATATCTTCACTTGAGGCAGGCGGCAGATGCCAAAGTCTTAGGAAATTCTGAAGCCAAGGACACGGGCATTGTAAGTGAGGTGAGCTGTTATTTTCTTCAAGGATGGTGTGCTAAGAAGATAATATAATCTATGAGCAGAGATACACAGCATCAATGTATAGATATGCAATAGGAACTCAGAGACTGTTTAGCCCAGAGAAAATATTCTAGTGAGGGAACATCATGTAAATCATCATGAGCAATGGTGTTATTGGCTTTGGAATGCATTTTCGATATAATGAATATAAATAGCAGAATATAATGTTATACAAGCAAAACGCTTGAGAAACAGTTGTATTGAAATGAACTAAGGCATTGCTAGTGAGATCTCTGGCCAGTATAAGTACAAAGAGTTTGTTCCACTTTCCTTTGGTCTTAAGAATTATATGCCACGATTCCTTGTATAAATTAATTTTGTTAACTCACACATAAAAAGAATGTCCTCCACCCAAGGAAGCAGATCGTTACTTCACTCAGTCATCACCAAAGGAGCTTTCTCCTGCCACAGGCGAAACAAACACAGAGACCCACAAAGTGCAGGGTGAGAGACCTTGGAACGCCCATCCCTAAATGGGTCTTCATCAAACCCCTCCCCCAGGGCTCAGGAAACCCTGCAGAAGAGGAGGCGGGAAGACACCCCACCTCCCATCAAGGAATCATTTCTTTGCCATAGGCAGAGACCATTACAGAAGAATGCAGCCAATCAACATGCACAGTTGTGAACCTCGGTCCCAACTCTGAAACACTTTAGCTCCTCAGTACCTAAGGCTCAGGGATGACTGCAGAAGACTAGGTGGAAAGGTTGTAAGAGTAAGGCCAGGGAGTTTTCTTTGGGATCATCTACGAAGAATGCCAAAGCTACACCCATCTACACCCATAAAGTCTCACCAACATGACTGTCCACATACACGAGCTGAACAAGGATGACCCCACTAGACAATGCCAACATCTATGACTGTTGTTCAAGGAAGGTCAAGGAGCCTCAAGCCCACATAAAGAACTGCAGGCAACTCAGGAAGGCTGAGAGTAGGGGCAATAGTCTTCCCCAGGGAAGAGCACACCAATTGCTTACCTGCAGGCAAATGGTGAGCCCGGAAAACATGTACATACATAACACTATGCAGACGGAGCAGATCCTATTTATGGATTTGGAAACACACTGGCCACCCTCTACATATGCATATAGCAACAATGAATTTTTAAAAAGAGACAGTGGATTTGAAAGAGAACAAGGTGGGGTATATGGGAGGGTTGGGTTTGGAGGAAAGAAAGGGAAGGGGAAAATTAGGCCATTATACTATTACCTCAAAAGAGAATTACAAGAAAAAGAAAAAATGTACATATTTATAGGGTGCCATACTATGTTTTGGTAGCACGTTTCTTGATAATTTTCCCTATGAAGGAATACATTTGTCTAAAGAAATATCTTTCTTAAAATTTTAATAATTATAAAAATCATAATTAAAAGGAGAAAAAGGCACACTTACTAAAATGTAATACAGCCCTAGACTCATTGCTAGAAGAGATTGCTTATTTTTATTTTATTTTATTTTTTAAGAATCACTGTTGGTATCTTCAGACAGACCAGAAGAGGGCATCAGATCCAGTTACAGATGGTTGCGAGCCACCATGTGGTTGCTGGGAATTGAACTCAGAACCTCTGGAAGAGCAATCAATGCTCTTAATCACTGAGCCATCCATCTTTCCAGCCCCCACTGAGCCATCTCTCCACCCCTTGAAAATAGTTAAAATCAGTGGAACAGCTTGTTTCAAGAAAAAGAAATTAGAAAGAATCTTAAAATGAAACATACTTGTTACTATTTTATACTTTATTGGAGAAGTATGGTTTCAAAAGAATGTCCCAAGTAACACCTGTGGGTCCCATCTTCCTATGCTGTCATTACAAAAGGAAATGGTTCTGATGTCAGCAACACCCTCATGCCCAGTCTCCCTGAGACCCTCAGGTGCTGGCTCTCATCTCCAGACCAAGTATAATGACCACACCTTAGGCTGAGCATCTTGAGGGTGGGTCCTTCCTCCACCCTCCACTCTGTCCCTAGTACTTAGCTCCAGAATGCCCAAGCACTCAGGAAATGGAAGAAAGAAACTATTACATCTTGGAGGTGCACACATGGTGCGGAAGGTCTGTGCTTTCATCCTGCTCTCCTGGCATCTCCTGCAGAACGCAGTGAGGACCCAGGTTCTCTCCTTCAACCTAGACTGCACGCTTCTTAGGAACTTGGACGGAGCCAAAATCTGGTGCCATAGTTTGATTTCTCTTTTTCCATTTCCAAAGAAAGAGTTGTAGTTAATTCTGATTTTCCTGCAGGCAGAGGGAAGGGGAACTTTTATGTGTGAGAAAGGATGGCACACCCCCAGCCGTCTGAGGACAGCTCTTCCCTGGAACACCTGTTTGCTCCAATTGAAGTCTGTCCAAACCGAGTCCCCAGATCAGGAGCGTCTCTTCCGATGCCCCACTATTCTACAATATTTATTCCCCACCTGTCTGAGGCCTGTGATAGCTTGGGAGTGCTCCAGCCAGGGAAAGATGTGTCTTGGCCCTGACGTGGCAATGCTACCATCAGCTAATGCTCATCCAGAATCTGGCTCCAGAGGAGCAGAAGCACAAAATTGCTCCTCTCAGTCCACCAGGCCTAGCAAAAGCCTGGAGGAGGAAGCTGTAAAAGCCTGGAGGAGGAAGCTGTAAGTACCTTTCTCCTTACATTAGCATGTTACGGACCCAGGTAATGTCTCTCACTGTGTTTGTTAGCACTGGTTAACCAGCTTCTCACTCCTGGTTCATATCCAGTATCTAGGCATTCAATGGTTGCCTGACACTAAAAGTGAGGATCGGTGAGTCAGTTTATCCAACAAGGGAACTGCTAAAATGCAGAGGGTAAAATGCAGAAAAACAAACCTTAAATGCATAATTTAACATGGAATTCAAGGCAGGAAAAAGAAATGCCTACATCAGACTCTGGTTATAATAGTGAAATAATGCTTTATTTTAAAAATTCTAGCCATTCGAAAACTGTGCATCTGAAAAGCTTATATAAAGCCTTATAAAATAGGAGACCTTTTATCTTCTCCAGATCTATGAGCTTGAAAATACTTTATCTATGCAATTTCAAGGCACATAAAAACCCCAGCAACTAAATAAAATGTTCTTTTCTCCCCTTTACACAGAAGCTTTAAAATTATCCATATAAATAGCTTGGCCTTGAGCAAACAGATTAAAAGTCTAAAGGCTGCAGCTTCAGATCATGTACACAGAAGAGAAAATGAATGTCTTTCTTTATTAGCTGGGCAAGTTTTCAACCAACTGATTTCCTATATGGACATTCAATAAAATATATTTAATTGGAATATTTGGGAAAACCAGCATTTTAAGTGATATACTTTCCAAATCAACAACATAACATAATAAAACAATCCATGGAACATGCCAGTGTTCTCTGTGTCTCCCTGTGAATCACACACGCATTACATACGGCCAATATGTAGTATTATTTCAAAGGCCAGGAAGTTTTTTTAAATATTTAAGTTTAGTTGGGCATAGGAAAATCCTTAGTATTTTTCTGACACATGGGAAGGTTTTCCTTACACTTAGAACTACTTAAGTGATTCCAAGCTCTGCTCACTTTGCCACAATTAAAGTCTTCTTAGCAAGTTAGGTTTAAGGTGAAGGTCACCCTGAAGCTCGGCATGTTAGCTTTGTGAATGCATGTTAGCTTCCTAAGGGCCCTTGGATAAGAGGAGCCGGTGTGCTTCATATGTGGATGAGAAGGGAGCTGTGAGTCTCAAGCCGCGTGGTCATCTGCTACCGCCTTCCTGAAGTCTCATTTGCTCACTCAGGGACAAAGGATATTGTCTTCCACCCATGAAATCTGTCTCTTCCTTGATCTCTCACACACCAGGTAAATTAAGTTACTATGAACTGCACCCAGGTACATCCCAAGCACATCCCATGCACATCCCGTACACATCCCACGCACATCCTATGCACACCCCATTTACACAAATCCTTGAAAGTCAGATAGTGAATTTCCTGAGGACACAGATTTGAGCAGATCTCAGGGAAAAGACCAACCTTTTCGATGAAGAAGATGCTGTCACTACTCCAGTCAACACCATGAGAACATCCTAGGCTGCTGGCCCAAGTGTTGGCCTATCTTGGTGGGAGGACTTGGATCAGACTCAGTTTTAGGTGTTGATGTCTGTAACAACTATGGTTGAATGTGTTCCCCAGAGGTCTATGAGTTGGAAGCCCACCCTCCTGTTGGTGGAATTTGTAGCTGAGGCTCTTGGGAGTTAGCAGGGATTAGGAGTCTCGAAAAGGGGCTATCATGAGGTAGCAGTGGCAGAACAGGAACCAGAGACTCAAGCTAACTCGCTTGCTCTGCCTGCTTCCTGCAGCAGGGGCCCGCACAGCAGCTGAACAGGAGCTAATGACATGCTCTTCAAACATCAGCTTCAAGACCCACAAACCAAATGTGCGTCTATACCTCATAAAATTACCCACTCTCAAATATTTGGCTCAGAATTTAAATTTAAACTATCGGCCCATTGCATTTGAATGGTCATAATGGCCCTTATGCACGTTTCCCTGATTCGACCTGATTTCACAAGCACATGCAGAGAAACAGTGAACTTTTCAGACAGGATCAACATAGTAGCTTCCCTTACACCAGCACACTTCCAAAAAGTGAGGGCATCCAAGGACTGCTTGGAACCCATTCTACAATGGTGCCTTATCCCCACACACCTTCTCTGTCTCTGTCTGTCTGTCTCTCTCAAACACACTCAAAAAAGTCCAGTCGTTCAGACTCAGGGAAGCCAGCCAAAGACAGGAAGCACTTCCTTAGGGCTTGAGACAGAGTGGGCTTTTTTTTTTCTTAACCCGGGCATGTTTGGACCTCGTTCAGATGCCTTTAACTGACTGGAGATGAACATGTCCTCAGGATTGCCCCACATCATAAAACTATTACAAAGCAGAACGCTGGGGGTTGGGGGGCTGGGGGGGGGCTGAGGGCTTAGCCCTAGGTGAAGTGTAACAGAGCACACAGCACTCTTCTCCCCCAGGGTCAAGCCAAACCTTGTTAAAATGGGCTCAAATTTACCATCCTAGCACTTTTCAATTAATATCCACCTGCCAGGTCTAAAGTTGTTATTTTTTTAAAAATAACTTTGCCAAATTAAGTCATTGTTCTTTTTTTGGAAAATCTTTTATAAAGACCATTGGGGTAAAAAAACCAAACAAACTGAACACTCCTCCTTTCCTTCAGCTGCCATCTTGTCAAGTAACATCAGAGACAATTTAAAATGAAGAATCACAACCTCAAAGTTTGTAACCTAAGAAACATTTTGATTTCATTTTTAGATATTAGATGTGTTTCTTAACAAACTGCATTGCTTTTTCTTCTTTTAGAATAGCAAAAAATTCTTTCTTAATACCCAGATGACAGAGTCTTCAGTGACCCACAGCGGTTTCTTCTTCTGGCTTCTCTGGAAACCATTTCTGGGAAGGCACATTCCCCAGCACTTAACTCTGTTTACAACAGACAAACCTGCTTGTGTGGTATAAATAGGAACTGTCTTTAAATGCTGCTGAGAAAATAAAAGGCAGCCATGAAAAGGAGCCGTTTCCTGCCCTAAAGGTGGCTTTAGGAGATCCGTAGCTACTTTAGGAACAGCAGCAAAGCATAAATAATAATTACCAATTACCACACGGTCAGATACTAATTTTATAGAAAAAAATTACATAAAGAGAAAACAAACTAGTCAGAGATGCCCTTAAAACCATCAGTGTTGGGTTCCTTTACGCTAAGATTATGAAGCCCTGCTTTGTGCTCGAGATCCTGATATATATCTATAACTCGCTCTTGTCCGTGCAGATAAACCTCGCCTTGTCTCCCCAACTGCATTTTGAAAAGCAGCCTCACAGTCTTTGACTTTTGATCTGGGAGGCAGCTAGGCTTGACCACCTGCACTGTGCACGAGCTGTTACTGAGCTGGCTTTGTGCCGTCGCACAACACAGCGACCCTTTCAGAACTGATGTGTGAATGCACTGATCTAGTGAGGGTTCACACAGAAAAACATGGTGGTGGCTGTGGAGGTGACAGTGGTGGCAGCAGAAGGGGGTGTGCGTGAAGAAGACACTCTTACCCTGGGTTTTTGAAGCTGTCCCCATCTCCAGCCATACACAAAACTCCTGATGCACAGTGGAGCAGGCAGTGGTGGGAAGGCAGGAGCCTGCAGTTGTAAGACATTGTTTGGTAATGGTGTATGTTAATAGATAGCCATTTACAGGGGGTGCGGCGGCTCCATTGCTTGTGTATAAGGGAGGCCCAGGGCGCCTTGCTCAGAGTTAACAGCTCAAGGCTGCGCACAAAGAAGGCCTTCAGTCGTGGTGACAGTGAAGTGCTCCCATGACTCTGTCGCACTGAAGAACAATACGCAAGTGGAGAGAAAGGAACGGCGTAAGAGAAAGGTAATTTAAGACACGGGTCAAATTGTGACTGACAACGAAGAAGTATAAGCTGCCTTTCTAGTCTGATGAGATAAAGGGCACACGTCCCAGTGCGTGGGTACTGTGTGCCTCTGAGCGAGCACACTTTCCTGTGGCCTAAGTACAGGAAAAATGTGGGTTTAACAACACTATACCCATGGGAACTGCTGCAGAACTTTGTAACTAGTCTCACTCATCCTTCCAAGGTGATCTGCTGAGGCCTGTCAGGGAGCACCATGGCCCAGTGTGGAGTATGAGGGAACCCCTAGACCCCAGAGGCTAGGCGTGAAGAGGCGAGGAGAAGGCCCTCTTCTAGAAAAGCCCTCCCCGTTTTCCAGCATGTGGGTACTCCCCAGTAGACATCTGGCCACCAGCGCCCACCTCTGTCCTGCACCTGGTGGAGGTCCACACTTGCTGAGTCCTGTCACTCACTGCCTTGGTGTTTTCCTCTCAATTTTATTTCCTCCCCTGATTGCTCAGCCTGGTTGTATCATACTGTGGGGAGGGAGTAGGGAACAAGCTCTAGCTGAGAACAGAGATTCAGGTGCTAATAACATACATGCAGTCATGTGATGCAAGGGAGCTCATGCTAGGGTCTAATGGGAAGGATTCAGCACGGCCACATGGCTGAGGCCTGGGGCTGCTGAGGAGAGGATGTTCCCTTGGAGAACGACAAAGGTGCTAAGATCTGTGGTTCTGTCAGCCTGCTCTTTTGGGTTCGATATCCTCAACCTTGTGTCTGTCCTCAGAACAGGATCCCCTTTTTGGAACATGACATCACATATGTGACTTATCTGACTAGAGCCTAGACAAGCCAACACGACTCCATGCCGTCACTTCAGATAAAATTAAGGAGGACACCCCAGTACCCTGCCCCTCACAAACCACATAGTGCTTTTCACTGGGTGTCACAGAGAAAATAAGGAAGGTGGCAAGACTGGGTTCCTACAGAGTGACAGACCCCCTCACAAGAAAGGCGAGAGTGGCCAGGAGCAAGGCTCAGGACTAATGGCATCATTTGAGCCTTTAGATCACAGAGTATCTGAGGTCAAATCTCTCCTTGACCTGATTGTGTGTGTGTGTGTGTGTGTGTGTGTGTGTGTGTGTGTGTGTGTATGTGTAGTCAATCGAGTCCTCATTTCTATCACTTACACTCAGAACATTTTGTACAGTATGGATGGCAAGGGCAGAGCTCTGCAAGAACAAGTGTAATAGTGTTGTAATGATGAGTCATCCACAGGAGTGAACTAGTGTAATGATGAGTCATCCACAGAATCAGGGACCTGCTGCTGGCCTGCAGGTTGGAGCTGCCAACATCTTGGAGATGACACTAAGCAGGAACACCGAGTGGACAGGTCACCAGGGCGGCAACAGTAGCGGTGGGGGGTGAGGTGACTTCCTCCAGCAGAAAACTGCTCATTGTGAATTGTGGAGGACAAATCAGCCTTGACAAAGGCATAGAGGAGTGAAAGAGGCACAGAGAACTGGGGAGGCTTCTTCCATGCAAGAGAGAAATCCTGAGTACCCTAAGGCAGTTTAGCACTGTGGCCAGCTGAGGGCCCTACAAAAAAGCTGTGGGTCCACAGAAAGAGAGAGGGCTATCAGGAAAGGAACATAGGATTTTATTTTTATTACTAGTAGTTTATAATTTTCTAAATATCTGTCAAGGTAAAATGTACACACCTAAAAAAAAAAAACCCTCTCAAATAACTCTCTGGTTTCATCGAATGCTCTCAGGGTTTTTAGTTTTATTTCTCAAGCACTGATGGTATTGGAAATACCACACATTTATTTCAACCCTTTTAAAACATAGGCACTGTTACATTGTCTTGTCTGTCACAGTCAACGAGGCAGAGGCTACATAATGCCTACTTTGCAAGTAAAGTAGGCACAGAGAAGATTCTGGCAAAAGGTTAATACTAGCAAGCAGCCAACCAAGCCCTCAGCCTAACTCTTATGCACACACCTACACAGAATGCCATTTTTAATAATTAAAACTGGGACTGTTTTTTTTCCAGTGAGGATAAGACCCCAGGTAATATAGCACTGGACACAAAAATAACATTTTCTTACCATGATGTTTGCCAAGCACTGGCGGGAGGAGGGGGTCCCCGGCGCACCTGCTACACACTGTGGGATTTTATTGGCTCCAATAATGCTCAAAAGTAGTAACCCTAAAGGCTCCCCAGGAGCACGCTAGCAAGAGACTCCTTTAGCACACGGGGCTAGAGTACGCACCATGAGCAGGGCCTAGTAGGGTTCATTCTGTGCTTTTAGTAGAACCACCAAAGATCTAAAGTGGTCGACTGCCCACCGTGAGGACACTGGTGTGCCACAGAAGAGCATGGGGACACTCAGTTACTGCAGTCACACCTGCTGATACTCACCAGCTCTCTAGCTCTCCCTCCCTCCCTCTCTCTGGGCTCTTACTATGTAGTTTTGGCTGGCCTGCACCTTGCTAAGTAAAGCATGCTGGTATCAAAGTCACAGAGGTCCAGCTGCTTCCCGTGGACTGGGATTAAAGGCCACAAGGAACGGAGGGACAGTTGTCCACATAAACTACCCAAGTGTTTATTTTTCAATTGATGCTACAAGTGTCATCACTTGGAGGATTTGTTTAGTGTGCGGTTGTTTGACAGAAGAAATGGACTCCTATAAGGTCATAGAGCAGCAGAAATCAGCATGGTGACAGCTGGTGGCTTGCTCTGACGTGGAACATGCCATCGGGGACATCCCGTAGTTTGTTCAGAGGAACCAGCTGGCCTTATGGTCTAGATCTGCTCCTTGCTGTAGTCCTTAGAGACTGTCCTCTCTCCAACTGGACAATGCCAGGTGGTTTAGAGCTAAATAGATCTCAGACATGGAATACAATACCCGGTCAGAATCACATGAGGGCTTGCTCTGTGTGAGCTAGTGAGAAGGGGCCGCCTCGGTGTCAGTAGGTGTCACCAGAGCAAGAGCCGCCCCCCCACCTAATGCCTATTCTTTGGTTGTTGTTGCTGGTCTCCTGAGGCAATGTCTTTTCCCCATAGGTTGGTCTGAAGCAATTCTGTCACCTCATGCCCTCATGCTTCCTCCAAGTAGCTGAGGCTCTAAGTGTGAATCCTGGCCCAGTGCACACAAGGTTCTTAGAAGAATCTGAATAGGGAAACAAAGTTATTCTTTAACTTGGTGGCAGCACTACCGTTTAGGCCCTGAAGAGCTTCAGAAGGCGAGCTACAAAGGGTCCTACAAGGCACTGGGAGACAGAGCTAGCTCACTGTTGAAGGACGCACTCAGAGAGTATGTGTGGTAGCCACTGTCAAAGTTTATGACAGAGAGCACATATAAAAGAAGCTCTTTCCTACTGTAACCTGGACACCAGCACAAACAGTGTAGTTGGCACATATGGTTGTAACATGTCTTCCAATTTCATGCTGAGAAAGCTCACAGACTGCTGCTACATTCTACAGGAATCTAGTATTTCTAGAAAAGATGCTAGTAATGACAAATTAGGAATTATTGTTTACTTCTTCAGAGGTGAAAGAAAACAGAATCATAACTTCCTTTCTTTTTAAATGAAAGTCTTGAAAATCTCAAATTTTATTATTAATAAATAATAATTATTGTACAAATAATTATTATATTGATCATAAATAGTAATATTAAATAATTATTATTATATAAATAGTGGTGATATGATAAGAATCCCAGTTACAGGAGGTGGTGGCACATGCCTTTAATCCCAGAACTCGGGAGACAGGTAGACAGATCTGTGAGTTCAAGGCCAGCCTGGTCTACAGAGTGAGTTACTGGACATCCAGGGCTACACAGAGACCCTGTCCCGAAGAACAACAATAAGGACTTCCAGTAAGATGCATAAAACTCTCCTGCTCGCTAGCACGCACATGGGCGTATGCACACGGGAAGAAACACTTGGGCCCTCAGTGCTACCCACACCAGAGGACAACCGAATTTTGTGAGACTCAATGAGAAATCCATTCCTCGGCTCCAGTTATCACATGAACAGCTATTTGTTTTGTGGCTATTTTCATTATTATCTGAATCCACTTTATTTAGTCTGTCTAGAGAGCCAGGAAATGAACAGTCTGTCCGAGGTAGCTTTCCATCGGTGTCAGAGAGAAGAAAAATGACTTTCCAGAAATCTGCCGTGGCTTCATTCTGATGTCACGCTTTACTATCACAATTCTGAACGGACCAATTTTCTCCCTTGTTTTCTTTCTTTGACAAGATGCTGTAGCTACATGAAAGAGAATTTCTGTTTGACTGGATCGGTTGCTATCTCACTAAACTAGACGTCAGTATTTTCTGTATAACATTGTTTGTAAAGCATTTGTAGTTTATGATTAAACAAACCTTGTTCTAGTTCCCTAATTTATATTATTCTGGTTGTTGGTGCTTCTGGAGTCCGGGGTGGAGGACAAGAGCCGTCTCTCTGAGAACTAGGTAATTTCTATAGTTTACTTTCGTGCACATATTCTCTGTACACTGAAGCACCATAAAAGCAAAGAAAGATGTGTTTGTATTTCTGGATCCCTGGGCCATGCAAACAGACGTTAAATATTTACTGAAGACATGGATAAACAGGGGAAAGGGAAAACAAAGATGGTGCAGGAGCGAGGATGAGAGGCAGGGGGTGGGGCAGGCTAGAGGCTGTGGGTCCTGTAAACTTCAGTGCTTCCTTCTTTGGTCACTCTCATAGATGTCTGAATAGACACAGTACAGACTTTGGTACAGATGCACATGAGTTCTCCTGTCATCATGACAGAATAGCCATTGCTAGGCAACCTGGCACAGATTATGGATGATGTCCTGTTGTCTCTTTTCATTGTAAAAATTTAAAAATAAAAGTTAAAACAACCAGGAATCGTTCTTTATTAGAATTCTCTGGTTCGTATTTGCTTTCAGCCACACGGGATTTATTGTATAAAATCAACGGGTTTACTCATTCATAGGTCAATGCATGACTCCAGGATATTCTGTTCCTTCACACATCTGTGAGATGAACTGTGAGACAGGGTTCAATACCAGCCTTCCCGCTCAGTCAGAAGCACCTGTTGTCACACGATGTGGCTGCACAGTGTCAGGGTGAACAAGGAGTGTCCAGTGTGGTGTCTGCCACGCCCCTCCTCAGTGCCATGTGCGCAGGGGATGGAGGGAGGACAAAGCATCAGTAAGGACCTGAGGAAAAGACTGGTGTACAAGTGAGCACTGGGCCCATATTTTGAGAGGCTTTTTGGGAAATAAGTCCCAGATAATGAAGTAGATGGCAAAATGTTTGCATCTCTTGAAGCAGAAAACCAACTATTCAACATGTGGGATAGTAATTAGAAACAAAACCCGAAGCTACCACTATGCACTTGGCTCCTAATGCCCGAGTCATAGCATTGGTTGGAGGTGCTTCTCAAGGTGTCTTGGCAGATACTACCCGTCAGCTGAGTCTAGTGACACACGGTCCTACATGCAACACCAAAGGACCTGAGGCCATCCTTGGCTCAGGCACAGCCAGTGATACCTGCCTGTGGAGTTTTATTTTGGCTCATGCTTTAGTAGTTCTCACTGGTCCCAATGCTGTGACCCTTTAATGCAGCTCCTCAAGTTGTGATGATTTCCAACCGTAAAATTATGTGCTTTTATGCCTCATAACTGTGATTTTGCTACTGTTATGAATTCTAGTGTGATTATCTGATATGTGGGATACTTGATATGTGACCCTCAAAGGGGTCACGACTGAGAGGTTGAGGACACATGGCCCTAGACACACCCTAAAAGAAGATGGTACTGCAGAGCTGCATTTGCCTCCTGAGGGAAGCCCTCAGAGATGGCCGCCTGCAGGAAGCCACCTTGGGGGTGTGATTTCCCTCCAGAAAGCCCAGAGGCTGTAGAAGTTGTGTTCCCGCCCTCTCTAAATGACTTGCAAATGTATTCAAACACCATATGAAAGGATGCCCTGTGGAGACAACTGTCTGCAGTGTCCTGTACCAAGGGTGAGGCACATCAAGCAGAAACATGGGCAGAACCACTGGGTTTAGAAAGCCATAAATCCTTATTTGAATCTGCCAACCTGAAAGCCATGAAGAGCCAGAATAAACTATTTTTCCTAAATGCTACATCTGATTAAGCCATACCATGAAGTGACAGCTGAACTTTAACATTAATATGATATTATTTAAATAACCACATGATTTTTTTTTTACACTGAGAATGATGAATGATTTCTGGACAGCTCAATCGACAAAAAGCAGGAGGACTCTTTAATGAGATTTGACAAAATGGAGACACATGCAGAAGGCTCGTTACAGCTCATATCGCAGGGGCCTCCCAGAGAAGCAGGAGGCACAGCCCTCCTTTTTATTGTCTTTAGGCACTGATGCATTCCTTCAGTTGCTAGTGTTCTCTTGGACTCAGAGTCTTAGGTCAGTTATGCACTGCTCTTAAAGCAGAGAGAGGCCCTGCAGGGTTTGTTTCTGAGTTGGGAAGGTGCCTCCAGGGAAGGGGCAGGGTGGGAAGAAGAAGCTTGGCTGGAAACATGCTGGGAACTGTGGCTTCACCACTGATGGGGTCATGGAGAAATCCCATCAGCCCCCACAAGCAGCAATTATACATTTACTTGTTCTTACACAGAAAACCTTTAGCACTGCAAACAGCTTTAGTATATTCCTACACATGGACGTTCAAGCAGAGAGGCCTTGAGCCGTGTTAAAGAGCTGTCAGAAAAGCAGAGTGTGCTCTTCCTTGGCTCACTCTCAGCACCTCCTTGTTCATCGGGACACTTACAGTTCCACACTCACATGACCATGGTGAACAATCCTTTTACCTTTTAGAGCACTGGTGTAAAATATGTATAGAACAGACTTAGAATATAAGCTGACTTTATTCATTTACCTTTCTAAATTCTTCCCAGTATTTTCTACCAATCAAAGCTTAGCCACACATGCAAGTACTTCAAATATTTGTCGTGGGCACATATGGATTCAGATTACACTGATGCCTGTGACATTCTTATCAACGTTAAGTGTCTACCTGAGTCACACTGTTTCCCAAGCAACCCTCTTCTCAGCAATGAAGCAAGACGCCAGGGAGCAGAACCCGTACCCAGCGCTCTCCGGATGATGGCAGGCCTGCACTCCCTCAGTCAGAAGTGAGAGGAAAGTCAGTATGCTCTTGCCATGGGCCTTCCTCAGGCTATAGAAAAATGCTTCTTGTCTAACCCTAATTCTTTCCATAGCTTGAGGTAGGCCCCCCAGCTCAAGTCTTGTCTCTAATCTGAGTAACCCATAATATGTCTCTGACAAAAAAGGGTTAACATCAGTGCTCTGTTATTTCCAAAGGGTGTTTGTTGACCCAGCCTAGGAGGGAAAGGCAGAATCCCAGCAGCCTATAAAATACTCAGTCCCAAGGGGAGGAAAACACAGTTAAAAAGAGAGAAAAAGAGAAGATCACTCCCTACCTGGCTCTTACCTTCGCAACATCCCAGTCAGAATCCGGGAGCTCTTCCCCAGGTTTGCATCTGTTTCCCGGAGCTACAAGGGAAAAGCAGGGTAGAAGCAAAGGATAATGGAACCGGGTGGTTCCAGAGCATCCGCTGAAGGATAACTGAGTTCCACGGGAGAAGAGCCAAGCGGTAAGATGCCATGCACAGGCACAGACTTTCAACTCCCGAGATTAGAGAACTCCATGAGGGTCCCCAGAGCTTGAGGATGGATACTTGAACCAGACAGAAAATGCATGCCTCCCACACAGATAGGGCTTAAAATTCCTGCGGTAATTAACATTTAATGTATGAGTATGCCCAGTCTTAAAAATGTTAACGGGAATGAAATGAAGCCAAGGAAGGTGAAGGTCAGTATTTTCACAATCTTTGTTCTGAAAGATTGATACACTCCAAAATCTCCCTCAGTGGCCTTCTTTTCTTAGTCATGGAGTTAATTAAATATTTACTCGGGGGCATTCTGAGATGAGGAGAGAGCTGGCTACTTTCCCCTTCATCTCAAACCCTTGCTTTCTCTTCCTGCACATGGCCACCCACCCTACCCTCACACACATCCTCCCGGCTGTGCTCCCACTAGCCGTGTCCGTCCCTGTGATGTCTTTTCATTTATGCACGTGTGTGAAGGAATGACTCATACTTACTCGTTCACGTGCCCGCTGTATCTTTTCTCTGTCATGACTCAGGTTTTCCAACATCTCTTGGCCAATTTGCTCTGTGGATAAGAAATGAAAATGTAATGAACAGTATCTTGGGGTGCATGAAGAACTCTTGATATTCCCAAGATCAAAGAGGTGTGCCTTACATACCAGATAAGTTTAATTATTGAATTAAAAAATACAGTATCTGATAAATTTCCGGTCTTGCAATGTCTGGATGCAATTTAAAAATCCAACAGACTGCAGCCAACATGGCATCAGTGACTTGGGGTGATGTGACCTGTCCAAGGTCCTTCCAGGAAATTCCTAGCAAGGTGGAGGGCCTAGGTGTAACGATGAATTACTTCATCACTGTGGAGCACAGCCTTCGATTTTACACTGAGGTCCCGCCCTCTCTTATGGCACTGTTTACCTATGTAAGTCAGTGTCCATTTACAACAACCGTGATGCTTTCATTTGCTTGGCTCTTGGCAGTCTCTCCTATGGCTGCAGACATTTTACAAGACACTAAGTAAGACCCGATCTTGTGAATATACAGTTGCTCTGAATGATATTTTCCCCCAGCTCCATTCATCATTGCCAGGAGGTACCTATCTATCTTACGAAGAAAGAAACTTGACTTGCCTTTGTTGGGATTGGGTACCATAAAAATGGACAGATGCATTGCTGCACACATACCTGTCACACCCTCACAGCCTGACAATGCCTTTCTAGCCCATCATTTTCCACATAACATATTTCTTCCGTGATAGATTTCAACGCTTGGCCATTGCTCTCAAACAGTTTATTTATAAAGTACGGCTGTGTAACACACAGGGCTCCTAGCAGACATATGACCAAAGTAAGGATGGAGTAGGAGGCAACCGAAATTGAGCATCCTTCATACTGCTTCTGTATTGAAACTATCAGAAATACCCAACTCTGCCATAGGTCTTCTATCACTTTAAATTCCTATAATCATTAAAAATATAACAATTGTAATTAATTTATAACAAGACTTTAAAACATGTATGAGCACCACAAGTCATTATTTCAAGAAAACACTATTACTTCCTATCAGAACAGACCGCATAACGATACATGATTTCAAACAAATGGAAGAGATTACTGATACTGTATCTAATATCTTGTCAGTATTCATGGAAGAAATGAAGAAATTAAAGTATGAGATAAAGAGATGAAGTACCAACCAGGTCTGAGGTTCCTGCTCAGCCCTGGGGACGGCAAGGCTGGAGAGCGGGCATAAGAGCCCTGAGCCTGTCAGTTTCTCCAGGGGAAACCTCCCCTCAGATCCGATCTATATCCTTTACTCAAGGAATCAATGAACTAAGAGGTCAGGAGTCAGGCTGGTCCTGGAGTCCTAAGCCACCCAGAGACTCCTTGCTTCCTGGGTGGGATGTGACTTGGCTAACAAGTATTAACCCCCTCTGGCAAGGAAGGAGAGTCTTGCAAAACCATGGCTCTGGTCATCTTTGTTGGGGACAAAGTCCATATTTCTTGGCTGTTACCTTATATTTTAAGACATCAGTAAAGAAAACCCCAGGCGGGTTGATTAGAAATGATCAGTCTTATGGACAAAACAGATACCAACAGAGTAAAACGTTAGTGTCAAACCAGGCAAATTGGAGATTGCTTTCAATACAGTCATTTGTCAGCATGAGATATTTAGGGAAATTATAAGACAGTTAATTTGATTTTTCTTGAGTAATTTAAGATAAAAGCACTCATCAACAACACTAGTAAAGCATTCAAGAGGGTTGAAGAGATTGCTCAGTGGTTAGGGCATGGTTTGCTCTTCCAGGAGGTCAGTTTCCAGCACCCACATGGCAGCTTACAGCTGTCTATTTGTAACTTGTCCCATAGATATGAGGACACCAGGCATGTGATGCACAGACATGCATACGGACAGAATACCTGCACACATAAAATAAAGCTAATAAATATTATTTGAAAGGAAGAATTCAAGCACACAGACCTGAAACCATGGCAACTGTGGGGTGCCACGACTATATTCCTTAGTTCCTTAAACTGCCTTGAGGTCTCTGATAGGAACAGCTGCAATGCACTTGCGGTGCAGCCTGAGACAGGCACACTTCATAAATAGCATCTTTCTGACCATTAACCATCTCGAGGTTAGGAAACAATGGGGAGCACACAATAGGACTGATTTCTATGTCACAGCTCTGGGTGGCAGCACGGGGTGATAAATGAGTTCCTGGAAGGAAGACTTCCTTCCTGTCCTTCCATCCTCCCCCCACCCCTCCCCCGCAGAGGTCTTGGGGCTGATCCCGGGAACACAGCACTCAGACACGTAAAATGAATTGCTTTTACAATTACACAGAATCAGTCATGGAGTCAGTCCACAGCCCTTTTATTTATAAGGTGCACACTTGCAAGGAGTCTTTGGTAGCACTGCACTTCCTCTTTATCCTTTTTCACAGAGTGTACAAAAGACAGTCAATGCTTTCCTGTCTCTGATGGGAAGGAAGAAGGAAACAGATAACCACAAATCTAGCAAGACACTTCCTGTAGGACCAGCCTGGCATCTCCATGTGGATAAGATCTGGGCCAAGCAGTACCTATCTCAGAGAGCATCAGGTCTCTCCATTCATAAAGTAATAATGACGTTTGACAAGCTGTGTGCATCTATCGTAAGGCAAACACAGGAAGCCTTTAAAAGCAACTAGATCTGAACTTCAGAAATGAACGCATTAAAATATTCCCTGTGAACAGTTAGATGTGACTCAAGTTTACATCAGGCTACAAATGTAGCTGGAGAAAGTGGTGCCTCAGATCTAATTCAGCACAAAATGTTCCATTTGATACATTCAAAATATATATTTTTAAATTTCAGCCATTATGCTATGAGCTGTACACTCTTCAGAAGGTACTGATTATTCCCAAGCACAGCTGTATTTAACTTTCTTTTTACAACCTTTGTTAAGGATGTGGTTTCCAGAAAATTATTTTTAAAAGTGAAGGAAGCCAGTTAAGTCTTCTTTAAATTGCCAAGAGGAGACAAGGTTATTTCCTGACACTTGAGAGCTCCATTAGCTATCTAGGAGCACCGAGAGCCGTCCACAGTGCCTGCTTACATCTGTGGGCATGCACGTACGGAAACTCGCAGCAGAGCTGTCTGACAGCTATTGTGAAACATGTGTTTCAAGGGTTGTAGAGAACAACTGCACAGATGGTGAACACATATGATGTTTACCCACAATCTCAATTTGGGACAGGTGACTGGCAAACTTCTGGCCACTGAGTCTGACATGAGGAAGAAGGCATGCTGTTTTGGAAAGCTGTAGTTAGAGGGGTGAACACAGCCTTCCAGACCTGTCTCCCAGCCACTGTCCTTGGACAATGGGTCTGGTCCTGTGCCCCAGACTTAAGGTCTGCACTCAGTACTGAAGACCCCCTGGAGTTCCTGACCCAGGGAAGGTGGTTTACCACAGAGAGGTTTTTGTTTGTTGGTTGGTTGGTTTGGTTTTCTTTTGTTTTGCATCTCTCTTCTCTTGAGAATTACGACTTTGAGAGGCTTTTGTTTCTACTGTGATGGAGGAAGTACCTGAATTCAGGACAGAAACAAGGAAAACCAGACACAAGAATTGCAACAAGTGCAGGAGATGCAGAAAAGCTCTGATGAGTTCTAGAGACCCAAGTCCTGAACAGGAGAGACTGTGAGCAACTCCTCTCTGGGGTAAGTGCTTAGACTGAGTACTGCCTGCTATGGCCAGGAGGGAAAGCAGGCAGATCACGCGGCCAAATAGACATTCAGAGCATAGTCAGTATAGCTGAGCATGACACAAGTTCAAGCTGCTTGACCTGATAGTTTCCCTTCAATACCCATATGCACCAGGAAAGAGGCAAAGAAGGAAGGCCGGACTGGGAGAGAATGCTCACATACGCTTGTACTATTAGAGGCAAGTCTGTCTCAGCCACAACACACATGAAACTACAGATTAACCCATGTTCAGATCAAAGGCCAAGCATGTATTTGTTGTTTTCAATTTTGAGGCAGAGTCACGGTATGTAGTTTAGGGTGGCCTCGAACTACAATCTGAGCCCGAGGGCTGTGATCACATGTGTACACCGCCATGCCTGGACAGCTTCTTCTCCTCTCTCTTCAAGCAGCATTAGCAGCACAGGTTCCGAATGCAGCGGCCACAGATAAGCCTGCCTGAGGAGAGTTTCAGCTCAGCCTGGCTTCTGGAAGACTCTGGCTGCGCCACGGCCCAGGCATAGCACAGTGTGATGCTGTTGGAAGCAAACACACCCAGCAGTTCATACACAAGAATCCACACGGCTCCATGTGCAAGACATACAAAAGGAAGGGAAAAAAAGACCGAATAGTTAAGAGAAAATGTCATGGATACAAGCACGCCAACAGACCGTCCGTCGGTCGGAGGTGATCGAAGATGAAATGGGTTTTCAGGAGATAAGAGGAAACGCTAAGGGGCAGAATGGATGTGAAGAGACAGCTTATGAGGTTAACTGAGTAGGAAGGAAGAATCTTAACTATAGGTTACCAGAACGATCCAAACTGGGTGAGCGAAGTTACTTAAAACACACAGCTCAGCATCCATAGAGGAGGCCTCTATGCTCATCATTAGATGGCCCTTCAGACACAGACATTAGAGAAAATGAAAGGGATTAACAGCCCAAACTTCCCAACTTGCATTTTTAAAAATCAACTAAAGATCAAAGAAGTTGAACTAATTAGAGGAAAATAAATTCATGGAAACTATAACTAGTTGTAGTCAAAGTTACTCAAAACTAAAGGGAAATAAAAATATCTAAAGGGAACACGCATGCAAGCATGTGTTGTATGTGCACTAACACACACACACACATGCATGAACATTCTGGAGACCACCCAGGAGGATGGTTAATTCTTTCATTTCATAAAAAATGAAGAAGACAGAACAACATTCCAAAGTCTGAAATAGGAGAAAACAACAAAACCCCAAACACCTAGTAGGTCTTCATCCAGCACCAATACCCTTCAAACACACAGTGAGGCATGTGTGCATGGAACAAGAGGTCAGCTTCAGTGTCCTCCTCAGGTGTTCTCCATCCTACTTTTGAGATGGTGTGGGTGGGGCACTGACCCTGGGGCTTGAGAGTCCCTGGACCCTCCCGTGTTCCCCTCCCCAGCAACATTACAGGTGCCTGTCACAATGGCTATTCCGATGTGGGTCTGGGGATCTCATCTCGGGTCCTTATGCTCATACAGTAAACGTCACTAACTCTGTCCCTCACTCCTGCATCCTTCCTTCCCACCAAACCTCTCTCCCTTCTTTAAAGACGGGGTCTCACTGTATAGCCCTGGCTATCCTGGAACTTGACTTGCCCACTTCTGCCCTTTGCAAAGAAACTGAATTTTCTGACAACTGAGTAAGTTGGGATTTTTACCCCAGTAGCAAGTTATGGAAATTGTTAGACAGTTCTTCAGGCTGAACAAAAGTGATACCAGATGGAAACTAGGGCGTGCATGAGCACCAGAGAACGTAAGTCCATCTATAAACAGAAAATATTTTCCCATTAGGGCGTGCATGAGCACCAGAGAGAATAAGTCCACCTATAAACAGAAAATATTTTCCCATTATGCTCCTCTAAAATAATGGGCTGCTGAAAATAAAGTTAGAGCATAAAAGCATAGGTAGAGGCAATACACACAGCGCCAAGTAGGTAAGATAGAGGGACAGGGAGAGAGGCAGAGGGACACTCAGGTTCTGAACCTGAAGATGAAAAGTACTCAGAGTTGCATTTGTATAGATCTTGAACCTGCAGCCCCTTTCTAGTCATCAGTCCCTTAGATGATACAGTGTGGCAACCACCCACAAAGCATCTAAATGATACAATGTGACAACCACCCCACACTGCACTCAAATGATACAGTGTGACAACCACCCTTATAGCTACAAGTCAGACAGAGATGACCAGAAGTAGAGAGAGGGTGTGCACAGGTCACAGGTGAGCACCGAACCACAGTCTACATGCCACTTGAATACCCCATAGATACTGAGTATCTGTGAGGGGTGCTGGAGGACAAAAGAAGGGCTGCCCGTACTGCCCACAAGCTCTTTGGTTATATATTGAATCTAATTTAGGGATGGAAATTGTGATTCTTGTGCTTCTTAATCTAAGACAGAAGAACTGAAAAGGCTGATAGGGTGATATAAATTGATTAAATTAAATAAAATATTCAGTTCCTCAGCAGCATTATTCATGCTTCAAGTGCTCAGAGGCTATTTGTGCAGTGACGTGTGGTACTGGATGGTTACGGCACCGACAGGCCTTCTCCAGACTGACCGAGCTCTGCCTGTTGGCTTTAACACCCATTCCAAAAGAAGGGTTTCTCTTGGGTTAACTTTAGAGAAACACTTGTTTGAGAATAGTTTCCTGTGAAGTAAAATGGGGTCAGACTGCATGATCTAACTCTGAAACAGTAGGCTAGAACAGCTCCAGACACAGGCACTGTTTCTTGGTACAGTGCATATGCAACAGAACAAGCTTCAAGTCAGGGCCATGGATGCATAGCAAACCACTCTCTCTCTCTCTCTCTGTGTGTGTGTGTGTTCGTTCATGTGCGTACTCGCACACAGACTTTTAAGGGAATTGTTTGAACATTCCGTCTACAGCAGCTGAGAGTGTATTCTACTTTGCTTTGTCATGATCACGTCTATCATTAAGCAATTAAAAAAATCATTAGTGTTACTTTTATCAAAGTCATAGTAGCAGAACTTCCCCTTAGTTACTGGTTTCCTGCAGATAATTAACAGATACTATTCCCAGGGCCCAGAGACATCAGTCAGTGGGGCTGTCCTCCCAATAACTATACACTGGAATGAGCAGGTACTATGTAAATTGAGGTTGTTAAACAAAAGCAACAATGTTAATTACAGCTCCATTCAAAAATGAGAGTGAATGGGCTCTATTCTGTGAACCAAGAGCAGGACAGCAGGAAGGACACTCCTTCTTGCAATTCAATAAAGAACATAAAAGGCAAGATGAGGACAGAAAACCTGAATGGGAAGCTGTCAAAACATTCCAAAGGCTCATGCGTGGAATTCACCCAACATGTGTTTACTTAACGTGTTCACTGTCATCCAGCCTTCTAGGGTGAATGAATTACTCATTCTAAAAACAAAAAAGAAAAAAAAAAAAAACATCTAACAAACCCCAATAGAACAAAACAAAACAAAACCCCCTAAAGTGCTGCAAAAGTACCTGACAATTGACTGCAAAGTAATTAGAAGGCTTTTTAGAGATCACTGTGGGCTGAGTCAATCACTTCCTGTGCTCCAGTGACCCCCGGAACACATTTCTGCCACTGCTTCTGTCTGACTTTAACTGTCTGCTTACTTAAGAACTCACTGCCTGGCCAGCACGCATTTTCTTTCTAAATCAAATGCCGTTTTAAGCATTTTCAACTGGTTGGTGGCAACAACAACAGATTAAAAATACATCTCTCTTTCAGTGTGCACGTGTGTGTGTGTGTGTGTGTGTGTGTGTGTGCGCGAGCGCGCGCGCGTGCGTGCTCGTGTGTGAGTCTATATGTATGAATGAGCATACACATCCCACATCCCACAACAGGTACATAGCGGTCGGAGGACGACCTCTGGCATCAGCTTTCCCCTTCCATTTTGCTTGAAACAGGGTCTCTTTTCTGTCATCGTGTCAATCAAGATAGCTAGCTGAGAGCTGGAGGGTTTTCCTGTCTTGCTTCCCATCTCACCCTAGGAATGCTGGGACTAGTGAGGCTCACAGCTCTTCCTGGCTTTCTGTGGGTCCTGGAGATCTGAACAAGTCAACATCTCAGTGCTCTGCCCACTAAGCTATCTCTCCCAGGCCTTCGACTAAAATTGTAATGGCAGAGTTCATAGGGGAAAAAGGCTTCCAGCTTCTTTGGAAACACAAACTCTCAGGTAACACTGAGTTGTTACTCACAGACCCAAGCTAGGACTGAGCAGTGGCGCCGGACAGAGGAGTCTGGCCAGGTCCAGCCTGCCACCTCCTCCCCATCCCACTCCCTTCTGGATCTGGAGCTTGTGCCATTTCCTGATGTCCCTGAATGTCCTCAGAGACAACGCCCCATCTTACTCCTCTCAGGTGTGAGTGGTACCACAGGAGCCAGGCCAAGGCATGCAGGTGTAAATTGTAAATTTGGAATATATCCAAGTTGTCTTCTATACACTTATAACAGAAACACAAATATTTTAGAAAAAGAAAGTAGAGCCTTATCAAGTGTATTTTGTGTGAACACCTTTTCCCCTTCTGTTGCCCTTTAAGTTGGACACAGTCCAGTTTGTCTCTAATTCTGTTTGTTGTCTCTATTGTGAACGTCACAGCCAAGGGTTCACTGCCACCATCAGGATTTCAAGACCCGTCTCTCCATTTCCTTCTGAGAGTTTTATAGTTTAGTTCTTTTAAAAAATATGTTTATTTTTGTTTTGTGTGCACTGTTTTGCCTGCATGTATGTGTGAGGGTATCAGATCTTGGAGTTACAGACAGTTGTAAGCTGCCATTTGGGTACTGGGATTTGAACCTGGGTCCTCTGGAAGAGAAATCAGTGTTCTTAACTGCTGAGCTGTCTCTCATAGTTAGTTCTTATATCATATGTTTTGACCCATGTTGACTTCACATGGTGTGAGGTAAGGAGGTCACAGGTACATTTTTGATTATACAAAAATTTACTGCTCAACTGGAAGTTACCTTTATATAACACGTATCTAGACACTGGCATACATGCATGTATCTCTATTTACCATGGAAACTGATAGTTTTAGAATATGGTTTTCATTTTTTATTCCAACTGGACAAATGCCTACGTAGATTTAGAAGTTAGAATATACACAGAAAGTTTGCAGCTATGTAGACTGAAGTGAGAGAAGGAAGCATGTGTAGATTAGACAAATGGGAAAGTTATCAAGCCCGAGGAAATGGGCAGTGATTCAGCCGAAAGCACATCTTATATATCAATGCTAATATTAATATATGTTATGTATTAATGTTGCTGAACTCCCATATTAAGAAACTCAAAGCATTGGCTTACAGGATGATAAACACTGAAGAAGCACCAGCCAGGACATCATATCAGACAGAAGAGGAAACGATGGAAGTGAGAAGTCTGGACTTCAACGTGACTCGCAAATCAGACAAATGATCAGTGTTTGAAAACAAAAATTAAGGGAATGAGTCATTTTCTTTAACTTTCTATCAAAGTATTACTGCTTCTGACAATAAAGTTACCAAATACATAACCATACAAGCTATTGCTCTTGATTCCAAATGCCTGGCAGACATCACCAATCAGTCACAGTACCCTGGAACAACTCCTTAAAATGCTTTAGACAACTGACTTCAATTGACCACAGTTGTCCTCGGGGAGAGGGCCTCTCTGCTGGTCTGGATCTATAGTACCAGGTACTTTTTTCTCAGTTGACAACAGGAACTTGACAATTGCTAATCTTACCAACACTTCACTTCTTAGCTTCCAAGGAATGTCTTCATTTCGGATTTTCTGCATCTATTTGCTTTTAAAGTCTGACAAGGATGGAGTGTGAGGGTCACAGAAAAGGGCCTCATCTGGTATTGTGCAGCTACATCACCTGTGAGCCACTGCTGATATGAGAATCTCACAGTAGGGGACTAAACCAGGCATCCT
The DNA here is from genome assembly GCF_963924665.1 of Micromys minutus. Lineage (NCBI taxonomy): Eukaryota > Metazoa > Chordata > Mammalia > Rodentia > Muridae > Micromys > Micromys minutus. Next base: position 5,359,846 of record NC_137971.1, read on the forward strand.
GAGCAGTGGGGTAACTTCCGGTAAACCATGTTAAACTCTTTGCTGTGACCTACTTCCAGTCTTTGGTCTGGAAGATTTACGTAAGAGCTTAAGAAATGGGCTGGGTCAAGGCTCAGTGCCCGCTATTGGAGCAAGAGGAATGGAGTTCAAATCCCCAGCACACATATAAGGGCAGGTGTGCAGTCCTGACCTGCAGCCTTGGCATGGATGTGGGTGCAGAGCTGGTCTGTGGAGACAAGCGGGTCCCTAGAGCTCTGAGGAAGTCAACCACATTTTGATTGTTCACCTCCAGCCTCCAAATGTGCTTATGTGTGCACCCCCCCATGTGCAGTGAAAAAGTTAACTTTAGGAATGAGATTCTTAGGTTGTCTCATTCAAAGCTACCTCTGTACCACCCTTTTCTGAGTAAAAACGGCGTTTGCTGACGTGAGGAATAATATAGTTTGTATTATTGGACAATGTGAGCTACAGAATCCAACACACATTCTGGCGGAAGAGTTTAGTCCTTAGCTGTCCAGGGCTCCTCTTCATACAGCTAGCCCCAGCATCTTTCCTGCTAAGGAACGTAGATGTGTTCACTGCACCCATCCAAAGTCACGCTAACTCTCTTGTAATCTCAAGATTACATATCATGCATAGATCCACCAAAGAACCAAAGTGTCCAGACAGGAAAAACGAAACCATACTCTGGGCTCCATATCAACAGTTTCTAACTTGGTAGGTTTGGAGTGAGGCTCGAGATGCTGTATCTCTACCAAATGCACATTCATTTGCTCACTGCTGCTCCCTGGGTTAGATCTGAAAACCACTGTTCTGGTTGGCCACCTAAGGCTATAAAGCCACACACACACACACACACACACACACACACACACACACACACACACACACACACACACACACAAAGAGAGAGAGAGAGAGAGACAGAGAGAGACAGACAGACAGACAGACAGACACAGAGAGAAAGATAGGTTGACTAATTTTAGTTTTGCATAACACTATATGGCAGAATAATCTTACGTTTTAGGCACTGAAAGTCTGAGAGGTTTCTGAGAGTTAAAAATTAACACAATTCAGGCCTGTGAGGTGGCTCACTTGCTGCCAAACCCCTGTAACTCGTGGTGGGAGGAGAGAACTGACTTACACAACTTGTCCTCTGATCTCCACTCACATGCCAGGCACCCCAAAACCCCCGTATCTAGAAATTATTAACAAAATACAAGACACAGGGAACAGTGAGGGGAGGGTGGCTGAAGGCACACTTTCACAGTGTTTAACGGTTGTGTGAGGGACCATCAGTTCTCAGCTTCAGAGGTACAGACGGCAAGAGCTCTCACCTGAGCCTGGGCCACTGTCTTCTCTACCCAACTCAAGAGAGACCAGGAGCTCAAGATTCCCCCAAAGTAATGCTGCCCCATCACATTAAAGGAGGGCCGGGTAATCACAAGGAGACTCTAGCTGGTCAGATGGCTGGTGACATCAGGTGATGCTCACTGAACAATCTTGTTGCTCTGAGAACTGAACTAGCATTTCCTCAGGCCTGTCCCTGAGAATGCAGTTGGAAGCTCTTGGTATGTCCCGGGGAGCTTGCTCCTGTTTTCCCTTCTTAGCAATCACTGGGATATGAGGGTGACAGGGGGAGTTAGAATGTTGAAGGAAACAACGCCAATATTGTTTCTAAATATAACAGAGAATTTACTGGACCGCAGCGGTGAGGCTATACAGTGACATTATTGGCATAGTTCTTAGAAGAACTTTTAATTATATTTGAATAGGCTCCATCAGGAAGCAGTAAATTCAAGCCTTTTACTGGACTTCTACACAAAAGTCTGAACAAGTTGAGATGGGACTTCCTAGGGAAAGGAAAGGTACCCAGGTTTAAGTAAGCCCTTCGGGGGGGGGGGGTATGAGTTCATTCATTTAATGTATATGCAATAAAGGTTTACTGTTTATAGGCTGTGCAGAGAACACTGTAAGAGCAGCTCATTTCCCTTCAGATTATTCGTACTTTAATGCCAATGGTTACTTACCATCTGCTTCGCTTCATTCCATGGCGCTGAGTCTTCATAGCCCATAGGAAGACTACTAGTAACCTGCTTACAGACAAGGGACGCTGAGGCTCAGGAAGGCTAAGTGACTTTCCCAAGGTTGGGCAGTATTCCAAGCCCATGACAGAGCTCTACGCAGAAAGATGGTTCTGGAAAATGGCAATCACTATACTTTCCATAGCCAAGTGACGGCCGCCCAGGTAGAATCCGACCCAGCAATTTGGAGCTACACTTTAGACAAACAAGTAAGAGAACAGGAAGCTCAGGAAAGCATGGGTATTTAAAGGCTGTGGACCACATAACTTGTACAGAAGTATAAGGTAAAGTGGGGGAAATCTCTTCTGCCTGGAAGAAAGTGAGGTGAGCAACCTAAGCCACTGGCTGGTTGTCCTTTCTCCTGCCATACTCACACACTGCTGAGAGGAAGAACAGAGACCAGGAGGACAGAACTGTATGCGTCTTCACAGAGTCGGGGAGGGGTGACAAGCTTCAGTTTCTCTATCCTAAGTATACACTACCCAGACACACTCCAACAGCCTTTGTTTCTTGTTTACAGAATTGTTTTTTCTTTTGTCTAGCTTAATTAGAGATTCCTCATCACAAAAAAGTTGTTTCACACAAAGCTACTCTCAGAGGTCTGTGTCACGTTGTGGTGATAGTAAAGACATTGGAAACACAAGATGTTTCCTTGGGAGACGCAGTGATGGACACAGTGGATGTTTAGTAGATGTTGCTGAGGTAGGATTTGGCTACATAGACCAGGCTAGGCACAAACTCATGTCCTGCTGCCCAGATGCTAGGTGTTTATACTAACTTTTGTCTTCCTGGAGGGTCCATCCTTCAAGGAAACAAGATAAATCATTGTCCAAAGCCCACTAATTCCCTCCATGTTACTCAGCTTTCTGCCCCTATACTTGGACACTAGACATAATTAACTCACACCGAGAAAAAGTTTGTCTCCTTTACTGTTTAGTGTTTCCAGACTGTGACCAGGTGGAACCTGTCATTTGTTTCTCAGGTGAAGAACATATATGGAGCAAACTGTTTGCCCCTTGGGTAGGACATCCATCCAAGCCTTCTAGCAGAAACTACTTTGCAAAGATTCTACTACCAAATTTCAGGAGTTATCATTATTCATTATATTATTATTATTATTATTATTATTATTATTATTATTGAAATTTTAGTTCCATCCAAAGGAACTGTGGCTCAATACTGTGACTATTCCATTAAGAGGGATGAGGCCCACCTCCTTCCTATCCAGTTTAAGGTACCGGGGTACTCTATATCCCATATACATAGGTACATATGTATATGTATATGTGTATGTAGCCAAACCTTCATCCCTAACTGCCTAACTTAAGCATCAGGGAGGCAGAGGCCATGACGGCTGCTCACTCGCCCTGGAGCCCAGGAGCAGCCTGAACCCAGCTGAATACAGCAGCTCACCTGGTCTCACCGAAGTACTTAAAACTGCTCAACACTGAGAATGAAAGAAATCTTATAAAACAAGGACTGAAACAGCCCCGTTCAATCCATCCAAGCAGCTAGCCATATACACACACCAGAATGACATGAACTGTACGTTAGAGAGGTTGGCCTCACAGAAACATGAGCAATATCATCTATGTATCGAATGCAAGCAAACCTCAGCAAACAGTAAGCCATTTTAAGATGAGAACAATTCACTGAGGAGGCATGCTTCCTGTAAAGGCATATGGCATTTCCTGTTGCAGCCATATTTAAATCCAGGCAGGCGGCACTGGGAGAGGTCATAAGTTGCATCTGAGGTCTCTTCTTGCAATGAGAGTGGCAGTCACCGAACTAATCATACACAAGAAATAGCACCATAACCCACTTCAAATCATAGGTACCAGTTCAGTTTTGAGGCTGCCTCACCTTGAGAACCCAGACAAAAACAACGAAGAATGCAAACTTCCTTTTTTTTAAACACACACACACACACACACACACACACACACACACACACACACACAAACAGAAGCTCAGGAAGCTGGTGAACAGCTCAGAAGCCCCGAGACTGGCTGTGTGCAGCATTCTTTGAATACGAATTAGCAGTGGGTAATGGCAGCATATTTATGAGGCCTCTTGCCGGGTCCTTTCCTCCTGTGAATGCTGTATAATTCATTGCATGCGCCCTGACCCCAGTGCGCTCCTGTTCTGACAAATCATACTTGATTAAGACAAATCTTTATTAGTTAGCTAGTCAACTTCCCCATTTATCACTGGCAAATCCATTCTCTTTCAGGTGCAGGGAAAGTGACGGAAACCTTCACAAACAGCAGCAGCACCGCCTCAGACAGCTACATAAGAATGGTGTATTTCTCACAGCAAAACAGCCACAAGCTTCAGAGTCTTAGGAGATGATTAAACAAAGAATTCAATAGGGACACAGTGCACACCCTGAGACTAGAACCTGCTACACATTTCGCTCAAGCCAAGAAACTACTAATTGGGCAATCTATTTCAGGATTTTTATCTTCTACTAAAGCCAAATGCTATATGTTCTTTAAAAACTGTCTTATAAAGCTGGAGGCTCAAAATGGTGAAGCAATGAAGGTAAAAAGGCTTCCTACTGCACAGAAAGCTGTGGTCCTCGCCCAAAAAATAACAACAGCAAAACTCTTTTTAATGCAGAACAGAAGACGGACGGATAAACACAAAATTATCACTGACTCTTTGTTTAGAAGGGTGGGACATGTACGTACTTTGAACTGTCTGCTTCACTCTTGTGACTTTCAGTGTTGTTCGCTCTAAATGACTCAATGGTTTTAGAACAGCTGATCCTTTCTTGGGTGTCTGGTGATCCCAGAACTTCTCTCAGAACTCCAGCAAAGAAGCCATCCATCACAAAGCTGTATACTATGTCCCAGGACTGACACTCAACACAGAAAACTGTGTTCTTTCAACAAGTTTCAGAAACTCTCTGGTCTCAGGGAGGTGGCTGAACATAGGCATTACCTTGCTTTTCTATGAGAGAATGAATGAAATGTTCATGTCAGACTTTAGTCTCTTGAAATTTTACTCTTGGACTTCATGTCAGTGTAAGAGAAACATTGTTTTGGGGTTTTTCATGTCACCATATCAATCGAGATGTGTCATCTCAATGCAGGGAAAATGTGTCAATATTTCATACTTCTTCCATATGAGATCCCACTATATTCCACAAATGTTAATAAACAAATTATTTTTGATCTTTATTACCAATGGAGAAGCCCATTTTTCCTCCTGATATCATTACTGAAATGCCACTTAACACTAGATGGCGTGGATATAATGCTTTACCTCTCTGATGTCCCTGTGTGTTAAATAGGAAGCGTCACTCAAAAACAGTTTGCATGTGGAGGCTGTCTTCTGTTTGCCAAAACTTCCCATTTAGAAAATGTGGATACATCTTGAGAAATGAGGTCAGAGCTTGGTAGGAGAGACTTCAAAAGAACACCTAGTGCAGTGGGGAATAGTGTGTTGATGGTTTTATAAGCAGACCGGCTCTGATTATGTGTATGGGTTCAGAAGAGATCACATCTGAACACCCCCCACACACCCCCCTTACAGGGCTTTCATCACGATCTTAAAGCAGTAAACAACTATCCCAAAAGTGCAAATTGCCACGGTCCTGTCGGAACACTTTTATTTTATTTGGAGGGTAGGATGGAGAGCTCTCATCCTTATAATATGTACACAGAAATAAGGGGAAAGTTTTGAAGTTGCTTTTATTTTATCCCATGGATTTTCTACCCATCTTATCTATCTATCTATCTATCTATCTATCTATCTATCTATCTATCTATCTATCTATCTATCTATCTATCTATCTAAGTTGGTAAAAATAAAGTCTTCCAGAAAGGTCAAACTACTTGCCCATGGAAGCAAAGCTTAGGTCAATAGGTAAGGTTAGAAATCCAAGTCCATAGAACACTCCTGAGAGCCAGCAGTGTAGCAGGCACTGTGGAGATTTCAAGTAGGACAAAGCATGGTCTAAGCATCCTGCAGCTCACACCCAAATGGGAGGGGGTGACATGAAACCTGCCACTGAAACAAGGTGGAAGACAAGATTCAAGCACTGAGTGGAAGAAACCGTCAAATGGAGGATCAACGTCATAATGATGCTCTCCATTGACCTGTTCAGCATCCTTGTCCTCAGAGTCCACACCTCCCCTCCCCTCCAGGCCTCCAAGAGCTGACCCGACGGACAGTGATGACTGACAGTGATGCTGGTATCTTCTGATACAACTTAAAATCTCAGTGTGACTTATGCTCCCTTCCTTCCTGTCTTTTGTTTCTTTTGAGAACCTACATCACATTGACCTAAAAGTATGGCCTGCGATGGGTGTTTTAATTTACAAGAAAGGTTACATTTCCAGCAAGATTTGCCAGTGCAGATGTTGAAGGGCATCTGTTCTTCCTAGGGAACCTACCAAGCAGGGCTCAAACCAAAGTGAATGCTAACGATGGCAGGAGGTTGTCCCACAGATGTTTAAAGCTATTTGTGTGTTTTATGTGCATGCCTATGTGAGTCTGTATGTTCCACAAGAGTGCAGAGACCCAGGGAGGTCAAAAGGGGGCAATGGGTCCCTGGAACCGAAGTTACAGACACTCATGAGCTGGCATGTAGGTGCTGGAAGCTGAACCCAAGCCCTCCATCAGAATGGTAAGCACTCCTAGCTGCTGGGCTGCCTCTGGAGCCCTGGTTATGGTGTCTGTTCATTGTTAACCTGATGATGTTTAGTCACCATGGATTTATCACACCTCTGAAGCACTGTCTACGCTGGTGTGATGGAGATGGGTAGCATCTTCACTCCAGGGGCTGAGGTCTGGGACTAAGAGAGACAGGGAGCTGGGCAGCATCCTTAATGCTCTTGGCTGACTATGGGTGGAACAGGCCAACTGGCTTAAGCTCCTGCTGCCACTGATGGACCCGGAACCCAATATCACTCTTCAGTCTGTTCTCTTCTGGTGCCACCGAGCAGCAGGGTACTGTTGTGTGTGGTTTTCTTTCTACACAATGTTTGGCATATAACACATCCCATGCTCCTCGGATGAGGGGAAGACAGGCAAGAGGAAAAGAGGGATGAAGAGTAGACATGGGGGAACAGCGCTAAACACTTTCTTGGCTGTAAAGCTTAAAGCAGCCAGGATAATTCTAGAACTGTGAGAGTCACATGCTCTTTACTCTACGCAGGCTGGATTAGATCATCTAAAGAAAAGCGATTTCTCTAATTGGCCTGTCTTGTTTTAACTCCTTATGTTATGTCCTGTGTAACACATAATACAGAGGCAGGAAGTTCAAGACCTTGTAATTAGTGTGGGTTACTTCTTACCAGAGTCCATGCATGGCCTTGGGGCATGGCTTCCTAAAATAATCCTATCACTTTGAAACTGTGGGTGAAATGCCTGAGAGGCTAGTTTCTACTAAGGAGCATTGGTCCAAACTCATCATCTAAGTGATGCTATCTGAAACTTGCCAGAGAACCAAACATGTGCCCATGTGTGCCCTGTAATGAGAAACTGGACTAAAACAGGCACCAGGCAGGGAAGGAATGCACCTTCCCCTCAGAGCTCACATAGTTATGATCTTCTGAATTCTTGGAAAAGAATTTAAGCAAGGCATATACTTAGCAATAGTAAACTGATTCCTCGTTCATTCAAAAAATATTAGCTGAATGCTTCTTACAAACCAGGCATGGGGATATAAACCAACTGTGATATCAGACAACCATCATGAAGGCAAACAATGGTTCTCTGGGGAAAGAAGTTAATGAACAATGTGAGGTCATTTTCTTATATACTCATTTTTTAACGGAACAGGTTCATAGCATGTGTGTTCAATGTATACATTCCTAGAAAGAACAGCACATGTCGAGTGATCGCAGCACCTTATTGCTTGCAGAGTGAGAGGGAAACAAGGCCACTCCTTAGCACAGGATAATTTTGCCATTGTACAAGTATAATCTGATAGTCTATTGTAAACACTTAGTAAAGAAACCTAATTCTGCTGCAAATTCTCAGAATGTGTTAAAATTGATGTCAATGTCTCAGTAATTTCGCAGTTTAAAAAACAGTTAGAATGTAATGACTACACTCCACTTGATTAAAGCGTTTACAGCTCTAATCAAAAACTGACAGCAAGATCAAAGATGTTAACTTAAATCTCTCCTCTAATTATGTTTAAAATGCCACACCTCAGGCCTGTCTCTCCTCTTCTTTTTCAAACCAAATTCTGCTTAAGAAAGATCTAACACTTCTTAACAGTTCATTATCCAATAAAACTATTCAAAGCTTAAAAGCAATCTACACAATTAGTCAGGACCTCGGGGAGTCCACCGGTAGTCTTTATTACAGGACTTCATATTAAAACACCTTAATTATATTTGTCAAATGGATTTCATTAAAACCCATCGTCACTTTAATTTTCATATTTTGACAGTGCTGGCATCGGCATTATTACCACCTGCCAGGCTAGAAACTACAACAAAATTGTCAAATTCCTCAAATCCTGAGCGATTTCTTTTGTACCTGACTGATGGCCTTCCCTGTGTGTGAGAAGCTGCTGCAATTAGAATTAAAATCTTTCTATGTAAATTCTACCCAGAACATACATACATACATACATACATACATACATACATACATACAGACAGACAGAAAGACAGACAGACAGACACACACACACACAATATGTTTCTTGTAGGTTCAGAGAAACAAGCTATATCTGTGTGGGGTTGCCAGTGCTCTTTGCACAGAGGACCACGCACACACTTTGTCAGTGCTCTTTGCACAGGACCACGCACACACTTTGCCGAGACATCAAACAGAATGTACTATGACTCAATCTCATCACAACCATCAGGACTTGAAAGTCAAGGCATTTTTTTCTACCTCCTATTCATTATGCTGCTATATTTCATAAGATATAGGGTGTTTCTGGTCATTCCCTTGAGATTCAATTGTATTTTCATTTGTCACCACAACTTACACTATGAAAATAGCAAATGGGAGAAGAGGGGGCATGCCTTCTTTCCTTTCTAACCATGCTGTTACGTACCGACAGCAATGCAATGTTTACAAGCATTTCCTTAATTCAGCTGGTGTTGCAACTTTGAGAATATGCATACTAATATGCAAAGCACTTCTGTGTTTCTCTAAGATTTCCTCAGTCTTTGGTAGCATATGGAACACTGAAAGACAATTTCCCAATAATTTGTTTTTTGAAATTTTTATGTTTTTCAAGTATCAGAGATAGAACGAGCAAAGCAAAAAAAAAAAAAAAAAAAAAAAAAAAAAAAAAAGATTTTAAAAAATCTTACAAAGTTCTAAGACCTAACAAAGGAGACAGGCTTCTGGCTTACGTCTACCACACTTAGGGGCTCATGCTCTCTGGGTGACAATCACCCTGCTTTATGAATACTTTAAGTCATAGTAAATGGTCCTGGATTATTTTGAGTGGACCTGGACTTTTTAAAGATTTACTTACAAAATCAGATGACATTAAGACATTATAAATGATCACTGACTTATGTGTTTCAAAATTTAATATAATTGAAAAAGAAGCAAGCTCTAAGAATTATGGGTACAGAAAATGCGTTCACGTGCAGCTCCAAAGTTCCTGCTGCCGGGAAGCCTTTCATGATGAACTTTGACAGCAATGCTTCTCTCTTCTCTGGTTTCAGAACAATTTATTACCTGGGCCACTGCTGTGGCACATATTCCCAGGCCTGGCGTTCTCTCCTTCCCTCTATAGCCAGAGCCTGGCAGAGTGACTAGTCCTGTGTGACCAGTGCCTGTCTATTAAAGGACTGCTCCCCACCTTCTTCACAGTAAGGGATGCATTATTAGGCTTCTTCCACGTGATGCTTCATAAACGGTAAGCCTTTGATTCACATGTATGTAATAATACATGTATACAGTATGAGTGTATACATTTATGTGCAAACATGAAATACTATGTGTATGAAACCAAAATCTATGCATGAAAGAATATAAAAATCATCAATTCCTTTTATTTTTAAATAAGATGTTACTATCATCTATGTTTTGAGTGTGTGTATATATGTGGACTTATGTGTTTGTATGCGTGTGAGTACACCGGTGGAGGCCAGAGGTCAATGTTGGTATCTTCTTCATTCATTCTCCACGTTATGTTTTTGAGACAGTCTCTCTCATGTAACTTGGATCTCATCGACTGCCCAGGCTGGCTGGTGACAAATTCAAGGGTTCCTCCTGTCTCTATCGCCAAGCACTGGGATTATGGACGTCAGCTTTATGGCCCAGATTTTACAATGAGATTATAGACCTGGACTATATGGCCCAGCTTTTGATGTGTTTTGGGGGTCGGAATCAGTCCTCTTACTGTGTGGCAAGCACTTTACTGAGTGAATCATTGCCCAGGACCACATTACTAGAATCTTGAAATGCAGTCCTTCACCTTTGCCCCACCTGTCCCTGGTTGGTCTGATAGTAACTCTGCCTTCCTTGGCTGTTAACTAACAGAAGGGATGGAGTGGCCATGAGAAAGGAACACACCTCAGATGCTGTTCAGGAAGCACCTCAGGTTCAGGAACATTCCACTGAAAGAAAACAAGGTTTTCTTTAAAGCTATTATTATTAATAATAATAGCGCACATGGATTTTCCTCATTGGTCAAAAAACTGAAAAGGAACAAGACTATTTTCACATGTTCCTAGAGATGAGATACAACACAGTTTAGAAAATTTGAGGTTTGCTCCATAGACATGGGAACCTACAGAGGCCCTGCCAACACAGAGGCCACCAGGCATATACAGGCACATGAATACTGCAAACCTTATTCCCAAGATGCAACACATATTAACTTGGTGCTTCAAGCCTAGTTTGTGTTAGGTTGACAAATATTAGCACCATGTAATATATCAGATTTTGCTGCGTGGTGCCCGGTTCTGAAGGCCACTTACAAAGCTGAGTATAGTTCCTCTTCTTGTTGCACATGCACATGTTGCACACACACACACACACACACACACACACACACACACGTGTGTGTGAAAGCTCTGAATACCCAAGAAACAACGCTCAGACCTTATGAAGCTCAAAAAGAAGGAAGGCCAAAATGTGGAAGCCTCAGTCCTTCTTAGAAAAAAACAAAGAAAAAGAAAAAAATGGGTATTCATCATATATTACTATGTAACAAATTTTATGAGCTATAATAATATTTTATAAAATAACCAAATTAATAAAAAAGAGTGTGAGCTGACTGCACACTCAACATGGTGTGCACAACAGATTCACTTGGGGCCAAATACTGTTTGTAAAACTAAGTACCTTGGGCAGCATTAAAAACAACAGGTCTTGCTAATCCTGCATTTCACTAAACACGAGCATCTAGGGACAGAACTTGTGTCTGAAGGGACAGGAAGCAGCAGATGATGGGTACAGAAGACCATGTCAGAGTGCTGTCTGCGAGGTGGGGGCTTGGCAGCAGGCTGGGATCAATTCCAGTAGTTTATGGGTATGTCTGTGTGTCTGTGAGTGCATGCTTGTGCATCAAGGCATGTAGGTGTGTGCTGTGGTTTCTCAGGTGTTGTCCACCCTGTTTCCTGAGACACTGGCCTGGAGCTTGCCAAGTGTCCACTGGGTATGCTGGGCAGAAAGTTCTAGGGACTGGACCTGTCTCAGCCTTTCCAGAGCTGGATCACAAGAGCATGCCACCCTGCTTTGCTTACAAAAACAATCACACAAAAACCCATAATTTATTTATTCTTTGAGAATTTAATATATGTAATGAAAAAAAATGTTTTGACCCACAGCCCCTAACACCTCCAGACCTTCCCACTTATTTCATGTCTCCTCCTCCTCCTCCTCCTCCTCCTTCTTCTTCACCCTTTAGTCTTCTACTTCTTCCTGTTATTCTTTGAAAAGCAACTGAGTACAAGTCAGCACAGCATGGGCGTAGGGCCTTGCACTGGAGCACGGACCACCCACCAGGGGCCACATCACAGACTCACTCTCCCTACCACCATGGACTTCGGCTATTAATGCTCCTCAGGTCAGAGCTGGCTGTTCGGGCCCGAAGGCCTATGATCTCCTCACCTGTGTGTTGGCCAGGCTTAGAGAACTACGCATGGCTCCATCCTGTGGAGTCCAGTAAGAAAGTGGTGGTTCGTTCCTGTGACATCTCTGCCACTACCACCCCAGACTCTTCTATGCCAACAACCTGTACAACCGCTCCAGGTACCATGGAAATCAGCCATTTAGGGAAGAGGCTTTTAGGGTAGTTCCACCTTGACTTCTTCATGTCCTGTGACTCAAGTGTGGGATATATACAGCAAAAGAGTCACCAATACATGTTCAGGGCAATCAAAGAGATGGAAATTGTCTGTATTGTTTGGAGAGTGTCTATTCCATACCTGGTAGAGATACAAGCCTTTTGTTAAACAAAATAACCCCAAGGGTTCTTGGGAGCAAACCCTGCTTCTTTACAGTTAAACAACAAGCATTTATTTACCAAGTTATCTTCACAGTCCATGGGTGGAGACTTGTTTGGAGTCACGCTCATGCTACCTGAACTGCTACTTCTGTTTCTTAGGTCATCTGTCCCCTTGAGCTCACAGTGCACAGTGAATCATCCCTAGATTTTTGCAATGGTCTTGGCAATCCTTCCAAACCTCCCAGATGTTGAGCCACGGTGGGATTGTCAACCTTTCTACAGTGGGCAAGTCAGCACCCCCCTTATTCTGTTCGGCTTCTCTTATCAGTATCAAGCTTGGGATTGGAGCACTGGGGTCCTGGTGGTGATGTCAGACAGGTGGGGTCACAGGAGCCTGCAGGAAGACTGAAGGAAGTAGGAAAAGGCTTTCGAAGCACATGATCAGAGAAGAAGCCTGAAGTGCCCAACCGACAGATTTACAAGACTTTAGACACTGCTTGCCCAACAGGAGGGGAGCCATGACTTCTGTGATTCCCTAGGGCCCCACTAGAATGACTGCCTTGACTAAAGAGGTTGCTTTTCTATACTGATCTAAGAAAATAGAACAATATTTCCTATACTTCTTAAGCTGTATGGATACAGATGATCAGAATATGCTTAAGTTTACTTTTAGCTGGAACAGAGATCGAGCCATGCACACCAACTTAATCTGGATGATAAATACATTTGCCAGAATCCTTCTAGCGCCCAGTCTGTGGATGACACCGGGTCAGCATCTGCACTCAGACTATCCTCGGGTTATTGCACTCTCCTCCACAAGATATTACTGACTCTACAAAAAACAGCAGCCTAATCCAATAGGTGCCCAGTGATAGGCTGATACTAAAATGCTTTAGCTATGTGTTTCTCTGGGAATCAGCACTGTGGCCTTTACCACAGTGTGTGCACACAGACAGACAGACAGACAGACACACAGCTTCAGTTATTAATGAAGTCATTTACAAAGAGGGGCTGCCTAACCCTCTTGAATATTTATCTAGAGAAGCTGGCGAGTTTTTGTTGTGTGTTTCTTACTTGTAGCTTCGAGATCCCACTACCCACCTCCAGGCTCTGGAGAGCTGCTCCCCAGATGAGTGGGTCTGCTCGTTACCCATCAGAAGTGAAAGGCAGGAAGGGAGATGGAACAGCCATAGGCGAGATATGGCTTTGGTCAGGTTCAGAGCGCTTTCCATGCTTTCTGATTATTTTCCTTAACCCTCACACTGCACTCCTAAGACAGCAGGATTTTCTGCTTCTTAGGAGGGTAGAATCTCAGTGACTGGCAGGCACTGTTACTTAGAAAACACTCTGCTGCTGCGCCTCTGCTATAGTACTTATATGGATTTTAATATCCTCATTCAGTGTGTCTGTGTGTGCATTTGCATGTGTGTGCATGCGTGAGTGTGCGTGTGTGCACATCATTTAGGGGTAAGGCCCCAGAGGCTTGCACATGCTAAGCAAGCACACAGTTCCATCTGTTGAATTTTGAAATAAGCACTCAAAAATCAAGTATTTAGGAGATATTCTTACAGTCTATGAACTAACTTCACTTTTGGCTAAGAAAATAATTTCATATTTTAATCTTGACTTCGAGAGGCCCTCGGGCCATAGCTTTTCAAAATCCCCAGCAGATGGTGGAAAGCAGTGATAGGTCCTAATTGCCCACTGAGGAAGAGCTGCTATAGTCACAGAATCACAGAATGACACTGTGTCTCCTGGCCTATACTTTCGTCCTCAAAGCACCAACTAACACAAGCCGTACTGGGACTAGATAGAAGACATGGGAGCCTCAGTTCATTCTGTGCCGACCGGTTTTAAACTAAGAGCTGCATATGCCACGAACTCCTTTGGATGACAGTAAGCAGGCCAAGGTGCTTTAGGCTGTTCTGGGCTCCTGGATTTTAAAGCGTTGGTGTGGCCCAGAATGCTGTCTTCTCCATCCAGTGACAGGGCAGCTCTTCGCTAGCTCACTGCTGCAGTCAGGAGGCTCCTGGGTGTGAGCAGAAAGGCAGGGTAATGATGCTCACCAAGGAGGAAAACACAAACCTCCTCAAGGGCTGCCACTGAAGAGAGTTCGAAGTCAATACTGCTGCAGAATTCTGAGGAGTCCTCTAAGGGATCCCCCAGAAGAATAAACACTGGAGAAAGGAGAGGCTCCAGTGAGTGTAAACGCTCACGGCTTAAGTAATATTTTGCTTTCTTTCTATTTTTGTCAACTTTGATTATGCATTTTTTACTGTCAATGAAATTTGGTAATAAAAAGAGAAAGCCTTAATTGAAATGCTTGTAAAATCCTCTTACTCGAAGAGTTTGTGTGTGTGCTGATTAATTAAGAGACGTTCACAGCTTTCATATTGATTGCCTTTGTGTTTCTGAACTTCCTGCCTGCTGCTCAGTACGGAGTGAGTAAGAAGGCAGGAATGTAAGAAGATGTGCTGCTTTTCACAGACGCTCACCTTGATGGACAAGGGCCTTCCCACCCTCTTGGACCAGTTCTCTCTTCTCTCTCGTTGGGTGGAATAAACGGGCTCTTTAATGCTAACATCTGTGGTCCCACTGTCCTAATTTCACCAAATGTTCCTAGAAGATAAAAATCTGTCACGACTGCATCATGTTCCTTATTTGACTAGACTGTCTAAAATAGGAAAACCCAACCTACTCTTAGGCTGAAGGAGGGTGATACTGTTATTTTAGATCTTGGTTGAAGGAAGTGGATTTCTTTCTACATTTGGGCGCTGCAGCACAGCACGTTGACACTAGGAATATTTCCTAGCGATCCACAGAAAGAAAAAATTTGAAAACTGGGGGCTCAACCCATTTAATAATCAAGTAATGTTTCTCTTAGGTATCACTAGAAGGTTTTATATAACAAATTATATTTTAATAAAAATAGGATAGGTCTTTGGTATCTTTGCTTAGTATGTTACTACAAGATAAAGTAACCAACTCTCTGGCATGCTGCTATCCGCTCGGTAAGTTTTAAGATGTCGTTAGGAGATAAAGTCGCACATTCTCGACTTTGTTTAGGAATTTCTCCTTGTACCAAGACTGGATGCACCTCTCTTCTTTTGAGCATTTCAGCACATTTGTTCAGCATTATTTTTTCATTCTCTTTTATCCCCAGGGCTCTCAATGTTTAAATAGCTCCCTCCCACGTAAAGCTTCGCGCCGATATCGATCAGCCTAGGCTAGAAGCTAGTATGAGGCACTTTCAATAATCAGCCCAGCTGTTCAGAGAGTTGCCCGAATCAAACCCTTAGGTAAACAGCACACTGTACTGAGAATGCTGCCAGCAACCAGACCTTCTCCGCAACCAAGGATTGCTACTAATGCTTTGCCAAACAAAGGGCTAATACTGACTTCAACAATGAAGGCTACGGGGCAATTCGGATAAATCCCATCTTTGATTCATGTATGTAGAGACCGTGAAGGGTCCTTTTCCCAAATGTGGTTGTACAAGCTGATTAATTCCAAAGCATTATGTGTGAAGTTAACTGTTCTTACACAGCTCAAAAAACAACTGTATGCAAGGCAGTTTCCAACGTTAGCATTTCTCCTTCCCTTGACTTCACATTTACAGCTATTTATTTGGATCTCTGGGTCATTACCTTCTTGTAATATGTGCTGCACAGCACAGAAATAAAAAGCAAGTGCACAGCTGTAATTTTACCTCACATTTAATTTCATTTTCCTTCCAAGTCAGATGCTGAGAAATGAGACTCTTACTCAGGGTCCTAATCAGGATTCCTGCTGCTGTGTAGAAGTCAGGAGAGAAGCACCCAAAATCTGACCTAAAGCACAGAGGACTAGGAAGAGCCCTGCCCTGGCCCCTTGCAGAGCGGCGAGCCTGCACTCAGAGTAAATAGCATCCTGGAGATAAGCCTCAGCTTCTGAGTCCCCAGACTATCTGTTTAGTAGAGGAAGAAAACGTAACAATATACGTAACAAGAGTAGGCACAAACACGTTCTAGTGCTCCCAGACAAAGTGTTTAAAAGATTTCCAGGTCATTTTAAACACTGAACGCATCTGTCTGGTGAAGTTTGTCTTGTGACACCTGAAAGCTGACCTAGGTGACCAGGGACTGGAGGAATGGACCAGCCAGCCTTCTGATGTTTGACAAATAATGAAAGTGGTCTGCTTCATCTGATTTATTGCTTACTACCAATTTTATATCCACAAAGTAAATCTGAATAATCTTTTCTCGTTATTAATTAATTAACTTATGTATTTGATAGAGACTGGCTATTTACGTATCTCAGGGTAGTCTTAAACTCAATATTCTCTAGCCTCAGCATTCTCACAAATATGCACCACCAAGTGTGGGATCGTTTTGTTTACTTGTTTTACTCTGTAATGGCTGGTTGTTTCTTTTTCTTTAGTTCGAGAGAGAAGAGCTGGCTCTAGCGATTAGTGTCTAGAAAGTCCTGTGTGGAGCAAGCAATGTTTCAAAGAACAAGAGGCAACCTATGGCAGATCCCACAGTCTACTTAGAAGATGAAAAGCCCCCAACTTGCCTTCTGCACACTGTTTACAGACAGAAGAGAGCAAACGAACAATTACAATAGGGACAGATAATAATATTAATCACGACTTGTGTCTGGCTTTAAAACAGCAAATACACAAGTTAGTCTAATATTCTTGGAGCAACACTGCAAAAATGGCTGGCCTTCCCTCTGACAAGCACCTGCCTGTGAAGGATGTGGGGGGGGGGCGCAGCTATGAGACAAGCATTCCACTCTGCAAATCTGTCTTCGATGAGGGTACCACCCCTACTTCAACTTGTTCAGATATCTGAGCATCACCAGCCTACTATGTTCTTACCCCATTTCCTCCCTATGATTTGCAGATTTTCTTTGAAAGCCTCATTCACCTTTTACCTTTAATCATGCCTCTGCACCCAATCTATTAACCAAGGCTCTTCCTGGTGCGCGTCCTGGTTTCCCGTATACACTGTGTGCTTCACCCAGTCTATCTTAAAGATAGCAGGCTTTATATAAATAAATGCAAACCATATTTCCTGTCATGTGCCTCTCCCTATCAGCCGAGAAGGCAAATTAAAGGATATCTTGGGATGGGCACACGTCAGTATGTTTTGAGTCTTCCTTTATTCAGTTTCCTATTTTGGAGCAGTCATCAAAAGTGTGAAAATGTGCCTTTGAAGTAAGAACTGATGTACAGACCAGTGGAAATGTCTCCTAGCTGGTATTTCCACCTTTACAGCTGAGGATTCGTCTTTATCAAATACCCTTCCTAGAACACAGCTCTGGTCACTCTTGGCAGGAAAGATTTACCCATCAGCTAGCCTGTAGAATTAAGAATCTGCTCTTACATAGTGTCATGGGCCCTCTTCGTCATATCTAAGATGTCTCCACGTCTGTGGATGCTTTGAGCTTGATACACGTTGTGCAGGTCAGGTAAAAGGCTCCACCTTTATAGTAAAGATGGTTTCCCTTGTCATTTGTTCTCTCATGTTACATACCCTCCCTCCTCTCAGCACATTCTCCCCTCCAAACCCCTCCACCTTCCCTCAGAAAAGAGGTTGGTTTTCCAGGGACATCAACCAAACTTGACATAACAAGCGACAACAGCATCAGGCACATATTCTCACATCGAGGTGGAGGAGGTGACCGGGTAGGAGGAAAGGGTCCCAAAGGCAGACTAACGAGCCAGCGACAGCCTCGCTCCATTATTAGAATCCCACAGGAAGCACTGAGCTACACAAGCAGAACATTTATGCAGAGCACTTAGGTCAAACCTAGACAGGCTCCCTGACCTCTGGGAGAACCTCTGAGTCCTGTCAGTCAAGTCTGTGGATGGTGTTCTTGTGGTGTCCTTGATCCCTCTGGCTCCTCCAATCTGTCCCTAACCCTAACTCCTGAAATCCACAGGACCCCCAGTTCCTGTCATCTTTCCCAGGATCCTCTCCCCCCACTCACCCCCACTAACCATCCTGCTCCCATCCCCACCTTCCCCAGTCCATCCTAGCACAAGGACATTTGCTCAACTATGTTCATAGCAGCTTTACTCACAGCTAGAAACTGGAAACAACCTAGGTGTATCTCAAAAAATAAATGAATTAAAAAAATAAATGGTGTAAAACTCAGCTGTTTAATATACATATATGTATATGTATATATAAATATATATATAAAACATTATGAAATTTATATGCAAAAAATCATCCTGAATGAGGTTACCCCACCCCAGAAAGACAAACATGGTATGCACTCATTTATAAGTGGATGTTAGTTATCAAGTAAAGGATAACTATGTGACAATCCACAAACCTAGGCGCCTTAGTTAGGGTTATACTGCTGTGAACAGACACCATGACCAAGGCAAGTCTTATAAAGAACAACATTTAATTGGGGCTGGTTTACAGGTTCAGAGGTTCAGTCCATTATCATCAAGGCAGGAGCATGGCAACATTCAGGCAGGCATGGTGCAGGAGGAGCTGAGAGTTCTACACCTTCATCTGAAGGCTGCTAGTGGAAGGGTCTTAAAGCCCACTCCCACAGTGACACACCTACTCCAACAGGGCCACACCTTCTAACAGTGCCACTCCCTGGGCTGAGCAATACAAACTCACACTAGGTAACAAGGGGGGTTTATGGGGGACCCAAGGATCTTCCTGGGAAGGGGAAATAAAAGGCACGGAGAGATTGCAGGATTCCTGGCTCCCAAACAGATGCCAGTAGCAGCTCTTCTGTGATAACTAGATATGAGAACCGCAAAGTTTCCAGATAATACCAGCTCTGAGTGAGAATGCTCTGGGGTGCTTGAAAGTAGGAACTGAGTGTTTCTTTCCATTTAAAAATATTAAAAATTTTGAAAATTACGTGTATCTATCCACTCGAATGTCCACCACCTAGTGGCTAAAGGAGGGTGCTGATCCCTGGAGCTAAAGCTTTGAATTGCTATGAGCCATGGGACAAGAATGCTAGGAACGGAAGCCAGGTCTCTGGAGGAGCAGTAAGTGCTCTTCTACTGACGAGCCATCTCTTCTGAAAGAGCATTCTTTATTCATACCAAGTGGTTAGCGTGCTCAGACCAGGAAGGCAGGCACTTCCTGCTCCATATTCCCAGTCTTGTTAGTTGCAGATGATAAGAAGCTGAAGTGAGAAGTATCCAGAAGACAGGCCTAGACGTGACTTAGCTCTCCCTGTGCTAACGCTTGCCCACTTGAAGGGCAATTAGACAGCCAGAACAAATTGTGACCGTGCAATCCAGGGTCACTCCCATAAACAAGCAGTTAGACTGTGAGGGAGACAATGGGCAGGGATCAGGGTGACGGCAACTTAGTGAAGTGCAGACAAAACAGAGCGGGAGTCTGATGCCTTTTGGAACATGACAGGGATATTTTAAAAAGTCATAAGAAAGTTTATAATAAAGAAAAAGAATGTGGAAGAATAAGTCACAAATGAAAATTACTTAGAAGGCTTTTAAACAGCTTGCTTAATGGTGATGCCGAGTGATGAAGACAAATGGCTTGCTGGACCACCTGGTCACAGGGACAGAAATCTGGAAGGGGAGCGGGGTTCTCCACACACATTCAATTTTCTTATTTTAAAAAGAATGCCTGGTGTGTGTGTGTGTGTGTGTGTGTGTGTGTGTGTGTGTGTGTGATGGTGTGTGTGTGTATGTGTGTGTGTGTGTGTGTGTGTGATGGTATGTGTGTGATGGTGTGTGTGTGTGTATGTGTGTGTGTATGTGTGATGTGTGTGTGATGGTGTGTGATGGTGTGTGTGTGTATGTTGGTGTGTGTGTGTGTGTGTGTGTGTGTGTGTGTGTGTGTGTGTGGCAGAGATCTAACAGGTAGGGAATAATACTAGGACCTTGATAACCTTGGGAGAAAGAAACCATATGTATTATCAAATGACTTGAGACTCGAGGCATAATCCAAAGCAAGAATTGGACAGCACAGCACACTGTAGCCTGCTTTGTGTGAAGAGCTGCCTTCTGGGCAACACTTGCTGCTGCCAGAACACTAACCAAAAACTGGACAATCAGTATCTCAAAAGAGATGAATCACCCAGAGGGTCTTTGTTGGACTACTCTAGTTTCTTGGCCTTGAACCCAAGTGGTCTTGCCAGAGGCAAGGAAGATGCTACCGTTCCACAAGTCAATTGGCATACACAAGCAGCAGAAGCCTTCTTTCATGCAACAGGGGCAAGGAGAGATGAGGCTGAGCAGGGAGAGCAAAGATGCTGCACACTTGCACAAGTGGACAATCTCACATTAATCACCTCCAACAGACAGGCAAGAGAGCCCCCTCAGTCGTGGGGAAAGAACAAACCACTGAAAAGAAGACCTACATCTTTGAAAAAGAGAGACACAGTTTCTATTTCTGATTTAACAGTGATTTTTTTTTCCTTTGTTGGTATATTCTGGACTGAGTCTTGGCTTTTTTTATTCCTTTTAAATTTCTAGCTCTGTGTCAATTTGATAAGGTAGTTCAAACAATGTAACCGACAAGCATCAAGCTTACATCCATGAATGAGAGAAAAGTCTAGAGATTCAGGAGCAGAGATGAAATGAGAAGGGCTGAGAGTGGGCAATGCTCAGTGCCACAGCCGTGTGACACCGAGGCTCCTGGGTAGGACCTTTCTACTGCAGTCAGTGTCTTTTCCTTCCCACTGCTTCCTCCAATCTCCTGACTTCTTTGGGGCTCCCTGGTCCCCTTTGATGTTATGTCACATGCCAGCCCTTGCAGTTTCTTCTGTCCCTCTCATACCAGGTGGTGTGGGGTCCCACCTCACAGTGACACACTGGAACAGGGTGGGGTCTGAGATGTGATGAGAGGTCTCTGGCATAGTTAAAAGAGGACAGTAGTTTACATGTGCCAAATTCCAAGATTTCTGCCTCGGCTTCCGGTGCAGTTTACAGCCAGGCTAATGTCTAGGGCTGAGCACAGTCCTCAGCACACAGGGAAGACCTAATAAATACAAGCCCATTTTGTATCACACACTTTCTAGGATTCTCTAGGACACACCATCTGTTCTGGATGCTGCTTCACATTCACACTATAGCTCTCATCTGCTCAGCCTCCTTTCATGAGCTCTCAGTGTTCTATGACCACATGAAATGAAATCCAAGGCAATATAACAATAGATACCTATGGCTAAAAGGTCCATATAATATCCAGATTGTGATATAAATAAAAACACAGAAAGTAATTTATCATAAAAACAAAATGTGCTTTAATGGCCAGAGCATTTCATGTGAGGTGATGGAAACGTTCTGGAACTAGACGGGGGTGACATTCAGCAGTGCGGCAGATAGCACTGGTATCCCCTTTGGAAAGGTTGATTTTATATACTGTGAGTTTTACCTCAGAAGTAAACAAGGCTAACGTCCTCTGCCCTGAGCTCTTGTCAGCTTCCCAACATATGGTATTTTGAATTTCTCCACGCTCTCTCTGGTTACTGTTACAAATGCTGCTTTAACACTACCCATTTTCTAGGTATGGGGAAGGAGGCAGAAGCCATAGCTAGGATGACAGAGCTTGTGTGGAAGGCCTGCTGACTGAAGAAGGACTGAGGCCCCTTGATGGAAGAGACTGGTTCCTTCCCGCCTATGCACTGCTGAAGCCCTCAGCCTATGCAGAAGTGCCAGGGAACAGGGTTGAGTGAACAGGGGTTCAAATCTCAACCCTACCACTTTGTAGCTGCATAGTTACAGCAAGTCATTAATACTCTCTAGGCTCTGAGTTGGTTGTGTAAAATATGGACAAGTGCTGCCCACAGCAGTGGGTCACCAAGGGAATTAAACAGAACCAAGAAGATAAAATGTCTAGAGGAGAACCTGACTCTATAACAGAAAGATTACTCCAAGTGCCAGTACCTCCAGACGTGTGATGTCCCCAGCGAGCACACAGTGCTGCCTCCGATACCCTCCAGAGGACTGGATAGGTGACCCAATCCAGGCTAGGGATTTTTTCTGAAAGAACGCCAGGAGCATATTTGGCTCAAGGAAAGGATTTCAGAGAAATTTTTTCTTTGTTCTGCGACTCCATGGGATGCTCTGTTGTACTGCGCAGATCAGAAAATGGGAGTGTTGGGCAGAATATATTATGCATATGCATATGTTTATAATATAACAAGTTCTCTAGAAGGGAACCCCTACATAATCAAGTCTGTCAGAAGAAAGGCTCTCTGGAACCTTCATCCTTTGATCAGTTGGAAAGGAAGTGGGCATTTCAAGAAAAAGCAAATATTTTTAGGCACAATTAATGTGTTTCCTAACACACTCTGGTCTTTCTTATCTCTAGTCCCAGTTGTAATAGTGTGAAACACTTATTTTGGAAAAAATATAAAATTGTCTTCACGAAACAGTATCCAGGAGTCACACAACTGTGTGTGGTATCACACTGACGGTCTCTGAACCACAGGCAGTATGCTTGTGGGATTCAGTTCGTGTACGTGGCGAGTGGCTATGTCTCAACCTGCAAACCAGGGAGTCGCCCAAGTATGGCAGCCTGCAGACTCATCAACTGCAGCTACCTGAAACCCAAATCTTAGCATAGTGATGTTTAAGCCATCCCTAAAATCAGTGTATCTCCCCTAACTGGCTGTTGTCCAGCCTCACCGTGGAGTAACAATTCCCACGTCACGTCACATTAGCATTTATTCACAAATCAGTGTTTCCATAGCCCCATCTATCCGTGACGGGTTCTCAAGGGCAGAGGTCCTTCTTTTTAAAGGATCCTTTCTATATGAATCTAAGACAGGAAAATGGGGAGGCCTGCAGTTCAAGCCAGCTCACGGCCCAGGGGTGTTTGGTAGTAAAGCAGGCAATGAGAAGGATCAAGGAGATAAGAAAGAGAGAAAAAAATGATCTTTTTTTCTGGAGAAACATTACAGCCAGGAGGAGAGCCAGCGAGCAAGTATAAGGCATCTGAGGCTTGGGACAGCATCACCTGTAATCAGAAGCCATTCACTTGGCAAGAGGCCAAAAGTGAGTGACCGGCAACCGAAGGGCTAAGTGAAAGAGTCGGTGGGTTGGCTCTTAGTCAGGTGGACCAGAGAAGGCTGGAAGAACTGGGTAACAGCCAGGAAAAGATGGGCTCTAAAGGGTTAAGAGTTAATACCACCCTCTCTATAGGTAACACACTGAATAGAATCACCTAGAAAAACAAACCCCTAAAAGGTCAACAGTGGCTAACCCTGTGTGAGACAGATTTGTATGCATTTCACAATTATTAAAATTTTTAACAAGAAAATATTATATTTAAAGGAAACAAAGTTGGGTCAAATATTTTCAAAGAATAACTTAAGGGTCGCAATAGTAAATCCCAAATGGAAGGTTCAGGCTGGGGCTGTAGCTCAGGTAGAGAATTTGCCGAGCACAGGAAGAAAGGCCCAGAACCTTAAGTGCTGGCCACTAAGAGCCTGCCAACCAGAGCCTGTCAGCTCCAGGAAGAGGCTCAACAACTTTTTGAAGTGAACAACTAAAGACAGGGTTCCTTTTCTCGTTGTTCTGTTTGGTTTTTGTTTGTGAGCCAGAGTTTCTCTGTGTAGACCTGGAACTCACTCTGTAGACCAGATCCACCTGTCTCTAGTACTGGGATTAAATCATGTGCCATTATTGCAGGAACAACAGTTTGGTTTTAATGATAAAGACTTGATAACACATTCTTCAAAGGCCCAATTTAAAATAAAAAATGACTAAGTAAATCTTAGTCTATCTCTATATAAAGTGAATACTATATGCTAAAGTCATCCATTTTGTTTCTAAGAAAATGTCTTATTATCTAGCACAGACAGACTGGCCTTGAATTCACAGCAACTCTCCTGCTGCAGCCGCCTAAGTGCAGGGGTTACGTGGATGAGACACCACACCTGGTGCATTCTTTTACTGGGGACTCTGTATTTTACTGAAAGGATCTAAAAATGTAACCAAATATTGAACAAATACAATATTAATCCTCCAATATGTGTATGTAAATATTGTAATCCACAGAATTTTAATTTAGTATGCATACATATCAAAGATAAAGAAAATGCCTAGTGTTGTATAAGTAGCTATGTCACGGCGCAGACACTGGGAAAGACAAAAGCAAGGACGATCTTGAGCTACATGTGTAGACTTTAGAATCCTGTATGATAGCCACAGGGGACTCAGCAAGGTGTGGGGATGGGATGTGTGATGGAACCTTCCTTGGCCTGCTAAGAGAATGTGGATTTATGCACACATTGTAAGAAGACCTTAGCTTCCCCATGTGTGAGGAGAACCCTGGAGTCTCCTCCACTACTCGCACTTTACTTTTCCTTCCAGTGCACATCAGTAGCACACTTTATGTCACAGGTTACTGAACATCTGTAAGAGGCTGGTCCCATGGAGGGACTTCATTCATTTAGTCATTATATATTGCAGAATAAATAAATACAAATATACAGACATGTATAAACGTACATATATATATATTGTATATATATATATTTCACACATATTTTACAAATAATAATCAAACATGATTTCAAGTCCATTACTTAAGTAATAGTTCTCAATCAGTGTGAATGCAGCACTTACCCGGCTTGTTAAACAGAAATATAGGAAGTAGAAGGATGAACAACATTGTACTCAGAAGCTCAGATCACATGGGGGAGAAGTGGGTCAAGAGGAAAAGAGAAGCTCATATGCTCTTTTATTTTGTATATTTCTACTGCACTTTGACGATTTAGAATACTTATCTATTTTATATGTATGGCCATTTGCCTGCATGCATATATGTGGGCCACATCTGTGTCTTGTGCTCACAGAGGACAGTAGAGGACACTGGATCCTCTGGAACTGGAATTAAAGTGGTTGCAAGCTGCCATTTGGGTGCTGGGAACTAAGCCCAAGACATCTGTAAGAGTACAAAGTGCTCTTAACTGCTGAGCCATTTTTTCAGACCCAAATAATTTATAAAGAATTAAAAATTATTACTAAACCAAAACCATCTGTTATATAAGGAACAACATTTTCTGTATTTAGATAGTAATTTCAAAAATATTTGGAGATCACATTTATAGAGCTTGTTTCCTTCCCCCTCTCCCTCCCTTCCCCTTCCCTTCCCAGGGTCTCACTGTACACCTCAGCTGTCCTTGAACTCATACACCTTCCCTTTTGGCTTCCACAGTCTGGCTGCAGGTGTATGTCAGCACACCTAGATGCTATCTCCGGTTTCTTAACTTGACTGATTCACTAAAGACATTTATTAATAACTGATTATTTTTAAGCCTATTAATTTATGTAACAATTCTCAGTTGGTGTGAGTAAAACACCTGCCCAGTTTGTAAACAAAGGATGAAGTTCCAAGGTCTGTCCTAGGGGCTCTGTCTAGGAATCTGCACGTTAAAAATAAAAGTCACCCCAGGGGATTCAAAGCCCACCACTTCAAAACCTTGTTCAAGACAGAAGATTGTATCAGCCGATATTTAATGAGGACCAATTGTCTAGGAGGCAACTTTGGGTAATAAACCCTAGATAAGCTTAGTTAATTAGCTATTAGCAAATGAGCATTTCAGCTAGTTGTAAGTGGTAACACGCCATAACAGTCGGACAAAATACCTGGAAGTGAAATCTTACAAAAAAGGTTTTTGTGGTCCCATTAGTGCGAATTTTTAAACACTCACATTTAAAACAGTTCTTGCAGCAACACCTCCACCCCCTTGTATGGAGATGTCAAGGGCATCTGAGAACTTGGCGGGAATGCATTCTCCTCGTGCACTGGGACAGGTAGACCAACAGCAGATACAGTCTCCGTGTGTGCCTGTTAGGGCCTGCGGGGACTCGGGTCCAGTGTCCTTTGGCCATCATCTGTCTGTTGGCCAGGCCTCAGATTTCTCCTTCGCACGCAGTGAAGGCTGGCTTTAGGCTTTCCCACACCGTGCACTACTTATATAAACGTTGTAAATGTTTTCTTTGCATTGCCCATACCTGTGAGCTGCTGTCTCCATATGTCTTGAACACACATTCACATAGGCATGCGTGCACACATGCATTGTTCACTTCCAAGGCAAACATATTGAGCTTTGTTATAAAATAGTCATTATGATAAATAGTACCGAAGTTTAAATAAAAAAACAACTGGGACTTATTCGGTAGAAAAATAGCGGAAACTTCTGGTTCAGGGTTAAACAACAGCAACTAGTGATGAATGCTCAGGCCCGGACTGTTTCAGTGACCCCAACACTGTACCTACGATGGTTCTTTCATGTGCTCCTATTTGCTTCGTGTTTTTGTCCCTCTCACAAAAACAACTTTTAAAAAAAGTTTCAAAACAGGAAGGTACTAATAAAAAGAAAAGCTTTTAAGAAATCCTACAAGTCAAATGAATAACCAATGTATATATCACCCTGGGATTTCATAATGCTATCTCAAGAGCCAGGAGACACAGAGGGCTTGTCTCAAACATTTCTCCGTTCTTGTTCAGTCTAGATTAACCAGGGGCTCCAACCGCCCTGCCGCCAACCAGCACAGCCCATATTCCATTTAGTGTGGCCGAGGTAAAGAGGAAGGAGCAGAAAGAGATGCTTCAGGAAAGCGTTGCGGGAACATTGTAAGGACGTTGCTGCTAATTAGCAGCACAGAAGTATGGGTAAAGGCACTCGTCCTTCACCTCTTCAGACCCCCGAGTTCAGATTCCAGACAGAAGTGAAAATGCGTTCACCAGAATCATGCTGCTGTCCCTTCTCCAGTGATGAGGGACACCGAGCTGAGGCTCAGGTCTGTGCTCATGTTTACCTATGGCGGGATGGGCTTCACAGCTTTGCAGCAAAGACTACCCCAGACAGTGTGGCTCTCCCCTCCACGCATAACACAGTAACTCACCATCATTCAGATCTCAAAACTCTTAAAACAATCTGTTCTTTCAGCAGAAGCCGTTCCCCTCGCCCTGCTTGGCCAAGCACAGTGCACAGGCTGTAAGTTACAAGACAGGGGCTCTCTCCAGGAGCAACCCCTCCTCTGCCACACTCTCCCGGAGCTGCCCGCCCCCAGCAGTGTTCCCAGGACACCACCCGCGTTGCAATGCTTTCTCCAGCAGTGTTTCCAGTACACCCCCAACCGTCAAGCACAGAAGATTTTGTTGAGGCAGAGGAGTCCTATAGGAATGGATTATAAAACACCTCCGGGCTTGAAGCGTAAATTCAATTTATAGCCCCAATCTCTTGTTCTAAAACAGCTGGGGAAAGCAGCCCCTGACCACCTGGGAGCCAGCCCTGCATCTACTTAAGACTAAGAGGGGCCCCAAAGAGTTCCTAGCCTAGGGTGTGAGTAACAGCAAGGTACAAGACGCCCAAGGGACACCAGATTCGGAGTGTTCTTGGGAGGAAAAAAAGTTATTTTATTTTAATGCTGTTTAGAATAAGAAAGTGTTCTCTCTCTCTCTCTCTCTCTCTCTCTCTCTCTCTCTCTCTCTCTCTCTCTCTCTCTCTCGTCTCTGTGTGTGTGTGTAAGTTTGAGAGAGAGAGAGACTGGCTTCTCTGAGCTGCTCTAATAAAATGGGAACAGAGTGTTTTTAGTTTTCTCTTAAAAGCCTCTAGCTTGTCTCTCTCCTGCTGGATTTACAATGCTAAAAAGCAAAATCCCAGAAACAGCAAAATCCCAGAAACGTATTTCTGTTTACTTAAGAAGGATAAAGTGTTACCCCAAACAGAGGAGCCTTTTACCAAGACTGGAAAACAAATGGTTTAAGGGCATTAACATCTGCATATCTCTCATGCCAGCACATTTGAGGTCATCAATCATGCATAATCCCGAACATACGAGGTGTAAAAGTGCTAAAAAGGCCCCATTAAAACCCGAGCCTTTTCAGGTGTACCACCCAGCCCTGAGAACTGCACACATGCCAAAAGAGCCCCAGCAATACACACAATACCATTAGGGACAATTTATCATGTCTTTAAAAGTGATGTATAGTACATTGTGAAATTGCTTATTAACTCCAGAAATAACAAACCCAGCTTGTCTAAATGTACTTGAACACCCATAATTGGAATTTTGAAAACCCAAGTTAGAATCTGTCCCTATTTACACAGCGTAGACTCTCTCCTAATCTACCTTCTCATTTTCACTTAGGTGGTTTTAAATTCACATTTTTAAGCCAGCATGAGAAGCTCCTGCTCTTTTCACAGAAAGTTCTGAGGTACGTGAGGCAGGCTTGCTATGCCCAGCACCTAAAGCGAACAAAGGAAATTATAAGAACAAATTCACTTTGGGTAAAAATCTAACTTTAAGTCTTTTTTTTTTTTTTTTCATTCAAGTCTGATTTTTCCTGAGTCTGTGTAGAGACAGAGGCACGTGGCTGTTAGGAGCCTAAACTCCTCCACCTGACTCCAGTACACTTATTTGTTCTTAGAGATCCTTTGTTCTTACAGTATGAAAGTTCATATACAGAACCAGAGTTCTTGCTCTGCTTTAAGACTGGGGAAAGCCAAAGCAGAAACACAGAAGGCAGGAGAAGCCAGTCCAAGAGCACATTCCCGAGAGGACAGCCGGTCTGACGTCTGCTTCTGCAGCGGGGCTGGGGTTCCAGCTTAGGTTTTGAATATTTTGACTGGCTTAAAGGTTCTTTGGGGACATTTCTCAGCTTACACTTGGGTGGCATTCTTTCCTTTGGGGACTGTCTACTTATGTCATCTTCACCTTGGGTATCCTTCCAAGGTGACCCGGTGGCATGGTCAGTGCCAGGCCTCGTTCCCAATCCCAGTGTTACGGACACTCGCTTGTGCATCCGTCCTGCAAGCCCGAGAGCTGCAGTGGGTGTGCGGCTACTGGACGCATAGCGTTGAGGAGCACAGTGACTGGACCGTGGGCACTAACAGCAGCAAGGAAGGCTACCAAGGACTCAGCAGTGGGCAGTGTTCTAGGAGAGAACTGTCTAGTCATTGGGCTGAGAGTCATGAAGTCTGTGTCCGTCAGGACAGATGTGATAAATGCAATATAGCCATGAGCCGGGTGATCTCTCTCCTGGAAACACCAGCCCTGATGGCATGTACCCTGATCCAATATTCCTTTCATCATATTTTGTGAGATATTAGTAAGATGGCAGAATCCATAGCCAAATATATCGACCAAGTTGCCATTATCCATTAAAAAGTCTTTGCTGATGTCTAGTCTGAATAGCTTGGTCAGAGAGGGAAGTATTATGCAGCTACACACCTGGAAACTGTCCTTTAGGTGGGATGCTCCTCTACAGGAAGTACCCTATGGGATCAGAACCACATCTATTCATCAGTGAGCACAGGG
The DNA here is from genome assembly GCF_963924665.1 of Micromys minutus. Classification (NCBI taxonomy): domain Eukaryota; kingdom Metazoa; phylum Chordata; class Mammalia; order Rodentia; family Muridae; genus Micromys; species Micromys minutus. Next base: position 5,389,592 of record NC_137971.1, read on the forward strand.
ACAGGTGACACTATTGAAAATTACCACAGAATGGGAGACAAGGCCACTTTTTCATGTCTTCTTAGACTAACAAGCAGTAATCAATAGGGCCTCTGAAGCTTCTGCTCACAACCCTGGGAAAACCCATAGCACGCTAGAGAGAATCAAGCCCAGGCTTACAATGAGGCCTCCCACCGCTGGTTTCAGTAGGCCACACTGCTCCACTGAAGATGGATGAAGAGGAAGACACCCTTCTGAGGTGGGCCACACTCTCAGACCCCGTCTTCCTGAGGAGGTCTGAACGCCGCCTTGTGGACCTGGCTTAAACAGTTCAAACTAGACCCCCAACCATGATGTTCCAGCTCCTCTTTCCCAGGAGACTATCTCTTCCTTCTGTTGCAGCCCTTGACCTACCAGCTGAGCCTCACCATGAGCTATTCTTTGATTACAGTCTTCACTAAACCTTAACCTCCTCAGAACAGGGGCTGTGCTCTGCCTTCAGTATCTCCACTCTGCCTCGTGTTGACATATGAGAGAAACGAGCTGCTTGTTGGATCAAACTGCCTCAGCAACCAGTAACAGCAATACTGCCGTGAGTTAAGAGGTGGGTGAGAAAATGCAAATTCCAGCCCAGTGCAGGGGCACTTCAGTGGAAAGAACATACACTGCTTGCATTCCATGCAGTCGGAGACCTGAAGCAGTGTGTGCCTTTGACCCACCACCAACATCCCACTGCTGCGAGAACGACTAGGACAGACTTTTAAAAGTCCCGGAGCACTTCCAGATTGTTGCCGAATAGTTTCAAAAATAAAACTGAAACCTTCCCCAACAACCTGGACAGAAGGGTTCTCAGCTCCCACTCAACAAGTCCTCAATGGATGGAGTCTTGTTTTTTTACATGTACCGTACACTTCCCCAACCCATCCCAAGACTCACTAGCTTACAAATCCCTTCCATTGTCAGAAACAGTAACAAAGGTCTCTGCTCTCTCCCGCACCAACCAGGAAGGAACCTAGTTAAAATCACAGGCATTCTTTCCTGAGCTGTACATCTAGTCCAGCAAAATGATGATTATGTGCATCTGGGCCAAACACTAGACAGAACCCCTGTGAAAATTAGGTATGGATTCCCAGTGTGTACAGATGTGCACATGGATGTGCACGTGACAGTGAGTGTGGTCCTGTGTCTTAGATTCCCAGCGTGTTGTACTTGAGGATATGTTTGTCCTTAGATGTCTTAGGTTCCTTATTCACTTTAGCTCACTGATTTTTTTTTCACTTCTTGGATATTTTCCTTATTTTCTTGAGACAACTCCCCTGTACCATTGTTTTGAACTACCCAATGCCCAGCTATGTTAGAGGCAGATACTGCTTCTTTCCCAACTAGTAGAGCTTAGAGTGTCCTGTCAGAGCAAAGTTCTCAGGATGCCACAGTAAGCACTGCAGCCAGTTATCTGCAGACCCGAGTTTTCATTTCCTGTAGAGTGCAGTTGCCTAGACCACAGAGGCACCATGATTTTTACACTATGTGTGTTAGTAGTATTTGGGCAGAACAAATCCTTGTCCCATATGGCTTTCCTAAACACCGTAAGTTCTAGCATCCCTGGCCTCCAGCACTACAGCCAAGGGAACGGAAAGATGCAAGGCCTGCCACTGCCAATAGTCACCTATGTAGAGAATGTTCATGCTGAATCCTTTGATTCTTTTGTTTTTCAGATGGAAATTGTCCTTATAATTAATAGCAAGACCCCAAACAAGGCCCCCAGAATCTAAATATGATCTAGCTCTCATCTCTGTTCCTTAATGCAGAGAAGAACATTCCACCATATTCCAGTACATGGTCCGTAAGTCCTTGGTATGTCATGTCCCTTCCATCTCCAGGGACCTATGAACTTGGCTCTTCCAACTTATTGAACTACCCACCCTCCTCCCTGCTTCACTCCCTATGCCTGGCTCACATCACGTATCTAACCAACATACACAGAAATGTTCTCCTGGCTCTAGGACTAGAAATAAGATCCGTGCTACAGATTCCAACAACGATCCCTCTTTATAGCACTTGACCTACTTAACATAAACAGATGGATCTACTTAATATGCATTCAAGTTTTTATATTCCAATGACTATTTGCACCACTGGCTGTAAAGTCCACTGAGGGTAGGGATGACTGTTTTGCTTACCACCAACAACAGCTAACAAGTGTGTGCCACATGAGAGCTCACAAACATTTAGTAAAGTAAGGACCTAACCGCTGACTCAGGACTCATCCAAACAAGAAGAGATGTGTTCTCTAGGAAAAGCTACATCGAAGACCTCAAAGATGTTCACCAGGATCAGAACTATAAAACCATTAGTCGTCCAAGGCCAGGAAGACACCTTAGTTGGCCAAGTGTTTGTTTGCTTTACAATGGTTAGGGCCCAAGGCTGGACTTCTAGAACCTAAAAAGATGCGCTGGCTATGCCTGTGGTCTGGAAGTCTGAAGGCCAGCTAGCCTGGCAGGCAGGGTGAAGTCCCACGCCCACCAGAGAACGGACTCAAACAAAAGGCGGGAAGGGCAGCAGGACTGACATGTGAGGCAGCCTGCACATATGCATATGAACACACACCTAACATAGCTAAACTGAAACAAAATCGTATGTGCATGTATGTAAACAAATGAGCTGGGCAGTATAACAGACAACAGGAAGGTAAACATGAGGCAGGGGGATGGGCAGAAGGAGGTGGCCCAAGTTACAAGAAAGGACAATTGCTTCTCTAACTCTAATTCTGTCATGGAGTTTGTTAGTTGGTGGTGAACATATGTATATAAAATAAATTAGGTACTGAAAGTGTAAAATTTAATGTGAAGTTTCGCAGCATTCACTCTGAATGCTTGCTATTAGAGAATAGAGGTTCACTGAGTTGTATAGGTTCTGGGTCTTCTTAATGTTGATGTGTGACGTCTTCACTTACTAACGAGTTTTTAAAAGACAAGAAGCTTATACAATAAACATGGAACTAGCACTAAATATTAATTTACATAGCCTCGCTGCTGCCATCTGCACTCCCAATCCCAACCTCATAATCGATAGTATCTTGCACACACCTGTCTTTGCCACGCTGTTGTGACATGACACTTGGTTCCTGCAAACCCCCTTTTCATTTAAGACCTCCAATAACTTCACATTTGATGCCAAAATGTATCCCCCATGAAGTCAATACCATGGATGCCATTGCACCTTATCACAAATCCTTAACTCGTTACCAATATAAACTTGGGAAATGATGGAGCTTTAAGTTCTGCAGCTAATAATTTCAAGCATGGTCCAACTGCCATACGTTTTAGAATCCCACGTTCCATTATCTGTATACTCCATCTGATTCCTTGGACCAATCTGTCAATATGGTTCTGTTTAAAAGCTACTTACCTACAGTGGTGGTGTGCTTGTGAAAAACAAAACCACAGCACACACGGCCCCTTCTCCTCCGTGAACTGACCTTGCTCTCTGCTGAGAACCTTGTCTGTTGCCACAGACCCCACAGGATTTAGAGTATTGTGATTTATTTCATGCTGTGACTTGTCACCAACAGCCAACAATAGCCTTGTGGGTTAGCCAGACTTTACAAAATGACCAGGTCCATAAAATCTCCATAAACCCTTCAAAAGGTCCAACTGTCTGGATGGCCCCCTGTCCATTAAAGTGCACAGGGGGTCTTTTGAGTGTTTGATAGCTATCAAGAGACAGAAAAAAAAAATTCTCTCAAAGCTGCCTCTTTAACTTTTTGAGAATTCCCTTTAAAAGACAATTTCTTCTGAAGAGACTAACTTGTCTAGCCAGCCACCCGGCATGAAGAAACCATGGGTGGTCTTTTTTGTTTTTCCCCTTAAACTTAGGGTAAACCATGAAATAGTGAACCAAATATAAGCGGGTGCTGTGTTCACTTTTCCCTTCCTCAAATGCAGCAAGATTTCATTTTCCACTTAAAATAAGAAAGCCACGCCTCCCAATGGCAGGGGTGTAAGAGTTCAGGGGAAGCATCCGCTTCAGCAGCCGACAGGGCTGCGCAGCTCCTGCACCACACTCTGGCAAAGCCAATGGGACACTGCTTTGGTTCCAAGTTTGGCACGGGGACAAGTGGTCAGCCCGGGCTGCCCAGCACTGCCTCCTGTAGACAGCACATGCGGGCATTGCACATTTGTGCGCACTTGTGCACGTTTCTGGAGTGAAGTCGGAACTGCGTCCTGTGAAGCCCATTTCTGTTTGTAAAGCCTTCAAATACCATGAACACACAACTGCCAAATGAAGTGTGTGTTCCTGGAGAGAGGTGAATGGTTAAAAAAGAAGAAGAAAAGAAGAGGAAAATTAAAAATAAATAAATAAATGAATAGGAACAACCCAAAGCATGGTTAACAGGAAGCCATTGAGCTTCCCAAGCACGGTGAGATGAGCTTAATTGAGGCTGACGCATGACAGCCTCGCGTGTGCAGTATCCCGGGCTCCGACTGAAGCTGCTGACAGAGGGCAAACGGCGCGCTGCAGCAGGGCTCGCCCTGGCCTGGCACGGCCATAGAGGAGCACGGAGCCTGTCAGGAGCTCGCACGAGGGCTAATGAAGGGCAGCCCTTGTTTTTAAAATTCTTCTCACTTAGTTCTGGATCAGACTCTACACCATGAAGCCTTCCCAACCTTTTAGTGCTCAGTTAAGGATTTGTGACACTTGTTTAAAAATTAATGCATTCTAATCAATTTAAAGTTAGAAAGCCTAGAGCCTGCAGGAGAGGGAAGACAAAAAGAGAAAAGGGCGGAAGAGGAGGAAAGTAAAGGCGGGAGGGGTGGAGCCAGGAGACAGAAGGAATGCCGAGCTCTGGACATGGTGCCCAAAGAATTCCAGAAACACCCCACCAACAGGAGAAGCTAGAGGGTGACAAAATGTGTGTTCGGTACCACATTTCTACCATAGGTATGAACATTCTAGGACCCTGTTACCATTTCTACATTTGAGAAAGACCAACTCTGAACACTTCCTCCCCAGCACAGGCTGGCTCTCAAACACGGGCCGCGTGGACTTTATCAGACAAGGCACCCGCTTGCTCTGTTGAAAAGCACTAATGATAAGGAAAAGGAACCACGTTTGAAACCATGTTTCACACATGAAACAGAAAGAAAACAGCTTGTTCCCTACCTTGTGGCCATATTTGTGATATAAATAGCAAAACTGAGCACAGGCCAAGGAGCCAGAGAGAAACGTAAGTGTGTGAGCTTCTTTCTCCCTGTGGTTGACACAGGGAAAGGTTGGACTGCAAATTTTGCTTGTGTTTTAGAAGATGGAAAAAAATCACAGTTGTGAGTTTACAAATTTAAACTTTTAACTAATAAAGGCTTATTTCAGAGGTGCACCATTTTAGTAAATCTAGCAGAAGGGAAGAAGAAGTCACCCAGAATAAAATGTAGGAAAGGCCAACTTGATATTGTGCAAAGAACAGCCTGAGACAGAACCAACTGTGCCACCCCAGCTCCTAGGCCCAACCACACCACCTCTGCTCCCCAGACGGCTTTCAGGACAATTCCTCTGACGACTTTAGGCGCATGGTATCACAGTGTGAACGCAGCCACAACCTCGATCACATCAAGACTGAAATGCTTCTGATTTCATACTGTAGACAAGGGCTGCTTGTTGTTGTTGTTTTGGTGTGTAACTGATAATCACGGGAGGCTTGTTCACAAGGGCAGGCCACTCGGAGCACTTACACTTCCTTAAGAGCAGGCCTGATCACGGACAGATATTTATCAGGCTTTTCTCTTTCTCCATTTGGGTTTTACAAAGCAACGTAGGATACCGAAATCAAACCTGAGATGTGTTTGTGGTGTTGCATGCACACGTATGTACAGGCATGTATCTCTGTGGAGCCCAAGGTCATCAGGTGTCCTGACCTATGACCCTCCCTCCACCTCACGCTCTGACAGCTCTAGTGGTTCTGCTTTTGCCCACGAAGTGCTGGGCTCTAGGCAGGCGCCCAGGCACGCCCAGCTTCGGCTGCGGGTGCTGAGGTCGGAACTTGGTCATCACGCATGTGCAGTAGCCACTCTTACTGAGGGACGCCTTTCTCCAGCCCAGTTGGATGTTTCCGAATGAAATAATTTAACGGTTTCTCAATGACTTGAAAACCATTCCCCCGAATCTCACACTCATTTTTTATAACATGCATAAGAAAAAAATTATACACAAATGGATTTCATACAAATGGCCGGGGGGTTGTTGAAATTTCCAGGGCTCTTTCTGGAACTTTCCATGTTGGGCACAGGAGCAGTGCACCACCACGGGCAATCCCTTGCCAGGTCACAGCTCAACAGCACAAGCCTGGGAACAGAGCAGGATGGAGCTGAGGAGACGGGGTGGGGGTGGGGCTGGCAGCTGCACGTGCCCCACACACCTAGGTGTGGCCTCTTTGTGGGTCAGTCCCACACCTGAGTTGGGTGCTTCCCAGCACCGCACTGAAACCTCTCCTATTACCAACCCCAGGATCCAAAGAACTCCGGTTTTTTGACAGGCAGCCTGGAGAGATTTAGGAGGAGGGCAGAATAAGCCCTATTAGGAAAATACCAAAAGTCGGTGTGACAACTGACATTTTCATTTTATATTGAACAATCCATGGAGTCTAGATCCATCTTAAAACCTGGAGGAAGAGAAACCCGAAGGAGGCATTTTTCACAAGTGCTCAGTGATAAGCTATCAAAAGCAACAAAAGGGGACAAATTTATTTTTTTTTTCTTTTGGTTCAAATTACTTGATTTTTATGCTAAAATTGGAATCAATTATCTTTTAAAATATAGGTAGGAGGCAGGAGTCGAACTGGATGGTGTTAAGAAGCTTTTCCAAATCCAGGGGTCTGACCTGTGCTGGGCTTTGCTTGGATTAGGGCTAGGAAATTCTTCTCAAGGAGGTTCATGATGTGGAGGCCTCTGCCCAGAGCAAGAACTGTTGATCCCTTTAGCATGGTGTACAGATGTTACTAGGGCTGCCATGTCTCCCACAGAATGGGCCACACTGCAGGGTCCTGAAGAGGCAATATGGGGGGCTCTGGAGAAGTGTACTTTCCATGGTTTCCCTCATTGCACTGACGCTGAGTTTAGTCAGCATGAGAGCAGTTCACTGTGTCTCCTGTGGCACTGGCACGGCCCGTGGAGTGAACTCTGTCTAGCAATGTCCAGCTTCATGCATTCGCCTGAATTCTGTATCCGAGTGAAGCATTATCTTAACTTTTGTCTTCTTGTGTTCACAACTTTTTTCCTCTTGCAAATACTCCACTTAAGTGCCAGGGCTGAGGCCTCTAAAAATGTCAGAAATAAACTGGTGCCAGTTTGTGACAATAAGGCTAAACTGTGCTGTCATTTCACAAGTGAGATTCCAGAGTTATGTGACTTTTTTTATGGGTGTACTGACTTCATCGCAAGCTTGTTGCATAGATTTGGGGTGACTGCTCTCTCAGGTACCACCGAATCTTCAGCTGAAATCTGGTAGAGTTGATGTAGCCATTCGGGTTCAGTTCTCTCCAAATGATGGGAGACGGTGCAGAAGGGAGGGGCACATCCCACATAAACAAGACTCTTCCTACCTGCCGGCCTCTTTATTAATTATCTTTCTAATGCAGCACAGGATGGCCTTGAACTAGTAATCTTCCTGCTAGGACCTCATGAATGCTTGAAATATAGAGGATTTGCCACAGCCCAGCTAAGGGTGTCTCTTCACACAAGCAACATGTTTTCTGTGCAGAAATGAAAAGTGTGTAATTATTAAAGCCCGTCATATTATACACCTATCTATTAAACAGTTACTATTGATTCACTATACTCAAGTATTTGATTCAAAAGTCTTTAAAATGTAATAAGGTTTGGGGCTGGTTAGATGGCTCAGCAGTTAAGGGCACAGGCTTGTACACGGTTCAGTTCCCAACACCTAGATGGTGGCTCACTGCCATCTGTACCTCCCTTTCCAGGAGATCTGATGTTCTCTTTTGAGCGTCAAGGGCACCAGGTATATACATGATGCACATACATGCATGGAGAAAAACATATAAACAACTGTTTTTTAATTAATAAGGTTGGATTCCTATTCTCACAGAGCTTATATTTGAAGGATGAGTTGTTCTTCTGTCACTTGGAAACGGATCTTCTCATTTGCATGTGTATGGATGTACCCATGTATGGATGTACCCATGTATGGATGCACCCATGTATGGATGCACCCATGTATGGATGTTCCCATGTATAGATGTTCCCATGTATAGATGTACCCATGTATGGATGCACCCATGTATGGATGCACCCATGTATGGATGTACCCATGTATGGATGCACCCATGTATGGATGTACCCATGTATGGATGCGCCCATGTATGGATGTACCCATGTATGGATGTACCCATGTATGGATGTACCCATGTATGGATGCACCCATGTATAGATGTACCCATGTATGGATTTACCCATGTATGGACATACCCATGTATGGATGCGCCCATGTATGGATGTACCCATGTATGGATGTACCCATGTGCTGCCTAGGCAGCAGAGGAGAGCAGCCGTCCCCAGAACTGGAGTCACAGATGCTGTAACCACCATATGGGTGCTGGGAACTACACTGGGGCTTCTGTAGGGGCAGCGATGCTCTTTTTCACTGAGCCATCTTTCAAGTTCTTCCGTCATCATCATACATGTAATTACTTTAAGACACATAGTATTTAAAATTAAGAAAATCTATTTTCCTGATCATCTTACTCTATATCCAAATATTTTAATTAATAATTTTAGCTTTTAATTTTATTTTTGGTTGTTCTGCAGATCACAACAACGGCCTTGCACACAAGCAATAAGTAAATCATTTAAAACGTGTTCTCTCCTACCTCCTCCCTTAGAGAAAGCTGTGGCTTCAGTGAGCTTTCTTTCAGAGACACCACCACTCTCTCTGTGTCCCAGGCGCATGTGTAATTCTCAGTAGAACTGAGCAGCACAAGAACTTCTCACTTACCACTGTGGAAGTAGAAGTCAGTAAGTCTGTATTTCTAACTAGAGGTGCCACCATTTGCCCACAGTGAGCATTCCTTTCCTACTGTGACCCTCTAGCCTCAGTCTTCCGAGAGGCCGAAAACCCAGGGGTGCACGCCCATACCTGTGTCACCCCACTGTTAGAGGTGAGCACTTCCTTAAAACAGTGCCTCAGGTCCAAAAGCTGACTGCGGTGTCAGGACAGCAAAAGTGTCCCATTTCCTGGCAGCTGTCCCACAGAAAATGCTAATTCCAGAGTCTAGGGAGCAACAATGTCTCCTGATCAACAAACACCACGCAGTGTGAGACAATGCGTAAGAATAACAGGAGGGGTTGATGTTTTATTTTCCTGACCAAGAAAGGTCAGATACAGTGGGGCAGAATGCTGCATCTTAAGAAAGTCATTATTTTAAATACTGAGATTCCACTGAATAGGAGAGTTTTCAAATATTAAAATCTCTGTGGTAGGCGTTGACCTCAGAATAACAAGAAAATGGCAGGCACTCATTTTGCCACATATAAAAATGACACTTACTGCAAGGCCATTATATAAAAGCCCTATTTCCCTCATAAAACAAACAATTGTGTCAGTACTTCAGCGTACCTGCCAGCATGTGTACACAGTGCATGTGTGGCTATTTCATGACTTAAACATAAAACAGAGCTAATGCCTACAGTCTTAAAGCCCACAAAGCAGTGGCTACAGCTCACGTCTCATTTTTCCCTCAGCAAAGCATTTATTCAGCCTTGAAGAGACCTGTGAGTACTCTACTCACACACATGGCACTTTCTCATTGCTTCCAGAGGATGGAGTGATTTTACACACACACACACACACACACACACACACACACACACACACTGCATATATGTCTATGCACTACATGGTATGCAGGGCCCATGGAGGCCAGACACACACACACACACACACACACACACTGCATATATGTCTATGCACTACATGGTATGCAGGGCCCATGGAGGCCAGAACAGGGCTTCAGACCTCTTTTAAATAGAGTTACAGATGGATGTTGGCCCCTGTGCCCTGTGTGGGAATCGAACCTGGGTCCTCTGGAAGAGCAGCAAGTGCTTACAGCAGTCAGCCTGAGTCATCTCCCTAGTTTCTCCTGGTGTGGGTTAAGTGCTTGAGAAAGGAAACTCATGTTTGCCTGGCATGTACAAGTTCCTGGTATGATCTCTAGCACAGCCCAAAATCAAATATGTACACGCATACGCAAGTATATGTCAGCTAGTCTTGAACTCCTAATGGTCCAGCCTTGGGTGAGCGTACACAGCAGAAAGGCTTGCTGGACACTGCTGTGGTCACCAGCCTGTAAGACAGTCTCCATAGACACCTATCCACTATGCAGCTCCACACCGATGTAGTCCATTTCCATACTAAATGATGGCTGGTCTAGCTCATACAAAAGGTACCACAGAGAAAATGTCTTAAAGCGGCTTGGTATGTACAATTTGCCCGAATGCTTCCCTGAGAAGGAAAACACTGGGTAATGCAGAGTCACCTGATCGTCTCTCACAGGCCCGGACATGGGCTGTAGCGGGGACACAGACACTGGGCAATGCATTCATTTCTAATGCTGGGCTGAGAAGAGTTCATTCAGTAAAATACTTCCTGTAAAAGTGTAAGACCTGAGCACGGATCCCCAGAAGCCCGGCTTCGGGGTGCCTCTGTAACATCAAACCTGGAGGCACAGGCAGGCGAGTCCCAGAACAAGCTGTCAGCCAGTCTAGCCACCAGTGGGCCTAGCCAGGCCGTCTCCCCAGCCAGTGAACCTGCTTCAGGGAGTAAAAATTCCGTAAAGACAAGTATGAAATAAAATTGAGTAATGATTTTTTTACACTGAGAAAAGAATTAGGCAATAGTTTCTGCTGGAAAGTCAAACAAAACCATCCGGATCTCTGTTACTCAGTGACCACGAGCAGCTCCACACTGTCAGGACCAAGGGACTTTTGTGGGACAAGTGCCCCTCAGAGCTTCACTGCGGGGGAAGGAGGCTGGGAATTCTGGTGCGCCATTCATAAGTTCCTGTTTAGCCAGCGCCCAACTCCATTTGAGTCAAGCCTGACTGGTTTCCAATTCAATACCTCAAGGTGCAAATCACTGAAGTGAGCCTTAGCCCTGAGTTACACAGCCAACATGACAACAGACCTTGAGCAAAATAAGCCATTAATTAGCAGAGGCCTGAGGAGAATTATGGAGCCAATGGACCTTCACATTTTCACATTTATTTACTGGATTAAAAACTGTTTAAATCTATTAACCAAAAAGACTCTGGACCTCAGTCAACAATGTACTGTTCTAAACGAGTTTCATTTAAGGGTAAGCAGCTTTCCTTAGCAGGCTATTTGGATAATGCTGTCAGGTAATTCTATGTGTCCAAACGATTTTTAAAATATCGATCCTCAATAAATTTCCATAAAGATTTTCCTCTAAAGTGGAGACTATCATGAAAAATCATCCAAATAAGTGTTTACAAAATTAACATAAATATTGACATGAACTAGCCTGAACTCTGATGTTTACTGTTTGACATTTTGATCACAATTTCCCTGCTTATGCACCCCTTATGACCACACGTGAGTTCCAGCTTCATAGAGGCTAACACTGAAAACACCAACCATAAGTCTACAGAGATGTCTTAGAAACCATTAGCGCCAACATTTCCTTATTAAAACAACCAGAGTTTTACGCTTACTTGAGGCATTTTAGATTTATTAGCAGTATTTTAAGGTTTATGAGTTTAGGGAGACGTTTTGGGTGAAGGATAAACCTGGAGGAGATTCAGTCTTCATCTGCCTTAATATTTTCAAGCTCTTGTTTCTTAAGTCTTCAGTGACCTTAGCTCAAGTTTGTCAAACGTTTGTATATCGTGTTTGTTAAAGCAATGTCCAGGGTGTGAACTCTGCCGCTGTAGCCCTCCCTCAGTATAAGATTTGGAAAGAGCTCTCTCCCAAAGTGAACATCGGGTGCTGGGCAGCGCTGATAGCCAAGCTCGGCTCTGCTCTTCTGTTATAAGGAAAGATGCGGGAGTTGATGACTCGACACTACTGTGTGCTGACGAAAACACTCGCATTTAAAAGTGTGCTATGGGGAAGGCTTTCGGCTGACACCCACATCTTCCTGTTCTTTCCACTCTGTTTTATAAGCAGGTTTATTTTGTTTTTATTTTTGTTTGTGTGCACATGAACGGGTGTGGAGATGTACACAGTGTGCACAAAGGTCACAGGGCATCAGATGCCTGGGACCTGCAGTTACAGGTGATTGTGAGCTTCCTGCCATGAGTAGGAGGCATGGGACTCTGTTATTTGCTGTTTAAAAGGACAGAAAATACCCTTTGCTACTGAGCCATTTCTCCAGCCCCAGCTCTTCCCATTCTCAGTCGTCTTTCATCCAGACACATTCATCCCACAGGTTGGTTTTTAATGTTATTAAAATGCAAGTCCTTTACCAGTATTTGAACAGTACTGAGTGAGAGACAGGAGTTGTGATCATTTGTGCTCTCTCCACATTGAAACCGAATTTTAGACGTGTCCATTCAGTTTTCCAAAATCCTTCACAAAGTCACTGCTAGGAGAGAAAAAGGTACCATCTCATCGACTAAGTGATACGAATGGCACTGGCCACTCTCTTACTTAAAACACTTGACAAACCAAATCCTTGTTTTGTGATAGCAGAAGAGGAGATTTCTTACTGGCTCGACATGTCAAGGGTTACACTGGCTAATCAGGAACAAGAAAGATCTACTTCCTTGGATAAAGCACAAAGAAGCTAATGATTACATTTAAGAGAAAGAGCCAGATAACTATAAAATTCCCACATACAGATTGATATTTATATTAAAAGGAAAATAAATGACCACCAGGTCAGGATGTTAGCCCAGGCCCTTCTGAATATTATCTCAATTGTTTAGAGCAGACAGGATGACTCGTCTTTACTAACACTCAATATTTACTGTCATCAGGCATTGTTGACACTGGTTTCTCTTTGGTTAGTATTTTCTTTTTTAAAGCATCCTGGGCTATTCTATCTCTGTACCCTTGTTTAAGTGGTTTCCCTCCACCTTTTCCTTAAGTTCATAAATCTAAATACTACTTAGTGTCCCAAACCTACGCTCACCTTCACCGCTCTCTTCCTCCACTGAAGGTTTTCTGAACCTTGCCCCTCGTGATGAGTGGCTCCTTTGAATCTCGCTCTCCCACTGATTCACTAGTCAGGGTCTGCTGAGGACCGAACATGCCAGCCCGGTGTTCAGAGTTCCACCTACTCTATTACATCATGTGTGTGGGACATTTCCCTTCTGTACAGCGCAAGTTTAGGAGCTGGAGACAAAAGAGAGAACAAAACAGATCTGTTCTCATGGATATTATTTTCTGGTGGAAAAAATAATGAATGAATGAATGAATGAATGAATGAATGAGCATAGGGTCGGAGTGAGCAACAAGAGAGGGGTCAAGACAGGTTGGAAAAGATGCTGCTTTAGCAGGGCAATCCGTAAAGAGCTTGCTGAAGATGCTATCCCTGCACAATGGGAGGAAGCCATGTGTGTACCTAGGAACAGAGTTTTCCACATAGTAACAGCATCCTAAGATAAAGTCCTCCTGGGCATTTTCAAGGAACAGGTAAAGGAAGTGTTACAAATCATGACTAGAAGAATAAAAGGCCAGATGACAAATGGCCTTCTGGACCAAGGAAGTTATGCCAATCAATAAGAAACCACTGAACAATTCAGATCAGAAAGCAGTTGCTGTGGTCTGTGTCCTCTGGTTTCTCTTTGGTTAGTATTTTCTTTTTTAAAGCATCCTGAGCTATTCTATCTCTGTACCCTTGTTTAAGGGTACAGTAATGCTGGCTACTAATGAAGATGTTAAGAGTATATTGCAAGACACTCACAAAGGAAGAGCAAACAACTGGAAGGCTGGCAGGGTAGTCCAAAGTACAGCAAGAATTGCCAGTGTCCAATTTGAATGACTTTCCAGTGGGGATTCTATTTGTCCTTGTGTGAGAAATTCAAGATGGCACCAAGGTGTTGATTTGAACAAGTCGATAAAAAGTGTTATTGTTAAGGATGGTAAGAACTAATCTGCACTGATATCAACACCCGACTTTATACACTGAAAAAAGAAGCCAGAACTGGGTTGTATAGCTCCACCTCCAGAGCAGAGCAGCCATTTTCTTCTCCACAGCAGCTGTGGTTTCTTGGAAGAGAACCTCAAGGTAGGGCCTGTTGACCAGTAATATTTACTAACAGAAGGGGTGGGTGGGGATGTTCAAGGATCCCCAGTTGAGGTTCTGGACACTCTTTCCTGAACCTCCTGCCTTAATCATACATGAACACATTGGTTACTCAAGGCAGACTTTGGTGAAATTGTGCTGTGGTTTGTTGTGGGTGTGCTGGGTTGGTTGAGTAGGCCCTTGTTTAAGTTTCCCCAGGAAAGAACTCATACAACAGTAAGTCAAAATTGGTGGTAAGGTGTGAAAGAAAATGTCCCCACTAGACTTCCATGTCTGAACACTCAGTTTCCCAGTTGGTAGAGGTTTGACTTTCTTGGATTGAGTATGGCACCAGAAGTGACTCTCTCTAATCGCTCCCTCTGTTTGTGTTTTCAGTAAGGGATAGGGGCTCTCATCATCCATGCCTGCTCCCCACTGCCATGCCTGCACCCTACTGCCATTAATAACCCTCATCCTCTAGAACTCTTGTATACACTGCCTTGGTCATAGTGTTAGATAATAACAGAGAAGTATCTAATGTGATGGGAAATACAAACTTGAGATTTATCAATGCAACTTACTTATATACATACATGCTGTGGATTTTGAAGGTAAAATTAACTAGTATGTTTTGTTTTCTTGCCTTTTCTGGCTCTAGGGGTCCTTTCCCCTCAGTAAGGAATGCCACAGCCCTTTCAAGTCTCTCTGCCTGAGCACCCTTCCATTACCTCCTGTCACCTTCTCCTGACACTGAATTCTTTCTTCTTTAAGAACCCCCGTGTTCACCCTGGGGCTGCAGATAAAAGATACTGCAGGACAAACTCCCACCTCAAACTCATCAACCTTTACAAAATCAGTTTTTGTAGAATGGAGTTTATAGAGTTTAAGATGTGATTATCTTTGAAGGAGAGGCATATACTATCTATGAACCAGACACCATTTTCAGAGACCTCACCCTCAGAAATGTTTGCAATATTGTACTGATGACCAGCGCTCTGGAGATAGCCAGCTCAGGGCAGAAAGCCTGCTTCATGGCCCACAGACTCTGTGCCCTTAGATACAGTTTTAAAGTCTCTCTATAACTTCAGTTGAGAATTCCATAAAATGAGGGTAATAATAGCACCTAACTCACAAACACTGAACAGGAAGTATAATTTGTTTAGGAATGTGTATAGGGTACTGCATATTTTCCAGCCTTGTATGTGATGATGGTGATGATGATTACTATTAGTGTTTTCCTTTTGTGAGACACGGTCTTGCTACATAACCCTGACTAGCCTCGAACTTGCAATCTCCCTGAATCAGATGCTGGAACTCCAGTGGTGCACCATGCCAAGCTTGCTGGGAACTCCAGCACTGAAGGGCTTCCAGCAGAGCCTTGTGCAGGGCTGTGTCACTCACTTGGTATTCATCACAACATGCTTTGTCTCAATCCCAAACAGCTTACATAGAGGCCCAGAGTATACTGTACTAGAAGGTCCTCAAGGGACAATCTTCCTTAAGCTCTGTTAAAATGAGGAAAAGCAAGCCAGTCTGGCCCCCGGCACCCTGTCCATTTGGCACACAGGCACAGCAGTTGGCGCTGCCCCTGTCCAGGCATACTCTTAGCACGCGCTCCTCCTTGGGGCCTGCTCTCCTCCAGCATTCCAGCTGAACAGATCTCCGGATCCTACTCCACCAACTGCTCCTCACTTCAGGCCTTTCCAGCCAACCAAACTTTGTCCTTCCACAGTGGCCCTGGCCTCTTACCTCTCCCAGCTTTGTTTGTCAGAGGAGTTTGTGGACCTCGGAAACATGGTCAAAGAGTAACTGGTCTTTCCTACAGAGGTGAGTGGGGCTGAGGGAGGGAGTGGAGCAGCTCTTACTGTCGGCTCATTTCCAGGATCATAGATGCACATGGAGAGTGGACTGAATTTCTCCCCTTTAAACATAAAATCATATACCTAGACAGGGTGATGCATACCAGCAATCCTAGCACTTTGGGCTGAGGCAGGAGAGTCACTAGTTGGGGCACAAAGCAAGACCTATCATGAACAAAGAAACAATCCTGTCACAATGGCAAAGTTAAAGAAAACCAGATAAGCCAAAATATACACGAACACATAGAAAGCCTCACACATGAGCACACATGAGACCCTCTGGTGTCTAGGGCATCAATCATGAGTTGGGCTTATCTAAGAGAACGAAATCCATGCAACAGCCAATGGCAGCAGCAACAACACAAACATCACCTTTGTGAGGTTGTTTCTCCATTGTTTTGAGAGTCTGGGTCTTTGACGTATCGTGCATTAGACACTAATGAAGAAGACCTTAAAGGGTTAGGCTTTCCCCAGGATTGCTGTCTTCCTTGCAAATGGTTTCTAAAGGTCACTTTAAAAATAGCTCCCAGAGCCACAAAAGCCTGTAAATATTTAAATAACACACTTTGGGTTATTTTACATGGTGTTGCAAATGCACATCACAAAATCCTTCACAGAAATGTCAGCCAAAGGCTAAAGTCAGTAGGAAGAT
This sequence comes from Micromys minutus, assembly GCF_963924665.1. Classification (NCBI taxonomy): domain Eukaryota; kingdom Metazoa; phylum Chordata; class Mammalia; order Rodentia; family Muridae; genus Micromys; species Micromys minutus. Next base: position 5,406,338 of record NC_137971.1, read on the forward strand.
GGGTCTGAAGAGCAAATGGGAGAAGAGCAGTAATCCAGAAGAGAGTAGGACACATCTGGATGCGGTAGTCTGCTTGCCTGAGTGAGAATCCAGCCACAGCTCGGGAGAGACCTATTGGACAAGGCAGCACCAATCAAACTTGGAGAATTTCCTGAAGGGAGCTGTGTCTCCAGAAAGGGTCCTGGACCCTTAATGCAGCCCAGATGATGAGAATGTGAAGAGAACTCTGGAGAAATGTGTCTTCTGGTGCCTCACAAGTCCAGATTTGGAGTTCACACTTATACATAGCCTGAGAGAGGAGCCCCAAGGTTCCCAAGATGAACAAAAGTAGAAAGTCTACATTCTCAGATGGGGCTGCTTCACAAACTTCAAGCTCACTTCAAAGAAAAAGAGTTCAATATGAAACATTTGATAAATATCACGGAATTAAAAGGGAAATGTGAGCATGTTTCTCATCATATTCAGGGTGCAGGATTTTCCTGAGTACAAATCCCAAGGGAAATCCATATGAAGATTGAACTGCACTGAACTAAAAACCCAACAAGAGAAGCAGACAAAGCTCCTGACACAAGTGGCTCAGGGAGGTCACCTGTGAAGATGACTTGCAACAGGGTTACTTGGCAGAATTCCTCAGGAACCAAGAAGAAAAGCAAATCCCTCAACAGAAAAGTCAGCTCGCAGGAAATAAAAGAGTAATAACAATTAACAAACACTAGAGAAAACATCAGGCCAGAGGATGTCATAAAGTCACAAGTCTGCTTTTGGCGGTGCGGTGTGGTGCAAGGGAGATTTAAGGAGGACCTGGCTCTGGAAGATGCTCGGGAAATTCTACTTGTCAGACTTTATCACTGAGAGAAAATCATGACACTACTAAAGGGACAGAAGTTAAACAAGGATCTGTGTTCATAGCTACAGATCAGCACATCACTGGACATCCTGAGAGATGCTTCTCTTTGCAGTAGATGGTGATTAACTGGCGGAGACACAGAGGGGAAGAGGCTGAAGAATGCTCAACCGTAAATGGAACACAGGCCATGCAGCTGTTCTCCCTAAGGCTCGGGGATCATTGCGGAAGTGGAGGCAGAGGGACTGGAAGAGCAAGAGGAAACTGTTTCTGCACCTAGCAGAGCAGATGCGCATGCACACTCAGGTCATTGTAACAGCATACTCAAGACCACTGCAAGCCCAAGTCAGAGCAAATCCCAGCAAGAAGGGAAGTGGCATTAAGTAGCACAACTTCTGAGGAACTATGGGTAAGTGTTAGCTTCTGGAAGAAGGGTAGTCAGTTTTCTGACTAAATATAGCCCCTGGTAATTTGGCCATACTTCAGCACATGACACACCCAAGAATATCTGAGCAGCACAAATTGGTCTTGGTGGGTTAAAACTAAAAAAAGATAGACGTTAGGTGGGTAAAGAAAGGAGGCCAGACTTGGCTAGAGTTGGGAAGACATGTGACTATGATCAAAACATCTGTGAAATTCTCAAATAACTAAAAGAAAGACAGGCAGATAGGAGAGAGGGGAGAGGAAAATCAGACTTAATTATTAAGGATAACCAGACCCTCTTTATAAGGAAGCCTGGACACATGTACTATCCTATATCCTTCACACAAAAGTTAGGAAGACCTTGGACATGGCCCAGTGAATGATGTGCTTTTTCTGCAAGCCTGAAGATGAGAGTTCAGATCCCTAACACAGATTCTGGGAGTAGACCATCACACACACCCACAAGAAGCTCCTTCCAATCTTTTCGAAGCTCTCCAAAGTAGTGTGTGGGGGGTGCAAAATCTTGTCTCAGCTTTGACCACTGCTTGTGAAAATACACTAAGATGCTAAAGCAGCGCCTCAAGTGGAAAGGTACTGGTCTCTACCAGCTCTTGCTGGGCAGTAGAATTTAACTTCCCATTGCATCCTTCAGGGGAACGGGAACAATGCCCCTCATTGCATCCTGTGTTCAGTTACTGAGTTCATAGTCTGAATACTACAATACTGCGTCATGCAGACTGAAGTGCACACATAAACAGCACCCGCTCATTAACGGTTGGTCTTTCCAACACTGAACTAATCTATAGAAAGGGAGAGAGCTAACCAGCACCCCGAAGGAAATACACCTGCAGAGGGCACAAAGTCCGGGTTTCTGTAAAAGAAGCTTTCTCTTTTCTGGATTAACATTTGTGTGGACTGATGGTCTTCACATCAAGGACACATAGTGTTGCACTGCGGGCTCACACTCCTACTCTAGCTCCTTCGAGCATCTCACCTTCAGCAACTTAGCAAAATCTCAGTAAGATCCTTGTTATAAATGGGTCTGGGCCTGGGTGAGGAGCTATCACATGCTAAACCCTGGAACAGTGAAGGACCAGTGTTACCCACTTCCATTGCTATTACTTTGGATACATCAAATACTTTTTATAAAAATGTATTTCTCTATCTCTATCCCATTTCCTTACTTATTAAAAGATTAAAGGATCTTGACCTGAGGAGATGGCTCAGTTAAGTAAAGTGCTTACCTGGTAAGTATGAGGACCTACTTTTGATGCCCAGAGCCTACAAACAAACAAACAAACAAAAGCAAAAAAAAAAAAAAAAAAAAAAAAAAAAAACAGAAGGATCCCTGGGGCTCAACATTGAAACAGACTTGTCTAGTCAGCAAGCTTCTTGTCCCAGTAAGAAATCCAGTTTCAAACAACAAGGTGGATGTTTCCTGGAGTGCTCTGTGAACCACTCCAAACTGTGCACCTCTATACACATGAACACACACGAACACACACGCACGCATCCTTCCCATGTAGGATTTTGTTCTATGGAGATAACACATTCCTGATACCACACAAGCCACACAGTTCTTGAAGGACAGATGCTCCACCTGCGCCTTTGCTGTAAATGCTGAGAGCAGGAATCGGCAAGAAAGCAAAAGGCCAACAGTTGCAGTGGGTTCATGGAGAGGAGCACAGATGGCAGCAAATTAAATAAGCACTTCCGCTTGTGTCACAAACAGAATCGTGCAAGTGAGTAAAGGGGGGGGGAGGGCAGCAATGCGGGACAGGCCTGGAAGCCGAAGCAACTTGAGAAGCCTGTGTGGGGTTAGTGCTGCCAGTGACGTTGCAGCACGCTGCAGGCCGTGCTGAGGAAGCTCACCTTCCTGCACCTTTTTCTCCAAGGCTGACTGACTATACTGGGTCTAAGACTCAGGAGAGGCGGCCCACCCAGAGTGCAGTGGTGTCGTCATGTCCATTTAGCCAGGGGACATCACGGTGGAGCCCCAAGCTGAACAAGCAACCCTACCTTCCACAGAGATCCCAAACAGTTCCCATCCTTGCTGAGTAACTTCTAATACTTAACAAGTAGTCGCTCCTGTGTCCGCCTGACTGTGACGTGACACTCTGAAACGCACAGAGAGTACTGACTGAGGCCTCTTCCTTCACACCGGAAAGACCTTAATGATACGGCCTAAGTGCAACTACTTCAGATGAGCTAGAAAAAAAATATATCCTGTTGGTTTTTTTGCTTCAAGCTATTCATTTTTCCTTACCTATCTCTGTTGCTTGTCCTTTATTTCCTTTTCATAGTTTAAAGACTTCCACATGGAGACATGGGACATTAAGAAGATACTGCACAGCGCCTCCAAACCCCATCAAGACCCCAGCACCCATTTCCCCAACTAAACCTCCTTCACATCCCTGACTACAGCTGCGATGGTTGCTAACTTCATTTTACTGTGCACACAGGAGCTCTGGAATCACATTTTGCTAAAACTAACAATACACAAGGGAAGGGGAGCAAGCGTCTCTCCACTGGGATGGGCAAGTGATCCTCCTCGGTGATGAGAAACATCCTCCTGTTGCCTTTATGGCACCGAGGATCCCAGCAGTGTCATTTGGAACCTAACTGTGAGTGGACCTTTAGGTGACCATTTATGTTTTCTGCCAAGGTCCAACTTGATGGGATTCTGGGGACTCTATGCTACAGCTGTACTTTCCTGGGCCTCTTCCCTCTGCTCAGGGCCATTAATGTGCAGCAGGGGGCACTCAGCCTTTGGTCTGATATTTAACCCTATCCTTCTCATGTAACTATGTTTGAATGTTTGAGCTGCATATATGTACATGTGTCCTGTCTGTGTTTGGTGCCCATGGAGGTGAGAAAAAGGCACAGGCAACTTGAGTTAGAGAAGGTTGTGAGTGCTTGTGGATTGAACTCAGGTCCTCTCAAAAACAACAAGTGGTCTTAACAAGAGCCATTGCTCCAGCCCATGTTATAAGTTCCTACAGGGCAGAGAATATATAGATTTCATGTCTTTAATGTTTTCATGGTGATTGAGAACAACAAGGGTAGGGACATACTAAGTCTTAAACTTGTTAGATGAATTTTTGGAAAACAGTGTTTAATCAGAATATTTGTAGAGATACAGAACCTTAAATGTGTTATAAATACACCAAAAATAGAAAAATAATAATTTCCCCCAAATATTATTTGAGCATTTGCACAACTGATTTTTATTGCTTTGAAAAGAAGTAAGTATTCCACAAATAGTGTCAGAGCACACACACACACAGAGTGCCACTCCCTTCCCAACAGTAGCACCTGAGAACGTCAGACACAAACAGTGAGCCCCAGATGACCACGTACACACAAGCTAAGGTTGTGGATGTGGAGTTGTGAGTTTAAATGTCAACGTGTGAAAGAGCACGATGTTTGCTCCTGAAAACCACGAGCCATTTTTAGTGCACAAATCAGCAGTGGTTACCCAAGTGCTGTAAATAGCAGGCTGTGTGAGACGGGGGCTCGGGAGACAGGGAACTGTGTGGCTGTGAGTGTCTGTCTGTCTGTCTGTCTGGACTTCTGACAGCTGAGATGTCTGTCAGATGGGGGCTCAAGCAGCAGGAGGGGTGGGGAGAGAAGGAAGGAATAAAGGTCTGCAAGGTGTGAGGAAACTGGTGTGGAGACTGAGGAGGAAGCTATCCTTCCCTTCTGCGAGATTAAGGATCACACTCCAGACCATTGGGAGCCAAGCAGAAAAACAGTAACGCTTGCTGATTCTTATTAAATGTATCTAATCATTGAAAAAAAAAAAAAAAAAACCTCAAATTTCCCACCATTAAATATTTTACAGGTCCTATGAGCGGTCCTTAGAAGTAACTCAAATTATTTTTTTTAGTTATTTTTTTAAGATTTTTTTTTTTTTAATTTAAAAATGAAAACAAGTTCAGGGCAGTAACAGAAAAGACCTGGAATAGGCATGAGCCCGGGAGGAGGGCAGAGGTCACTGGGATGACTTCTGGATGTGAAAAAAAATGTTGCCACAAAAATCTGTTTTGCATCAACTGAATGCATGAAAAAAGAACACATAATTTCGAAGGGGAAAAAAGTATCTACAGTTAGCCAGAAAGAGCATAGTGCTGTTAGCTGTTTAGCTTCTGCGATGGTTTGGTCCCTGTCTGTTCCTGTTTGGTTTGTTTATTTGCTTGTTTGTTTGTTTCCAGCAAGCAACATAATCATGCAGTGCAAGAGGGCGGTGTTTGTGCACATCACCCTTTATACAGTGCACATGCACAGGGGCTGATGGACACACATCCTGGACCTCTGCTCCCAGGAAGCCCATGTGCAGCCTTCAGGCTGCAGTGAGCCTGGGCTGAGGCTCAGAAAACTGTTCCCATAACAGAAGTCAATATGCTAATGGTCCCCCACCCTCTCCCTCCCTCCCTACCTCTCTCCCACTCTCCCTCCCTCCCTCCCCCAACTCTGTCTCTCCCCCCCACACACACACACCAACTATAATCCTCGTAAAGCTTGATACCATGTATAAAGCCCTGCACCATTCCCAGTGGCTAGTTGGTAAACTTTGGGGCCTATTCCGGGAAATGGAGGAAGAACATTTACACCTGTAAGAAATATCCCAGCTTGCCAAATCATTGCATTTATTTGGATAATTCTAAATGCTAACCTTACACGGAAGTGAGAAAAGTGTCATCCAAGAGTGTTCAAGCTGGCTCAAGTAAGTACCAAGCTGTAATGCTGCTCAGTTCAGTCACAGAACAGCGTTTTAACTTTCACACAAGTGCTCTGTGGCTGGCATCCTCATCAGCAGCCTGTCTGTTCCAATGGGCTGGTGGCCAAAGCCCTGTTCCTGTGACTCAGAGCAGCTACGCACCTCACCCATTCAGGCAGAGGACTTTGGCAGCACCTTACACAAGCTAAGAGATGTGAATCAGCATTTTGTGGCGCCCATTTTCCTGTGTGTGTCCCTTATTTAAAACTGGCCTGGCTCCCAGCAAGGTTCCACCTATAACGAAAGAACCAGTCAACAGTTCCTTTTAGGGCTATGACTGGTAGGCTGCAATGCAGACACTAGCCTATGATAGCATTCTAGAATTTTTGAATATTTTGGATAATTCTTCTTTCAAAACTCATCCAATATAATATTGTATTATTAGTACATTATTGTTACTTTGCTTCAAAACTCTATGGAATTAAATGTACTGTAGAATTAAATGCAGACATATCTTTCTATGTACAACCCTCACCTATAGAAAACTATATAAATGTATAGTGTGAGGTTGTCAGTTCAACTTGCTGGGCATGAGCTACAGATCCCCATGAACCTCTGTCCCCACCTGATGAAAGGGACAGAGGCTCTGCCATAGCCCACAGGTCAATGCAGAAGTGCAAGGGAGAAATGCTTGGCTGTACGATGTGAGCACACGCCACTCGTCCTGACAGTCACACAGTCAGGAAGGAATGGAGGGGAGCAAGCCCGCCCGGCGGCGAGGGAGCTGCCGAGTCATGCACTTTCCAGGCACAGCAGACACGCTAAGGGAGCAATGTGGGGGGGGGGGGCATCCTGACGATCTTCAGAAGCGAGCACCTTACCTAGGGAATGAGAGTCACTTGGGCAAGCATGGTCTTTTCTTTTCTTTTCCTATCCTATTCCTCAGCACTCCACTCTGAGGATTGCTCAGTTGTGACCTGGGAAATAGCTTGACTTCTTAAGCAAACTGGGATACGATGTTACAAAAATATCCATCCCGCGTTCTCACTGTGTTCTCACCATCAGGCACCGGCAGCATCGCCAGCCGCTGCAGTTAATCCTGCCACAGTCGTGGGCAGTGTGATCGGGCTTTGGTCTAGTAGCAAAATCTCCTATGACAATTAATACTAATGAGGTTGATGATGGCAAACAGGACCAATAACGCCGAGGATATACCTGCTCCCGTGTCTTCTGAGTCTGTGCTCACCTGTATGTTCTTCAAATACTCTGTGGACTGTAGGCACGTGGTTTGTCCAAACCTCCGTGGCCCAGCCTCCCTGAAAGCTCAATGCGAACTTAGACACAGTATGCTTTACAAATGGTAGAAGACAAGAAGACCAGAGTACATTATATGTGACTGCCATAGAACAGGCAACTTTGGGTGTTCTGAAAGAAAAAAATAAGTTACTTGGCAGCAAGAAAAAGCCCTGCCAATGTGCATCCATATAAGTTGCCTGTCACTTTAAGAGCTGAAATAGGAAAACCTGTACCAGTTTTGTATTCTGTTCGTTCTTTTCAACTCATTCTAAGTTGCCCCCTGGGAGTTAGCCCTCCACCAAAAGTCTCTTTCAGTACACAACTAACTCTGTCTATTAAGCTCGCCCACCCCTGCTCTGCCGTAACACTGCCTCCTTTGTACTTGCCTGGTGAACTGACCAGCCACACAGTACAATGGCCACAATGACTAAATTACACTGCCTGTCACCGCCTTTTGTGTCACACCTCTGACAGGTGCCATTACCGTGATAGGCAAATTGTAATAATCCATTCACAGCATCCACAGCCTTAATAATGTATTTTTTTATTTTACATAATCTGTGTGAATGCCACAAGGCATCTGAATAGTTAGTAAACACACAGGCCTGAAAGACTGAGCCCCATGGAATGCAGCGGCCAACAAAGGCGCTCAGGACAACAGACCTGAATGCAGCCACGTTCCTGATAAAGCAGATATGCTTACTAATGCATCCAGTGGAGAAATGGCCTCCAGACTTGAGAATTTTCTAAAACAAACTTATAGACCCAAGAAAGTAAGAAACAAGGTATTACCAATCTGAAATGGGTATCTGTTCTTGAAGCTACATATGGCGGGCAGGTCGAGCCATACCAATCCTCCAAGCAAGGCGGGAGCCCGGGATGAGTCTCTCCTGCCCCCGCTCCTGCTCCTGCTCCCACCCTCCCCTGCTCCCGCCCCCCCCCCTCCTGCTCTGTTCGTCCCTTGGTGGCTTCCCCTTGGCCTTTATGTCTGGACGAGGTCCACTGCTCCAGCTCTTATGTGCCAAAGTGACCATTTCTGAGCTACAAGACTATTCTTTGGTCTTCTGTGCTGTCTAATTACTGTAACTGCCTTCTTTTTGTTGGCTTCCATGATGAGACAATGCCCAGAGTCACCTCCACACCCTCTATCACCTCTTCCAAACTCCCCTGCCTCCAAAATGCTCAGCAGCTCTTTTCCATTACCATCTTCTTGGAGTGCTTACTCCCTCCATTGAGTATAAACAAGCTTCCACAAGCCAGCTTTGCATCTGACGGTAAGCAGAATATGAACTAACTTTCATCCCTGGTTACTTTGTTTAATCTAACCTTGGACAGTGACTAGTTGCCCCTCCCCCACACCTCTTTTCTCCTTACCACATAGAAATTGGCTGCCAATTAATTTATAGCACAATGCTTTCCTACTGCTTAAACTTTTAATTCTAAGCATGCAAAGATCTTTTCTGACTTGCTTAGAGAGATTTCATCCTTGCACACAGATGAAAGGGGAATGGAAGCAACACAAACAGGCGGAGCTTTCCAGAGAAGCTCTCACACACTGGCTGTCTACACTTCGGACGTCCCGTTACTCATCCACGTCCCTGAGGCCTCTGCCACACTGCTCATACCCTGACAAGCATTCGCCACTCATGTTCAGGCACCACAGTCTGTCAGGTGCCAGTAAGTGAAACGCACCTTAATTTCAGAAATGTTAAACTGTGAAAAGGTTTCACAACCATAAGATATAGTAAATCTGGATTTATTTTATTGGGTACTTAATACTATATCCACCACACCAAACTCATTATTTTAGAGACACTGTTTAAATATTATAGTTTTAAAAGTAATAGTTAATTAAGACAGTCTGAAACATGAATTCAAGAAGGTGAGGTGTTTTAGTACTGACGTTACAGGAAGAGGAGAGCTTAGATCTTGCCCCTGACCATAAAACAATGGGAAAGGTAGTGATCTCCAAGCAGAGAAAGGATCAGCCAATAGGAACTGAACCTGCCAGCATCTTGGTCTTAGACGACAGCAAGCTCTTCAGCTGTGGGATGAGAACTGGTTCAGCCTCCTTGCCTGTCCTCTGTTAGAGCAGCACAGGCTGGGACATACACTGTAGGAACCTTACCTCAGCATCCACAGCATGCTGCCTTTGGTGAGATTCTCAGCATTCATCTTATCTTGCTAGAATAAACATGCTGTTAAATTAGAGGCAAGAGTTCTAAACCCATAACCACCATCACAAACTACAGAATGTGACCTTGAGGACAGATTTTAAGATGAATTTAGAAACTGAGACTGGCATTTTTTAAAAAGCACATTATTAGAACATATTAGCACAGTTAGAAAGAATTAATGCTACTGTAGGAAAAATTGACCTCTATTATTGTGTATATGATATGAATTGTGATATAAAATATATACATAACATATATACATAACACACACACACACACACACACACACACACACAGACACACACACACCCTATAGACCATTACTTAAAAGTTTTGGTAAGTATACTACCTAACTTCCATTGTCTGTCAGTCCTAGGGACAGACATCATCAGGTGAGAGAAAGCCAAAATTCTTGAGCAATGAACTCCCAAGAGTGAAATCAGTCACTCATTTTACAGATATTCATGCGGTGCCTGTGATGGGCGCCAAAGAGCAAGCGACTCAGAGGTCAACGAATCACAAGGTTCTCTGGCTGGTGAAGCAAAGAACAGCAGTGACTTAGAGTCTCTATCTTCTACTACTGACTACGTGTGCAAACATGGATAGGTCACATGATACCCAGCCTCTACCACGTCCTCTGTGAGAATGACATGGTTGAAATAAACTATTTCAAAGAGAAAATGCACACAGCAAGCTACAGTAGTAAGGATCGACATTTAGTTGGTCCAAGAAATTCACCAGTCTTCAAGTAGCCACATGAAGCACACCTAGACCCTGCCTCTACATCCAGAATTTATATACTTAGGCCAGGACACTGCCGCTTTACCTAACCAAATGCAATTTTTAGAAAAGATTTTTTTTGTGTGTGTGTGTATGGGTATTTAGGTTGTCTGCATGCACAGATATATGTACCACATGCGTGCCTGGTGGTAAGATGGATCTTCTGGAACTGGAGTTACAGACAGTTGTGAGTTGCCATGTGTGTTCTGAGAAGACACTGAACCCAGGTCCTCTAGGAGCAGAGAGTGAGGCATCTTTCTAGCCCCCTGGTCTCCAGTGCAATTCTTAGTTCTGACTTGTTTATGGGAGTCTATGTTCTGCCAGGTATTAAGTGCGGTACTTGCCATTTGACAAATTCTATCCATGACGCTTTAACAATGACAATGTAGACAAAGTCTTATCGAACTAATATCATTGATAGGGAAGAAGGAAAGTTGAGAAAGGCTAAGAAACTACCCCAAAGCCACATAGCTCCTGATGACAAAAAAGAGAGAGAAGCCCAGCTCTGACTCAACTGTAGCCTTCATTGGGCAGCTGAGTGCTATTGGCTGAACTAGGGGAGCATGAACTAGGGCTGCTATGACTTTCAAGTGGCTCTCACACTATGTGTATGGACTGATGCCGGGAGAATACTGAAAAATAAGAAACAGCAATTATGCTGAGGATGTGGCTCACTGACTGCCAGGCTCACATCCAAGAATCCCTCCCTACAGTTCAACCTCCAGGACCACATAAACCAAGGATACAAGAATTGTATCCCATCATTCAAGAGGTAGAAGCAAGAAAGTCAGAAGCTACAATGTTTTGGGGCACTTTAGGATGAAACAAGAGACATTGTCTCAACACACACAGACATACATACACACACACACACACACACACACACACACACACACACACACACACACACACACAGAGTCACACGCACATGCATGCACTTGTACACTTTCCCCCTAAAATATATTTTCATTAAAGGCCAATCCCTTGTTCCGAGGTATAAATGCTGCTCAATTTGTAACACTGGAATATTCTTTTCTTTGTGAATAGTAAGAAATGTGCACTTCTTTAATCCTACAGCCACACTACCCATGAGTACAACCCCAGCTCACAAACAACCACACAAACTACAAGGAATTGAGATGCCCAGTCCTTCCTCTTCATCTACTTCCATGAAAAATACATAGCTAACCATCAGGTGGTGTTCCTCAGACTTATCTGATATGAATTGTTTCTAAACTTGTTTTTAAACTTCAAATATCTGTAGCTAATAATTTAAGGTGTATAATGAGTAATTTAGAAACAAATCAAAACCCCATAATTAAAATTACAGTATTTTCCAAGAACCCGCAGAGATTGGTAGGAATGAATGGTGTACAACAGGAAAAGAAGCTCAACAGTCAAGCATGGATTGTACCCTAGTCCAAAGGGCCCAGGCACCACCCTGAACATGGAGACCATCCCTCACCGAATCCAAGGGTAACAGAAGGCAGTTACCATTTCTTTCCTTTCTTTCTGCTCCTTTTCATTTTCATTTCTGAGACAGCTCACATTATCTAAACTCTAGGTCGCTGTGCGTCAACCTCCTGAGTGATAGACCGTACATCTGCTCTCCAGCTCATCTCTAAGAGATAGAAATCCATGTCAAATTAGGGAAAGGAAAAAATAAAGTGGGGAGAGAAAATATAGAAGCTGGAGTAAAGATCTCTGAGTATGTAGTATGAGAGATCAGTTGGGCTAAATGGTCTTTTAACATGTAGATTTTAGGTATATCTCATCTAACATCCAAATTTTGTTTATTATTGAGCTTACTAGAAAATATGGAGAACCTTCTGGAAACCTGGGAAAAGCCACATAGACAGCAGAGTGAGAAATACAGGCTGGATATCTTGACTTTATCTTTTACCTCTATTGTGATGCCCCCAAATTAAGAATTATGGCAGATCTGTAAATTTCCTTTGCCATCCCTATTCCCTTCCCTTGGGGATGGGGAGTTCAGGATGCAAATCTTTACCCCAAGTGCAAATATCATTGTTCTCTGATGTCTAATCATGGAGCTAGTCAGAGGCCACTGTTCTTATTTTCCCAATCAACATACCCTGTGGTGCATCCAGAATCCCACAGGGCCACTGGATGGAGGGAACTAAGAACGAGAGGCAAGGAGCCTACTGTGTGTCACAGCAAAAACTGCACACAACAAAATGCACATAGGCACAGAGCATGAGGTTAGGACCCTGAACGACTCGCTCACTCTGGAGGTGGTGAGCTCTGTGCTGAGTGTGGCTTCCAGTCATAACTTTGCAGCTAGCAGGACTGTTTAAAACACCGGTGCTTTTGGCTAAGGACATGCTCTCTCGGCCCGGGGTCATTCCCACCACCTACATGACTGGACTTCATTCCTGGATAAACCAGAAGCTGGTCCCATATCATGGTGAAATAGGATGTTTTCATTTCAAACAGCAATCCTGCTAAAATACATTTCATTGCATTCACTCCTTAAGTGACGGAAACTATTTCCTTTCCTTTCCTTTTTTAGTGGACTTAAATCTACTTTTACAAATGGACTCCCTGGGCTGTTTACAATTAGTGTGGTGGTTCTTTCTTAATGACAATTTTTTCCTTCTTATGTCAAGTCTCCTCTAGCTCCCCGTTCAAGATACAGAGATAAAGTAAGCAAACAAGTACAGGCCTGCAAAAACAAACTGCTTCTGAGGATCTGAATTCGGGGATGCTATCAGCAGTGCCCAGCCCACCTACACCTTCCACGCTGGGCCTATCTGGCACAGCAATGCTAGCATTGTCTTCTTTGAAATCAACAATGACATGGAGAGGCAGACGCTTTCCTCAAGTCACACAGGGACAAGTGACTGAAGACCTAATAAACTGCTTGCTAGCAATAGCTACTGTAACATGCAGGGTTTTGTTGTGGGTTCTTCTAAGGCACCCAAAGATATTTGTCTAAGACCTGTGTTAAGTTATAGAAAATACACTCCCTTACAATAGACACTGGGCACATGGACTGCTCCTAGTTTTTCCTAGTTTTAAAGTTTAAGTGTGGATGGAATAAGCAGGTTGGGGAGATATTTACACAGAGCTTGGGACAAACAAAACAGAATGGGGAACTGAGAAACCCATTATGGGATTTTGAAGAAGCCACTTGGTTTCTCAGCTTCAATTTCCTGCTGCACTGTCTACCCAGCTCCAACATGTGCAAATTCTTATGACACATTACCTTGTGCACAGGGACAACTCAGTACACGTTGCTATGACTGTTAACATTCTTTTATTTTCATTTTTACTAGAGTTCTTTTAGGATGAATGTGTAAAAGTTCTGAAATAGATGGTGCATTTCTTTATAGACATAGAAAGTGGATCAAAAGTGTCCTAGACAGTATACCTCAGTATTTATGTGCTTGCCTGGCATATTCAACACCACTACTTCTAGCCTTAGTGCTCAAAACACATATCCCGTTAACCACATAATATTCAACTATGTCTTAGTCTCTCCAGAGGAATGAACTAGAACATGAACAATAGTTTCCTTTGATATTTAATCGTTTCATTTAAATCCTTTGTTTTCCTTTATTAAAGGAGCAACTTTAAACACTGTCCTGTGTTAAAATATGGCCAATATCCACTGAGCAGTGGATTGCATTTAATATGAATCCACCCACCTGGAAATCAGGTCCTCCCAGCAGGACAGGCTGCGGCTCAGTCCTTAGCCTCCCTTTCCTACTGGGGTGCCAGAAAGAAGTGGCCTTCCTTAACTTTTACACAGGAAGTCTTGCTGTGGTTTTGGTTTAGTTTTATTTTTGCTATGGGGAAAAATAAGGATTGAAAGGTACATTTAATATGCAACCTTCGTGCAGCCATTGGTTTCTTAAGTTTTCTGGTACCGGGTGAGCATATACGCTTTGCTAAGCTTCAGTGTATGCTCTGGCTTCATTTCTCACAAAGGGTAGTGATATATTTCAATATGAAGCTCTTTAGAGCAGCATTTCAGCTTACCTGTGAAGTAGGACCAAGAACTTAAGACAGTAAGCAGGTAAGTGTGCAGGGGTCCCAAGCCGTGGTGTGTGCAGAGGTGTCTCTTTATGCTGAATGTCTGTGACATCAGCAGAGAACAGCCCGACTAAACAGAGAAGACAGTTCTCATAAATAGACAGACTTTGCAGACAGGCCAGGAATACTTCAGAATGTCAGTTCTTCCAGGCCCTGCTGGTTCATATGTAGAAGTAAAAGCCCCCTTTACCCTAAGCCATTGCTCAGAGAGGGCGAGACTCAGGCCGCCCAGAATCCGATCTGGCCCACTTGAGTCGGGACACAGAAGCGAAGCTTCCCAGGAAACTTGCATATGCAGGTTCTCGCCTTCTCTTAGCGTGTGATCTCAGTAATGTCACATCCTACCTTCCCTGGCAACGGTGGTACAGATGACAGCACCATTGTCTGGCTCACTCCATGGAGGTCCATTAAAAAGAGGTGCAACTTAACTTTCAACGAAGCTTTCAGGAGGAGGTGTCATTTGGGATAATTAAATGCTCAAGCATGTGATAATGAAAAATGGAAGACATCTGACTTCAGACGTCCCGTTTTTAAGATTGGGAACTTGACCTCCCTAGACCTAGGTGTTCTTGTTTGTCAAATGGGGCCAGCAGCAGAAACACCTAAGATAATTATAATTATGAAGGCCATATGAGATGTATGACTTCAGCACAAAAGACAACAAACAATGGATCTCTTTCACAACTAATCTACTTGGGTTTGTAGAAACGATCTAGTTAATCCACTGGGTTGGACACCTTGAGTGGATCTCTTCCATTGAAGAGAGACACAGAGATGAACAGAAAAGAGATAGAATGAAGGAGGCAAAGCACAAAGCCCTCAAATCCCTAAACGAAATTAAACACACGTAGGTATAATGCGAACACACATACCATATTTCAAAGAACATACAACCAGGCCATATCATGTGTAACTGTGTGGTGACTGCTACAGGACAGGGCTGGTGACTGTGATTGGAGCGCTCCAATCCTTGAGGGGAGCATCATCTGCCGTCCCTCAGCTGCACACCTGGACCACACACAGCATCCATACTCCCTCGTGGCACTAGGGACATGGTGCTTCTACCTGAGAGCACACACTTCCCTCTATGCCACACCCACAGTCCAGACCATAGCACAGCTCTCTGCATGTAGTCTCAGAGCATGAAACAGCTATGAATAATACCGTGGGCTTCCAGATGAATTCTGAGTACATTTTAAGAAAGATGATTGGAAACATCATTTCCAAACACTGGAACTCCATCTATTCCCCAAGATTCAGTAACATATAAACTCCAACCTGAAAACTGCCTACCATAGGTCACTGCGCATATAAATACCAATTCTTTATGTTCTTCTCTAATCAAAGCAGTCTTTCTTCCCACAAAGTCTCACACAATCTAGAGTCATTTCCAGAGGCAGTTCACCAATGCTTGGGGAAAACTGGTGCTACAGATCTGTGGATGCTGGACTTGGCTAACTCATCGATACAGACAGCACTTACAGAGTCTCCCACATCATCTATGTGGGCAATCAGACTCCACGGATTGAACAAGTCAGAGACTGACCTTGTTTACATAATCGTTTTGGGTACAAGAAAATCACTAATTCTCCACCACAGAAACACTACTAATGCTGTGTCATCAAGTATTCATCAGGAAAATATAAAACACACTACAAAGACTTGTTAGCCCATGCTCTACATTGCAAACTGCCCTGTTCTAGTATAGTTGTTTGAAATCACAGACACGAATGTAATCAACAATACATTTCCACACACTATTTTTTGTAGTAAAACAATACCTGCTATCATGTAGATGAATTCACAAAGATTCTATCCCAACAAACCACCCACACTTTACAAAGTAAATGAAGTTGTGGCACCTGAAGTAGATAGTATACTATCTTTGCAAAAAAAAAAAAAAATGCTATGTAAAAAGCTTTGCAAAAAGATGGTATATTACAAAGAATATGACTTTATTTGTTTTTAGAAACATTTTTAAAATGATGAACTTAGATACATTATTATCAAGGGCAAATCCGCCTCCACCTAAACACTGGGCAAATGTCCCCAAGGGAAACTTGACTGGCAGACATCTTCTGCACTGCCCTCTGAGGGGGCGCGTGGGTGACGGGTGTCCATGAGGTGGATTTTAGGACTGAAGCAAGTAAAGGCTGGCACATGGAAAATCCAGGCACAGCCACATGTGCCATTAATACTTGTGGATCCCACGTTCACATTTTCCTTTACAGCCTCCAGTATCCCCCAGAAGTATCACCCAGGGTCACAGAAGCAGCCCCCGTTCCAGAGAACAACTCGATTACAAAGGTTTTCAAAGTCTATCTATACAAGAAAATGATGAGAGCCCGTGGTTCAGAATTTGCCAACTCACAAGACAGAAGAGGATGCCATTTAAATCTACACAAACACCTGAATTTTCTCATACAGTTGGCAAAAAAATATTGGATTACTCTTCAAACTTTCTTTCCAAAAGATAAAAGCTAAGAAACACTAGAAGGGAAATATAGCTGGAATATTATTTTGAATCCAATTTTTAACTTATGCTTGAATCAATGAATGCAACAGAGATATTATTACAGATTTTCCTCTTAACTGTATCTATAAAAATATAGGAAAAAATATAATGTAGCAACAATACCAAACTGGTTCTTCCTTATATTTGTTTCAAATCTTGCATTAGAAAAGAAAAATTATTTTACTTCAGAAGATTTTTAAGCAGACATGCTTAATAATTTTAATATAAAATTTCTAAGTATATTTATGTTTAGTATACTTGACATTTTATAACTATTTTACTAGTTAATTTTAAATAATCTTCAACAGTTAAAATAGCTTCAGGCATTTAGATTCTAAGTATTTCTTAAGAGCTAAGATTTTTAAAATGTGTTTACTTATATCTTTAGAAAACAATGAAAACAATGTGTTCTTGAAAGTATGAATTTAAAATTCTTAGAAAGTATTTTAAACTTTGCAGAAGAGTGATATCAAATCATCCTCTTTTGCTGTAGTAATCAGAGTGACACACATTGAAAAGACCTTCACTCGGCACTGCAGGCAGCATAGCAGCTTTCTGTTGGCTGGCGGCTCAAGGGCGCAGCCTACGTGTGGAGAAGTGTAATGACAAGAACAGAGCCGACGGCGGCAGGTTCCACGTTCCAAATGAGGGCTGGAAGGTAATGTGGCTTTGGAAAAAAACAGCACAGGCATGTGAACCTTCTACTGCCTCACAACTTCACTGCCATTCTTACAAGTATTTAAAGGAAGTATTTAAAAATCCAAACATAAACACTTATAAATTCTATGAGATTGTCCGAATTTAACAAGTGCATTGTACTGACTGAACAGACGCTGCTGCTTTATGGTACGGGTGGCAGGAGGGTCAATGGGACCGTCCTGCTGCCGCAGGTATGAACTGGACAAACCCATTCACTTCCCACCTCCTGACAGCATGGCCCCCGTGAAGTACAGAGGGCTGCTTCAGCCCAATGCACTATAGCCCTATCTCCCCCAGCCTTGCTAAGGTAAATGTGCAAATATGTATGTTTGAAATATTAAACTAGCCAATTTCCATAGAACATGTTTCCAAACAGCAATATTAACGTTATAGTGAAAGAAAACTTACTGAAGCAAGTGTCTTTAGGGCTGCGCTGAAAGCCAGCATTCTAGTGCGTCCAATAAATTCCCTTCCTTGTTAGTTCTATATTTTTATCTCTCTCAAAAGTCAGGAGCCATCACTTAAGAAAGGCCTCGCCACAGAGCCCCAACTTTCCTCTCATAGTGCAGAACTGACTGTTAATTCTAATGTCGAAAGGGCGGTGTGATTAAAATTTGAGCTCATTCCTCTTCTCCATTATTCTATAAAGGGGGTGACCCTGTAAATTTACTCAAGCTGTTTAAACACAGAAGACGTGCAAGCACTCAGAGGCACTGTGTCGCGGACTGAGGGCGAGCAGGAAGGCTGCCTCGGTGACACTGCAGCTCAGCGGCTTCAACCTCATAATATGAAAGATTCTTAAAAATGCACCGCAATCACGCAGGAGAGGTCTCATCAACGTGACACTGACTCCGGGGAAACAAACTAGCAGTGGAAACAAGTACAGTGTGCTGAAAGGCAGGAGCCTCTGAGCTCACCGCTGATACTGAGGTTGTTTTGTTCTGTTTTTTTTTTTTTTTCTTTTTCTTTTTCTTCATGTTGTTGTGTTAGAAATCAACAAATGTTGAACAAAACTAGAACAAAAGAAACTGAAATGCTGGGTTACTTACAATTTAATTCCAAAAGCTCTTTTTTATTCTGTAACAACTGTGGTTACACTTGTTTTCTCTCCCTCCCTCTCTCTCCATTCAGATTTGTTATTAAAAAACAGTTTCTAAACTATCCAGATTTATTCTACACTCCTATTTCATGAACCACAGCTGTTTTGTTTTTCTCTTTAGTTGACACTGTGACTTCCTTAGCGTTTCAAAATAAACCTACTGGTCTCTCATTCTTGAAGATTATATTATGAGAGATTCTACAACTCACAAAGCTATGCGTTCAGTGTGGAAGTTTAACGACCCTTTCTTTACCTTTCGCCTTAAAAACAAAGTCTTGCCAGCTCTAAACCTTACACTCTCCTTTAGAATGGTCAGTCCAAGTCTGAGGATCATTTTGCTTTGAAACAGAGCTACGGATATGCAAAAAAACAAACCCAGGAACAAATTCAAATTAAATTTACCCATAAGTCTGCTTTCAGTAATTTCTCAACTTAATTGTGTAAAAACATGTGGGTGCTAGTTTGGCATTAATAAATTAAAACCATTAGAGAGGGTCTCTCATTGTTGGTCTCCAGCAGTTGTCAATAATATTGTTTTCTGTTTGTATTTCCCCAGGCCTTGTTAATGTATCTTTGTTTAGGTTCTGAAGTCTAATGGTCAATGTAAACACAGTCAATGACACATTAGGGCTGGAAAACAAGTCCAGTGGAAAGGCAAGTGGGTCTATTGCCAAGTCTGAAATGAGGCTACAGCCCTGAAATGCTAGAGATTACTTTTTATATACAAATATGATAAATGAATTGGTCTCTTAAAATTTTTCTCAAAATTCTTTGTCTTGCATACAAAGCCCATGAAGGAAAGGGCGGTCTGGGCGCTGAACTCTGTGCTGTATGGGTTATATAGTCTCCCTTTGTGGTCTTGACTAGGGATTGTACCTTAGCTACCGTAGTTCAAGCGTAAAAGTACTTCGTCTGTAACACTATATACTGTTGCTAGTGACCCTCTAAATCCTTGAACCAACTGTGTCTTCTGGTGTCACTGAAGATAATGCCAATTTATTGCAATGTGTGGCTTTTTTTTAACTGATTAAAATTAAGCCGTAAGCACGTGACAATGGAATTAGCACATTTGGAGTCTGTTTTCCCACATCCCATTTTGCGCCAGTGTGGCTGGTCCCTGCAACTCTACGCGGGTGCAATTTTAATGACTTTGCTGTGTTTTGATGTTCTTAGGAAGAAAGCCCGGCTTGGTGTTTGTGGAGAAGGTAGATACGGCGGCTGAAGAGCTGTGATTGGGGACATGGTGACATCGGTGCTGCTCTCTGATAGGATCGGTGTCATTTTCCTCTCAGCGATAAGACACCTCCACTGACAGTGGCTGATTAGGGGAAATTTTATTATAAAATTCACTTTTATCGAATGAGGATAGAGTGATAAATGGTTCAGCCTCGGGGAAGGAACAGGGACACATTCCCTGTTTCAGATCCCCTTACCCTCTCCTCACTTTCTCGCCTTAGAGAAGATTCCATCTTAGTTGTTATTAATGGCGTAAGAGGAGCCCCCACGACACATGATTGTTAGGATAAAACTGACTGAATCAAGAGACACTTAGATGTTGTTATAAAAGAAAATCTATTTTTATATAGTTATAAATCCTCTCCTCGCTCCTTCTCTAAAAGATAAGATTGCTTTTCAACCTTTTCTCCACTTTCTGGAAGTTACCTGACATTCGTTACTTAGGAAAATGTAACACCACAGAAAATCAAACTGAAGTAATCTTGGCTCCGTTATCCTAAATATGCTCAGCATCCTCAGAAATGAAGATCCACCGAGCATCGCTGGGCCGCAAACAAAAGCATTCTTCGCTGCGTTCTAATAATCCAGAGGAGGGAAGGAAAGAAGGCCAACCGGGGTGCTTCTGTGGGTAGTCAGGGGATGATGACACCAGGCCCTTCACTCCTGGAAGACTTGATCTAACTCTCCAACGCTGCCCAACAATTACTTGAAAGTCACCCGAAGAATAGAAAATATGAGTGACAAGCTTTGTTCTAAAAGACTTCTTTTCTGATGAGAAGTTTGCTAGTGCCTTGGAACAACCATTCTGGCATCATAAAATAACAAGTTGTGCCACGTGGCTGGGAGCTCCAGGTGCCAGTGAACTTGGAACATTAAAGAGGATTCCCGGCAGACTTCTAAGTTGGGAGGAGGAGAATGTTGGTGATGGAAACCATTGAGAAGAGCCTCCTCTGTGGGGGAGACCGCTCCACGGGCAGCAGTCTGCATGTGTCCCTGCCTCCTAAACTTTCTTTAGAAACTTCTCTCTAGAATGTTCTCACGCCCATGCCATATGGTCCATTTTGGTGTACAGTTCCACACAGCACTGCAACGGGGTTTTCCAGATGTCAGGGAGCAGAGAGTCATGTTTGTGCCAGGGTTTCTGTGAGACAAACATTGCACTGAAATCCATGATGAAGCCATGTTCCCACACTGCACCCCAACTTTCTTTGTTAATTGAGAGTAATTATAGCCTAAAAACAATTATCAAAGCAAGCTTAGGAAACCGTAACTGGGAGAGTGAACAAGAAAAACAGCTCAGCAGCTAAAGCATTCAGCCAATTGAAAAGAGAGTTCAGACTTGTTATTGGCTTAAAATATTTACCACCAAATGCTTATTAATGAGCACATGCAGAAGCATGAACTTAGCTTAAACAAGGAAGCCTTTTCTCAGTTAGAACCTTGCTGAGTAAAATGCAATGTCCTTTCAAACAACAACAGTATTTTGAGAGAACTTTTGAAATGCTTTAAAAGTTTTCACGAGGAGCAGATAAAAAAACTCAAAAATGCCAAAGCCCACAGCAGACGTTCTTAGGGCAGCTGAGAGACGACTGTGATAGTGTAAGGCGGAGGGCAGGCGACACCGTCTGCAGTGTGCACCTTTATCTGTGGTAAAGGGACACAATCATTGCAGGATGTTCGTGTCCTTTTGGAGCGGATGAGCAGAAATGAGCAGTGGACTAACGGCACTCACACTGACAGAAGGAAGGAGCTTGATGGAGAGGAGTCAGCTGTGGGTAGGACGCTCTTCCCTGGCACAAAGCAGAGACAGACAAGTTCAGCACTTAAGCGTGAGTGTGTGCAAAACGTGTGTGTAACATCGTTCGCTGACCTTTAATTATTTAAAAAAAGAAAAGATTCTGAAGAATTTATCGCTATTAAGATGAATCCAGTAAGAAAATGTCCTAAAAGAGGTCTGATTAGAAAATCTCTACTGAGGACCAGCGGTTACCATGCAGTGCTGACGCTGACAGGGAGGTCCAGGTGTGCGCTGCACTGCAGTCCTAACAGCAACGGCCCTGTCCAGGCCAGCAAGAAATACCTGACCGACAAGCTCCCCACTGCTTACAGGGCCTAAAAGCAGGACACATGTTTGCCCATGAGTACAACCCCATATGTGTGAGTGTTCTGCCCAATCTCTAGCAGATAAAATAAAGTATCTTTTCCAGGTTAGGAAATGTTACTATGTTTCAATTGTTTTCTCATAGGATACCCAAACAAAGTTTTCGTCTTTCCGAGGAAGAGTGTAAGAAAAGGGTCTGTGTCAACAGGTGCTTGCTATCCTGTCACCAGCATCACCGAGGATGGCCATGCACATCCCTGTGCACAGAACAAATATTTCACTGAAGTCAAAAGGCTCCCTGATTGGCTAGTGGCAAGTGGCTGGGGCGAGGGAATAGCTGCCGGAGAGCTCTTCCACTGTGGAAAGGTGGGGAGCAGGGCTGCAGCACCAGGGGCGCACAGAGGGGGAGGGGGAAGAGGCAAGCCCCTTCTGAGGCTGCATTGAAGTGAGAAGGAGACCTGCGGTGAACAAACTTCAGATGTGAGGAACAAAAGGGCAGTTTCCCGGCCTCAGCTCTACCTTCTCCTCGGCAGAGAAGACAGTGAGGTCTCAGGCTGCAACCCCGAGGAATTACCTGCAGCAGTCTATATTTATTAGTTAGGTTTGTCTTCCAGGTAGACAGTGTAAGTGTCCATGACTGTGTAATAAACAATGAAACGGAATGGTACTAACAGTCTGTACTGGGGGGTGGGAGGGTGAGATTAGGAGCTTCTGGTCTTTATCACCTAAGCTATACATCAATAAAAGAAATAACTAAAACATTAAGTCACTTAATAAAATTTTTAAAATTGTGCTCAATAATCATTAATGTGGCTTAGGCCAATTTGCACCTCCCCCCTCTTCCTTTAAATGTATAATTTGGAGGACAGTAGTTCCTAAGCTGATGGTGGATCTGAGGTTGCCAGTTACAGGAGTACTTAGGCGCCCATTGGCACAGCAAGATTCAAAGCCCTGGTAGGCTTCAAAGAAACACTTTTTTCCCCCTCCTTCTAGAACTCTTTGCTTTCTAGTAAAGCTGCAACCACAATGTTCTCTCTCTTAATGCCACCATAAAAAATCAAAACACTTTAAAACAAATTGATGTACTCTTTAATACAGTCATCACATCATCACAGGACCCTTGCACCCTGCATGGTGACAACCATAGGGATGCGCACCGCACATCTCTCTCTTTGTTGCCTGCTTCAATGCTTAAAGAAAAATCGAGAGAGTGTGTGTATCTCAACCGAGATATGGCACCTTTGAGTGACAAGACCTAATCAGCTTATCTCCACACTAATAAAGTTGGGGCCTGGGGTGCTGGTCTATGGCCAGCACCAAGTGAACTTTTACTAGCCAAAGCCTCACAGGTCAGGCCTCGGTCTCCGCTTCCTCTAAGCTGGCTGAAATCAATTCTTAATGGGGTATTTTCATCTTGATAAATCTCTATAGTCTTCATTCACTATGGCTGTGAAGGCAATTTAGCTGGATGAACTGCCTACAGTAATGGGCACACAGTCAGCCTCTAATACATATTTGTGCACATGCGATCAATAAGCTATCTTTCCTAAGCTCTCTGTATGAAGCAGGAAGTCACTTCTGAAATACTATTTTTCGTTTAAGTGACTTTATTAATGGGATTTTTTTTTCAATTAAAGGATGACAAGATCCTCTGCACATTAGGAAACAAACAGATCTGTTTAATAATTTCTGTTGTGTAACAGTGTTAGCCTGTGAATTCCTTGAGATAGGACTCAGCAGCTGACAGCCTACATTGTGCTATATCCCTGTGTCCCCCACTCTGATGCCTCTGTGACCCAGACCTGCTCACACTAGACATTGCTAGATATCCTGACTGAGTGATCAGAATGGAGACCACAGAGCTGAGAAATACACACAGGCTGGAGGGAGGGAAGGGAGTTACAAAGACACACATGCACGTTTTCTTTGAGTTCACTTATAGGTAGACCTTCCTATAGGTAGGACTTCCCACCTAATTCAAGAAAAGTGTGACTTTTACTATTTGTTTGTAACTGCTATACAAAAATGTAAACTTTATCGGTAAGATAAGAATAAATTATTAAAGTATAGACAGTTTTACTTTATCTTCCTGCACAGGTATCTGAAGGGATAATTGGACTCTCTTAATAATGCAGCCTTTGGAGAGAGAGGCCATTGCTGGGGAATCACTTTGAAATAATAACAATTGCCTAAGTATGACCAATATCTAGATATGGATGGACACATACATCATCTATACATGCAGAAATATAGCATGGCCCTCGAAAACATTCAGAAGTTGCTGCCGTTAGCCTGCAGTCTGTCTGCGGAGTTGTAGTCACCTGCAGAGGATGCAGCAATCCTCAGCGCATTCCCAGTGAGGTCTTCCAGAGGATGCTGACAGGAAACCTCCTCCTCACCTTCCAATCTCACTGAAGTCTTTCCGCTGCAACTGCCTTACACAGAACCCACTCCAGCTGTACCACTCCGTTATCTCCACTGCTGAACATCAGAAGACAATTTTGCAATAAAATTTAATTTATAGAGCTTATTTTCCACTAATCTCCAAGCAGAGGAAAAAATGAAACTGGCCATTCCATGCTATGGCCTGAATGGCAATGTTAATTTCTTGACTAGTAACAATCCAAATATATCAATTTCATCATATTGAAACGCTAATATAAGTGTCAGAAACATTATATCCTAGGAAAGAAAGTAAACAGGCTATTAAAAACACAGAATTTAGTTCATAAGTAGAGAGTTTGTCTAACCTACACAAGGCCCTGGGCTCTGCCCTGCCACTACAAAACACAGGACAAAACACAAACTGAACGTGCAAGCTCTCCTTTGCCAGACAGTGGTGGTTTATGCCTTTAATCCCAGCACTTGGCAGAGGCAGAGGCAGAGGCAGAGGCAGAGGCAGAGGCAGAGGCAGAGGCAGAGGCAGAGGCAGAGGCAGAGGCAGAGGCAGAGGCAGAGGCAGAGGCAGAGGCAGAGGCAGAGGCAGAGGCAGAGGCAGAGGCAGAGGCAGAGGCAGAGGCAGAGGCAGAGGCAGGTGGATCTCTGAGTTCAAAGCCAGCCTGGTCTACAGAGTGAGTTCCAGGACACCCAGGGCTACACAGAGAAACCCTGCCTCAAAACAAAATGAAATATGACTCATTTTCAGTATGAAAGTGACTCAGAGTGATCAGGGCCCTGCGGGGAAAGCTTTTCTCCCTAAGCTGTCAAACAAAGCACATAATTAAAAACATGTGTCCAACACAGTCATTTTATTCAAATAATTAATATCACAGTATGGTCAATGGTATTTTAGATTTTTCAACAAAAATAAAAACCAGTAATGACAAATGGGATCAAGTGTCAAGATTCTGTTTTCTGTGTAAAATGACTGCCAAGTTTATAACCCACTGAGCTCACTGCTCTTAAACTTAAATTTCAAATGTATAGATTCCTTTCAAATTTTGGAGATCAAATTGCTGCTAGGTTTATCTCAAAACGCTACCTGGCTTCTGTTGATTGCTCGTGTTTTATAAAGCAGCCATATCTAAGTATGGTCTCCATAAGAATGAACTTAATTTCATTTAGTAACAAATGAAGCAATCCCATTATTCAAGACTGAAATTGTGCTGTTTCTCCAATGTTATAGAATATCTAAAGAATTCCTGTAAAAATTCAATTTTTTTACCAAACGTATTGCATAATTTAAAATGTATGCTGCTTAATGAATTGTGATGTTTGTGCTTTATACTGGACTGAATGAGACCATAGCTTTCTGAACCAGATTTAGATCTCTCTACCTTTTTTTCAAAGTTGTTTCACAATAAGGCCAAAGTGATACTGAATCATTTACAAGGTCTTTAGAGTTGAAATATCAGTCATGTATGAACAGAACTTCTGTTCTGACATTTGAATTTTGGCATTAGACAATTCTAAAACATTTCAAGAAATTGACATTTCTATGTTAATACACAAAACAATGATTAGAAAAGGACTGCAATATATATGCAACTTAGATATTTAATAAAACTTTAGACACATAAACCCCTAAGATATTCCCACAAGGACACTTTGTTTGCATTCTTATTCACATCAAAATGTGTGCTATACCCTTCTCTGCCATGTTTACAGACAAGAACAAAGCATCATTAATCCCTCATCAGTCCACACATTTAAAAGAAGTTCATTTTGACATATAGTTGTCCTATTTTTCAATGGAATTCATGACTAGTATGAAGCTCAGCCAGCTATGAATGAGTGGTCTCCTTGCGCAACAGCCACCTCTTTAAATCCCCAAAGGAAACTGTTGCCCTAGACAGGGTAAGCTCCAATAGAAACAGAAAAGACTTTGTAAAAGATGCTGAAATAGAGAAGAATAGATACGGGACATTTTAGAAGCCTCCAATTGATGAGCAGGCATTGGCTTTTGTTTGAGGCCAATAACAGCTCTTTATCGATCAGAAAAGTTAATGCCTAGCAAGGTCAATACAAGATTTCAACTATTCTACTGTGGAGTTGCCTTGCTTCTCCACAGAAATACTGTGGAAATGGACACACTGCGTTTTGAGAAACCGATAAATCACCATCATAAAGATAGAATGCTTAAAAGAAACAGGGCAAAGAAGTTACCAAGGTAGATGAGGTTTGTTAACAACCTGATCCCATAGATAGAGACACTGATCCTCAGGCATACAGCATACAACACAAGACTGTGAGGTAGAAAGTCCACCAAAGAGAAGCAAAATAATAACATACTGACAAATGGAGTCTCCGTGCAGTGTATGTATCTAAGAAGCTATGATTCGCAATAATTCTCCCAGAGTAGGATTTTTGGCAATATTCAAGTTCTGTGTGTATATGTATATGTGTGTGTATTTGTATATGTACATTATGTCTATGTGTGTATGTGTATATGTGTATATATGTGTGTATATGTGTGTGTATGCATGTGTGTATATATATGTGTGTATATGTGTGTGTATGTGTGTGTATGCTTGTGTGTGGGCATCTATGTGTATGGGTGTATCATCCACATGGCAGCCAGAGATAGCCAGTGACATCCCCAAGAATGTCACCCATTGCTTTTCTCTTTCTTTTTCTTTTTTTGAAAAGACAGGTCTCTTCCTGGACAGGAACTCTCGGAGTAGGCTAGAGTGGCAGGCCAGAGAGACTCAGGGATCTGCCTGTCTCTACTTCCTTACTGCTAGGATTACAAATGCACACTCCTGGCTTTTTGGTATGAGTTCTGTATATTGGATTCAGGTCTTTCTCCTTGTGAAATAAGCACCTTACTAACCATCCTTACTTCCTAGCCCCTGGAACATGTTTTAATAACTGGAATCGATATGGCGCTAGTGTTTCCTTAGTTTTAAACTAATGTCCTTTTCCTGTTTTGGGCGCTAATCAAGAGTGACATCTTACTGTTAGTTATCGTGTCTAAAGTTCCCTTTGTACGATTTGTAATGTACTCCACACATGCTTCAGAAATGGAGTATGTAAATTTGTAGAGTTTAATCTATTGTCAACAGTTAGACAAAAATACATACAGAAGAATTATCTTTTGTTACAGATCTAAGGAATATAAATTTATTTGCGAAGGGAAGAAACAGAAACGCCTGGTAGAAAAGAAAACAGACAAGATTGGACGTCTTAATGCATATATTAATGTTGATATAGACACCAGTATTAAAGTCTTGTTTGTCACAGATGCTGGAAAAACTCCTACCTCATGTGTGGCCTGTCATTGTTCTATTCACTCCTTCCCCACTGTGCTCCTCATAGTCGGGTGCTAACTCTTACAAGTCAGTGAGTAAGCAAGAAACAGGCATCGTGGCTGGGGCTCAGCTCCCCACAAGTTCTCCCTGTTGTTACATAATAAAAGGTGAGAACATGGCCTTCCCTATACTGTTTGCTTCTTTGGACACCAGTATCCCATGCAGCCATTGCCACTGGGCTATAGGCAGAGCCTATGTGGGCCTTAAAAGACATGTGTCTTCCTTCGTTTTCTTGGCTTTGCTGTTGGCCAAATGTAGAGGACTCTACCACTTAGGGCAGGGCGGACCCTCAGGATGAAAGACTGGAGTTTCTGAACCACTACTTGGAAGGCTAACTGCTCATCTGAACACCTGCACTGAACTTTTCAGAGAGAGACAAGCATCACTGTGTCAAGCCACCGTGAGAGCTGTTTGTCATGGTGAGACATGAGTCCTGTGAGGACAGTGCAGGTGGAAATGTTGACTGAGCACCTGTGCTGGCTGTTTGTAGTTTGCCTCCTTCACTCGTAACAACAGCCTGTATACATGGAACCTGTAAAGCCTCTTTGTACACATAGGAAAGGATCGGGAAGGTTAAGGAAATTGCTCCTTCTCGGCTATTAAGTGGTAAGGCTATCAATTGAACCTGTATCTGTCTAGCTGCAAAGCTCAGTGCACACTCGAGCTTGTTCTAGAGTAGGTGATGGAAGCTGACATGTGGAGGTGAGCCCATGCTTCCTACACATACAAATTTCATCCTCAAAGAAGAGTAAAAATAGTCCACTCATTTGCCTCACTTCTGATGTAGAAGACATGGGACTCCCAATTTACAGAAGGCAGGCACTAGGCGATTAGCTTGTCTGATATTGTTAGCATTTTTCAAATCAAGACAATGCCATACACAAGTTTGGAAGAGAGATACACTACCTCTTTGTAACCTGCTGATAATCTTACAGTGTTTAATTTGAGCAGAGTCTGGCAACTTGCGGAGGGCACGGAAAAGCTGCTGCTCCGCAAGGTTTACAGTTAACAAAGGGGAGAAGAGAAAGGCGTACTTGTTCTCACAACAGCATAAATGTAAAGAACTATATGGGGTGTGCATTCCTCAGGAAGCCCAAGTAGGAAGAAAAATGAAACACTGTACCTGCACATGGCTGTAAAGATGAGGGTTCATTGTACTAGGGAAAAGTCACAGCTGGCAGGCAACCTGAGGGAGGCAGGGAGACACTTGGCCCATCTTCTCACTTAACTTTTAGAGACAGTGTTGTGGCTTTTCTAAAAGTCTCCTTTTCAAATTAACAAAGTCACTCCAGTCAGTTTCTTTAACTTGTCCACATGAAGACTTTCAATGACTTTGTAAGAGTCTTCTGATAACAAATTATAGTCAGAAAAACCAGCATCCTCTCTATACCTGTGTAGATTTCTTACAGCAAGGTGAGCTGTTTGTTTTTATTTGGGGGGTGTTTGTTTTAATGATGGGTCTTTATCGTCAAGAGATCTGCATAGAACATTGAACCTTACAGATCATTTGAAGACAGGCTGATGGGAGAGAGAAACAAAATGCAAGGCTACTCCCCTAGGAAGCTCAAACTAACAGCTGTGGGGAAGTAGTAAGGAATCAGTCAGATCAATCTGAGCCAATAATTTCCACTTCAGATAAATTAATCTATTGACCGATATCACAAAATGATGGCGTAAATGCATGCTGATGGGGGTTTGTTACTATTCGTATCCCCATGGGTACTTCGGGAGTTTACTAACGGCTTCATACCTTCAGTCCCCAAGACAGAGCCAGGGGCTGCTCCTTCCCTACAGTGGGGTGAGTTCCTCCTCATCTCACTGACAGGTGCAAATGTGGCTGACAGCATTAACCTCCTGAGCACTCTTCTCGCTATTTTAAACGTGAACCACAACCCAGTGGGTGTCCAAGAACTCCATTAAGATTTCCTTAGGGCCCCAAACTGCTGAACAAGTATCAAGGTCCCACTGTGGCCTGCTCAAGTGTATATGCTGCCAGTGAGTAAGTAAGTCTGAAAATGGATAATAAAGATTAGCTGACCCCTGAAGATGTTTAAATGTAGATACGGACACTTCTACGGGATGCCGGGACACTGGACAGTGAACGCAAAAACCTAGGTGTGTGGGAGGAGAAGCCAGGACTGATTACCCAGGAAGGGGCAGTCTCTGAAGGCTCGCTTCCTTGTCTGGTTTTAAGACAGTTTCTTCCTGTCTTTAAATAAATAAATATTTATTTAGCTATGACTTAGAATTTATATCTTGAGATGCAAAAGGGAAACACAGTGCCATGCATGAAAGAGGGCTCACCTCGCCAGCCTCTTTGATAAGGGCTTTTCTTGGAAAGATGTATTTTTTAATGTTAACTTTGTTCTTCTGTGGCAACGTTGGAAAACACTGTAGCCCAACAGGAAATACAGACGAAAGCTTCAAATGCAGAGCACAGACACAAAAACCCATCTTTAAGTTCATGCCCAACTAGTTTCCACTCCATTTAAGTCACACAAAGTTTTAGGCCAATGCCAGCCCACGCTGTGCAAGCTCAAGCACCCACCTCAAAAAGTCCTGTTAATACATAAACACAGCTGAAAAGAAAACTTCTGGGCACTAGAAGTCAAACTCAAAGGAAAAGAAACCTGGTTTAAAAACGAAAACCCTATAGAAGATTATTATATAAGAACTGCACAAGGTCATATGCTTAACAACCCTTGTACGGTATCTGGAAGCAAACCAGCATGGCCCCCGTCTGCCTTGCTTGTCATCCTTTTTCTCAGCTCACAGGGACACATGGAATAAGGATGGCTTCATATATAGCTTACAAACCAGCTGGATAAATGAGAGCATTATGGGATAGGGTACCCTTAAAAATGAGTACAATGCTTTTGAATGGATTACAAATGAATGTTATGAATTCTCTTGGATCACCTAAGGAGAAGGTTCTCCAAAGAGGGTTCAAATGACAAACTTTTTCTACCATTACGAAGCTCTCCACTATCCCAGAAAATCTTACAGAGTAAATTTACATACGGCTTAGCAATACTCTCTTAGGGCATTGCCCCAAATGGAAACCTCCTCTGTCGTTACTTTGCAGGTCCCAGCTCTTACGACACGTGAGACTTTAACAGTTGGTAATTATAAAGTCAGCGGTTAACATGAATTCTAAAATGACTTTATTGTTTGGTCGGTTTTACAGTTGGGTAGACTTGTAGAAACTTACAAGATAATGGCAAGCAACATGCTTCTCACATTAAGGGAGAGAAATGCTGTCCCAGCAGAATGTCCGTCAGGTTCTAAAAACACTCTGCCAACTGCCATCCACAGTACCAGGCAGAGGACTCTGCTCTACAGACAACTCTGCATCAGTGGTTTATTTTCCTTTTAAACTACACATAGCTAGACAGGACAAATGCTGACCACAGCCGAGCTGTGGAAGCCATGCTCTGCTCCTACCTCACAGAGCAGCAAGTACTGATGTGCTGCTACTTCTGCAGTACTCTGGACGTGGCAGACGACAGCGGCTTTCTGAATCACCACCTGCACTTCAATCAAAGGACATAGGCCAATAATTGGAACCGGTATTAGTGGATGTAGTGCCCTCTACTCAGACAAGCCAGGACTGCCATATTGGATGTGTCCTGTGTCCCTGGGAGTTTGGATGAGTGAGAAATACAGTGTCCCCTTGTCATACTATCTTACATTCCTCTTACCAACATGAGGGGGAGATCTCCCTTTAGCAAGGATGGCACACCCCTGGCTCTAAATCCCCAGGTCTTACCACAGGCCTTGCCAGTGTGTTGGGAGGTAGGGGAAGAGCCACATGCCACACTTCCTGAAGGAGAGACTGGCTTTGCCACTCCCTAACTTAAGGTCTACTAGGAAAGGTCTCATGCACTGTTTTCTATTATTACGTTTTACTTTACCAATAATCTGTTCTGTGGATAATTGAACGTAATTAATGGTTTACTAAAATATTTTCTTATATTTACTTATTTTGGGGAATATATTCCACAGCGAGCACAGTGGGGACAGAAGATAATTCGTGGAAGTCAGTTCTTTCCCTCTACCATGTAAATCAGATCCCCCAGCGTGCTGCTGGATGCCCTTATCCACTGAAACAACTCTGTGGCCCCCACTTGATGATTTGTATTTTTGAATGAAACCATCACAGTGTGTGTGTGTGTGTGTGTGTGTGTGTGTGTGTGTGTGTGTGTGTGTGTGTGTAATGCTGATAAACTCAAAATATTTCTTCAAGGAGAGAATGAGGTAAGAAGGAGACTAGATAAAAGAGGTAAGAAAAGTTAGTAAATATGGAAGAAAACACTTAGCAAAACAAAGATAGTAGCTTTAAGTACAGTAACTGTTTTACCTAAATAAATGTTTCTGAAACTGGCTACAGTTGCCAAATGAGCTTATACAGGTTGATTAGAGCAGTTAACAATGAAGCAAGCTCAAATCCAAGAAGACGGTTTGCAATACTGGACTTATGCCCTCCCATCTTCCCAGCACCCAGCAAAAGTCTTGGGGAGAAAACCCAGCAGCAGCTCAGCCATGGCTCTCAGATGAGGATGCGAAGGAAATGGTGTTGGCCTGCTGTCACTTTCGCAGAACACCCACGGTAATAACTTGTAAAGAGACAAGGCTGATTCTGGCACATGGCTTCAGTCCACAGCTGCCAGTGGCCAGGAGGAGCACTGTGGCGGGAGGCTGTCTTGGGATAGCATCTCTGTAGCACTTAGCACTCAGCACACACTTTTCGGAAAGCGCCCTGTGCCCACACTGTGGCCCACATCAGTTAAGCTACCACTGCCGCCTAGAGCACTGAGCCTGTCAACCCCTGGCGTACCTCACCGAACCGCCCGCTACAGTTATTTTCTAATTTTAAAATGGCTAGTTTTGCTTGACCTTCCCTCTTCCTCATAAAATAAGCGCCTTGCCTCTCGTTTTCACTACTATGCTCTTAATATATGACATAGTTTCAATGGACAATTTTAAAATGAATTATAGGAAAAGGAAATTAATAGATGTGAGAACATGACGTGTTTTGACCTCAACAAATTAAACTGAAAAATGTACACCTGTGAAATCATTCATATCTCAGTGCTGAACCAAATAATCGGGCTTACCATGCCTAGTTTCATAAATGTGGAAAAATGGTATTACCTCTCTGTAACTTCTTTTCTCTTCTACAAAAATAAGAGAATGGGGATAGGGAAACAGAATATGAAATAATAAGGTGTCACATAGCCTATGTCACGTGTTTAGCAGGCATTGTGTCACTTTTCATAGGCTTTGTCCCTAGCCCACATACAGCCCTGGGGGAAGGGTTAGAGTACTTCACTCTCAGGCAAGGGCTAGAAGAAATGCAGTTCCTTCTCAAGGGAGCGGTGGCTACTACTTCTCTGCCTCTTGGCTACAATGAGGAGAGTTGAGCAAGCACAAGTGAGGCTGAGCCGGGCAGTCTTGGTAACTACAGAGATGAGTGGCAGCATTGGGCTCTGGTGCTTGGAGCTGGGCTCAGGCAAAGTCTGCAATAGCTTACATCATGATCTAAGATTTCAGCCAATGAGCACCCGAAACGTACAGCTCCAGGATGCTCTGACGGTGTCCTGAGGCCACACAGGGAAACAAGAGGGACAGTCACAGGGTCTTAAACCACTTGTTTGCACGTGAGGACTGCATTTCTGTCTTCCCACAGCTTTCTCTCACCTCCTTCCTTTTATGCTGATTGAGACTGTAGAATAATTATTTATAGGGGGGAAAGGGTAACAACCTAAGAGTAAAAGGCATATGACCCAGCATTTAAATCCTGACCATCAACAAGATGGCTGTCACCGCAGCGAGAAATCATACCTGTTAGTAACTAGAGAAGGGAGTCATTCCTCTCTTCAGAGATTCCAGAAGAGAGCTCGGGAGTCACTCCAAACTGTATCAAGCCAATGCTGCATGCAGCCAACATCAGGTCTAGTCCTTGGTGACTGCTTCCAAAGCAACTTATGAATGTGTGCGCGTGTGTGGGTATGCAGGCCAGAAGATAACCTTGGATGTTGTTCTACACCACACCATCTACCTGGATTTTTGAGACAAGGTCTCTCACTGGCTAGTCAGTAAGCCCCAAACGCCCACCAGTCTCCACCATGACAGCGTCCGGCTTTTATTTCATTTCTGTTTTAACACAGGTGAAGGGTTTTGAACT
Organism: Micromys minutus; assembly: GCF_963924665.1. Taxonomy (NCBI): domain Eukaryota; kingdom Metazoa; phylum Chordata; class Mammalia; order Rodentia; family Muridae; genus Micromys; species Micromys minutus. The sequence goes on from NC_137971.1 coordinate 5,440,224, forward strand.
GAGGCCCTTTTGCTTGCTAGACGAAGACTTTAGCAAAAGAGCATCAGCTCTTTAATGTTACAAATTACCAATTCAATTTGGCCTGTCCCTTCTTTATCAAATTCAACTAACTTGTAACTTGGTCAGCTATTGCCAAGAGAAAGGGATCCAGGGAAGTAGCTTGATGGCCATTAAACTCAATGCATATCAGGGTGTAAATGATAAAGTAATCATACACTGTGGGCATGTGCCTTCTGCTCAGTGACTGCTCGGGAAGAGACAATATTTATGAGTAACTTAGGAATGTCAACAGTGATGCAAAAACTTTTAAAGACGAATGCCATGATGTGTTAGGAAGTCACTAGAGATTGACACAGCTAATCTAGAGAGTATTCTTCTTAGGATCTTGTCCATTAGCACCATCAAATTAATAACAGAAAAGTTAAATTTTCTGTTAAAACTTTTGCCAATTATCTTGAAAGCTAACTATTTTTTAACTGATGACCATCTGTTAAAATGATAAAGATTTTATAGCACTATCTTGTTTCTGTGCACCTAGATAAAATAGGGTCTTATTTTCCTCCTAACATCTTATAACAGAGTCTGGTGCCAAGTGTCTGTCTGGCAAGTGTAGGGTGCACACAGATTGGGGGTTCTGGTTCTCTGGGCTGCACAGTTGACCAGTGACAGTATCAATAGTCCATCTTCTTCTCCCTCCAACTCATTCACAGCACTGGGAAATAGTTCCAAGATTACTGTGCTCAAATAAAACTTCAAATGTATTCCAGAGAGGGCGAGAGCAATGGCTCGGCAGTTAGGAGTACCGCTGCTCTTCCAGAGGACACGGCCCATTTCCAGCAACCACATGGTGGCTCACAATCACCTGTAACTCTGGTTTTAGGAAACCCGGTGCTCTCTCCCGACTTCCAGAGGCACGAGCATGCACTCAGTAAGCGCGTTCATACACACAGAAAAAAAAAAGAAAAAAGAAAACAATGAAACATAAGTCCAGAGCCCCAACCAGGGTTGCCACGTGCACTGTTTCTCAAAGGAAGGAATACACTGAACTTCTGCCTGCTGCTGTTGGTCATTACTGTCCGTGTTTGTCTGATCTTAGAATGCAAAATTCCTCGTTGAGAAAAAGATGTCATTCTTAAATTGATAAAATATGCATTGTGGGAAGCTATTATATTCTACTTCTGTTCTAACATTCTCAAGACCCCTCTAAGTTTGGCACTAACTGCAGCTAAGACAGCTCGTGGACACTGCCCTCCTGGTACTGCTTTAGCATCCAGTTAGCTCTGCCCCATCTTCTCCCCCTTGCATTTCATCGTTTTGAAACCACCGAGTGATAATTAAGTTTTTCCTCTTGTAAGTGGGGAACATAGCTCCGTGGAGAGTATTTGACTACCATGCATCAGAGCCTGAATTTTATCTACAACATTGTATTTAAAATTTGGGACAGAGAAGGGGCGTTGGCGGGGGGCAGGGTAAGACCTGAGTTGGTGAATAAAGAGTGCTTGTCTAGTGTGCACAAAGCTTTGAGTTCCATCTCAAGTAACAAATCTCAGCTATGGTGGCACAAGGTGTAACTGTGATCCCTGAGAAGTGGAAGCAGGAAAGATCCCAAGTTCAAGGCTTTTCTTAGCTAAATAGTGAGCTTTAGGCCAGCCTAGACTACATAAGACCCTCTCTGAAAAACTGCTCTATTCCCTTTCAGATGTTGTTCTTCCACTGTCTATAGTGGAAATGGGACTTAAAATCCATACCTGGTCATGACACGAAGATGCTGACATGACTGCAGTGAGCAGGCCTCGGGAGACACAGCTGGCGTGGTACCCGCCCCGGTGCACTGTGAAAGCAGGCAAGTCTCTTCTCCCCCCCACTCCACTTCCAAACTTACCCAAGCAAATGCATAAGCAAGCTGATGCTTGTCTAAGCACAGGCTGGCTCTCAGACCTAATTCTGTACTTTGCCCAAAGTTCCCAAACTTTGAGACACACACACACATTTAATTTTGTGACCTGCCACTGTATTCCCAGCACTGTGTTCCTCATACATCAGAAGGAACAGCTATCAGCTCCCACACTGTCTTACAACCACAGTCTGTGCACGGCCAGGGCATGGTCTTCTCACACGGCCAGATCCTTTGATGACCCTCAGTGTGGGGAAAGAGCCACATGGATAGTGAGGTGAGAGGCTGAGACAGCCACCAAAGGCCCAGCCAATCAAGACCCTGGGTCACTGACACAGCCAGACTATCTATAAGTTCAAGCCCAAGCCAAGCCTATGCAGGTTCATCAGCAGAGGCTGGACAAGAAAGGCCCTTCTCTAACGAATATAAAGTTCTTTAGACAGTAAGAATTGTCCAGATAGTACATCTACTTCCTATTCCTTTGAAACATACAAATTTTACACACAAGGAAAAGAAAGCCTTTTTATAAGATAATCATGTATCATCAAATGGCCACACAATAATAATACACACATTTCTACAAGTATTTTATAGCATATGAAATACTTTAGCGTAAATATGTTATTATCTTAAGAATCCTGAGATGTGTGGTTCACTTCTATTTTATTAGAGAATAAAGAGGCTCAGGGAGGTGACATGAGTCTGTGTCAGAGACAGAGTGGAAGGCGGCTCTTTCCACTGTTCCTGTACCCCCCCCAAGAGTCTGCTCTAAGGGTGAGCTCAAAACCAAGGGGCCCTGTCAGGGCAGAGAGTCTGCCTGTCAGTAACTTCAGGAATGCAGCAGTGCACACTGGTAAAGGCTGGGAGCATGGTGGTCTTCTTCAGCTTCCTCGGCATTAATAAATGCAGTCTCCATCCTTGGTTCCTTAGAATGCAGCACAGAAGCCAACGAAGCCAGGGTGGCCATGAAGCAGGGCAAGCACACGGGCGTCCACACAAGCCAGTGCTTGCGAACACTTTCATTACACTGACTCTTCAGACAGTGCATGTTTTAGTAACACTAAATTAAAATTTTTTTGCAGGAAAATTCTTTTAGTCACATATTTTTGTGGTTTATACACTGGCCAAGAACAATTTAAAATATACAAAAGACATTATTTATAATTTATAGTTCAGAAAACAAAAAGTGTAGTTGAAAAATAAGAAACTCATAAAAACCAAGGTATTAATGATGCTTATTGTTTAAAAACATTCACTGCACAAAATATTCACACACACACACACACACACACACACACACACACACACACACACACACACACAAAACCTGTCTATTTTGAATAGACCAGCTTTAGAAAAATTAGGTTGGTCTTTTATGAAATATGACTACTGTTAGCCCAAACCAAACTTTGAATAGTATATAACCATGAATATTAACTTTGTTGTTCTACAGATATTTTCATGTGGTCAGAGGTTCTGTTTGTGGCTTCTATAAAATAGAGTCATTAAAGGAGCCATTTCCAAAACTGAGATAAACAAGCGAAGTGAACTAGGTATTGTTACATCTTTGTCCTCAGCTCCTATCATTTAGAATGATTAAAATGTTAATTTTTACACATGTGACTAAAACCCAAGCCACAAACAAGGGAGACTCTCCATCATTGCGGGTGGGTAAACTGACAACGTGTAACTGCACATTAAGACAAATGTAGAATTTAGACAAAGTATCCAGTCTGCTTTCAGATGTAGACTTTCAAACCTCAGGAAGGTTTTCAGTAGATGTCATGCCTTTTAACTTGAAAAAAGATAAGCGCAAATAAGCTCCCAATTGTCTCCCCAATATGTAAACCACATCTCGGGCTGCTGTCTCTGCTGCTCCTTTGAAGTTCTGCTGAAATGTCATGTGTTGTGAAGACTGCTGTGCATAAGCAAGACAATTTGCTCACTTTCAGAATTCTTACCGGTCTCCACTGCTATCTGGTATCCAGCCTCTAGTCTCCGAGATGACCTTTCCAGCCTCTCCGTGTTATCCAGCAGATGTGCCCTCTGAAAGGAAGGGGGAGTCAGGAGGATGGCTACAATGTTCTTCTTTGCCTTTTAAAAATCTAATGTCTTTGTATGTCTTAGCATTAGGGTGTGGAGGGTGTCTACAATCCATCACAGTTACATTTTAGCAGACAGTTCGTCAGAGGAAGCACAAGGATGCACAGATTCCCAATCAAGCATGCACGGACTCATTTGGTGTTTGTTGTTTGGTTGGTTTTTGTTGTTTCTTTGTTTTTTAAAGGGGCCCCACGTTGTGAGGAGACACAACAAATCTTACTCCACAACTCTGAGAAATGCAAGAAGACCAGAGCCAACTGGATCTTCCTTGTTTTACCACAGATGAGACATAGGCTCACGCCATGATCCTTCCCTCTGTTAGTTTTATGAAATGCCATCATTTCCAACACTCACTTGGCCCTTTGATTTCTGCAGATCACAATTTCTGAACAGGAGTGTTTTATTTATATAGAACGTTTCTCATTTGGATGTGTAGCAGAATGACACAGAGAGCAGCAGTGCCACTGAGACAGGGTATTAAACCGCACTGTGAGCTCAAAGACCGCAGGACAGCCAGCAAGGCACGGGACGCATGGGGTTTATATGGACGTGCACAGGTGCCAGTCCATCTCCAAACAGGACGCTGGGTCTAACGTGAACTACTAGCACATAGTGTTTTGAACTACGAAGTAAAATCAAAACCAAGTCTTAGAAATTAAATTATATGCAGCTCTTTTATATTACATCTAATGGGCAAATTAGAAAACTTCTCTAATATTCTAAACTTCCCTTTCTACACTGAGACCCTGTGAGTGTTTTTGATCCCACAATAGATCTACTCAGGTTACCAAATTATATTCACAGGCTAGCCATATCTGTGGATGAATGTGCATGTGGTACACTTGTGCAAAGGTTGAGATACTTAGAAATATACGACTATGGGTGCCTGCACATTTGAAGGTAGGGTTGCTTATGCATTTGTTTAAATTAGTATCTTTTACCCTCAAATCAGTGTTGGTCAAAGAGAAAGGAAACATACAACCACAACTCTACAACTTTGTGTTGTTGACAGATGTCACTTAGGATTGAAGCAATGCTTTCCAATAATAATAAAAAAGGAGGTGCCACGTGCATTATCTGAGTGGCTGCCGAGTGAAATGATCTACCTTGCTCTAATGAGCCCCCATGGATCTTGGAGATGCAAGCTGTATTGACATGCACACTTAAGCTAATACACCTAGACCAGTGCCTCCAAGCTCTGGCAGCCAGGGATGCTGACAGAATATCTCGCTTCCATCTTCAAAGAAAGGAAGTGATTAGTATGTTATCATTACCATTCAAAACGTGATTTCCTTATTCCCTCCCGGCATAGGTGACACATCTGAGATGCGGCCAGACGTTAGAGGCAGCTAAAGCCACATCAAAGCTTTCCTTGAAAAATTTTTTGGGGGAAGGGTGGGGGAATCATTAAAACAATGCTTTTAGAAGAGAGAGAAAGGACCTGATGTGAAGGTCAGGAGGCGGCAAGAGCAGCCTATAACAATTAATAGAGGGGTTTAATATACAGTGCAGAAGATTGCCCCTCCTACTGGAAAATAAACGAAATAAAATGGAGAAAGGAGTTTTTTAAAAAAAGCTTCTTCTGTCTCAAGAAAAGAAAGATTGTTAAGGCTGCAACTGAGGCAGAGAGCAGCCACGCTCGCTGTGCCCACCATGACAACTGCTAGATGAGATTTAGTATTACTACAGCCTGCCAAACACTGTTTCGAATCTGAATCTCCTTCCACACAGGTTCTGGGAGTGAAGACTGCTTTTCTCTCCTCTGAATATTGTTTTCTACCTAAACAAAGGATGCCAAACTGGTAATTCTCTAAAAAAAAAAAAAAAAAAAAAAAAAAAAAAAAAATCAATCTGATCTGAGAAAGCAAGAGTAACTCTGAATTTTAATCCATACAAAGACAATTTGGGACTTGTTTTCACGGTGTATGAAATCCTAAATTCAAAGAAGATATTTAGCTTTATTATAGAGATAAAAAAAATCATAGCCCATTCTGGAACTGGATATGCTAATAATATGATGGAAAAATGAAAACACATTACATTTGCACCAAATAAAGTATTCAAATAAGAATTTGGGGGATTCTAGAGCTGAACGGGGAAATAAAATATCATAGTGGGCACTGAACTGCACTCTGCGCCTAGCAATGGAGACTGCTTCTTCCGGAGAGCTTCACTGCTCAGAGAGAATCCGCACCCACGAGGGTGACCAGCTTACAGGCAGCCTCCCAGCAGGGCTTCTCTTCACATTTTGAAACTTCTTCACTAAAGTCAAACTAAAATCAAGTTCTCGTAACAGCTGTGCTATTTACATTGTTCCCTCAGCTGTGCGTCCGTCCTTTAAATGAAAGGCAATCCACTACAGTGGCGCACAGGCTTTCAACCTGCCCCTCGCTCCATCCCAAACTCATGCCCTCACCCTCTTCTCGGCCCTTTTCAAAGGACGCGAGTGAAGCAGCACAGGAGCTTCAGACGGAGCTCAGCTTGCGTGAGGAGCTGTGCAGAGTAGAAAGACGGCTGCAGGACTCCAGCCGCTCGGCACAGCCAACGCCAGATCAGCGCCCTCTGCGCTACAACCCTGCCTCTAAGCATTCCGTGAAAAGAGCAGGTTGAACGGGCACACTGAATTTCCAACCACAACAAACACTGTGCCCTCGAATAGCTGGGTTCTTGTCTTTCTAAAAGAGGCGCACGTAAAATATCGAGGTAGCACTCACTGTCTGAGGACGACCAGACCCGAGTGGGAGAAGAGCTCTGCCCAGCCTTCTGCATGTAGGCTCAGCTGCACGGCCAAATCCATAAATATTTGTGCTACACCCAAATCAAAGACACAGACAACCCAATTCCTGAAATTACCATTCTATCACCAAATGATCTAACTCTCCTGATAGGGATTCGACCACAGTACAGCTTCAGAAACATGGACTATGGCGCTGAAATGGGTACAACTGCTGACAAAGAAAAATGAGAGAGATGATCAAGCAATATCATATAACACAAGGTATGGAGATATCATTTTCAGCTTTTTGCATGAAGCATTCCTCAGATCCTGCGCCACAGCAGAACAATCAGACCAAAATTACTAGTTATTAGAACCCACAGGGGTTTTATTCATCAAATCCCAGCCGATTCATGAACAAGGGCTTTGTGGAGTTTCCTTGCATGCAGTATGTGTGTGTGTGAGAGTGCGCACATGTGTGTGCAAGAGTGCATTCAAATCTATTGTTCATTTCATCAAAGGGTAAGGATCTGTAAATGCACAGAACAGACAAACACACCTCCCAGGGAAAGTAATGTGTATGCCATGACTCACTCAGAGTGATCAATACTGTAAGGAATTATACTCATTTAGTATATGCACACACACACACACACACACACACACACACACACACACGTCCATGTTGGAAAAGGAAAGAGAAACAAACACGAGAGGCTACTGAAGCTCTTCCTTCCACTCTTGTGCCATCACTGCTGCAGGAGAGCTGTTCAAACCCCTGTTCACAAGCCTCGGGATCAACACGTCAAAACCCTCAACACAATGGCTGTCCACCATAGACACCATGCAGGAAAGCTGCAGTCAGCATGCTCAACCAAATGCAGAAGTAATTCAAACTACTGAGGCTGCTGTGACAAGAGGACTGTTTTATGGCAACAGAGTCTGCTACTTGGTGTCCTTGTGAGAAAAACCAAACTCAGTGTTACTGAATACGACGTAATTGTCTCTGAAAAAGTGAATCAAAGCATTTTTGGTGTGTTTGGACTTTGTGGAAAACAACAACACACAGAATCCTTTGGCCACAGTCACTGGTGCTGTGCAGGGACTCCTCAGGGCCGCAGCAGACTCTGGAGCAGCGCAGTGGAGCTGACTAACTCAGGAAAAGAAGAACTCGTCTGGGAGCTGCTTCCTACAGAAAGGAAAATGCTTAACAGTGAAGCAAACTTTGCTGCTCTAGGGTGTTCTTGTACCAGAGCAAGGGCACTTACAATGTGTGTGCTTCCCCGTGGTGATTTATATGGAACCCTGGAATCTAGCAGGTAGAGGGAGTTTTCAGTAAAATAAATCAAAATCAGAAAAAAAAAATGAAGTCATATTAACTTCACTGAGAAACCAACACAAATAAAAGAAACCGAAGTTAAAAGCTCACAGAACAACACAGCTCTGTATGGTTTTAGGATAAGTCTGCCTTATTCCTCCCCTTTTTTGCTTTTTAGCTTTAAAAAGATTAACTGTCTCTCGGTGTCAATAAGGAACAGTGTCCCCACAACAAGAAACAGTTCTGAGAAGATGGTCAGAGGAGAAGACCTCTGAAGTCATAAAGTCAATAGTTTTGTCAAGTGTACATTTCCCTGAAAAAAAAAAAAAAGAACATAAGACCCTTTAGATTTAGAAAATAAAATTTACAAGAAACAGCAGAACTAAGGAGAAAAAAAAAAAGGAAAGCCAAGAAATACTTACCTCTTCGCGTAATTTTATCAACTGCACCATGAATGCACACACACAAAAAGAAGATAAAAAGGGAAGAAATGGCAGGAGAGAAAGATCAGTTGTGTGACAGGATACAGAATTAACATTGACAATTCATCTGTTTACATGTTTAGCATTTAAAAATCACAGACAAACACATTAAAGGAACCTAAGCACAGACTACATGCGGAGGGTTTGAACAAATAAAGATCACTTTCTCACACTGTCACATTAAACAAAGAGAATGGTGTGAAATTCTCTTTTAAAGCACATCTAAGAACCATCATGAAATAAAGGGGAACGACTTCATAGAAGTCTATATTATAAAGAAAGAAAACAAGTTTACTGCGTCTCTCTTCTAAGACTGCACCATTAGAGAGCATTTGTAGATACAAGATTTCGGGACGTTTCTCTATTCAGAGCCTTGACAACTGATTTCTGATTTCACCAACAAATGAGAATGATCAGCTGCTCATACTGTGCCTCCAGTTAAGTATTTAAAACAACAACAAAAACCACGTACTATTACTTTCTGGCTTACTGCCATACTCACACACTGTAATGCTAAGACTACACTGGGATGACATTTCATCTGAGAATGAACAAAGCACATATAAGGTACCAGTCACGACAGTCAACGTCAAGACTTGTGGTTTTCTCTGATAATACATTCCTCACTTAGTGTGCTTTTACTTGGCTTTTTGTTTCTTCATTTTCTAGTTATCATCATCTTATAAACTAGGACTTATCAAAGAAAGGAGTTCTCTTACTGTGTTTGTTCTTTGGTCTGCTTTCAGTAAAATCAAATAAAAAAATTCTTTTGGTTGTTAGTACATTCCCCTATGGTAACATTTTAATCCCTACCTTTTCCTATTTCCATAACTGTAACAGATATAGCAAGGCTCTGGGCACCAAGAATCTATGAAATCATAAATCTGCCCCATTCTGGGTATGTATTTGACATCATTCTAAACCACAAACTTCACCGCATTGTTAAAATGACTACTACCGCTTCACGATGCTCAGAAAAAAAAGCTTGTGCCACAAGACCATAAGCCACATTCTAGGTTTGAAATTTGCATCCTCAGCCATGCAGGACTACAACTGATAATTTTTAAAGATCCAAGTGCTACAACATGTTACAACACTTGACATGCAGGGCAGTAAACTGAGTAATTGCTTTGGAGAAAAGTGTTATGAATGATTCGCCATAACTCTCTGAAAGTCTCCTGCGCACCACAGCCCACAGTCTCGGCACTGAATGCCTTAGTCTCAAGCACGAGGCGGCCGAGTGCATCTCTGCTTACGGTGCTACTTTACTTGCTACGGGAAAGTACTTCAGACATAAACAGAAATTCAAATTGTCAAAAAAACCTTTACAGAAAGGGTTTAGAAATTATTCTATAGCGACCAGCCTGCACTTAACAAAAGTCTAAATGCCTAATATTCAAAACAGACATAAGGTTATTGGTTTTAAATATACCCGTTCCCTTCCCCACAACCACCCAGCGTAGCGTCTCATCTTTCCACATGGAAAGGGACAAATGTGTTCTCCAGGTGAAGTTCAATTTTAAACTAATATAACGAGTCTTTCTCCTCGGCATGTGAACAGCATGGCAGAAGAAGAACGCAGCAGTAAATCTCCGAGAGACGATGTGGGAATTGATCCCGAAGCTCTTTTCTTCCTGGGCACCATTCTTCAGTTGACTATGGTACTTAAAGGGCCAAAGTTTAAAACTACTTGTCAGCAATGGAGTCCACTGGGGCATGCCACCCTACCGTAAGCAAGAGTGTTTAAAAATGCTACCCATTTGCTTTTTCAATGGGTTCCAAACAAAAAAACGTTCTATCTTGTTTGTGCTGCATGGCTGCATTCAAGCTCCTCGCTGGCTCTGTAGCTAAGCTAGGTAACGGGAGGTTTCTAATCTTCATCTTTTTTTCCCCTTAACTTTCTTTCTCTCTTCTTTTGCCAGGGGTTGGGGTGGTGGTTGGGGAAAGAGTTAAGAATTGAAGTAAACAAAGATGGTGGCTTTTATAAATTAACAATGCTTAGAGTCCACTAAAAGTAGCGATTTGAACATCTTATCCAGTTGCTAGCTCTATCATAGGCGCCATAAAAGTGTGCAAAACCATTCTGTTGGCTTATGATAATCCACATCTTTTTTGAAACAAAGATTGCTCCCCACAACCCCACCCGGAATGCAGAATTTGATACAAGAGGTAATCTGTTCCTTTGTGGGCTGAAAAAAAAATCTGGTTTACGCTGGTTTGAACCAGTGGAATCTCTTGTGGTTAAGCCTTCTGCTGTGACTAAAATCAAAACTGCACTGTGGAGCACGGGAGGGTGGGTGTGCATGAGCGCCTCTCTGTGTATGTGTGTGAGGCGCATCACGTGACTCCCAGAACTCCCCAATTTTTTTTAAAGCTGATAACGGCACTGCCGTCTCTGTCCGCATACAGATAACGAATAAATGCTGAACTCTATTAAACGCCCTTTACACATTATCGTGGGTCGAACACACAATTTTCTGAACTTATGATGACAGTCTATTTATTTTGCTAGAAACCCCCAGCACGAACGAGCAGATTTGTGCCCAGTAATGATCTGCTCTGCCGGGGCTATATGAAATGATACCGACCTTCTTCAGATCTTGCGGAATTAAATTGACCGACTTCACCCCCTGGTCTGTAGCTGAAGTTTGACACACTTTACGCACAGCAAGCCCGAGTCGGAACTTAAGAGAACCTTGCATTAAAAAATTAAGCAATCATTATCTGCTAAACATTGGTTTCCTATAAAAACTTCCTTGTGGAAGAAACCATTCTACCCTTTATATGTGTTTCTAATCTTCTATGTAGGATTTTCTCAAAGTCACTGGATCAATATAATTTTGCATATGGCAACCGAGATTCTATTAGTACCCAAAACAAGAACTTTGAATATTTTATCTGTCCCCATTGCCAAACTCCACTCTGAAAGCCTGTATAATTTTATTCTATAATCTGTTTTTTTTTTTTTTGAGGATTCTCATGAAAGGAAATCAAGTCAAGAACTATTAAGCTTTCTGCTCTAACTAAATACTGTATCACTGCATTCAACAGTTCAACTCTAAAAGAAACTAAACACTGCACACTGGAGGACAGATGAATAAGGCTTGGACACTTGTCCTTTGGAAGCTAGGGACCAGGTCCTCAGCACTTGCAAGGGCAAAGGAGAGTCTGTCCCACTATCCACTTCTTCCTTCCTTCCTTCCTTCCTTCCTTCCTTCCTTCCTTCCTTCCTTTCTTCCTTCCTTCCTTCTTTTCTTCCTTCCTCCCTTCCTTTCTTCTTTCCTTCCTTCCTTCCTTTCTTTCTTCCTTCTCTCCTTCCTTCCTTTCTTTCTTCCTTCTTTCCTTCCTTCCTTTCTTTCTTCCTTCCTTCCTTCCTTTCTTCCTTCCTTCCTTCCTTTCTTTCTTCCTTTCTTCCTTTCTTCTTTCTTTTTTTAAATCTAGGATGAGGTACATTTAGTTAAATAAAATAGATATGAATCCAAAAGTATACACAAAGAAGTTTATCTAGAATGCAATTAGATGTGTATTGTACTGAAGACAGGAGACATAAGCTTGAATAATCCCTAACTGTTGAAAGAATGGTATTTCTAATCATGGAAAAAATGTGAAAATACCCCCAAAGAAAATTACTCTCATTGATGGCTAGCTAGAAGACTGTAGCTACATATGTCAACACTCGGTTGTAGATGTCTAAGAGAACTCAGCGTAAGCACACACAGAGAGAAAACTATTTGCTACTGTGTCCACACGTGTGCAAACCTTCCGGGGAAAGCCTGTAAGGAGGAGGTGCAGGGGGCAGTGCACATGGAGCTTCACTTGTCTCTTGTGTCCCTCTGACAGGCACTCAGTACACTGACTGGCAGACAGCCACTAGTGACATGACGACTTTGCTTACAGCAAGCTTTGTGTGTAAATTAAAAGGCGGCCGTAGTTCTTGATGGGAAGGCCTGGGACAGAAACTTCTCTCTGGGTAGTAGAGATTTTCTTATAGGAACTGTGGATCGTCCACTCAGAACACCTACCTTCTAACCTACATAAACTGTGTGTGAAGAGACCATTTTAAATCCTCTCTGCAAAGAGAGGCCTCTGCCTTGACTGCTGAGTCAGAATGACACTGCAGAGAATAAAGGTCTTCTCACATTGGAAGCCACTGGTTAAGAGTTTGCTCTGGGAAGAGACATTTAAATCCCTACATTATGACAAAGGACTTCAACACAGAATTTAATGACTTTATCGTGGTATGGAAATTCTGCTCTGCATGGTAACAAATTATCCAAAAAGCTTAGCATGGTCTCTTTGAACTTTCACACCTCATTCCAATTTTAGGCTGAAGAGTTCACGAGTCATAATCTACCGTTTGCATATTCTCATGACTGTAATTTGCCGTGCTGTATTTATTGAACTGACAGGTCCTTACAGCTAACTTCAGGTTCCCCAAGCACTTTCAGAATTTGTAAGTTTGATTCATATAAGTCCAGGGGAAGTCTCTGCATAATCACTTTAAAGTGACAGAAATATAATTCAAAAAATCCAGGAAGCGAGAGCTCAAATCTATTTTTGTGGAATATTTTTCTTTAGGCATAAAAATCATACTTCCATGTATGTAACGCTAATATTTTGGGTGTATAAAATGTCCATTAAGAGAAGTGAACAAGATTCAGAAGGGATCTGTCAGAGAACTACATCATTACAATACAGAGGCCTGGGTGACGCAGGAGCACCTCCTTCCTTCTCCTTCTCCACAGGCAGAGTTTCAGATGAGGGCTGGCTCTCAAAGGAGCTGACTCAAGACATGTGCACACACTTTTGTTGGTGGTGGGTTTTTGTGGTTTGCAAAACTAAGAAAAAGCATTTTGTTTATACAATACAGAGAAGAAAATTGTGATTCACTCAGCCAAGAGGCATGAGCAATTCAAATCCAACTTTAAAAAGACAGAGGACACTTTCCTCCCACACTCACTGTTCAATCGATTGAGGAAAACTCTCCCCTGTTACCTCTGCTCTGCCCCACCCCATGGAGTCTCTTCTCAGGACTCCATCAGGAAACTTGAATCTACAAGTCAAATCTGAGCCACGTCTGAACTCAGGCTGGTGCCGTCCAAACAGTGAAAGAGGAGAACAAAGCTCAGGGTCTGCTTGGGGACTCTATTCCCATTTTTTTTTTTTTTTTTTTGGAAAGCAGGATGGGTGCCTTTGTCACACCAGCTTTTTCCCAGTTACAGAGCTCACGCTCAGGTAGCCTGGAATTTCGTACAGTGAATAGAAACTCCTTGAAATGGGAAGTCCACCCTGCAAATGTTGGCGTGCTGGTCGGATGTGCTGAATCTTCCGGTCTAATCACAACTTGGTTTTACTTGGTAGGTGGTTCATGTAGGTAGAGAAGTCAACCTTGACAGACTTGCCTTAGTAAATACATTCACTTCTTGCCCATTACGCTCTCTGTCACCCATCAGTCCCCAGGAGTGTGTGAGACTTTTTAAATTCGGCTCTAGACCAAGGGTCTTAAAACACTGTCATACCTAGGTGCCATAATGATGCCGCAGCATTAATTCAAAGAATGGTAATTAGACTCACGGCCCGACTGTGCCATCCAATGAGGAGCGACATACAAGTCATAAGAAGCTTTAAGAAGCAGTTGTATCAAATATCTCTTTCTGCATGCAGATCTTAAGGTGCAAGCAGGACTGACCCCACCGCTATTGTGACCGTCATCTGCCAGAAGCAGGGCGGGCCCTGGGCCTGAGTATCCGCACACGTCCCACACTGGGGTTGGCATTTGCATTTTGGTGAATGTATTTTTAAGAAGCAACACAATGGGTGTGGGGCTGTGCTGCTGGGCTGTGAAAGCTTACTTTCATTTGTTTTGCTGCGAGTGTTGATTCAATTATGCAGTGCCCCTATCAAAGCCGCGCTACGGACTGTTTTACTCCTCTCGCATGTGTTGGAGGTGAAGACCTTGGCTTTGTCTGCAAACAGCGTGTTTCAAGTTATTTCTTAAGTACTAAATAATAAAGAAAGGAGAAGAAAAGAGTTTTTTAAAAGATAGCAGACAGCGATCACAAGGTAAAGGGTTAAATGTAAGATCTCCGAGAAACATTTTGAAGTTGATTAAGACTCCAGCTTTGCATTAAACAGTATCGCTTCCACATGAGTTGCTGCTAATACTGTTAGGGAGCAGCTTGAGAGCCCAGTGTGTCTGTGACCTCCTCCACCCTCCAGCCACCCACCGGGCCTTCCTCATTAGCATTCTACCTGGTTCTCTGAGGAATTCCCAGCATCCCCTAGGAGCTCATTCCGTACTTCGTCACTGTAGGCGATCCGTGACCTTTTCTATAAAACAAAACAAAAAAAGAAAGAAGCAAGATGAACGTTAGAAAGCAAACGCCTGCATCCAAGCATTAAGGTATCAAGGAGGACCATCCCAAACCCTCGGGAGCCCCCTAATGGAAACCTACCGGCACAGAAATGCAAACCTGGCTCAAATTTCAGAATCCAGGAGCTTAGTAGAAACTAGAAGTTTGGGGGTTTTTTGTTTGTTTGTTTTAAAAAAAACAATAATGAAAGAAATTTCTGCTTTGTTTTCAAGTTCTATTACTTTTCATAAGTAGATTACAATTAATATATTCTTATGCATATTGTTTTAATAAAACCATTAACCTGAAAAGATACATAACTGTATTGTTTAAACTCATGAATTGTAATTAGAGTGAGAGTGTTTGGGAGTCTTCAGTATGAAATGCACCGTACACTTTAGAGCTCTAAGAACGTCTGCTTCTAGGATAAAATTCATATCAGCAACTCTACACAGGGATGCCTGGACAAGCACATCTATATTTCATCACTGTGATGTTACTGTCCAGGAAGAGAAGGGATTGCGAAGCCATGCCCCAGCTAGCAGTAATTCAAATGTCTCCCACTCCTCTATAAATAATGGCCTAAGGAAAAGTAACGTGGGCAAGGGAAGGGGGAGCAAAGGGGAGAAGGGGAGCAGACAGTCGGACAGACACTGGTAAAAGAAATAAATTTTCCAATTCCAGTAACTAAAGGTAGTGGGCTACGAGTCAACATTTGACAATGAAATTGTATTTTTCGAGGACCCTACCTTCACCTGTATAGTCAGAGGGACGCGGCTGTAAGCAACTCATGAATTATCTAAAAACACACATTTTGGTAAGCCAGGATAGTTGTGAAACTTGAGTCTGGTTACTGGTCCCTACTGCACCTTCACTATTTAAGGTTGCTGTCTCTGCTTCTCAATTAGAAAGTGAAGTCAGAGGTGTGCCTCCTTCCTTGGCCTCTATAATCTGTCTAGGACTTAATAATTCTTACTAGCTCATCTGTGATCTGGAAAAAGTACAACAGTTTCAAAGGGCTGCCTGTAACCCATACACAAGAGGCAATAGTGAGATTTCCAATAGATTTTTAGAGTAGTCAATGAGTAATGCTGCTTGGTCTCACTTGGCTCATTATACCTTTAAATCATATTATTTAAAGGAACCACAGTCAGGAACAACCACTGAGTTTCAGATCATTTAAAATGGCTAGTCTTTCTCAAGTGGATGCCTTATCTGAAGTACAAAACACAAGTTTTTGTTTTTTTTTTACTATTTTCTCATTTCTCCCAAGGGTGGCACATAAAAGAGAATTTGGCTTATTGCATATAATTTAGTTTACTGCTTTTCTGGATGTAATTAAGCAAATGATATGCTGGATCTAGCAGAACCCAGTTTTCAAAGGCTTACTGGGATATAAATAAACCCGTACGCCACCCAGATATTTGTTTAGCAACTCTCCTTCTGAGACTAGAATCTGTAGGTCCTGATGCTCAGCTGAGATTCTTCAAACTAACACCTCCGGATAGACTCAGGGAAATAGCTCAGAGCTACAGAATACTTCAGTCTACAGCTGCCCACAGTCTCCACTTCGACACTCTTTTCCTGCCACAACATCTGTCTTAAAATGTAGCAGCTGCAGTGGGTCTGTACAAGTAGATAAGTAAGACTGCAGCAGTGTGACAGGAAGAGGGACAGACTGGAGACGTGATGTGAAAGGGACGTCTATCTGTTATGTCTTAAAAGTTCAGGATGGCTCAGGCCATTCATTTGTGGACTCACCAACTATTTTCTTACCACAGAGGGAATGCGCTTAGCCTGTTTGTCTAGCTGAAAGTACTATGGAGTCACTTGTACTGACTTCATACAAGACAGCATTTCAAAATGCTAAGCTACAAGGTCAGCTCATTTCATGATCTTAGGATCACACCAAACCTCGATGCCCACTTGGAGACCCCCACCATCACAGTCACAACAGCTAAGCCAAAGTGTGTTACAGCATTAAAGGAAATGAAAACCTTAGGACAGGCTGTGGTATCAGAGCTGCCTTGTGCATTATTCATTTCATCACAATGGGGGCTAAAACACTGCACAGGATGCAAAAATATCATATGGAGATTGTTTTTGTTTTCTCCCCTTTTCACCAAAATACCAACAAATTGGCATAGATTGTTCAATTACATTATGTTCTTAGTTAGATTTAGTATACTTCAAACAAAAAAAAAAAAAAAAATACAAGTGCAGAGCCCTGAATAGCTAATCTTGTTTTGGTGAGGAAACACTGCTTTTGAAAAGCAGCAATTAAGAGAATAGTGGCTGGACCAGAGAGGAGGATGCACCCACAGCTGAAGGGTGGCCTCCAGAAAGTCACTCCTCACCACTGGGATTTAGTGGCTGGTCTTGGAAGGCTTTTCTGGATGTAATTAAGCAAATGATATGCTAAGCATAACAAAGTGGTCCCTGACAGGATTGACTTAAGGAGAGAAAAGACATTTCGTTGCAAATATCAGAAATAACTCCCCACAGAGAATGGCACAATAATACAAAAAAAAGGGGGGGGGGGGACTCTGCACTAAAGTTCACTCCATTTTCCAAAAATAAAACAAACCCAAGATGTTCTTTATTACGAATCACACTTGGAAGCCCAACACTGGCATTTTCTCATAAGTTCTTAATATTTAATTTTTTAATGAGCTGACTATAAGTAATTAACTATAATTCAGTCTTCAAAATCATCACTGCACTGGTTGAAAAACAACTAAAAAATAAATAAAGATTAAATTATTTTCCATGACAAACAGCCTGTTCTAAGGGTAACTGTTTCTAAAACATCAATAAATCATGTTATCTTTTATGGAATTTTAAAAACCTCATGCTGGATTACTAAGTACCTACACAGTATTTTATTTTAGAAGATTCTAAGCTAATAAAATGAAATCTTTATTGTATCTTGATAAACCTAAAATATTTTTACTTTACTATTAAGAGTATAAAATCTGTACTTTAGCCAAATGCAAGCATGAGAATTTGAGCTGGAAATGTCACACATTCAGCTACAGTTTGAAGGAACCCAATTCATAATGCATTTTATAAATAGTTAATGACTTCTATACATAAGCTAACCAGGCAAATCAAGAAATTGTCAACATTTTTAGTCTTAGTTGTCAGTTCCACTGTCTACCGGAGCTCTATGTGTGGCTTCAGGAGAAGTCTGAAGGTCTGTGCAGTGTGTAATCTACTGCAGTTCCTGGCCTATGCAATAAGGGTGCAAAGCTTCTACTGACAGTATTTCAAATACACATGTGTGCACACATGCACACACTCACACTCTATTCACTTCAGTTGTGTGCTTATGTAAACCTTACTCTTTCTATGATTTATACTTCATTCTTCGAATGAACTAAGTACAGTTGAAAAGTCTATGGAATAAGTATAACCAAAATATGGCAAATTAACAATAAGTCTGTTTACCTTGAGAGGCTGGTGGCACCAAGTCTCTCAACTCTACATGACAAAGGTGAGTCTGCAGCCAGGGAAGTGAGACCCTGATGTAAAAAGTGAGAATTCCGGATATAAATAGACCTGCTTTGATGTGAACAGGGTCCTTGAGTAGTGATTGGATGGTGTCCTCAAAGCCAAGTTCAACAGAGGACTTGTTTAGTTTGGTAGAGGAATTTGGCTACTTAACCTACACTTAAATATTTCCCAATTAAGCTCAATGTATTTGTGAGCACACACTGAAAAACAGTGAAGAATGTGACTTAGCTTGGTTTAAATTAATTGAAAATTAATTAAAAATTGTCATCTCTGGAACTGCCTGTTGTATGACTGTATATGGGACAAACAGAATCTGCGACCAGAATGAGGGCTCTACAGCCTACCACACACAAAAACATAACAATGAGGTTGGCTTATTACTAAAGCGTATATGAGAATTTAATTTCCATGGCGTGCACATGGCAAAGCAATTGCTTAAATTGCCTCACCTGGGAATTTAATGCAATGTTATCATCAGACCAGCCACATTGTAAATAGATTTATAATGCGTTCCATGTGCTTGCTTGGTTGCATATGAATTAAGTAATGATCTGGTATTACAATAAAATCAGCTAGTTCCCACACCTGGCAGACAGGATATTTCACTAAATTAGTGGCCATACAGCTACATCAGAAGGCACAGGAGAGGAAACCATCGCAAAGGCATCTGACATGAGTCTTACATGGGAAGCAAATAACACCACAGGTATGTACAATGCCACTAACTGAATGAGCTGTTCGGGAGAGTCTGTTTCTGACATCTGTATGGCTGAATTAGAAGTTCTCATTCCCATTCAATCTTGGCCTAATTTCCTTCATTCAGAACTCTAATTAGTGATCAGCAATCTGCAACAGCCACAAACGCTGAGAAAGCCCTTCCTTCTAATCTACATGCTCCAGACAGCCAACTGATACAAAGTACAGTGTGGGTCTGGAATAATGAAAGAAACAGCTTGTCCCACTTCCTAATCAAACGGGTCTATAGCAGCAGTAGTTAATATATTTCTCCATAGTTCTCCAACAACCTACTCATGCTGGCCAGATTTTCCATTGCTTCCACCAAGTTTTTCAGGTCCTTATATTTAATAATGCCCATGGTTACTAGGTGATACACCTATTAAAACCTCTTGTGGTTTCAGAGCCAAAGAATTTAACTGCTCTAAAGAACTTAACTGTTTCCATTGTAATTAGTGCTGAGATAACTACAGAGCAGTATGAAATTATATTTATTACCTACCCATATGGCTGCTGGCCATCACATCTTACCTAGTTTTACCTGGTCCTAATTAATTAATATCACATCACTATAATGTCCAGCAAGTAATGAAGCTATAGCTATTTTTAACACCAAGTATTCAATTTCTAACCACACTCCTAACTGTCCATGGCTAGGTTCAGCCTTCCAACCACAGAGTAGCTTCTGTGACAGCATCTCACCCTACACAGCTGAGATAAAAGCAAAGTAAACTTGTGAGCAATGGCCTGATCACTGGCACTCTGCTAGGATTGAAAGGCACAAAAAAAATACAGACAGCACCTCGGTCAGTAAGGGATCTTTGTCAGAGTATCACAATCCTCATCTCTACAACAGGGATGTTAACAATTACTTCCTGTGGTTATTGCATGGATTTAAATATTATAAACAAATGTAAATGTTTCTTAACACTTTGGCTGTGATAACCACAGGAAGCATGTTCCTCTGAACATCAGCTGATAAGACATAGTATGGAATGAAGCTGAAACACACATGTGACTTAGAATACAGATTACTGCATCCCTCCTAAAGATGCTTTCCAACACACCAAAGTTGTTTGTGGAATTCCACATAATTGACTTAATAATTCTGACATAAATGGTACTACAATTGCAGGTGGTTTAGATAAAAATTTAAAAACCTGGCTGTAATTCTCCAGTATTATTAGAGGAAGTAAGTTTCAATCTTTTAAGGAACTATTCCACTAAGCATGCAGAATATCCTTGTTCGGGACACAGTTTAGATGCTGCCAGTACGGCATCAGTGAAGGAAATGTATACTCTCATTCTTACTACATATTATTTACTTAGTGTGTGTGTGCATGTGTGTGTGTGTGCATGTGTACTGCGTTGCATATATAAAGGTCAGAGAACAACATTCACACGTCAATTCTCTCTTCCTACCACATGCATCCTGAGCTGAGACGCCTCAGTGGTCCCGGGATGTATACTGTCTATCCAGCATAGACTTAAGGTTAAGGGACCACACTCACAGCACAGAGGAAATACTAACACACCCTACTACTAAGCACCACCGAGTGGGAAAAGTGAGAAAGCACCAGATAATTCATCCTTCTGTGGGTTGAAATACTAGGAAAACAGACTCAAGTTTCTAAAATGTTTGAAAGTCATAATCACTCATTATTTTCACTTGTGCTTTTAGAATATGTGACATATTTAAATGGGTATTTATGTTTGGGCTGCACATTATAAGATAAATTATATCACATTTCTTAATTGCTTTCTAGAGACACATGTGAATATTTATATGCGCATTATGAGGTTATGTGTGTATGTATAAACACAGAGACTCACACAAGGCCATATGTGATCCATATGGAAAAAGAATCCTCTGAGCTGTGCAGGGCTTAAAGAGACTTTTATTTAGACTAGGAATGCTGACCACATTGCTGCTACATCATTTAATGATTTGCAAAGCAGGCAGGCCTAGGACTCAGGCACCTGCACTCTTCATTTCCTCTTGCAGCATTTCCAAACTTGCTCTGAGGTTTCTGACTAGCACTGGTGTTTCAGCATGCCACGGGAGTTAGCTGGGATCAAGGCCCCACTTGCTTATACACACTGGTGCACACACACTTTCGTACACACACTAGTAGTTATGACTTTCGACACTGATACTGAATATGGTGTGGCTGTGTCCTACATAATGTTGGTTTGACAATCAACAATTGAGTTACATCATTCTGAAAAATCAGCTTTTGATAGAATGTGCAGATGTTAGTGTCAGCATCTGGAACTGTGTGAGTGTTCAGAAAAAAAAAAACAAAAACAAAAACAAAAAACCCATTCTGTAAAGTCTTTCTGAGTATAAAGTAAAATAATTCCACAGACTTAACCTGAAATAACGCCCACAATGGAAATGATACTCTGATAATCGAAAGCCACGCAATAAATGTTTTGTTTGTAAAGCTCAACTACCAAAGCAGGACATAAATTAGTGTAATTAACTCACACACCTATAATTTTTCTACGAAATATGCCTAGTATCCCTTGAAAGGCCGTCCACTGTATAATTTGGGTAATCCACACATCCAACAAGTGATACTGTGTCTGACACCGAGATGCTGTGGGGCTCTGAATAGTTAGGGCCTTAAAGACTCGTGTGTCTGAATGCTTGGCCCATAAGGAGTGGCACTATTTGGAAGTATGGCCTTGGAGGAGGAAGACGTGGCTGTGGGGATGGACTTTGAGGTCTCTGCTCAAGCTATGCCCAGTGTGGGACACAGTCTCCTGATGCCTGTGGATCAAGATGTAGAACACTCAGCTCCTTCTCCGGCACCATGTCTGCCTGTATGCTGCCACACTTGCCACCAGGGTGATAATGGACTGAACCTTGGAAACTGCAAGCCAGCCCCAATGAATTGCTTTCTGTAGTGGTAGGAACATGTTTGGTCAGTGAAAATGGCACTATTTGGAAGTGTGGCCTTGTTAAAATAAGTGTGGCCTTGCTGAAGGAAGTTCATCATTGTGGGTCCTGCTCTCAAGCTCCAGCCAGTGTAGAAGACAGTTAGTCTCCTGACTGCCTTCAGATGAAGATGTAGAACTCTTGGTTCCTCCTGCACCATGTCTGCCAGCATGTTTCCATGCTCCCACCATGATGATAATGGACTGAACCTCTGACTGAAACTGCAAGCTGGCACTGTCTAAATGTCCTTTATAAGAATTGCCTTGGTCATGGTGTCTCTTCACAGCAATAAAACTCAAGTTAAGACAGATTGGTACCAGGGAATGGGGTATGGCTGATAGGTGAACTATGATTTGGTTTGATTTGGCTGTTGGAAAGCAGTGGAATGCTGAGTGGAGCTCGGTGGGCTCCTAAGACTGAGCTGAACTGTGGGAGCCTGGTTCAAAAGTTTCAGAGAAAAATTTTTGTATGTAGCCTAGAGACTGTTCTTGTAATATTTTGGTAAGGAATGTGGCTATTTTTGCCCTTGTCTGAAGAGTCTGCCTGAGGCTAAGGTGAGGAGACTCAGATTAATTGCATTGACAAAGGAAGTTTCAAAAAAGCCCAGCATAGATTTTGTCCTCTGGTTTACTCTCCCAAAGAGTGTTTTAATCAAGCACACCAAGCTTCTTAGAAAAGAAAAATACAAAATGTGTGGTTCACGTAATAAAGGGGGTACCAGGAAGTAGAATAGAGCCAAATCCCATGCTCTTGGATATTAAATGGAATTAAGGGAGTGGTGATCTCAGAGCAAAGTTTTACCCAGCTAAGCCTACTGTCTATGTGTTTCCAGCTGAACGGGGATGGTTACATCATGCTAGGCATTATGATGACCTGGTTGCTGTTTTTGATTAGACATTTAATTTGGAATGAACTACAACCCAGAAATGGAGGGCACATCAGTGATCTAGAATTTGAGGCTGGAAGACATGGGCTTTTGCTCTGAATCGTGAGGCATAGTGGCTGTCGTAGGTCCAGTTACCACCTGATGATGTCCCATTCACTCCTCAACTTGCAAACAGTACCGTCCCTACCACTCAGGTGTTCCCAGGATGCCCACAGATTCATCATCTACCAAAGTCTACTGACTCTGTTTATTTAAATAACCTTTTGATTCCTGATAGTTTTGGATTTATATAAAAGTTGCAATGAAAAGAGAAAGTTCTCATTCAACCTATATCCAGTTTGTCACAGTGAAGGAGTTACACGTCTATCCTCCTATAATGGT
Source organism: Micromys minutus (assembly GCF_963924665.1). Classification (NCBI taxonomy): domain Eukaryota; kingdom Metazoa; phylum Chordata; class Mammalia; order Rodentia; family Muridae; genus Micromys; species Micromys minutus. The sequence goes on from NC_137971.1 coordinate 5,463,552, forward strand.
TTCAGTTCCCAAGTATGGACTCTAAGGCTTATTATTAATTAAATATTCGGCTTTGGCTTGTTCCCAACTAGTTTGTAACTTACATTAACCTGTTTATACCATTCTATGTCTGCCACATGTCTAGATACTTCTCCTCAATTTCTATGTCTGACTCCTCCAAGGCTGGGTGGAGAATCTCCTCACCTTACTATTTTCTGGAGTTCCTCCCTCCCTCCCTCCGTCTGTCTCTGTGTCTCTATCTCTGTCTTTGTCTCTACCTGTCTCCCTCTGCTGCCTCTGTCTCTCTCTTTTCCTGCTGAATCTCTTACTTTCTAATCCTGCCTCAGCTTATTGGCTGTCAGATTTTTATTTTGACCAATCATAAGGTGCCTTAAACAGGCAAGGAAGGACAGAAACACGTCTTCATGCACTACATATAAACATTATCCCCACATATTTAATTTTTGATGAAGTTTCTCTTTCTATTCCCAGATCTCCTCTAAGATCTCATACAGATGGAGGTGTAACGTGTCTTTAGCTCTTTTTGACTTGAGGTAATTTCTTGTTCTTATTTGTGATGACCTAGAAGTTTTAAACAAATTCCTCAAGTGGGATTTGTCAGGGTTTTTTCACACCAACAGTCTGGAGTTCTGCACTTCTAATAGAAAGGCCATGGAGGGAAGGGGCTATGTACACATCATAGCAAAGCCATTGACTACAACAAGATGTCTCTGTTGATGTTACTCTTGAACCCCACCTCATTCATGACAGTGCATCCACATTAATTGTTTGGTATTCTTCTGTGCAGGAGACAGGCCCATTTAACCATCATCCACTCTTCTGACAATAAGAACTTGGATCGTTTGTTCTCTGGTTACTATCTAGTGCTACTCATTTCTCTTGTTTACGTTCTATGAGATTTGGCTCCAGTCTCCTTGACTTGGATGACTCCTGGTGAAGTTTCGTTGTCATGATGCACTTCACCAATGTGCTCCTCAGCAGCAACTCTGTAAGCATCCCAGGCACTAGTCTCTGTCCAATCCCCTCCACTGTCACAGGCTCTCCATCTAACCACAGCTGCTGCCTTCGTCCTTGGCACACTTCTCACTCATCTGTAGAGTCGTGCCTGCACCATCATCTACCTGCACTTAGTAACTATTCAAAATGTTCTTACCCATAAATCCAATTCCTACTGGCAATCTTAAGGGTGGGTTCTCAACCTTCCTAACACTGGGATCCTTTAATACAGCCCCCCACCATAAAATTAGTCCTTGCTACTTCATAACTATAGTCTTGCTACTTTTATGAATCATAATGCAAATATCTGATATGTGACCCCCACAGGGGTCACAACCTACAGTTTGAGAACTGTTGCCCTAAGGGTGTCTCTAGCTCAACACAGGCCTGTGGCATAACCTTTCTTCCATGGCCATTCCTCCAACTTCCCTTTACTAAATAGGTAGTGATATCCTGCACATGACTCTCTACAATAAACAGGAAAATGACCTCATACTCTCCTTTATTTCTCTAATCCGCCAATCAGCAGGCTATAGCAATTAAACCCTTATTTCTTAGAGTATCTTTACCAGGGCTCTTAATTACACTTCAAGGTCTGTTACCTTTTGCATTCAACCAATTCCTTCTTCATAACTGTGGCTATCACACATTTTATCCTTTTGTTTTTTCTTGGAAAAAAATGGTATGAATTACATTTGGGAGATACTTCTACAGAAAGGCTCACGTTTTAAAAGAGAGGTAAGCCAATAGGGACCAAGTTTCACCTCTTCATCTTGGGAAGAAACAAGGCCCCCGTCAACCCCAGCTAGAGCAGAACATCAGAGCTACAGAAAGAAGAGTCATAGCCTAAAGATGCAACTTACTCCAAAAGAACAACCTTAAAACAGAAAAAATAAAAAAAAAGTCATTCAGCAAAATCCAGTGTGCTATGGGAAAATGCTAAGCAACTATATGCTCGTCTACTTTAGAAGCCGATACCACGTTCCTCTTTAATTTCAAGTCTAGGAACGTCTCATATCCGCTGTTACTACTCTCATGAGTTAGCTATCCTGTTTTGATTATGAAGGAGCAGAAAACCTACGGTTTCGTATGAGACAATGCACACGCATGTCTCCCTCTGTGTGACTTGCAGACCCCAGGAATATGGATTACCTCTGTTATCTGCATGAAAAAGCTCGGCTACAATCCCGGCATTCAAGTTGCTTTTATCTCTGAGACCCCAAATTGTTCTGTTAGGCAACCGAGGGCACTTATCCAGATTGAACCGTCAGACAAATAGATGTTTGTCAGCCATTCAATTTGTATTGGGGAATATGCCAACAAAAACAAAACCCAGCAATTTAAAACAACAAACCCACCCTCTACTGACAAGAACAAATTGCTGTATTTCAAATGAATAAGAATTACAATAGATCACACATCCTGAATAGAGGTGCTTCAGAAAGAAAAATATCCTTAGAACTAATATTGCCCGTGTTTTTTCTGGCAGTAGTGAACTTCAAGCGAGCATGCGGCATGTTTAAAATGAAGAAATATAAGAGAAGAACAAGCAGGAATTAAATGTCATCAGAGTACGGCTCTCTGGTGAAGTTCAAAGGCAGCATTCAGTGGCTACAGAAGGTGACATGGTGCTGTATTGTAAGCTTGTTCTTGGCCTGTGGTCTGTCCAGAAATGGAGGTGGTGCTGCTGGTGGGAAACAGTCAGGGGAGCGAGACCATCACTCTTGTGCCTGAACTGACTCCAGCTCTGTGTTTTCAATGTCCACACAAACAAACAAAAGCTTCAGTGACCTGACCTCACTACAGCTACAGTGGCTGAGACAATTTGGAACCATGCGCAGAGGTGATTCAGTCAAAACTGATGTTAATCCTAAATATCGAAGTGGTTAATAAGGCAATTACATACAATAACAAAGCTTTAAGAATCAAAAGAACTTTGATTTTCCCATCAATCATCTGAGCAATCCAACATCTCACTCTATAGTGTCCCTTACATCATTATTCATGATCTAATGCAGCTGCTCTTGCATCCTGGATCCAGTGCAGCTCTCTCTGCATTCTGGATCCAGTGCAGCTCTCTCTGCATTCTGGATCCAGTGCAGCTCTCTCTGCATTCTGGATCCAGTGCAGCTCTCTCTGCATTCTGGATCCAGTGCAGCTCTCTCTGCATTCTGGATCCAGTGCAGCTCTCTCTGCATTCTGGATCCAGTGCAGCTCTCTCTGCATTCTGGATCCAGTGCAACTGCTCCTGCATTCTCGATCTAACTGGCCCTTTCAGTGATACTCAGTTCTGGAACTGAAGAAACAGAAACTACTGTGAAAGAAGTCATTAAACATGAGAATTCAGCCCCTCACACTGACTTGAAATAGAAAATGAGTTTCCAGGGCAACAGATTCAACTATGACCATATAGTTTTATTACACAGAACTCTTAAAGTAAAATGATTTACATTCTGAAAATGAGTTTTCTTCTATTAAAATCATGCAATAATACCATGATAAATTCTGTAAGAGGATAACACCTTTGCAAAATCCTTCAATGGGTCTTATGTGTTGTGGCAATGAGTTCTCCTGTCAAGGCTTAAAACTTTTCTAAGGGACAGGAGAATAATAAAGTCCATACACAAGTAAATGCAAAGGCCCTCCTTGAGGGCGATTAAGATGACAATGGAAAGACCAGGTAAAATAGAAAACCTCTAGTACTTGCACATGTTGGTAAATAATTGAGCTATGGGGCTAGAGAGACGACTCAACAATTTGGAGCATTGGCTGTTCTTCCAGAGAACCCAGGTTCTATCCCCAGGACCCACATGGCAGATCACAGCCGTCTATCACTCCTGTCCAGGGGACAGGACACTGTTGTCTGGCCTCTATAGGCAGCAGACATCAAATGTGCTGCACAGTCATACATGCAGGCAGGGTACCCATATACATAAAATAAAAGAAGAGCTTAAAAGATAATTAGGCCACAGAACAAATTTTTACTTGGAGGAGTTAGAAAGTTACTTTTAAAATAAAACAATAAGTTGAGGGGGTGCATTTCTGTAATCCCAGTACTGGGAGGATGAGGCAGGAGGCTCAAGTGTTAGAAGCCAGCCTAAACCAGTGAGTTTCAGACCAGGATGAGCTAGAGGAGACCCTATCTCCCCAAAAAGAAAGTAGCAGAGATAACTGACCCCAACCCTCCTCCCTAGGAAAGGACCACAAAAGATGCATGATACATACAACTTACTCAAATGGATTTACATATACTCTACAGGCATATACACATAAAAAGGGATTTTAAATATACAGAGATAAAGTACATATCCATGTTCTTTGCATCAGTGTACAAACATCTTTAAATGCTTGTGAAATCATTTTTGCAGCTACACAAGAAGTGTGAGAACATCATTGGTGAAAGTGGGGTACAGGGGAGCTGACTAACTGTCAAGGGAACCCTCCATTAGGTAAGTAACAGTCTTAAACAGAAATACAGAACCATCTTTCATTTTCAATTGAGGCAACTCTAACCTAATTTGTACTCTATATGTATATGCTTTACAAGTATGGGGTTTATTTGCACTATTATAAATCAGCATCATGATTTTGTTTCCTTACTTTACCTATAGATTCCAAAGCCACATCAGAGACATCGAACATTGTCATTCTGAAGTAAAAGAATATCATAGACCATGTGAAACAGCTTTGCAATGAGGCACAATCTTTTTCTCCATTTTATTTTAGGATACAGGCTTTGAAGACAGTAATTCTAAATCACACTGCTCAGCAGAGAACAGATAATTTATTGACTTACTTTATAGAAACACCCAGAGGAAATCAGTGCTAGTCCCACTGTGGTGCGGCAGCAGTGACCTGACACCCTTTGCCATGCTCACAGGCCACCCTCTACGTTCTGAAGAGAACAGACACTACCAGGTACTGAGACAAATGCCCATGAACTTGGACCTGACTTGGCAATGAAGGCGCTGCTGATCTGTGTAATTTTGACTGTGATAGCACTGGACAGGGAGTGAATGTAATTCTGGTCTCTGAAAAGAACAGAGCCAATTTTGGTGCTCTATAAATATTCAATACTAATAGGACCTCAGGGCTAGAAGGGACCTTGAGAGTCCTCTAATACACCGCTCCCTCATCTCACCCTACACTGAATGGATCACATGAAGACCTCGAAGAGGAGGGCCCGAGCTTTCCACAAAGAAGCTCAAGACAATCACTGGTTAATGCCAGGGTTATTTTCTAAAACCTCACTAAACAAAGGACCCCGGTTCCATCCACACCAGAGGCCAGCACACAGCTGCACACCATACTGAACATGAGAGCTCTGCACACACTTGAAGACATTTGGCAACTCTGCAACCTTCCATTCGGGGAAAATGATCCCGGGAACTTCATTCAGCTTCCTAATTTTCCAACCCTTTAATCATCTGAGGGCACAACTCAGAATTTCCTTTGAATTATCTTTAGACACAGTCATCTCAATTGTATACAGAGATGAACGGAGAATTCTTCTAGAACCTAAAATGAACCAACATGCACCCAGTATAACTCTAATACGTAAATCTGGGAGGTAATTTACTTTCTCTGTTTTTATCTCTGCCTCATAGCATATATACATTTTTTTTCTTTGCGTAATGTTTGGAATAGAACTCAGGGCTTAGGAACATACTAGACAAATACCACTAGGCTGTAACACTGTAACATACTTGACTACAGCTTTTGGAGCTAACTGCAATCACTCATTAAGTTTGTCTTCCTGACCTTCGATGAAAACATATTTAACATAGAGAAGCCTCAGATTCAGGCACAGAACGAGTCCAAGCTCAGATTCTAGCTTTCACTAAGAACCCTGTGTACTTCAAGGCATCCTGAAGTGAACCTTATAGGACAATGGGTCTACTGCTTATCACAAAGGAGACATTTGAGAAATTTTACCATTCTGATGACAGCCACCAGAGAGTCAATTCCTTTTAGCCTGCTAAGCTGGACATGTACTTCCCTCTAACAGCAGATATGGTCCAAGCCTCCCTGAGGACCAGTCAGCTTTTCACTTTCTTGTGACGCCTAAAACTCAGTTCAGGCTCTCATTTTTGGCTTTTTAGCTTTGATCTCTGTTAATGTGTGGTCGCAACCTTCTGTGCTTGGGAGTTCTTAACTTTCTATGGGTTTTGGTTCTCACCCTTCTGCTCTGTCTCTAAAGAACTCACACAGTAATACAACATGAAAGCATCAAAGACAGTGTACTTCATTATGAGCAAACTATTTCATAGTATGAATGAAATTAACTGTGATGTAAACCCCAGCTCTGCTCCTGCCTGCATGGCTACCGGGACAGTGCAGTGTCTGTGTGTCAGTGGTGCACCTGAAGGAAAAGTGCACGCTCTGTAGCCAAGTCTGAAATGTGCTCTGTGGCCACAGCTTTCTACATTAAAAAGTTCCCTAGCCCATTGTTCTTGAGAAATAATAACACATACAATCTAAATGTCTACTTAGGGCAAACTAAAATTAGATATTTATTCACAGACACAAATACATGACATGACGCAGAGGCCACGCGAGGAAGACGGCTCGGCATGGCGGATGACAAGAACACTGAGCTGCAGCGGGGCAGACCGTCCTAAAGCACGAAACCTCGATTTGGGGATTTGAAGTAGAGGGGAGAAAGGAATAATCCAGATGCTGGCAGAAGCACCATCAGACAGAAACTGTTCAAAGAAGCAAAGGTTGTAGGTTATATACGGAAGAAGTATACTTCTCAGAATATGGGAAGAAAGCACAGAGACCACTGTTAGACATGAGCAAACGAACTAGTTGGAGAAACTAGAAAACCAGAATTTTGAACACCTATCAGAAACCTAATGATATAAAGATACAAATTTAGTTTTAAGTAAAGCTATTTAAATAAATAAACCTAATTTTAGAAAACCATGGCCCTGTAATAAAAGATCCTAAGCATTCTCTTGTACTAGTTGGGAAGTCTGATAGACACACAGTTAAAGGGAACCAACAAACCATCCAACAGACTTCAGAGTCTGCATAGGGACTGGTACACAGGGCAAGGTTTCAGAAAACCCAAGCTACAGAATGAGGTACTGGGCCCACTGACCACCATGTGCAGGAGAGTGAGAAGCCACATCACACAGCAGCAGAGCTGAGACGTTTCCCCTAGTCCCACTCCATTCCCCACAGGACTCCAGCTCTGGGCCTGTGTGAGACTTTACACACGTTTTAGGATCTGCCCACATGAAGGTGCAATGCAAGACAGCAAAGCTAAGACCAATGAGATCCTGGCTGCTAAAGGCTAGTTCTAGGGCATAGGAACTACAAAAGGCTATCTGAAACACTCCAGCTTAGGCCATTAGTAGTTGGCATAAGAGAGGGAGGGCACAGGGGGCCTTAGAGAAGCATGGTCATCTGAGACATTCTGGCTTTTCGAAGAGTGGAAACAAGGCTCAGCCTGTGCACGAGGGAAGAAAGAAGTGTCCCAGACCCTAGAAAGCACAAAGAGAGCTTGTGGGGACCCCAGTTGGCAGTAAAGCTTGAAGTCCAACCAGAAGCAGACAGGGTCCCTAGAAGGATTCAGCCCTGCTGAAAGGCAACTCAGATTCAAACTCTGGACAGACAACAGCAGCACTCCCTCATACAGAGCCCAAGGACAGGCTGACCTAGCCTCACTGCTGGGTCCAAACACAGCTGAGTGATGTTTGGACCTTCGCTGGTTTTAAGTAGAATTTTACTCATTTGACTTGCTTGGCCACTGACTGTATATTTATATAAGATGTATGGCATATATAAATATAATATATATATAAATATATATATGTGTGTATATAAATAAATATATATATATATATATGTATATATATATATATATATGAATCCAAAGACCTGTAAGGGGTCTTTAAAGCTCAAGAAGGAAAAGGGTGCTTGCCAGGCTAAAATTTCACACACCAAGGCTGTACTTTTAGAATGGCAGCAACATAAATAAAATGACATTTTAGACAGCCAAGAGCTGAAAGAATTCCTCTAAGGAAGCTGCCCCACTAGAGATGTTGCTAAGCGCCCAGGTACTTGCCTTCCACGGATAAGGCCCTGAGCCTGTGGGGAAAAAAAAAAAAATGTTATTTACATTGAAGATTTTTCAAGAATTTAAAAAATAGAAAGATCCAATTAGAGTAAATTTGGGGGCAAGCATTTTTTTTCTAACCACATCATGAATTCATAGCACGCGTAAAGGGAGAACATACAATATGGCAAAAGTAAGATGTTTGGGAGACAAGCAAGTGGAGCTCTGCTGACTGCCCGTAAAGAAACGTGATCCTGCCTGAAAGTGGACACGACAGCCTTTGTCAATTACCCCAAAGAAGAGAATAAATAAGGAGCTGTTCACGTGACTGATGACACACATTTAGTGAATTCATAAAACAGGCTCTGGCCATGAAAACAAAGGAATGCTTGGGCTCTTCACACGCTGATACAGAGAACTCCCTCAGACCCACACAAGGGTTAAGAGCTGTGTGTGCACGGTTACACAAGGGTTAAGAGCTGTGTGCACTGTTACACAAGGGTTAAGAGCTGTGTGTGCACTGTTACACAGGGTTAAGAGTTGTGTGCCCTGCCACACAAGGGTTAAGAGCTGTGTGTGCACGGTTACACAAGGGTTAAGAGCTGTGTGTGCACTGTTACACAGGGTTAAGAGTTGTGTGCCCTGCCACACAAGGGTTAAGAGCTGTGTGTGCACGGTTACACAAGACTTAAGAGCTGTGTGCACTGCCACACAGGCCGCTGTACCGCTTTTGCCAAGCACAACATTTTGTTATCATTTAAAGGAGAGGTGGGAAATACACACTTGTATTTGCTTGCATAGTGATCTGAAGAAATGCACGAGAGTTCACAAACAGTAGCTACCTGTACTGGAAACCTGGGAGAGTCAGCATTAGGAACTGAGATGGGAAACAGATGGCAGGGGAATGCCAGGAGCACCTGTGTTATACTAACCATGCCAGTACTGCCCCCACCACCATGCCTGCACTGCCCCCACCACCATGCCTGCACTGCCCCCACCACCATGCCAGTACTGCCCCCACCACCATGCCAGTACTGCCCTCACCACCATGCCAGTACTGCCCCCACCACCATGCCTGCACTGCCCCCACCACCATGCCTGCACTGCCCCCACCACCATGCCTGCACTGCCCCCACCACCATGCCTGCACTGCCCCCACCACCATGCCTGCACTGCCCCCACCACCCTCTGGAGCACTCACTGAGTCTTATTTTAACACTGTGTCAGAGAACTTCAAGCTGTATTTTTAGGAAAACTCGTCAGCACTTGCCTATGAATATTTTTGCTAGATAGCTTACATAATAGAAAAATTTTCAAGGTTACAGAACTTTCCAAAACAACTGAACCATTTCCCAAGGGAAAAGGATTGGCCAGGATGCTGACAGGGATGCTACAGGAAGCCATCACACACTGTGCCCTATAAGAAGGAACAAGAATTTAGTGAACCCTTTTCATTCCCAGTTTCTGAAGCTCTGTGACATCAGACATATAGTGTGACATCAGACATATGGGCAGATCTATGCACAGTCAAAGTAAGAAGGAGTCACTAATGGCCCCTGAACTGGCAGGGACCAGTGTTTTGCCTGCTTAATAGCAATTAGTAAACCTCCAAAACTGGGCAGGTAAATGGTGGACCCAGGAGCTAAGCATCCCCCTAAGAAATGGCTCCATGGCTTGTTTAAAAACACTTATAAAGTAGATAAAGAGTGCTGAGCATGGCCTTTTGTCCCAGCAATCAGGAGACTGGGGCAAGCAATCTCTACCAGCTTGAGGCCAGCCTGATCTAGTAGTTAACAAGAATACATCGTGATACCTTATGGAAACAAAGCAAACAAATAAAAGAAGAGGTCAATAGAGAAAACAGTGCACACATGCTGTACACACACACAGACACGAACATAACAAATAAATAAATAAAATGTAATAAGAACATTAAAAGAAATACGGTAATATAGTGCTCTTAAAAATCAAAGCAAATGAAAACATTGTCCAGGAGGAAGGTCTCAGAAATAATATCACATTTCTTACTTTAAAAACATCTATCTTATGAGCTCTAACCTAGAATCTGTATACAGAGAATGGAGAGATTTGCAATTATTAAAATAATTAAAATCAAATACATGAATTATTTATAAAATTGAAAGTGTTAGAAATTTTTAAGGAGATTTAAAGGCTCCTGATAGTTTGGGGGGAAATCTATGAATAAACTACAAAGTTTTATTGAGCAACTTGTTTTTAGAGTTAGGATATTTTAATAATAATAATTTTAATAATAATAATAAATATTTAAACTAATGAGAGAGAACAAGATTTAAGTCGTAAGCAATGACTTCAAACATTAACAGGAAGGCAGGGAGACGAGACTGCAGTGGACAATGAGAACAGAGGCTCAGAGCGCCCAAGGGACCACGTCATCCGGTTCCATGAGGGAGCTATCCAGGCTGAGAGACACTAAAGTTACATACCCACTGGGTCAGTTCTGAGGTCTCATGTCTGCTGCGGTGGGAAGAAACACAATAGAAAAAAGACTAAACGCCTAAAAGTTTCCTCATACATATTTTAAATGCCATATCCTGCCACCTCTAAATGCAGGACTGTTTACAGGCAGACACCAGGAAAGGCCACTCTCCACAGAGCCTGGGGACTTGTGCATGTTCTTTAAGCAGTGCTGACACCAGCAGATGGATGGCACCGCCCTGCCAGTGGGGCTCTCTGTGGACAAAGCTCTACTGGGTAACATTTCAGTCCTGTGGTGAAAAGGGAATAACTCAGGTAGAGAGGCCTAGGAAGGAAGACATTTATTAAAGTGATGGACTACCTGAGCAGCACACCCGCCCCTAAGCAGAAGCTTTTCCATATTGTTCATGAGGATATGCTAACCTTCAAAAGTCACGTGCACAAAGACAAATAGCCAAGGGCCACAACTCCAGCTGCACCCACTCGATCTTCATTTTGCTTAAACCCCACATGGATTCTCAGAACCACCCAGTCAACAGTGTGAGTAAATATACACCCTACAGGCTCCATGTGGTGTGCGGTGCTGACTTCAGGCTCTTCTTAAGGTACAGAAATTTTGCCCCTCTAACTGGCCATACCATCTTATTTAAAAAAAAACTTTTTTTGCAAAATAATTGCAAAGTGTCTAGAAACTCTAAGAAGCGAGGACTCCATGTTGACTTTCTCTGCGGTTGGTAGTGGGAGACAGGAAGCTTCCCATGAGAGGTGAGTCAATCAAGGGGGAAAGTATCCATTTTGAAGCATAAGTTGTCTTTCATGGTCTTATATGGTGAAACATCAATACATATTGACTTCTATAAGTCTACAATAATTGCACTTCAGAATGAAGGCTCCTGAAGAAGAACTCAGCCTGACCTGTTCTCCAATCACACTACAATTCTACAGCCAGTATAAACTGGTTGTTCTACTGATAAAGGCCACTATTAGCCAAAAACAGTAGTTTTCACTAAACTCTGGCCAGAAAGTATTTTAAAGATTGCACATCTCCTGAGTGACAGCAGAAATTACCCAGGGGTATCGGAGGTCTCACGACATTTAACATAAGCAACAGGGAGCCGACTGTGCACTGGCGTGGTTTTTACTTTAAGAACTATAAACTTCAGGAGTTAAGCACAGACCTTCTCTCACTGGTGTGATCCTTGTGCACACTCATTGACATCCATTCTCTGGACGCAGGAAGAAAAATGCTGCTCACCCAGAGAGTGTCAGTAGCTAACAGTGCCAGCACAGAGTCAGCGAGGGCAGCTTGTGGCCTTACGTCAGAGAACTCTCTGGCCAGAGGCATTCTCTCCTGAGGGGTTTGGCCAAATTTAGATTGTGCCTTCTTCTAGAAAGGAACAAGACATTATTTAAAAGTCAACCTAATTTGTGTTTGAGAAACACAGCAGCTAATATATTTTGTGAGTGCACTCAGGCTGAGGTATTCTTGTAAGAGCTGAGTCTGCAGGCATATATGCCAACTTCCTTTCCCAACACTCCTGCCAGGCAGACACCATCTTCATTCCCATTGACAGGTATGAAAATGGGGAAGTTATTTGCCCGAGTTCAAACAGCTAACTAACCAGTATCAGAGTAAGCCCATGAAAGCAGCTTCTACAGAAAATCTCTATACAACTAATTTAATTATACATACTCAGACATTTCTCGTCTTTTGAAAAACTTATAATATTCATATGTAGAGGTGCTTTGTCTGTATGTCTGTCTATGCACTATTGCATGCCTGGTGCCAACAGAAGCCCAAAGAGGGCAAATGGCTAAACCACCAAGTGGGTGCTCTGAAGCCATGAGCCATCACTCTAGGCCCTCCTCTTTGTTTTAGATTTAGGCAATGTCTTAGTTAGAGTTTTACTGCTGTGAACAGACACCATGATCAAGGCAACTCTTTTAAGGACGACATTTAATTGGGGCTGGCTTACAGGTTCAGAGGTTTAGTCCATCATCATCAAGAGATCATGGCAGTGTCCAGGCAGGCATGGTACAGGTGAAGCTGAGAGTTCTACATCTTCATCTGAAGGCGGCTAGTGGAAGACTGATTCCAGGCAGCTAGGATGAGGCTCTTAAAGCCCACACCCGCAGTGACACACCACTCCAACAGAGCAACACCCACTCCAACAAGACCACACCTCTAAATAGTGCCACTCCCTGGGCCAAGCATTTACAAACTATGAGAGGCAGTATCAGTTACACTCACTGCACTACCCTCTTTCATCCCTATGCACACCCGCCAACCCGCTTTTTCACACACCCACTGACCTTCACACACCCGCCAACCCGCTCGTTCACACATGCGCAGACTCACTCCTTTCCCACTCTCATGTCCCTTCCTCCCTTCCCCCTCTCATGTAGGCTCAGCATAGGCAGTCACAGCAATGGTGTGTTCTTGATAACAAGGCCAAGGCATACCCAAAAGACAGCATTCCATCACACTGCCCCCCATTCCTCAGCTTCCACAGCCCTTCTACCTGCTTTTTACAGCATTTCTTAAGTCTCAGAGGGAGAGACATGATTGCTTCAATTAGGACTGAGTGCTTGATGGTCAGTTATTCTCAGCTCTTTGGCTGAGTCCTTCCTTTGATTGTCACTCACTGCCACAAGAGGTTCTCTGGCCAAATAAGAAAGATGTACTAAGTCTATGGATATTAAGATATGCAGACGATAGTTTAAGTGCATGCCCATCCCAGAGAGCAGCAGCACTGTACTGACTCATAGGGCCTGTGATTTCCTAGCCTAGACCTTAACCAGTTCCACAGTCCTGCCAAGGGAAGCCTGGATCCGAGCAGGAAGCAATGGTGTCCTCCAGAGCACCCGTGTCACTGCTGCATCAGCAGTGCAGAGTTTCAGCATGCTGGGCCTATCACGGTTACTGTGAGTGACTGTTCTCCAACAGCTGGATGGCTCTGCAAACGTTAACTCAGCAGGAAGGAAGCATCCAGGTCAGTTCAATCTTGGTTTCTCTCTGTCTGTATTCAGAGTATGTGGTACCTTTGGCAACAGGCTACCACTGTCTAGGTTTGGTGGATATCCAAGAACACTGGCAACAGCTTGTGCTGTGTGTGGAAGTGCCTATGGTTAATCAGGACGGGACAGTGCTGCCCACGCTACCTTCCGAGTCATCTCCCTTCTGGTATCACCTGCTGCCTTCATAATTGTTGCTCAAGTACTAGGCACATTGTTCTCTATTTTTCCCTTAATTCTTCTAAGGCAATTTTCTTCTAACATTAGTCACACTGATAGCTCTACTGGTTGGAAGGGAAGGACATGTAGTGAGGACTAGGGTATGCCTCAGTGGTAAAGTGCTTGCTTAGCTTGAGTAAGACTCTGGGTTCAGGAAACATAAAGAACTCAGCTTACAACAGTAACAAAAGGCATTAAAATATTTAAATACTTCCAGTCAGTTATGACCATGCATGTCCAAACACTCAGAGTCAAGTACTGTTCTTGGTTGCAGTGGCTCATTGGCATTACAGCCAGGGACATTGGTTATGAAAACAAACAACCTCACTGTCTACTTTATCAGAAATGCCCCATGAATTATTATAGCCACTTAAAGGATTGAGTGAACACCTGCTTACATAAAAAGAAAAAGCTAATAATGCTGAAGTGAATAGCATAGTCTTCCTTTAATGATCTTTAGTCCTAAAGTCTCCAGTGACTATGGTTAAGTGATCTAGTTAGGCTTTAAAGAAACAAAACCAAAACCTGTTGGATCCCTGCCACTCAACCTACAAGTTCTTACCAAGGACAACAGTGACTGACACACTAACACTCAAGAAGATACTTTTCACGCGTGCATCTTACTCAGATGCTCGATAGTATTTGAGTTGGTCACAATGTTTTCTCTCTCTCTCTCTCTCTCTCTCTCTCTCTGTGTGTGTGTGTGTGTGTGTGTGTGTGTGTGTGTCTTTCTTTCTCTGAAATAGTCTCTTTCATGATCACTTCACTAGTAGCTTTCTTCCTACATCAATTCAAAGTATTCTCTACTTAACCTTCAATACTACACTTTCTATGAGCTTGGTTAAGAACCCACTTTTCCTAAGTATTCCTGGCTACTTGACTTAGGGTTTCCATTGCTATGAACAACTCTTATAAAGGATAGCATGTAACTGGAGCTAGCTTACAGGTTCAGAGGTTCAGTCCATTATCACCAAGGCAAGAAGCATGGCAGGGTCTAGACAGGCATTGCACTGGAGAAGTAGCTGAGAGTTCTACTTCTTGTTCTGAAGGCAAGCAGGAGAAGACTGACTTCCAGGCAGCTATGGAGGGTCTCAAAGGCCACCTCCACAGTGACACACTTCCTCCAACAAGGCCACACCTCTTAATGGGGCCAAGCATACTGAAACCCCCATAATGTCTACGGGTATAATAAATACTACTATATGCAAGTATCAATCTTGATTCAACTTAAGAACTGTTCTGAACTCAAACACAATAAAACCCACTGGCTATTTCATTTCTCTAAAGAAGGTTATCACATAGGTAATTCAATTCTAAAACATCTCCACATAAACACTAGATTCTATACTCACAATTCACCTACAACACACACAGACACATACGCCTGTTGTCTCACATGGACACGGCCCTGGCTTCAAACTTCAGAACTGCAAAGAGGGGAATGGAAATAGAACAGACTTAGAGAAAGTAAATAAATTAAAGTAGCTGAACAACTTTTCTACCAGATGACAAAACAAATCAGACAAACAAAAACAGTAACAACCTATAGGTGTTAACTGGTGATAACACATACCAACTATTTAAGAACCAGGGGGTAAATGGGAGATGAAGATGTGATGGGAAAGACAGAGACAAATATTCTTGTAAACGTAAAGTGAGACTCCTAACACCCCATTAGTAAAGCAACCAAAGTGATATATAAGAGGGTGACCTACAGTGACAGAGTGGGCTATGGCTGAGGAAGGGCAAGGCTGACTGAGGATCTAGAACTCCACTAACACACGGTGATATGGAACACACATTCTCATACCGACCATCACAACTGACAGAAGTCATGTCTGGGGCGCCCTAACAACTCTTCATGGCATTAGTTATAATCTAAGTCCTCCCTAAAGCTGCAACAAGACAAGCCAATCTGTTTAACCAGTGCAAAGGGCTTATTATTTGGAGTCAAAAAATGAAAGAGAAATACATTTGAAAGAACTCAGACTGTTTTTACTAATGAAAAACAGGATATTTTAGATAGAAAACACAAGAAATCTATGGAACCCAGTTTGACAAGGTTAAAGGATACAAGCTCTATGTAGAAAGATCAGTTGTACAACAAACAAACAAAAATAAAATTACAATAAAGTTCATTCAGAATGAATAAAGTATTTAGAAATAAATTTCTCCAAAGAGGTCCAAGATCTATATATTGAAAACTAGGAGACACTGCTGAGACATACCAAATCTATAGACAAATTGATTGGGAAACACTACTGTTAAAATGGCAGCTTCTTCCATAATCAATCTATACTGTTCCCAGTGAACATCTCTATCAGTGTCTCAGCAAATATTTTCAAAGAAAATGATAACAGAGACTCCAGCAGAGAATGCCCTACAGTCTGCTTACCTAGTGCCTTGGGGCTCAACAAGGGCCAGCCCACCCTTGGTCATACCTGTCTGTTCTCTCCCAGAACCTGCCAGAGTCAGATTCTCCATTCCCAGTGCCTCCAGGGTCTGTGAAACATTATGCTCTGACTCAAGCCCCACCTTCCTTTTTCCATGACCATGCACACCCACCCTTGGGACAGAAGTAACCCCTGTTCTCAGGGTCCCCAGAAGAGAACATGAAAGGAGGGTGGCCCAGAGCTGCTCAGCTAATGGGGGCACCCACCCTATACATTGAGGCCTATGCTCCAAGCGTCCAGAGCCCACCGTCTTCCTAGACCATGTGCCTCACTGAGTCTCTAAGACTTCACCCTAAAAACATGCCTGAACCTGTGAAAACAGAAAAAGAAAGAAAGAATAAAATGATTCTGAAAGTTGTATAAAAATGGCAAGAGTGCAGAATTAACAAAGTCAGAAGACTACCCTTTGTTATTTCACAGCTCACTATAAGGTATGATGGTAGAGATGTAAGGCCCTGGCCTAAGGGTAGCTACACACTTCTCCCAACAGCTGACAGTCCAGAAATGAACTCTACCTCACTGACAGCTTACTGTCTACAAAAGTGCCAAGGGAAATCACTAGAAAAAAATAATTTATTCAACAAATAGTTCTACAGTGGGCTACCCACATACAGAACAGGAAGAGATAAGATTGTTTACCTCTACTGCACCAAAATAAATAAATAACTCACTTGGATCATGGACCTAAATGTGAGAATTGAAGCTACAGTTAGACTTCTGGAAGAAATGTCCTTGTTTGGATAAAAATCTGAAAGACCCATCTGCATAATCCACTGAAAAGATTGAAACATCTAATTTTAGAAAGCATGAACTTTGCATACCTCCAAGTCATCACTGAGAAAACGAAAGGACAAGCTATGTCCACGCCTAGCACGCATGACTGCCGTCCCGGCACTCAGGAGCCCCCCAACCCTTACTGTATGCTTTTTGATGTTATTGTTCTGAAAACAGTTTAAAGTATCCACAGTCTCTTAGGTACCACATCCTTATTTTTAAGAGAAGAAAAAATAAAACCCATCATGATTTTTACTGAATGACAGTGTTTTGACTTTGACTTTTAAAAACGGTGTATGCCTTATTACTAAGAAAGCGGGTCAGATAAGAAATAGGTTGGAGGTTACAGAAGCTGCCTTAAAAATGGAATCCTGTGTTATAAGACTGTTGTCTTAAGAAACATTATGTCTGGTCCAAAAGTACCTGATCCGCTGGGCACTAACTCACCTGGGAGTCTCCGTATCTGCTAGGAGCAGGGTCCTCGCTGAACTTGGCCCACTTACTGTAAGATCTGTGGGCAGAGGGTCTGGATATTCGCGGTCACTCAGTCTCACACTGAGCTGCAGATGAGAACCTCAGTCAGGAGGGAAAAGCTGAAGCTAAAGACGCTTTGTCTTCCTGCCCGCAGCAGGATTCCTGGAAAAGTGGTCTGGAGGTGCTGTCCAGTACAGGCGGTCACTGGCCATGTGCGATTATGAGCTCAAAGTATGGAAAGTCAGAAGTGAAATATGCTGGGCCAGGAAAAGACACACACCAGGTTTTAAAGACTCAGTAAGAAAACCACGCTAAGTATCTCCTTAATATTTTTAATACTTGGTGCATACAGAGATCCTATTTAAACCTATTTAGTTAAATAAAATGTATTACTAAAATCATCTGGACATGTTATTTTTCCACTCTTTGATGTGGTTACAGAGTTAAAGTCACATATTCCGCCACCTCTTACTGTAGACCCACAGGATGGACTCTGTCAGTGTGCTCTGAGAGAAGCCACGTGCAGTGCAGTGGAGGGAACAGCTCACCACCAAGCTCAGAAAGCCTTGATGATGCAGCAGGAAAAGCAGCAGACATAGGCCCTGAGGGTCAGGATGCTCGGGGCACAGTACTGGGGCATACGGCCCGTGCCGCAGATGATCGGGAGGGGAGCAGGAGAGCTACTGTGTGCAGGCTGGGCTGGCAGGTGCCCCTGCAGCACAGGTTTCTCAGTAGGGTTGGGATGGGCAGAGTTTCTGAAGGCCAAGAGGAGGTAACTGAACATGAACACGGTATGCAGAGTGGTATTACCTTCGCCTACAGTTAGGAAGCATGTCTGGCCAGAACGAGGGCCAGCCAAAAACTCTGGAGTCTCTAAGAGAGCTGTGAATGAAGGGTTGCCAAACCACCATGGTATCAAAGGACTCCCTGGTTCTGACTGGAGAAGTGAGTTGAATGTACTTTGGTACTTGGGCTACATCACAGGCGGAATGTGGCAGACTCTGCTGTTACCACAGATAGGAGGAGAAAGTTGCTCCTAAGAAACCATGAAAGAGCCACAAAACTCCAGGGCAGAAGAAACAAGCCACAGGGAAGCTCAGGCTGCCACAGGGAGAATCGGTTAAGATGCAGAGGAGCCTCAACTGCCCCTCACCTAGAAAGACTGCCGACCTCACCAAGGCAAGCTTTCTCAAAGCTCTGGGCTGAACCACCACACACTGAAGCGAAGAGTCTCTATGAAGATTTCTCAAAGACAATAATCTTACTGATCAAACAGCAAGAGAGCAGGGAGGAGACTGGACAGCTTCTACTGTATTCTCATCAGACTGTGCATATCTTCAGTTTAAAAAGAAGTATCCAATTCAAATTCTTCATTGTACAGATAGGAAAACTGAGGTCCGGAGAAAGTGACCATGACCTACTGGACACCAGACTCCTGCCATCTACGGTCATTTTCACCACACTCCCAACAAGTATCAAAACAAACAGGCCCAATCCTGTCCCCTGAGAATCGAATGTGCAGCCCCACCCCCAGCAGAACTTTGGAGGGAATATCTGACTTTCTCCTTCTAGGATGTTCTGGCTGAGTCTCACGCCTACAGGCTTTCTGGGATTCGATGTCTTGAATCCAATGCATGTGCTATCAGAAAGTAAATCTGGAAACAAGATCAAATCACACACCCTACTTTGTATTAGAAGAGGTTACATGTCAAAGGGCGCTTGTAGAAACACCACAAAAATAAACTTCAGGGAAAGAAATGGAGCGGGGAGGGGCTGGGACACAATGAAAATGATACTTTGTGTCCCTATTTTGAGTGCCTTTCTCAATGCTATATGCATAGCAGCTAGAGGCAAGCTGGAAAGCAGCCAGGTCCTGGCTGCCAGCAAAAATTTTGTCACCTCCTTTGAACATCTGAAGTATGTTTACCCAATAGATTTCATTAAATTACACTTCCATTAGGAAGCATACAATGTTGATACTCATCTCAGAGATCAAAGGGATCGCTAAGAGGCATGCCATCCTGCTCCCCAGCTGATTGCTATTTCTGGGCCAATCAAGGAAAGGAGCCAGAACAATACTTAGTTACAAAAAAAATATAGCATCTCCCCAAGGACTATGGACTAAGAATCTGCAGCCCCATTATCAAAATGAGCTTATCATTAATGACAACGCACACACACAGAGTTATTTTAATATGACTCCTACACAACAAACATGCTAGATTTGGGTCATTAGCTGAATTTGTAAAACAGTGTTTCTGAGGGCTGAGAAATTCCTCGGTAAGAATGCAAAGTTGAAAGATGAAGAAAGAGAACTATTTATAGAAGCAGTGGGGTCTGGGGTTCTGCTTTTTTAAATTTTATTGTGATTTTATTTATTGTTAGATAAGCAAACAGGTGAACCAGATTGAAGATGGCGAATTTGATTGCTAGCAGGTAGTGAGAGTTTTGGGTTCTTTTTCCTCATGTCATTACTTTTTTGATGGATTTAAAAAAAGAACACCATTAATATATTTAAAAGAACACCATTAATATATTTATGTTAAAGGTCAACAAATGGTTCTGTCCTGGGATCCAATGATTTATGATGAAAATACTTAACTTTCTAGGAACTAAGTGCATAAAGGCTAAAGGCCCTAAGATTTAGCTGTTGAAAATTATGAAATAAAAATAGGTCATCCCAATTGAGGGAAAAGTAGTTTACATAGGCTTAGTGAAGAATTTTGTTTAAGTACTGGTAAAGGCTACAAATCCTTTATTTAATGCTAGAAAGGTAGTCTGAGCAACAGCTCGATTTTCAGAAGTTAATCTGAAACAGTGGGAAGTTCCTTCCATAGTCTATAAAGACTGGAATGGAAACAGAGTGGAAGGTAAATCAGGGTGGAAAGTAAACCTATTGCCACAAAGCTACATCCCAATTTTGGTTGCTCTTTTCCAATGAGTAGTCAATCTCTCAGTTACCCATATTTGACACAACACATGAACTCTAATTATCTATCTTTTGCAATTAATCATCCAACAATTATCTTTCCTGCACTTGTGAGCACCCAGCTGGGAACTGAGTTTTAATCTAAGAGAGAAAAAAATAGGGTATTCAGGTTTCTAACAAATTAGTTCTAATTACCACAACCTTTTCTTAGTCATCCCAATGTAAAAATGCCTAAAGCTAATCAAGGAATTTAAATTGTTGGCATTCTTACTGGTATTTTAAATTTTCATTTAAATTTCCCCAAAGAGCAGTTCTGGAATTGTATTT
Organism: Micromys minutus; assembly: GCF_963924665.1. Taxonomy (NCBI): domain Eukaryota; kingdom Metazoa; phylum Chordata; class Mammalia; order Rodentia; family Muridae; genus Micromys; species Micromys minutus. The sequence goes on from NC_137971.1 coordinate 5,484,262, forward strand.
TGCTAACATTCCTTTAAACAAACATCCTATTTGGCAGTACACAGAGAAGGGGTGGTTGAGGGTCTGAGAGCTTCTAAGGCAAAGGAACTTAAACTGCTTTGAAAAGGCACCAAGCAGAATCAGACGGCAGAAACTCAAGAATGGTCTATCCTTTACTTTCTGTTGCTGAGATAAAACACCACAATCAAGGCAGCTCACAGAAGGAAGTTATTTGTTTTTTGGTTTCAGATAGAGTCAAAAATGGCAGAGGAGGGAGATCAGGCTGCCAACCAGGCACGTAGCAGAGAAAGTAGTCAGTAGGGTGAGGCTATGAGCTCTAGAAGCCCGTCCCCATGATACATTCCAGCAGCAATGCTCTACCTCTTAAAGGTTCCACAACCCAAACAGCACCACCAGCCTATGGGGAACATTTCTCAAACCACCACAGATGGTATCTTCAAAGTGAAGACCTCCCTTCTGATAATCCCAGGAGACTGGCTCAGGTGAGTCATAAACCCTGAGACTTGAGAAGCTTGGATCATCTGCTGGGGACTCTGGAAGTAGGGTGCTGTGACGGGGACTTTAACACATACCTGGAACCCTTTTAAACTTCATGATGCAAGTCCTTCTTGGGACTCTTTAAGTGCTCCCAAGTTGGAAATTCTGGGGTAGATGCAGGTCTATGCATTAACTTAGCAAGTCCCTCATGGGATTCTGATACCCACACAAGCCTAAGAGTTAATGGGCTAGCCTGAACACTCAATACTACTCAGATGAGGGAACAGCTGAATCAGGGAGGAAAAAAATAAAATGACCTAGGAGAACTTGCTTTCATCTAAAAAAGAAAACTTTATGATGAGATACAATGCTGTGGTACACACTTCCAGGATCTGGAAGCTACAACCTAACTTCCGCAGATCTTGAACCAATAGGAACTGAAGACTAGAGACAGGAGGGGAAGCCAGCATCTCCCCTGAATTAAAGTTGGGATTACTCTGAAATGGACAAGCCACAGACAATGCAGTAATACTATAGTGGGAAGGAAACACTGCAGTCAGTCAGTCAAATGTCAGTTCCAAATGCTTGCTGAGCCGCAGGCCAGCTCAGGAAGACAGCCACACTCCCAGGGCAGAAGCCTAGAGATGTCATTTGTTGATAAAGACTATAACAAAGTCTTGTGACTGAAAAAAAGGAAGCTGTTTACTCAAACTTAGGAAAGCATTAGATTGGTTTCATAACATAGCCCAGCCTTACTTTCATTTATTACCAACCAACAATTTCAAATTAGAATATTTTAAATCCTATTCACTCACAAAATTTGACACAAATTTGTTTCTGGTCCTGTATAGGACAGGAGGGGTATTCTTGAGGTATAACCCTGGGTCTCCTATACACTAGGAAGAACTCTACCACTGAGCTGTATATCCTATCCCTTATTACTATACATTGCTTTTCAGTATGAGACAAGGTCTTGCTCAATAGACCAAGCCTTGAACTCAGTCTGTAGCCCAGGCAGGCCTTGAACTTGGGACTCTCCTAGGTTAGTCTCTAGGCCAGCTCCACTCCACCAGGGTCTGGCTCTAGGTGGAATGTATAATCATTTATTCAGCATGAGAACTACCATTCTTGTTCTAACTGTGTAGTAAACTGGACCAGAACAGTTAATTGCACATGAAAATAAAGCAAACACAGGTCAGTATAAGGGCTAAGACCTACTCAAGAGCTCTGGATAGGAAGATAAAACAGCCAGTGCAGATCAGGATTAAATCAACTCTGATAGTCTCACAACATTCTCTTCATATATTTTTCGTAGCATGGCGAAGTGTGGCTCAGTAAACAAACTATCCTCCAAATAGCTTGTTCAACGTTTCTTCCTATAATTATTGATTTATTTCCCTTAACAATAAACATAAGCAGGAGAGGTAAGGACTGTATCTTTTAATTATTACCAAAATGTTCGTATACACAAGATAAATTTGAAGAAGAAATATTTGAAATCAAACTACTTGGATTAAAACTATGTTCTTTTCAGGTAAATACATTAGAAAAAATATTCAAAGTAGAGAAAAATGTTAGCAGCAACAAAGATCAGTGGAGTAATGATGTTCAGATGGTACACTGAGGGCCAATGGGTTACAAGCAGAAGGTGAAGACCTGGAGATAGCACAACAACAACAGCAACAACAACAACAACAGCAGCAGCAGCAGCAACAACAACAACAGTAACAACAACAACAACAGCAACAGCAAAAGGTAGAACTCACCTATCACAGACGACAACAGCAGATTAACTTGATAAAGGGAAGTGGATAAAGACAACTAAACATGTCATGTGATGTCTATTAGGCATTATTAGTATCACAAGTGATATGAATAATACAATGTTACAAATTTGATCCATGGTACAATGTTACAAATTTAATCCAGTTGGCAATGACAACACTGGTGGGACTCTAAAATGCAACACTATGGAGCCCCCCCCACACACACACACACTCCCTGTCTTAAAGTTCATTAATTGTAGGGAATGTTTCTCAATCCAAGCACAGAACATGAACACCTACAAAATTTTTATTCTGAGATCACTTTGACTTTTAGAAAGTAGTACTATCTCTAGCTGTGTTTTAATAGACACATACATAATGTCTTGATATAGATGCCAGAACATTAAAAATAGCAAAGTCAAAGCTATGATGTTAACAGGAAAATGTAGATTTGGGAATCCACTGGTTATGGTGAAATGGGATACAAGTGAGTCTGTAGAGAACTTTCCTACAATGCACAAAGCACTGGATCCAATATCCATCACTGTATGAACCAAGCTTGGGAGCACACACCTGTAGTCCTAGCACAGGGATGGTAGAAGCAAAAGGTTCACAGGCTCAAGGTCAAAAGGCTCAGAAGCAGCCATGGCTATATGAGATCTTGTCTCAAACAACAACAATAACAACAGCAAAAATACACAAGTGAAAGAAAAAGAGAAGGAAGGAAGGAAAGGAAGGAAGGAAGGAAGGAAGGAAGGAAGGAAGGAAGAAAGAAAGGAAGAAAGAAAGAAGGGAAGAAAGAAGGGGAGGAGGGATGGAGAGAGAGAGGGAGGAAGGAAGGGAAGAAGGGAGGAAGGGGGAGGGAGGGAGGAAGGGGGTAGGGAGGGAGGGAGACTGGTCTAAGAGCAGCTGTGAAGGTGAAGGGGAAAGAAAGGTCTCTGTTTAAATGAAGAAGCTTCAGTTTGGGTGGTTTGGGACTTTATGCTACAATAGGAAGCAGTATGTGTTCCTTGTTTGTATGGAACATGGTATACGCTTTAGATATACTGAATTATCAAATCTTAGTAATTTGCACTCAAGAGGATCCAAGATTCAGATTTCTAAAACGAGCTTTGAGCTGGAACAGAAGGCCAATGAAGCAGAGACAGAGGGAGCAGACAGACAGGAAGGGCACACCAAGGTGCAGTGTGTTACTGCATGAGGACCCCAATATGAAACAGGTAGAAGAACCTCAGGCTACAAGCTGATAAATGAGGACGGGCATCCCTCTTACCCTACCCCACTACCACAATTGTAGGTGACCTGTGACAATTCTCAAAGATGACTGGTGGCTAAGGCAAGAGTTATTCCAGGCTTTTCACTCATAACACTCTATGTAGAAAGAACTATGGCTCTTTCTGACCTATGCTACTACTACTGTCTCCTGTGAACTCCTCTCAAAAGATATCTCTCATTAATTTCTACAATGTTACTTGGCATTTCTCAACAACTCTTCCTCAGCACTAACCTAATTGTAGTAAAACGTCCCAAGGAATGTGTCTGCATAAAGTGGGAAGGGGGGAGACCACCAGAGAGGGATTCACACTCGTATGTCCCTTAGTTTCAGAAACCCAAAGGACTTTGTATAGAGATGAATTCGGCAATCAGGAGATAGGAAACGAACATACATATACACACATGCACGAACACACACACAAGCATACACATACATGTATATACGCATGTTTACAGTGGCAAGCTTTTATCTAGGGAGTTCGTCCACAGGGGGCTCTCAGGTAGGAATCTTGTCAGATTGCCACTTTTATGTACATGAAACGGTGATAACAAACTAAGAAATAATTAAACTTTGAAATGAAGCTTAAAGATACACGCAATGGAAAAGTCACATCTTCTTCTGCACGGAAAGGCTGAGAGCTGTGTGTTGTCAGTGCAGTCTTTGAGAGTGTGCAAATAATATCCAGCTGTCCCCTGTGCACGTATACAGAGGAGCCTAGGAAGCTGTCGGTGCCACCTCACTCAAGCAGCCCTTCTATCAGACAGGAATCCAGCACGGTGAATGTATTGCTTTAGTCTTAATATAAAATTTTGACAATGGTGCCACTAAGTGCTGATACACTGATATGGTGAACAAGGACCACAGGGAAAACCAAAAAGGGATTGAAGCGGACGCTGGAAGACACCGTGAGCTTCTCAGAGCTACTCTGGCAGTGAGCTTGTCACATATGTCCTACATGAAACTGTTCTGAGAAGATGACTTGGCGCATATTACAGAACCTTTACTTATTAATTTCATTATTTATGTTGTAAATGTTTTTGCCTGCATGTATGTGTGCATACCATGTAAATCCTTGATGCCCACATAGGTCAGAAGAGGGCACTGGATCCCTTGGAACTGAAGTTTTGGTGGCTGTGAACCACCACATGGGTGCTGAGAATCAAACCTGTGTCCTCTCCAAGAGTAACAGGCCCTTAACTTCTGAGTCATCTCCAGCCTCAGCTCTCATACTATTTCCCTGGTCTGAGAAACGTAAAAACAGTCAGCAGAAAAAAAACACCCACTGTAACACAAGGTTTTGTTTTATTCCACTACTGTTTAATAGAAATCAAGTTCAAAGGACAACTCAAGCTAGATATGATCTGACTGGAAACCTTAGATGCTCCATTTTGTGCCTGTCACTGGCCAGTTTGTTAATCATGGGCTGTACCACCCACACGATACCACTGATTATTCACTGAGTGTCCCGTGTTCACTAAGTGACTGTAAGACGCAGAGCAGAAGACACACTCTTGTAAAGATCTGTAATTGTTTGGAGGAATAAAACATAAGTGAGAAGTAGAATCTTGGCTCTGACACGGGAACAGTGTGGGAGTTAGCAGGTTGCAGATATAAGAACCAAGGTGAATGAAGACTTAAAATCTATCATGACAGGAAAGATAATTAGAAACGACTCCACAAAGGAGGTGAATAATGGTCTAGGGATTGTAAAAATGGAGACTTATCAATATGAGATTAATAGATTAAGTTAAGGCAAAGGTTCCAAAGCATACTAATTATCTAAGCGGATGCAGATAGTGTTAAAGCTACAGGAAAACTACCAGCAACCTTGAAAGACCAAGCACTCCACTGTCGCCATCCTTAGGCGAGGAGTTCACTGCCCTTACAGAGCATCAGGATTGGCCTTGTATCTGAGCTGAAGACACTGAGGCTAACTCAGCTGGTTAGCATCAGAGATGGTGCTCACAGCCAAAACTCCAGTGTCTGTCCACAGTGTCACACTGCCTCTCATGGCTCACAGCATACGTGAAAGAAACACAGGCTAGTTGAGGGACCAAACCATCTTTCAAATCTATGTCCTGGCTCTAAGAGACTCAAAGATAGATTCTACAGAGAGGGAGGACTTCCTACTTAAAGCCCACTTGGCTGACATCCAGACTGTGAGAAGAAAAGCCTCTTAGTCTTTCATATTCCTTATGTGCACATTACAGCTGACTGAAGAGTAAAGGACACACAGCTGGAGCTGTAGTCTGTTGGGGGCCATAGTAGTCACATCATGTGTTCTCTCCCCTCTGCAAACCCTGCCAGAAACCATTATGACCAAGTAGCTCTTAATCATGGATAAATTTCCACGCTAAGAAACATGCAGAATATCCACAGTCCTTCTTCTGTTGGTCACAACTGCAGGGCAAGGGTTGCCTGCTGGCAGAGGCTTAGGTGTTGCTAAACAGCCCACACAGCACAGTACCACCCTCCAGCAAAGAATGGTCCATTCAAAATCTCAACAGTACTGAGACTCAAAAGAATGCCTATTACTACTGGTATTCAACTGAGAGAACTCATTCCTCTTTCTGCCCTGAAAGAGAGCCATCCGAGTCCTACCAAAGCACCAGGCAGGGAAGCATTCAGTACCCAGTTTACAGCAGAGTTGAAGAGCTGAGTTAGCCTTCCCGCCGGGCGGGTCTGAGCGTCCATCTGCACGTGGCAGCAGTGCTGAGGAACAGGGAGTCTTTATATTTTTTATCTTGAGAATTGATGAAATTCTTTAGGCAAATTTGCACCTAATGACAACACCCATCTATACTTGGAGAAAAATCTTAAAGCTACTTAGATCCCAGGAGGCTGCAGGAAGCATGAGCTAGAGCAAGAGCAGGCAGGCTGCCAAACAAACACCGCCACCCTGGCACCGAGGCAGGTGTTAGGGCACGCTCACTCTGAATAAGCACTGTCCCCATCTCCAAGGCCCTGCACCGGCTCCTACCATGTTCAATTCTCCTGCCTATGACTGGTATCTCTGTCGCTTGCCTATAACTTGCTGGGCCCCATTTCTGACAGAACTCCGAAAGACGAGATGTCTTGATTTGCTGACTAGGTATGGAGGATGCAGGAGAACGCAGCACTTCAGTTTAGAATTTAGAATCTGAGGTGTTACCCTACAGAAAGGCGTTTTACAGAAACAGTGAAAAACAAACCCAGTTTCCAAAGACCTCACCAAGAGCACAAGGCAGCCAGCTTCAAGTCGAGCTGTCACTGCAGTGCTCAGGAAGGCTCTCTGAAACGCAGAGCACACTTCTGATCGCCATGCATTTAAATAAACTGCTCAGGGAGAAAAGTCAACTTTTAATGTAAAGAGAATATCCTGGATGGATCTGGTCTTGGAAATTTCTCTATCAAAATGCCACAACACGGTGTGTTTTAATATCAATGCGAGCCACACTGCCATCTATGGCCACCTTCCACTTCCGTCAGAAAGCCCCGTTCTACTTTTTGACAGTTTCTGAACACTGCCAGAGGACAGAAAACCCTTTCTGGTAGGAAATACACTAGTGACGATCCCCCAGGCCCTAAGTTTGTCTTCCTGACACACCAGCGTACTTCTGTAGAATCTACCTTGGAGTAAAACAAACAACTCAAACAGGGTCAATTTAATAATAAAGAATACTTGGAAATGACAGACTTCTAGAAGATATCTCTATGCCAACAAAGAAAGAAAACACCTCAATGGATATACTATGTTTAAAAACTAGGGAAATAGTTAATGTGGGAACAAATTAAAAATAGTACTTGTTTAAGACACACAGTATTATTTTTTCCAACCTGAGTATTCTACTCATAAATAGTTTAAATTTTTTTCAGTTTAAAATTATACCTACTATGTCAGTGGTTTTGAACTTTCGGGTTGAGACTCCCTTGAGGACCCTTTCACAAGGGTTTCCTAAGACCACAATTAGAAACACAGATATTTACATTACGATCCATAACAGTAGCGAAATCCCAGGTATGAAGTATCATCGACAATAATTCTATGGGTGGGGTCACCACTGTATGAGGGACTGTATGAAAGGGTCTCAGTGTTGGAACATTGAGAATTCGATGATTTAAACTGCTATCCTAAGCTTTGGGTAGGGTAAAGTTAAAACTGCTCTGAGCTGGTTATACAGGGAATTTGCAGTTGTTCCCTGAAGCGAGCCATCTTCTAGCAATTCTGCTGCTTGTAGGCAACATTCCCCACACCAGTGCACAACTGCCACCGCCGAGATTTTCCCTTTCTTTCTATTCCAAATTCACTCGGCTTCTGCCAAGAAAAAACAGACACAGGGGAGGCAAAGAGCAATTCTGTTAAGATCAATGAAGATGTTGGCCATAACGGAATCCCATTTATCCATCACATCTGTTCTTCTGTTTTCTGATTAGAGATTACTAGCAATTTTTTACAATTCTTGTATAAAATGAAGTTACAATTCATCTGTCAAGACTTCACAGAGTAGCAAAAAAACAAGTGTGTGTGCTGTGTGTGTTCTCATACAGCTGTGCATAGTGTACATTGTCTGTCCTACTAAATGTAGACACAGCACACACATGCGTACATACATCCATCCTGGATCTCCTTCAGGAAATGTATGCCTGCTCAATGTATTTGAAATGGCAACTTTTAAAATGCAAGCACTCACATGACACCCACGCACTGACACAGGGTCCGGTCACAGCCACGCTCAGCGCTAGCTAAGAGCTCTCCGTTTGCTTGCCTTTGTTTTCTAAGCTCAACTGAGAATTTAAAAAACTCACTTTGCCAACTAGAGAGGAAAATTATCTATTCATATCTTCTTTCTTTCCTCTGAGTAAAGATTATCATAAAACCTAAATATACCAAATGGAAATTAATTTTAAGGCAATTCAATACAATGTTATTGTAAGATAACGGGTTTTTGTAACTAAAATTTTTATTTAAAATCATTTTAGGGATTTAAAGGCAAAACAAAAATTTTGAATTAAAATTAAACAGAACTCAAACTCTCACAGAAAAAAGAATTTCACTGTTTTAGGTGCAAAACTACCAAGTTACCCAGCACAAGAAACCCGTTAGTAGCTTCTAATCAAAATGGGGTCAGGGCTTTGCCTAGCTCTCTGCCTTAGTTTCCCACATCAGCTACTAGTTTCCGAATTCACAAGTACAGAGAATCACTGGAGGAACTGCCCTAAAAAAGCCACCACAACAATGTCCAAATCACACCTACACCTATACAGTCACGTGAGTGAGCAGAAGTCCATCTGGTGTCATGGATACATGGAGATACCCAGATCCTAATATGCAACAATGGTTGGAGATCAAGCTCTGACTTCCTATTTTGTGCACAGAAATATTTTATCCAAACTCTCGCTGCCCCAGTAGGCCCTGCTAACCTTCCAATCTGTCCTGCAGTTTATCCTGCAGTAATTCATCTGACCATGTTCCTCTCTCAAACCCCTAGGCAAGGCTCAGTCTGGACCTCAGCTCCGGACAAGGGCCTTCCTCACGCCCACGTGCTGCTATCACACTAGGCTGGATGCTTCTCTGTATTCTAACACACTCCCCTAATGACCACCCCCTAATTCTGCTTACCACAGGATTACAATTACTAAGGCTATAATCAATGTGAAAAATATGCAAATTTGGGGTTGAGGATATCGACCATTGGCTAAGTGCTTGTCTCCTGCCCGTGAGGCCCTAGGTTTCGCTCCCAGCCTCGCACAGCCAAACCAACAGCAGCAAATTGTTGAGAAGCTTCACATTTAAAACTAAGTTCAAGGAAGCAACCAAACATCACCAGCTTGAAAAGTTCTCTTATTTAGCCTCCTAATTTTTCTTTGAAACACATGTTTTACTGGTCAGAACTGGACTCAGGTCATTTGGTTTCTACTACGTTGTTTCTATGTTTCAGATCAAATTCTCAATGTGGTAGCTTTTAAACTACTGAGCTATTTGGTTGTTGGCTTAGGCATGCTACGATGAACTCTGCTTATGTTAATGACAATATTTAGGGAAAACTATACTATTTGTCTGCCTCTAGTAATAACAGTAACTTCTAAAAGCTTTAGGAAAGTCAATTATTAGAAACTAGAGAGAATAAGAAAGAAAGCCAAAGACACTGCATGTGTATTTAGAGCTCCAGATAAAAACTTGCTGCAAAGACAACTCTAAATAGTAATAAAATGCATATGATAAAAAGGCATAAAATATATAATATCATAATTTCTCTACCTTTAATTCTGCCTCTACTCCCACAAGGTCAAGGAGAAAGCTTGCTTTCTGTTACCATAGATTAATTTCTAAGATGTCTTTTACAAAACAAAATGAACTGACAAACAAAGGCAGCCCAAATACGAAGGTCATGTCTGCAAATGTGCTGAAGACTGAGCGTCTCAGCCCTTTGTGTTCGCTGCTGCACCTCGCCCCTGGAGCCCTGAGGAAGATGGTTTACATTTTTTAGGATTTTCAAGGATCTTCTGACCTTGAGATACTTTAACCTCTAAATTCTTTAATTATAGGATTACGGTCTGTACACAGTGACGTTGCCGACTAAAGACTTAATGCAGCTCTCAACTGCTTCCATACTTAACGAGCTGACTGGACCCCATCCTTCCCCCTTATGTGGGCTGAGTTCAAAGTTCATATCAGGAAACTAGAGCACGCGTGTGGGAGAGCACAGACCACAGGCCCTGTGCCTTCTTGCTATTTCCCACTTGTGTCTTGAAAACATGGTCAATAACCAAACTTAGCTCACATACCATATTAAAACAAATAAGGTATTAACTACTTCTAGCAAACCTGAAACAATATTTACCTGCTATTTCTGAAGTGTAAATAAAGCCTCCGAATAGAATACCTGGATCAGACAGTATTTGCAGTGACTCACGCTGAGCCACATTCCTTCAATACGAAAAAGAAAGCACCATTTAAACTTCACTGAAATAGCAACTGGACACCTGTAAGTTTCTGACTGAGAGATGGACACTTTCTTCTCCCTGTGTGTAGTTTAAGCATCATGTGACCATGATTAGGGCAAGGACACACTCCCTTGAGCAGAAGTGTATTTGTAGGTGATGGAGGGGCACAGTGAGTCAGGAAGAGGAGTGTAGCATGCACTCCACAAACAATATGCAGCTGGCTTAAAACATGTGTCTGAGCAAAACTTCTGGAGACAACCATCAAGAAAGGGAATCTGTAGACACTTCACAAAGCCAAGCCTGAGCAAAAAAAAAAAAAAAAAAAGAAATCTTAAACCAATTTCACTCCATATTTTAAATTTCTTATACCCTTAAATATGATTTTTCCTGCCTCAGAAGGACACAAACTCAAGCCAAATAACAGACAAAAATGAAACTACTTTTATATGTGGTCCACTGCCCACCAGGTGCATATAAAGTTGAAATCGACAGCAAAGTCTGGCATAGTCCACCCAAGCCCCACTTTAACTCTTTGCACAAGAAAACCTAACATAGTTGACAGAACACACATCCTCAGCTACTATGACACAGCTTGCAAACCTCGGCCTGGAGATCAGATCTGGCACAGTCCCCATCAGCACCAGCTGAATGCCCTGAAAAGCTGTGTGCAAAGTCAAGAGTGCCTAACCCACTTTAAGCTGCGCTCTGAAGCTCGCCCATACAGAGCTGGATGAAAGACAGTAAGAAAAGCATGAAAAGCCACAGAAGATTCAGGGGAAAGAAATGAGATGTCAGAACCGTTAGGTATCATTTCAAGTTACCAACTGATTTTAGTTTGGCAAAGCACAAAGCTGACGTGTTTTATTCAAATATTGTTGTAGCCCTAGGGCCTAGGTATGAAATATCAGTTCAGTCGGTAGTGTTATATTATACAGCCATGAATTTCCCTTGAGCATAAGCTTTAAGAGGGCAATGAACAGAGGGGAACTGGTTTATTATGGAGTCAGCACCTTGAGGTTTTGGTTTCTTCAGGAAACACTGTTGCTCATTGTCAACCTCTCCCTTTGATGTTTGAGGTACACCAGGAAAGCACACTCATAAAGGACACTTCATTTAGAAATGAATTAGCTACTGTAATGCCCAAAGAATTGTGGGTCACACCTGAGAAATGAGCACACCATGGGGAAGCCAAGTAAAATGCACACACTGCTCACTGATGCCAGGGAGACTGAGCAGTGTACAGATGAGGGCCACACGGTCTCTGCCCAGTCATCTGAGAGGTCATGTGACTTCTGACCACAAGACAGTGCGTAAGCAACCAGGGAAAAGTTTACTATTTATGAGCAAACAATTTAACAGTAAACCAGAGAAGGCTTTTTGACTATGGCAATTAGCTTCTTCATGTTCCAAACACCAAGTAACATTTTCCCATTAATTTTTAAACCAATGTGGCTTTAACTTAAAATAAACTGTACATCAAAAGAATGGAAAATAAACAGCCAGGAACACAATTTGACGAATTGGATTTATTTAGTTTATTTATCTAAACAGGGACCATTGGATCTCGTTAATAGGCTGACAGTTGCACTGGGCTGGTTAATAAAACATTCAACACAGTGTCTTCAGCCAATATAGAAATGCAAATCCCATCAGAAATATTTTATTCATGAGGCAGTAATTTCTGTTACTACCATAGTTGCTTCCTTCCTTTCTTTTCTTTTCATTTTTTTTAAATGGCAGTCTTGCAAACAAACAGTGCCATCTAGTGACTGATGAGAAAGTCAAACCAGTTGCGGGCTCACAGTTAATCTGGCAAATCTTTAACCCATTTTTCCTTATTTTCAAGTGAGATCACAAATACAAGTAAACAGAAAAGTTGAAAGTAGCTTGCCATGAAGAATGAATGTAAAAGAGAAAACTTCTAAAATTAATAAACCATATATACACTCACATGAACTCACACTAGCATGTACACACACACACCATTTTATCTTGAAAATACATACTTTAACTACTTAGAAAAATCAAAATATTATAAAACCTAAATAAAAAGCTAGCTCTTTAATCATAAAAAGATACAATAATTTAAATTTTTTAAAAAAGCATTGTTACATAAGGAAATTTTTTAATTAAACAAAACCCACCTCCAACTCTGACAACACCAAAAGACAGATAAGTTTACACGGGATGCACATGTGTGTACACACGTATCTGTACCAGGGCACACATGACCTGTCTGCCATGGCTTTGGTGAATATGGCAGTTGTTTTCACAGGTCTTCAAAGTCTACAGCACCTAAGGTCAGTATTCCCAAGACTGAGGTGGTCATCATAAAATTACACTGGAAAAGTGTCAAGGCTTCATAAATCAAGGAAATTTATTATGGCCCACCTCAAAAGTTAGTATTAAACCCCATCAATAAAATTTGTGGCCTGCCAAGATTATAGTACACCTTCATCAAGCTCACATGACGAGGGAAGGGCCACGGGCATGAATCTGTGATACAATGTGCAGCATCCCGGGGCAGGTCACAGCTGCACAGCCTTAGCCTCCCTAACACCGCTCTGCTCCACTTGTGCTCATCCTGGTAGGGCTACCAAGGTTACGAGTCTAAAACAGAATCTTCCTAACAAACATGGCTACTTCATAATAGCTTCCTAATCACTTGCCCTGGTGGGACCTGACAAAATCCTCTTCTGTGGGAGGAGCATGTGTGTACACATGCACATGCTTCTAAACAGACCACCGCCTTTCCCCTGAAAGGTCACAGGCTTGGGGATAGACCTCAGAAAAAACAATCCCAGCTGCCTTCCGCCCTGGAGTCTCCCACAACTGTTCGAGTGTCGATGAGCAGCACACAGAAGGTGCCCAGCTCCGCTCCACCTCCGCTGTTACTGCTCCGTGCACTGGAACACGGAGGAGAGCAGAGGCAGAACAGAAATGGCATACAATAAAGACACCAAAACAAACTGCCAAGTGGTGAACTGCACAACTGGAAACTCTTTATTAATCTGTCTTTTTACAAATGATCCCAATTAAAAATCCTACTGGAATATATTCACTGCAGCGCAGTAAGTTGTGAAGAAAATAAACAGAAATATACAGGCATTCGACAAATGTTACCACCACTGAAAAAATAGCATGCTCCCATTAAATGATCCAGAGCTTATAGAAATGTATGTTTTACAACATTTTACAATGCCGATGTGTGATGTCATTATTACGGAAAGCTATTTACAGGAGAGGAGAGATTAGAAAACAACCATCCCACATTTTTGATCTTAGCCATTCTGACTGGTGTGAGGTGAAATCTTTCAGGGTCATTTTGAATTGCATTTCCCTGATGACGAGGAGGCTGAGCATTTCTTTAGGTGCTTCTCAGCCATTTGGTATTCCTCCGTTGAGAAGTCTCTGTGTAGCTCCCATTTTTTAATGGGGTTATTTGGTTCTCTGGAGTCTACGTTCTTGAGTTCTTTGTATACTTTGGATATTAGGCCTCTATCAGATATAGGGTTGGTAAATGCTGGCAAAGATGTAGAGAAAGAGGAACGCTCCTCCACTGCTGGAGGACTTTGGAAATCAATCTGGTGGTTCCTCAAAAAATTGGACATAATACTGCCTGAGAACCCATCTATACCACTCCTGGGCATATACCCAAAATATGCTCCAACATATAACAAGGACACATGCTCCACTATGTTCATAGCAGCCTTATTTATAATAGCCAGAAGCTAGAAACAACCTAGATGTCCCTCAACAGAGAAATGGATACAGAAAATGTGGTACAGGTACACAATGGATTACTATGCAACAATTAAAAGCAATGACTTTGTGAAATGCTTAGACAAATGGATGGAAGTAGAAAATATCCTGAGTAAGATAACCCAGACACAAAAAGAACATGGTATGCACTCACTAATAAGTGGATATTAGCTCAAGAGCTCACAATGCCCATGATACAACCCACAAAACATAGAAGGAGACTAGGGTGTGGATGCTTCAGTCCAGCATTGAGGGGGTAACAGGATGATTGTGGGAGGGGGAGGGGAAAGTAAGGGGAGAAAAAACATGGCAGTATCAATGGAAGAGAAACCGGGAAACCCACTGGAGGGTCCCAGAGAAAGAGGAGATACAGCCTGTTGAGACCACCTCCAGTCGACAGGCACAGCCCCATCTCAAAGTTTTTAACCCAGAAATGTTCCTGTCCAAAGAAAGAACAGTGACAAAAACTGGAACAGAGACTGAAGGAAGGGCCAACCGGGGACGGCCCTACCTGGGGACCCATAATGTCTACAGACATTTAACCCAACACTGTTGCCATGGTCAAGAGGCACTTACTGACAGAAACCTAGTGTTGCAGTTCCTGAGGAGGTCCAGCCAGAAACTGACCAAAGCAGATGTGGATGCTTGGAGTCAACCACCAGCCTGAGCTCAGGGAACCTGGTTGGGGGGCTGGCAGAAGGACTGGAGAAGAGAAGGGGTGTTGCAACCCCAGTGGAAGAACAACATAGGCTGGCCTGACCACCCAGTTCTCCCAGAGTCTAGACCACCAACCAAGGAGTACCTGGAGGGACCCATGGCTCCAGATACACATGTAGCAGAGGACGGCCTCGCCTGACAGCAATGGGAGGAGAAGCCCTTGGTCCTGGGGAAGTTTGATGCCCCAGTGTAAGGGGATGCTGGAGCAGTGGGGCGAGAGAATATGGATGGGTGGGGGAGCACCGTCATACAGGCACAGGGGAGAGAGGGAGGGCAGATGTGGTATGGGGGTTGGTAGAGGGGTAACTGGGAAGTGGAATATCATGGGATAGGTGTTGTTCTGACATTCTCTATAGGATGAAGGAGTATAGTTGTTGTAAATGGCAGGCATGTTATGTGTATCAGGTGAAGGATATTTCTCTGTTCAGATGCTTCTAGTCTAGCCATCCCAGTGTTAAAGGTCTCGGGTTGCTCAGAGATTCATCATGACCATAAATAAATTTTAGTTTAAAAAAAAAAAGGCTTTTTCTTTTAAATACTGGTACCCAACGTGGGACCAGGACTGTACTTGTGAGCACCCAACCAGATCAAGCCAAGGCTTATGAAGAAACTACAAAGACTACAGTATGTATCTGTCTACATCTAAGGTCTAAGTTTAACATATATGCCATATAGTTGGCCTAGTTATCTTTTTTTATTAGAGTGAGCAAGTTTGATTACAAAAGCAGAAATACAAGTTATTCTTCTGACCTACAACCTTGCTAGAACAGTGAATCTTACAAGATCCACCAATTTACAAACAGCCTTCAATGTCCAGAGGAAAAGGCAGTGAGCTTTGAGGGCACACCTTCTGTAAGTTAGAGGCAGCATGGCTTTCTGGTCTCTTAGTGCTAACCACCACACTAGCTCCTATATTTGTTTGAATGCATGTATGTTCCTGAAGAAGGTTCTGGTATGTGATAACTGCTTCGTATTACAGCTGAGACCACCCACATCTCTGAGCATGCTTCACTGGTTTTGTAAAGTTCCCCCCAAAACAGAAGTCTGCTATCTCAGGGTGCCACAAGAACAAGGAAGATAGAATATAAACAGAAGTATTCAGCTCTTGACCTTTGGACAAAAAAAAAAAAAAAAAAAAAAAAGTCAAATCTAAATTGCTCATTCACACTTTAATCTCAGAAGCAGAAAAAAAAGAAAGAAAAAGAAAAAACAAAGGGTGTACGCAAGCTGGCCAGCACCTGTGAAGAGAGACAGGGCAGGCACTAGAGGGTGTGCACAGGCTGTCCTCAGGCTGGCTGGCCCAGTGAAGAGACACAGTGCAGGTAACAGCAGCATCCTTTGAGTCCTAGGGGACTGGCCCAGCACTCTGCAGGCAGCTGGGTCTATCTCTAGGTGCATTCACTCTGCCTCACTGCTGGGACTGTCAATCAAGTGTCATCCTCTAAGTCCACAGCTCACATCACACAGCCTTCCAGACAGGGGAGAACAGCTTTCTGGCATCACAGTCTAGCCCGCTGCCCAGCCACGCTGTGTGCTGTCTTAAAGCAAGCTCAGCTTTGTCAAGAAACAAGTACAATGACACAAATTAACCACAAGATGGTGCTAGCACCACAATGCAACACCAGAGATGCTGAGCACTCAACAGACCTGCCGACTCTCATCCTGGCTCACCACACATCATTCCTTTCTTCTTTTATTTACTTAGACTTAGCCTAACAGCTCATACATGTTTGTAACTTACACAACTCCAAAGGTGTTTATTTATTTGTGTTTTGTTAAGATACAATCTTAAATTTGAGGGGGAAAACCCCAACAACCCTAGGCTCAGTATTTTTCTCCTTTCACTGGTTCATTTTTTTGGATATTCTGACATCACGGTCTTTATGGGCTAATTTCATGTGCGTCTCTCTCCCAGGGACTGAACTGCTATCACCTGCTAACCCTGAACCAATGATCACACATGTGTTTGTTTTTCAAGCCCTAGTGAAGCCTGTGCCAATTCTGAAAACAAATCTAAAGAGCAACAGATTACATGTGTATTTCCAGCTTCTCTAGAGTCCCCTCCAAGTTCCATATTAGAGTCCCAGTTGCACAAGAGTGCCGCCATTATGATGATTCTGATCCCGCTGTATTCAGGAACTAGGGACAGGGTTTACCACACATTAGGACTAAAGACGTGTTGAAGAAACCCTGCAGTCCACCTGAGCCTCCTTGGTTCTATGGTATTGTATGTTGAAACCAATAATCCACATCCATAAAATAAACAACACATGCTAAAGAACTGTACAAACTGTCAATCACAGAAGCTAGCAGTGGGAGAGGAGCAGACAGACAAAACATGACACGATCTCTCTCACTACAGACACAGATGTCAGCCCGCAGAAACACCAGCACAACGGTGATCACCAGAGACGGGGAGAGGGGGGCAGAGAAATGAAGACGGCCTACTGAGGGACAAGAAGAGTGTTGCGGGGGAGTAGGAGTCAGAGACAGAGGAGATGGACTTGACCTATGCAGAGAGCATGTGCACATATGGAAATGCCATGGTCAACCAATCCTATTAATACGTGAAATTCATATGCATTAGTTAGAAAACAGTTTAACCTTCAAAACAAAAAAAGACTGGTTCGGGACTCAGTGGTTAATGCACTGGATGCTTTCCCAGAGGACCCAGGTTCCCAGAACCCTCATGGCAGCTCAGTGACATCTGTAACTCCAGTTCTAGGGCATCCCATGTCGTCCGCTTCCTCTGCTGGCCCTTGACATGGATGTGGTTCACAGACACAGATGAAGGCAAAATACTATGCACATTGTTTAAAAATGTTTTAATGCCAAGCATGGTAGACACCTTTAATCCTAGCACTGGGAGGCTGAGGCAGGGGAATCTCTGTCCACTCAAGGATAGCCTGGTCTACATGATGAGTTCCAGGTGAGCTACAGGTACAAGGTAAGAATAACCCATCCAAAAAAAGTAGCAACTATGTAAGTCACTAAAGGCTGGGGAAAGATGTCTCCAAACACCACAGCAGAAGCTGCACAAGCGTTAACGTGACTGTTTGGCCATGGCCTAGGAAACAGTTTAAGTTCATAGTTCCTGAGTCCATTTTTCATTGTGGTAGAAAATATCATTGAAAAAGGAATAGTCATCCAAAAACATGATTTCCTAAAGTAAAGGAGTCTACTCAACATTAATGTCCGTCAGGAACAAAGGAGATTAAACGTTGGGTTAGGTGATATAGTGAGCTACAGAAGTGATGTAATTTAGCATCTGAAAAGATTAACAAGCAAAGTTGGAAATGAAACTCGGTGGTCTGGGTTTATCTATCTGAGCTCCATCTCCTCGGTTTCCATGTTGAAGCCTCAGCTCCCATTACCCAGCATGTGACTGTACTGGCGAATAGGTCTACTAAGCGGTAATTAAGTCTCAGGTGGCCACTAGTGAGTGCAGGAGCCTGCAGAGACAGGAAGCACCAGCCACAAACAGGAGAGAAGTCTTACAACAAACCTTGCCACCTTTTTTGCCCTCCAGATTGTAGGGTTCTGTTAAGGCAACTCTCTTAAATGATACATTTGCTGCTGGGTTTAGGGTAGTTTCTTTGGGTTGGGCACTTAGAAGAAAAGGTGCCTTCATAAGTATTCGTCCACAAAAATGAGATGAGTGAGTTCAGAATAATCCTTACAAGTGCTCTGCTGTCACCACCACTTGTCACTGAACAGCAGAATTCATAAATACAGTGTTGCGGTAAATATTAACAGGATGGCTTAGCCGTTTATCGCCCCTGCGGTCTCACTCTGCTTGGTGCTCCATGCCGCCTCTAGGAACTCCGCCACCCCTTTGCTGCTTCTGTCCCGGGTGGATGTGACCCACCCGGGACAAACATGACTCCAAAGCCCGGGAGCTTATCAAACAGGTTTATATGTCAAATTCTCAATCCACAAGCCCTCTGCACAATAAGTTTACAACCAATGGACAAAGATACAAACTGTCCTTCTATATGAGATTAAAAAGACCCATAGAAACCCTTAAAAATAATAATAACAACCTCATCAAGCTAGAGATGTGCCGAGAAAGACATAAACATCTGCCTCCACCTCTGTTCCTCCTGGAATCTCTTCTTCACCTCTTCTTCCACTTTCCTAGACCTTTCCCTGACTATCTCTCTCCTGTCCAATCCTATATCACCTTAACAAAAATCTGCAGTATAGAGTTGACAAGACAGTTCTTTTTTCAGTCCACCCACATCGGGTACAAATTATTAAATCAGTGCAAGTTTCTTCCAGCCTCACAATTCTATGAGCGGGAAGTCATAGAACAGCTGAAAGTTTATCTAGTGGAGCACAGGAATTAACCACTGACATTCAGAAGCACCAACCCCGATGCTGCCTTTTTTTAAAATAGGAGCACAGTGGTATTTACAGCGGAGTGACTTGTGGTTTGGAACTGAAGTGTCCCTCCCAGAGCCCACAAGCTCGGCCCACCACAAAGAGCACTGCTCTGCTTTAGCACGGCTCCACACCAGGCCTTCCATCGGCCCAGAACAAGAGCCATCATGGAGACCTCTGAGAGTCCGAGCTGCATCGGCCTGTCCTCCTTACAGGCCAGCTCTTTCAGCATCCTGTCATGATGCCTGACTAGCAGTCATCTCACTTCTCACTAAGATGTAAAATCAGGATGCTGCAGAGGGAGGAAGCCCTTTCCTTCACTGCACCCTCGCTGGCAGAAAGGGACAGTGCACTCTGCAAGGTGCACTTTCAAAGAAACAATGAAGGGAGAGCCAGGGACAGAGGAGCCTTATAAATTCTTGACTTGCCCTATAAAGGTGTGGGTCTCAGATTCACAAACACAGCAGGTTCCTGTAACAAAATGTAACTGTGTCAATCACATACATGTAAGGACTTTTGTTGTTGTTATTATTGTTGTTTTGTTTTGGTTTTTTTTGTTTGTTTTACCTGCACATTCTTTTATTTTAAATGTGAAGAGTATTTATTTATTGAAATAAATTACTGAAGAATATTAATCTACTGAAATCTTAATTTGCTATGCTTAAGTACATGACAACTGTTACCACTGCATTACTTTCTCTATCTCTTTATCATTTACAGTATTTTATTTATCAGTGTTCATACCTGAATCCTACAACAGTAGTGAAATCCCAATGACATAATCTTTACCACTTTAAGGTAGTACGCTGCCTCCTCTTAAGTGCTAGCTGACTGGTGTTAGATCAGTCCTTACTACAGAGCTGTAGAATTCCATTCGACAAGTCAACAGCTCTCTGTTCTCTGTACCCCGTCCCCATAAGTCCATTTTACTTTTTGTTTATGGGTCTGACCACTCTAGAAACCTCATACAGGTGAACACATGCCTCCTCTGCCTTTTGGAACTGACGTGTTTCCCTGTGCCTATCGCCCTCGAGGTTCCACTGTATTGTGTCAGAAGGCTGAATGCTCCTTCCTATGCAGACTTTAGTGATCTCTTCCCCCAGTAGAGGGCATGTTAGCTGCTGTTGTGACATGCTATGAAACTGAACCGCTTGGACACGCTGAGTACATCTTATGTGTACAACCAAAAGGACTTCTGTTTTATTTTGAGGTTTTAAGATTTTGGTTTGGTTTGGTTTGGTTTTGGTTTTGGTTTTTAAGACCGAATTTCTCTGTGTAGCCTTGTATGTCCTGGAACTCACTCTGTAGACCAGGCTGGCCTCAAACTCGGAGATCCGCCTGCCTCTGTTCCCCAAGTACTGGGATTAACGTGTGCTCTACCACTGCCCGGCTCAGATTTGCTTACCTGTCTTTTCCACTGTCATTATTAATCATTTTAACATTATTCTCTCATATTTATTTTAGTAAATTTCTTATAAAATGGTAGAGTCTCTCACTGAACATACTGGTCACCAACTGGCTAGTATGGATGGCCCACCCTAAGGATCTTCCTGACTTTCCTACCCACCACACACATACTCTGCCAGGTCTAGAGACATGTACAGCCTTACCCAGTAGTTCATATGACAATAGTTTCCAAACTTGGGTCTTCATGCTTATATGGCAGCTGACCCACCGAGACATCCTCTCAGACTTGTGAATATAAAGAACCGGAAAACTAGGTTTGAAATTCTAACCAATGCTAAACACTAGCAAGTGCTACATAGATTCAAGGACCCTGTGACTTGGCTCTAGCTAGAACCATGTCCCCCAAACACCATCACTGCTACCTCTAACCCCCATAACCTCCAAGTCCTAAGCACATCTGTTCACCTTCTGCAGGAGGCCCCAGACTGTTCATTTAGTGCTGACTGAAGGGAGGAACCAGTAAAGACATGAAGCAAAAGTGCACTAAACACTCAGGTGACAGAGGGCAGAGCTGAACTCACAAAGTCCGTTTCCAGTTTCCCCATTTCTTGCTTGTAGCTTCTCATTCTGTTGCTGTACATCCCTCGACTCTGGGGTGGGATTTCTCGAACCTCCAAATCCATCTGTTCAAGCTAAAGTGAGGAGAGAAAATGTGGACCACGTTAGTGTTCTTCATTTGCCCAAATGTTATGACTAAAAGGTCTGTGCAGATCTGAGAAAGCAGAGCCACGGTGCCTACAGCTCCCCATCAGTGACATCAGGGCTGCTTTACTGCTCGCTTCCTGAGCAGCTCGGGAAGCAGATAGAGAATGACAGGGCTGCCACACTGTGGGCATTAATCAAACCCCATCATTAATTTGTTCTCAGTATCCTGGGAGCAGCCCAGTGTTCAGTCCAACCTGACCCAGTCTTCTGACCATGAGTGTGCAGAATGACCATGAGTGTGCAGAATGACCATGAGTGTGCAGAATGACCATGAGTGTGCAGAATGACCATGAGTGTGCAGAATGACCATGAGTGTGCAGAATGACCATGAGTGTGAGACTGTTTACTGTGACTTGGACATGTGAGGACATCTCTTTGAGAAAGTCTTTTCTAGTTAGGAAAATCACATACAACCAACATGTGACCTTGACCTCCAGCCTAACCATTACACACTAAAAGCACACTCACTGATGAGGAGTTAAACGAATACAGCAATATTCCAGCTCACCTTGCTCACTGAGATACAACAAGGCATGCTTCAGCCATCTGCCAGCCAGGAACACTTTAGATACAGCACATGAGCACTTAAGATGCCAACAGAGACAGGCAACGATGGTTCAGAGTTCAGGCTTTGTAGTGTGACTGTTCACATTCTAGGCACCACAAGTCACCAGCAATGGGGGCTTGAACAGAGAAGTCTTAATAATCAATGATCCTCTGCCTTATTCTTCTCACCTCTAAGAATAAACTCTTTCCTAGGACAGCCATGAAATATGCCTGAGTAATCCCAATGTACTTAGAGCAGGTATCACTAGACTGACAGTAACTTCCGGTTACAACAAAAGAGAGCAAAGCTCTCTAGAAGACCGTAGACTAAATCTGTGTATGCCCCTAAATGAAGGAAAGCCAGGAACAAGAACAAATTGGCTCAGACTATGTCAATCTCCTCCATGGGAAAACACAGCAACGCATTGGGAGCATTCTAACACATTAGTTCGTGACCAATACAAGCTTATCACCTACTGCACAGCGGTGGAGACTGAATAACTACAGGTGGACAAAATGCAACTTTTAATTCGCCTTTTCAAGCAGCGATCATGTAACTGATGGGGCTCATCCTAAACTAGAAGTGCCAATCAGCTGCATCACTGACCAAGCATTTAAAGGCTCTTCTCTGAAATCACCCATGTTTTCCGCTTCCGTGTTTCAGTTAAATTCACATACAAAGAGAGGGTTGTGCTACAGAATTCTCATACACCCTTTCTTATGGTCCAAGCCCGTCTCCCTCCCCATATTAGTCTGCCT
Source organism: Micromys minutus (assembly GCF_963924665.1). Lineage (NCBI taxonomy): Eukaryota > Metazoa > Chordata > Mammalia > Rodentia > Muridae > Micromys > Micromys minutus. Next base: position 5,507,044 of record NC_137971.1, read on the forward strand.
TCTCTCGTGCCACGTGAGCTCAATTACCCTCCCTCTCTTCCCCATACCCTTAAGAACTCAACAATGCTCACAGTCACCTTCCTGGTCTGTTGCATCTCCCTCTCTCTCCCCACAGACCTCTTCTCTCAGATCTAGGAGCTACGCAGTAAAGAAAACAAGAAATCTTTGTGCTTCTGAGTCTGGCCTATTTCCACTTAGCATAATGGTTTCCAGTTCCATTCACTTCCCTGCAAATGTCATGATTCTGTTATTCTTCATAGCAGAATATAATTCCATTATATATGTACCACATTGCTTTATCCATCTGTGAGTGGGTGGACACTGGCTGCTTCCATGGCTTAGCTGCTGTGCACAGTGCAGCAGTAAACATGGATGCAGAAGTATGTCTGCAGCAGGACGTAAGTCCATCCCTGCATTTCTACCACAGTGACTCCCACACGCCTCTGCCAGTTTCCGTCCATAACAGGACAGCAGAGACAGGTCCTTTCTCCTTATACGCTTTGTGGTAGTGGTTACCTTTTTGGTTTGGGCTCTTTCGGACAGCATCCACGCTGGCCTTGAACTTACTGTGCACACTATGTATGTGAGGAGAGGATGACCTTTGAATTTCTGCCCTCCTGACCCCTCCTGTGATTACAGCACCGCCACTGCCCTGTCCTGCTGTCCTCTTGACATGAGCCATGCTGACCAGGTGAAATGGAGTATCCAGTTGGTTTAGTTTGCATTTCCCTGACAGGTAAAGATCTAGAACATTTTTAAGTAGGCTGTCTTTTTACTAGAAGAATTGTTTGTCTTGTGTCTAGTAGTTTTGGGTTTTTGGTTTTTTTTTTTTTTTTTGTAAGTTTTTTTTTTTTTTTTGGTTTATTTATTTATTTATTTATTTATTTATTTGTATTTCCTATATAGTAGCCTCTCCTGATGCCATCTGAAGTGTAGCTAGCAATTTTCTCCCTTTGTCTCTTCATCTAGAAATTATTTCTATGCTGTAACTATATAATTTTACTTCTAGGTCCTCTATTTTATTCCTGGTCTACACGGCTGCTTTTGTGCCAGAATGCATACTACCTTAGTTACTATAGCTCTGTAGTATAATTTGAAACTGGGTACCATGATGCTTCAAGCATTGTTTCTATTTAGGATAACTTTGGCTACATGAGGTTCTTTGTGCATCCATATGAATTTGTGATGGCTCTTTCTAGCTTTGTGGAGAATGACACTGGGGTTTTGATGGAAAGTACATTGACCATGTAGGTAATTTGTGACAATATAGCCATTTTCATAATATTAATTTTGTCAATCCATAAGCACAAAGGGCTTGTCATCTTCCAGGTCTCTTTTTCAACATCTTCAGTGTCATAAAGTTTACATACAGAGGTCTCTCATCTGCTTCACAGGTTTGTTCCTTTTTTATTTTTATTTTTGAAGAATTGTGAATGGGAAATTTTTCCTGATCTCTTTCTTGATAATTTCATTCATTTATTACTGACTTCTGCATAGTGATTTTGTATGTGACTACTTGGCTGCAAATGCACATCAGCTCTAAGTGGAATCTTTAAGACAGGGCTATGACATCTTGAAAGTGTGACAATTTGGCCTCTTCCTTCTCCAGTTGCATTCTTCATTCCTTTCTCATCAGATTATTCTAGCAAAGACTCCAGCACTGCACTGAATAGGACTACAGAGATGATGTCTAGCTAAGACTCCAGCACTGCACTGAATAGGACTGCAAATAGGACATCTGAAAATATTTACTGCTAGCAATGTGAAATGTGTCTTGTTGCAATTCAGAAGAACAACATATACTCATTTTGTCTTCATAACACTCATGTAGCCACTGAAGCGTAGAAGACATGCTCAGTACAAAAAGCACAGTGTCCACAGACTACGATAAACCATAATTGGCAGTGACACAAAAACCACCAAGCTTTCTGTCAGGTTCCTCATCAAAAGAGCAGCGTATATATAATCTAAGATACCACCAAAACTGAATGATTCAACAAACAGTGATAAGTAAATGCACAGAAATGCTTCTTCTAGATCCAAATCTTCATATTAGTAATAAGAAAGCACTGTAAGTTCCTTCAGGGCTTGTATATGGTGGAACCTCAATCCTACAAAGACCAGCTTTCTCTCAGTATCAAGTAAACAGAACATCTTCAGCTGATAAAGAAAAATAGCAGTTCTGAAGAGGAGAACAAGCTACCAGGGAGAGCAGTGTGAAAGGCATCCGCATCACCTCTTGGCATCTAAGATCGAGCATAAAACAAAATCTCAAGACCAAAGAACTGACAAGCTGTGTCATTTATAGTCATCCTAGCAACCAGAAGAACAAGTGTCCTGATGGGCTGCTCTGACATCTAAAGTCAGCATCTGCACATGAAAGCCAAAAAGTGTGAGAGAAACAGTTAATATAAAGAGAGAGCAAAGGAAGGAGAAAAGGATGAAGAAAGACAGGCATTAAAATAATAGAAAAGGAGGTGGAGAAAGTGGCAGCCACATAGAACAGAGAAGTCATGTGGGATGGAGACAGTTGGCCATTCTGACCACAGGAACCAGAAACAGGGGAAATGTGGGAACACCTCCGTAGGAGCTACTCCCCAGGAAGGCCTGCTGTGCAATGGAGAACAACTTCTTCCGTGGGTGCCCAACGCTGCTGCTGCTTCTGCATGGCTGCACTAAGAAATATTACCATTGAAGCAACACTGAGAGGCGTCAGGCTCACCAGGTGCCCTCTGGAGAAGTCCTACCTTCCCAGAGACTCAATGCCCTTGAGCTGTCTGATGTTGCAAGGAGGTTCTGGGAAAAACTAAAAAACAATATCCAAGAAGTCTGCATCCCTAGCCATGTCTATGGTAGTGCTCCGAAGCTCTGAGTGAGTAACAGCAGTTAATGGAAACCCATCTATCTACCAGCACGGACGCTGAGGAAACACCGGAGTGCCTGCTCTTCAGTACTCAGAAAGGCCACACGCTCACTTGGCCCATGGTACACAGCAACAATCTAACAGTTTCTACAACACTTGCCTCTCAAGACCCAAAACTGGAATAAAATACTCTCTCTTTTGCTCATTGACTTGGGGATTGTTATGAAGAGAGTGTCAGAGCTAAGGCTCTACAGGTACCTCACCCAGGCATAAAACCTGTGGCGTGCAAGTAGAATGTGGGACCTCAGGTGGGTTTTCTAGCCTTTCTCATCCCTGGTCCTCATCCAGAATGGTGGTGACAATCCTGGCATCGCTCTCCCATGATTCTCTGATGCTCCTACAGGGTTTCCTGAGCATGAGTGTGGTACTCTAACAACACTGTCCACAGGGGCTCAAAGTCCATCCACCCAGGGCAACACTGAAGAACAAAATGTCTCTCTGGGACAAGAACGGGCTTATTCCCAGGCTTTGTGTCCCTGGTGAAAGCAAGAGTTTGCTGAAACTCTGGCAGCTGCTTTGGTTGGAACACAAGGCTTCAGTTTCAGACCTAGGAGCTCCATGTCTTACATGCTGGGGAAAATAGCTCAGTCAGCAAAGTGCTTGTCACACAAATGTGAGGAGCTGACATCTGATCACCAGCAACCACATAAAAGCTTGCTCTAGGATGATGCATGCCTGTAACTTTGGTAATGTCTACTTGAAAGTAAACACAGGACCCGTGGAGCTGGATGGACAAGCCAATCTAGCTCAAGCAGTGAGCCTGGGGTCCAGTGGAAGACCCTAACTCAAAACATAAAGTGAAGAGAAATTGAAGAAGATACCTGCTTTCAACTTCTGGCCTCCAAACCCGTATGTACTTATGTGCAACATATACACATGTAGCCACACACATAATGCAAATGAATATGTAAATACACACATACACAAGGAATCTCACATCTTCTGTGGGCATCCATAGAAACTGGCAAGCTCAAACCTTTGTCAGTTTTGAAAGACAATCCTTATCTCTCAGGTGTTCTGAGAAAACTAAAGATTACAACACAATATGCTTGCCCCAATATGAGGTGTAATCATTATCAAATGCTAGCTACTAAGATCATGCACTAAGACACTAGTTCTTGGGAGATATACTCTGAAGAAATATAAATTAGAGGTTGACATTTAATGAGCCACCTTTACTAAAAAGAGTAAAACCTCAACAAGCTATTAAGTTTCCTTTAATCTGAAAAGGAATGAACGGTCACGTGGAAAATGTCCACAGAACACAGAGCAGGCTTGGGGTCTGGCAAGAGGGGCTGTGTCCAATACACCCCTACAGCTACGCACCAGTTCTCTGGCCTCTTCAAGCTGTTTTTCCACGTTGGCAACCATTTGCTTCTTCTCATCTAAAACAAATAATAGCAAAGAAATTATAATTATACAACATAAGTTGAATATCAGTGGTTCTCAACCTTCCCAATGCTAAGACCCTTTAATACAGTTGCTTATGATGTAGTGACTGCCAACCGTAAAATTATCTTGATGCTACTTCACAACTGAAATTTTGCTGTTATAAATCATAATGTAAACATGTTTTAACTGTTGGTCTTAGGCTGTGAGAGAGTTCAAGATCCATAGGTTGAGACCCACCGCTCTGAAGCAGTTTAAAATATCCTTTGGTAGGTTATAAACTACACTAAACACTGACTCTGCAAGATGTGGAAATTCAATCCAAAGAAGGGCTGAGTTTTTAAGAGGTGTCATATAAAGGAGACGGAAAAGAATTCTGTTCTCTGGAAGATATTATCCCAAAAACGGCCGACACAGTGGTGACCAGAGGGATTTGCTAAGTCATCATTGTAATACGTCACTGATCTGTGACTATAACTTAAAACTCATATGTAAAAACACTTTCCAAACTGTGCAAGATCTTTACTCTTGCGCTTTCAATAATGTATGAGGGCTGCACCAGTGTTCCTGCAGGGAACTAGGATCTACTTCCTAGCACATATATGGTGGTAGCCAACTGTAACTCTAGTTCCAAGACACCTGGCCCTTCTTCTGGCCTCCACCAGCCCTTGAGCATGTGGTGCACACATATGCAAACATTTATATAAAATAAAAATCTTAAAACATTTTTTAAAAAGAATAAAGAATGATAAAAGAAATAGGTATTTAGAGTCTTGACTTCTGATTCCAAACCCAAAGCCACTGTCTCATGCACTGGGTTGGGATCCTGGACAACAAACAGTTTCCTTTTGAAATCCAGCCAGGGTTTTCTAAGTGGATTTTAAAATGGGAGGGAAAAGCCAATAAACAAACCAAACTGGGAAAATCCCAACCAGGGAGCAAGCCTTCCAGTTACTCCGGCACACCATTTGCTAGGCACACCATTTGCTAGTTGGCGGCAGGGGGCGTTCCGAGAAACTTCTAGCCCACGGGAGTCCAAGAGCTATGACTACTTAATATTTTGTAGGATCCATGCCAGGATCCTGGAGTACCAAAAGGACACTAGGTTTAAAAAGTGAAAGAATTCTTTCTAGTTTTATCCACAAAGATGTGAATAAAGGATAGGCTTCAGTCAGTAACAAATGATATGGACTCAGGACTGGCGGCAAATATATCAAGGCGAGGTGATAACAGGGGCCACTGGCATGTGGAAATAAAGAGTCATTTTGTGGTTACGTGATTTCAACAAGTCTAAAAGTAAAAAGGTTCAGGCCAGGGGTATAGCTGACTGAGTGCAGGTTTAAGAGATGAGGCCTCCAGCCCCACACCCAGTACCACAAACACAAAATGAAACCATTATTTAAATTGACTAAACTGTCACAAGATCCCTCTGTGTCTACAGCACAGGCCATGTGTATAAGTGCAAAACTGAAAACATGTATGTATATGCACACTGGACACCTGTCTGTTACCCAACGATGGCTACAATTCCATACATACTTGATTATAAAGCATAACTGGATCACAGACAGCACCTGACAGCCGTCTCCCCAATATGCTCAACTGAAAAGAACATCAGGCAGCTTCAGTGACGTCCTAAACTTCCCAGGATGTGGCCGCTACTCCATTAGACTCAAGGGTCTCCTAAGCAACACCTGTTTTGCAGCATCCCCTCCCTCAAGTTCTGATCACCAGAATTCAACACCATTTCTACTTCCATGTCCCAAGGCCCTGACCACCCATTTCTCTTCAAAGGTAGGTTTGCATCAAGAGACTCTAGTTTAGGCACTAGAAAGGATACAAGAAGTTAAGTGGAAGGTTCCCTTTAAAGTACAATTCCGATGACAAAGTCTGGGGAGCTGCATCCCAGCCAGCCCTGCCCACTGCTGACTGAATGACATCTCTCTTGTCCTCTGCTGGTGTGGCATGTTTCCTTCGAGTCTCAGTGCTGTGAGACTGAAATGAACGCCCTCCTTTCCCACTCTACAGATAGAAGAGGCAAGCTTACAGAGCCAAGAATCTGTCCACAACTACATGTGTGGTAAGTTTAGGCAAAGTGGAATCCTAAACAGGTCTGATACCAGCAGCTGGAGTTTTAATCACTGTCACGATACATTTTTGGCACATTCTAACTCTAACCCTACACAATTGACCACGGGGAGATAAAGAAGTAGTCGCAAAGTGAGATTCTGTTGAAGACCTTCCAATGTGCCTGCCTGCTGTGATGGGAGCTCCACCTCTCGGGAAGTTCTCTTCTGCTAGGGAACTCACTTCCAGCACAACGAAAATCAGGAATGTAATGTGAGTTATGGTCCTGGCTCACTGACTTCCCTGATTTGCCTGACTTTCCCACAGAACAATCATCATTAAAATTCAATCTTTAAATTCAGTAACCACTGTGTTAGTTAAGGGACTCAACCATCTAAAGATCACAGCTATTAAAGTTAGTTATGATTCAAACACTTCAAAGAGCAAAGCTTTTTTTATTGATCAATTTATTACAGAGTAATCAGTTTCTTGTTAAAGTTTCAGAATGTTCTTTTCCTTGTTTTGGTTTTGTTGTTGTTGCTGTTGATTTCCTGTTCTCTTTAGAAGTGTCCTTAGCATCTCCACAGTCTCAGTGCTGCAACTTAAACACGATGTTACTTGGGGCAATGAGCTGGTTTGACTTTACAATTTGCCCCGATTTTTTAATCTTTTTAGTTCAAATAAATTCCAGCTCCTCTCTGGGTCTTTTTCAGCTGAGTGGCACAACCACTCTGCTGCTGTGGGATATTACACAGTAATTATTATGTTAATTAATATAGTTACTGGTAACTATTTAATCCCACAGCAAGCATACTGCTTTTGTCATGGTTACATTACTGATTCCTGGTAGTTCACAAATTCATGGATAAAATATCTTTTTCTATCAATTAGGAGCAGGCTAAAAGGGGAGCAAGTATATTAAGAAGAAAACCACTGTATTTTCAAGAGTCATTTAATTATTCAAATAAGTATACATCCCCCGCCCCCCCCCCCGAAAGTATTCCCACACAGCAATATAATCTCCTTTCAAATGAAACATGGCTGCCATATGTGGGTCTCATGTTTGCTAAATATAAGGACAGGAATAACAGTATCTTTTTTTTTTTAAACAATTCAACTGATTCCTTTTATGTGGTAAGAATTTTAAACACAGACACAAGAAAACTCACTTGTAACAAACTCTATTTTCTTATAGAGTCTTCACAACATTGTACCCAGGATGATATTACTTTGTAAAACAGTCTCTCAATACTAAAGATATTTGCCCACATTTAAAAAAAAAAAAAAACAATGTTTCTACTACTAAAAAAGAAACAAACAAACAAAACACATTAAAATTCAAAATGAGCAAAATCCAACTGCAACTGCCCATCCTGGTGCTCTGAGGCCCTGGGGCTCAATTCAAAGATTCTCAGACAACAACAGCAACAAAATCAAGACGATCTTGGGCGGAGACAAGTGTGACTGAAGAGAACAGGTGAGGTGAAGTATCATGGAGGCAGGAGGCCATCATCCACTTTGTAAAAATCTCTGAGGCACCACAGCTCCAGGGTATATGCTACCTTGGTTCTCTCCCCTTGCTCCCTTCCTTGAACTCATAAACCTCTTTAAGACATCATCCACCTCCTTCAGAGCTAACTGGGACTTCAAGGAATGAGTGGGATGGAGGTTCAGAGGTCCTGGCTTGGAGCAAATATCCCTAGTAACAGAAAACAGGGGGAGGGGGGGGACAAGGAAGAAAATTATTTATAAACATAAAGAATGAGGGAAATTCTGGAATTCTGAGGGAATTGAGGGAATGAGGAACAACTGAGATTCAAGGAAAGTTACTGCTGTCATCTTGAACTGGGCTGAGGAGGTAAGTGAAGATACCCACAATTCTGCAGACCAATGAGAATCATCTCTTCTAGACAGTATGCTTCAGAATTGAAGTAGAGGCAAGTTCAGCAGCCCAATGATCATTCAATTTCCCTAATGAAACTGAGCCAAAAAAATAAATAAATAAAACTCATAATTTGTTACTAACTATTCAAGTTAAATCTGCACTTAAAGAAAGATCCTAAAACGCTATCTTACAAGTCACAAGATATATGACAATCACCTGTTTATTCACACATACACACACACACACACACACACAATATTCTGAGCCTGTAGAAAAGAAATGTCAAGGAAATCAGACAAGGCCCCCACCTTCTCACTGTTGACAACCCAGGATGAAGAGTAATACCTAGGTGATGCTGAATTTTAAAAGTGAGCAAATTGCCCTGTACCAATTTTATATAAAATTGGATTATAAATACCCAAGAATGATAAGAAACACAGAATCAGGGCAGAGGTCTGAAAAACATGAATCCTAGCAAAAGCTAACACACAGGTCTTCACAGATGTGTTCCAATTAACCTTCACAACAGCCCTAAGAGAGAGGTATGATTCTCTCGAACCAAGAAGGAAGTTTTGAAGGGTAACGAAAACTTGCCTAGGAGACAAAAGTGGCATGAGTTAGATTTGAATTCAAGCATCCTAGCTCGTCACTCTAGTGTGTCACGAAAAAGGATAACCGTATTATTTACTAAAACGGCAAAACTGCTGCATTTACAGATCCACAATCTTGACACTTTCATACAGTTCCTTAAAATACTGTTATATTTTACAAAAGACAAAAAAGAATGAAAAGAAAAGAAAAAAATCAAGATGCAATGTTTACAAGATTATACAAGTCTTTTAAAAAGCGGTGGGGTAGGTAATCGGCTCCACCCCCCAAATGGTTTCCATGCAAAAGGCGCTTGCCATTTGAAACCTATCATAACCTACTACCAAGAACCGATCCCTCCCCGGGCCGCCAGCACCAACCACACCAGCCTTGCGCGCGCCGGGGAGACCAGAGTGCCCAGGCGGCGTTCCGTGGCCCCGGGCTCTCCAGGCCGCCCCCGCCCGGCCGGGTAGGGTACTCACCCGGAGGGAGCCTAGGGACCCTGGAAATCTTGCTGGTGATCTCAGCAGTGAGCACTGCAAAGTCCTGCTCGTACCCTTCGAAGTCGGAAGACATGGCAGCTCGGGAATGGCCGGCCGGAGCCGGGTTCTAGCTCAGAGCAGGACTCACGAAGGGCGCCTGGCCTCGGCACAGGGACCCAGGGAAGAAGTCTCCACAGCACAGCGGGAACCCGGGACAACTCCCAGCCCAGCCGCTTCCTGGTTGTTCTACATAGTCCTTGTCCTCCGGAAACTGCGCTGCCTGCGTCTTTTCTTTTCCACTCAATTTTCGAATGCAAAACTAAGGAAAAAGTTCACTTTCGGTGACCCCTGAAAAAAACAAACTAACTAACAAACTACGAAAACCCCCATGCTCCCGGGTATCACAGAAAACACTTCCCCACACTGCAGGTCTAGATAAACCGCTGGAGCCACACCCCCCCCCCCCCAGCTCTAAATTGCAGGCACAGGCTTTCCGAGGGAAGATTGACGCAGCGCACCTGCCGGAAGTGGCTGTGGCGGAGCTTGCGCGGAGGGCCTGGGCGGGAGCCTCACGGCGGCCGCGTGAGCCGGAGACCGGAGGGTCGGAGTTGCTCACGCAGTTCTCGCGGTCAGGGTTCACATTCGGCTTGCTCAGAGCTGATGTGCTCAAAACAGAGCTATAAGGAGGAGAAAATCTGTTCCGGTGAGCCCAGGCCGTCCCGGAAATGCGATGGCCGTGGAGCGGGCACCGGAGACCAGACTAAGGTGGGAGTCACCGCACGGGGTGCAACCCGCTTGTGGGGCGCTCTTCGCCCCGACCTAGTCGGGCCAGCATCTCCAAAATACCAATTCCAGCCTCGCTTAATTAGGCATTTGCCCCGTGAGTGAATATCCTAGATCATCCCGCACCACTGCATGGGCGGGAAACTGAGGCAGGCACCGGGCAGGCGCTATCAGTTGCGTGGGAAATCCGTTACGCATACGTCATACCTATGTATCATAGGTCTCTTCCCGGTTCATTTCACTCCATTCAGAACTCAGGTCTACAACTATTCCCCGTGCGTGCCTTCTTCCCTTCACCTTCCCTCGCCCCCAGAGGGAATTAATTTTTTTTTTCTCTTAAATCTACTTTGTGCTTGTTCTGGTGCACTGCTTCAGTCGTGATTCTTTTCACACGCACACTTGCGGCTTTCTCTTTTTGCTCCCACCCTTGTTCCTGTACCTTTAACCCCGATCGATTGCTACAGTTGGCGCTTGGGAGAACAACTGCCAGTTATTCATACACAAAGTATCACTCAACTCTTTGGGAGGCAGTTTTAGAACGTCCTAAAAGAAGTTTGGTGCTTTGGCTTCTATTCTGGGCTCAACTGTTACTTGTGACCTTGGTTGATCTAATCACGGCCTCTCTAAGCCAGTTTCTGTTGTAGAGAGAATTAGATCCGTGATAATTAGATAAGACCCAGCTTCTCAGCTCCCTAAGTCTTTGTTCCCTCAAACGATCCACTAAGCAAGGAGTAGTCGATCCTTTCTGGCAGTTTGAACAAAGGAGTAAAACTGCTTAATATGTCCAGTTTACATGTTCTTCAAGCTCGGACTGTATTCTGGATAGGTTCCAAAGTAATGCGTTTTGTTCTTGATAAGATGTGAAGCCCACACTAGTGTGTTTTTGAGGTGCTGTTTCAGTGCTTGGAGTTAAATAAATGGCATATGGACTTTTTAAACAGAATTTTCCCATCTTGTTTTCTTTAGGCTGTGTTTCAAACCAACCTAGTTCCTCCTACTTGAGATAAAGAGTTCTGGAGGCCCCCAGTGAAAATGGCACACTCCGCGCCAACACCCTGTCAGCCAAAGGCATGACAGCTCAGGAACAGACACGGACTTGTTGCACACAGAAATGTGTGCACAGAAAACGGAAATCTCTAGTTTTTTAGAAGAAAGAAGTCATTCTTCACCAAAATGGGCACATTCTGCTCAGTAATCAAGTTTGAAAATCTTCAAGAATTAAGGAGACTATGTCATTGGGGTCCCATAATAGCCCTTGGTGTTATAGCAATATGTTCTACAATGGCCATGATCGACTCTGTGCTGTGGTACTGGCCCCTACATACCACTGGAGGAAGTGTGAATTTCATCATGTTGATTAATTGGACTGTCATGATTCTTTATAATTATTTCAATGCCATGTTTGCTGGTCCTGGCTTCGTTCCTCTGGGGTGGAAACCGGTAAGAAAAAGATCTACTTTGACAGTGGTCATTGCTTAATTTTATGTTTAGTTTGCTGTTATCATTGCATCTTGTTTTTACCTAATCAGCCTTTGTCCTGGGAAGCACTGGTGCTACTCCAGTTACTGATGATCATTTATGCGTGGAACTTATATCTGTTTCAAAATACTGATTGATGTGGTAGTCCATACCTTAACTCCACTCTGGGGAGGCACAGGCATGTCATCTTGTAAGTTAGACCCACCTGGTCAATATAGCAAGTTTCCAGAGAATTAAAAAGGGAGGACAGCACTTCAGGCTGAGGACATGTTGGAACACATATCCAGAAACTGAAGAGCCTTGTGTGACTCCAAAAAAGGGAGGGAGGTGGCAACTAGAACACATGGGAGTTGGATGTACTGCAGGGATGTCTACATGCTTTAGGCAAAGCCTTGGCAAAGGCTGTATGGGAGCCATATTTTGATAAGACAGAGATTTAGATGAAAGATAATGACCAGTTAGGAAATTGCTGAAATGACACCAGAAAGGAAAGGTGACAAGGGCAGTAATTAAGAGGGGACACTTCAGAAAGTGCCAACTTCACGCTAGGACTAGTCAGCTATCTGAAACAGCTCTCAGAGGACAGGGAGACGGAAGTCTCCTTCCATAGAACCAGCTGACACCAGATTAGAGTTGAGTGTATAGAAAAGAAAATCACTTAAAATATGTTAGTGCAAATACTTAAAATATGTTAGTGCGAATACAGGCATTGAAAATGTCAGCTACTGACCCCTTCCCCTCCCCCATAAAAGGAACGTAAAGCACTCTAGGAACCTTCCTTCATTAAGCCTGACTTGTTGCCATTTAGGATCAAGTAACTGACATGCCTCCTTTTCTATCAAGGAAAATTCTCAGGATACCATGTTTCTCCAGTATTGTAAAGTCTGCCAAGCATACAAGGCACCACGTTCACATCACTGCAGAAAGTGTAACAGGTGTGTGACTTCTCTTTTGTCTGGGCCTGATCCGCTTGGTTTCTCCTCTTCCCGTTGTGTTTCTGTCATGACAGTAGAGCCATCCTACTTGACTTTTATGGCTGGGATGGAACACTGACCAGAAGCACTCTGGGAGGAAAGGGTTTATTTGGCTTCAGGTCACAGTCAGTGTCAAGGAAAGACAAGGCAGGGGCTTGAACCAGAAACTGAGGAGTGCTGTCTAGTTGTAAGTGGTACTGCCCATGGTGGGCTGGGCCCTTCCATGTCAGTCAACAGCCAAGAAAATGATGCCTAGATAATCCCCACGGTCTGGTCTGATACAGGCATTCCTCTTGGGAACCCCTCTTTCCAGTATGTGTATAGGTTTGGAAACGAACAAAAACTAAACAGCACAACAAGGCATTCACCTTGTCAGACATGTTATCAGAATACTTGTCTGAAAGATTAGTTTGTTTAAATATCAACACAGATAATTTCATTCTTTTATTAGAATGAAGAGGGTTTTTTTCTAGATAAATAGATTAACCTTTTGCTTCTAAAAGTAAATTAGAAGTTATCGTTTTAGTTTTTCTCATTTGTTGTGTCAGGATTAGTTGCATTCATTGATTGTGATGTTGACTAGCTTCAGAATTATTTTGAGTCTCAATTCAACAGGCTTTTGTCAGATTTATTCATACAGGTTATCGAGTTTTAATGGGAAGCCATGGGCCGCTTCCCTTGCCACCTCATGTGCTGAGTTGGTGCAGGCCAGAAGCTCTGTTTCGCACTGAGAAGAGAAGAAAGTACAGTTGTGATCGGGGGAGAGCTTTATAATCATTCTCTGGAGTCATGTGTGCGCTGCACATCAGTCTGAGCCTAACAAGTGACAGCCGAGCTTCCTCCTTTCTACTGAAACTTTTGTGGAGGTCACAAGTTTATATTAAATCTAAGCAAATTAAAATTTAAGGAAATTTTACTTACAACAGACATGTTTGCATTAGAAGCTCTTGTAATGTCAGCTCTCTCTTGTGCTATTTAGAATTTTAAAGAAGTCACCATCTGTAACCTCAGAAAGTCATCAAGATGTATCTATGAGAGTTAACTGTGACTCCTGCACTTAACTGCGTTCCTGTTTGCTTTTGAAAACTAGAGCTAAAGTGGACCAGATCTTCTGTTTTCTGCTTCATCCACATTTTTCTTATTAGATGTGTAATGAAGATGGACCACCACTGTCCCTGGATCAACAACTGCTGTGGTCACCAGAACCATGCCTCCTTCACACTCTTCCTCCTTTTGGCCCCTCTGGGCTGCACGCATGCCGCTTTCATCTTTGTGATGACAATGTACACACAGCTCTATAATCGGGTGGGTGAGACCGTCGCAAACTCCTATTGCAAACTCCTGTTGCTTTGTGATGGAGGGACGCTATCAAGGTCACTGACAAGGTCCCTTTGGAGATGAATAACACTTGGGAACTTAGCTGGTACAGCAGCTTTGCTTGCTGTCTTTCAGTTTCTCCTTTCACAAACCTTGAGTCTTGAAAATGAGGACAGATTATTTTATTCTGGAAACGTACCTTTTATGCTCCAGTTGAAATTTATGCTTATTCTTTTCCCTTATCATGGTTTATTACATTTCTCACTTAGTGTTTACGGTGAGTCTAGTGAGCAGGAAGAACGAGAAGAAAGAGACACTGGTATTTTCCTTCTTCTTCAGTTCAGTGTCTCTATAGCAGATCGACATTCCTTTGCTTGTTTGGTCCATGGAGCAAACACACTGGTAAAAAACCATTAAGCCAGAAACACTTTGAAGTTGACTTATGGACCCTAATCATGAGATAAGTTCAGAGGTTGTACACATTTTAAAAATCCCTAAGTAGGCTTGGAAGTAAAAGAGAGACACGGGCCCAGAATGTGCACAAATAGCTGGGTTGTCCACATCTTTCACAGAGCATCAGTCCATGTGTCCTTAGCCAGTTTGTGGTGCCCAGTCAGTCCTAGCATAGCAGTGCTAACTGTCCAATTAGGATCTGAATTTAATGTTAGCAACCAACTTCTTTCTTTTGTTGACCCACAACCATAAAATTACTTTGTTGCTACCTCATGAACTATAATTTTGCTACTTTTATAAAATGTTTATGTAAATATTTCATATGTGGGCTATTTGATATATGACCTCCAAAGGGTTCAAGACCCACTGGTTATGAACATTGTACAGACCAGGCGCTATACTCCCGCAGGGTCTATTTAGCCAGCATTTTGCCAGCTCCTGAGCACCGCTTTTGGAACATGCTGTGTCTGCTGCTGTGGAGAGAACTGTAATTTCCAGTGGCAAGGAGACAGTGGAGGCTTAGTGTTCCCTTGTTTACAGCTATTCCTGTCTAGTACTGACTCTTCTGAGGAGACAACCAGAACTAAATTGAAGAATAACCAGTGGTGGAACTGTGGGTGTCCACAGCTCAGTGTTAGTGCTCCTGTCCAGTATGTGAGTCCTCAAACTTCAAAAAGGAAAAGACACTGTACCTGTCAGTGGGAGTCAAGTGTTTATTAGAAACTGCTGTTGCTGTAGTTGCCTTGGCAACATGTCATTATTTATTATCTTCTTGGTCATGTTGGATTTTTGTTGTTGTTGAAGTTACTTTTCCCTGTGCGTGGTCTGCCTGTGTGCATGTATGTTCACATGTGTGGTGCATGTGGGGAGGGGGTGGTAGATGGATGTGGAAGTCCAAAGCTGATGTCAGGAGTCTTTCTTGGTGGCTCCCACCTTTTCCATTGGTCAGGATCTCTCAATTGAACTTAGGAGTGGAGATAAGATGATTGGATCTTGTCTTGGTGTGGATAGCCCGCTTTCCCTGGGAATTCCCTGTGTTGGGAAGGATAGGAGGGCCACCAGGCCCGTGGAACATTTATGTGAATGCTGGAGATCCAAACTCTGTCTTGATACCTATATAGCAAGTGCGTTATCCACTGAGCCACCCCGCTAGCTCTGGTCGTACTGCTGTAATTCTTCTCGACATCCTCTCACGTGCACATTGCTACTGCTTGCAGCTCTCCTTCGGGTGGAACACAGTCAAGATTGACATGAGCGCAGCCAGGAGAGATCCTCCTCCAGTTGTTCCCTTCGGATTAGCTGCGTTTGCTGCCACCTTGTTTGCCTTGGGATTAGCTTTGGGAACAACCATTGCTGTTGGGATGTTGTTTTTCATACAGGTAAAGTTCTTACCCACCTCTGTCTGAAAGTTGCCATGTTATCGGGCCTGATTGCAAAAAGAAGGAAGTAACCTGCATGCACAGATTGACTATGGGGAGAAAGTACTTTTGCTTAGCTGCAGGCAGTTACTTTATCATGTATGTGGAGTAGGTAATTTTGAAGTAATTTTGCCAGGATATGTAGCCACTGTATGTAAGACGTAAAAATACACGCTGGTGTAAGTCTTTACAGTTGAGAGAGCTGTTAATGATCTTCAAGTCTCCCCAAAAGGGCTCAACAGAAGAATGCTGTCCTCCCTTCCTTACAGATAAATGAGTGACCATTGAAAAGGTTAAATGACTCACCCATGGTCACCCTTTCATGTGTTCAGTACACATGAACATTAAAGAAAACAAGGCTCCTCAGGGAAGGCACAGAGATTGGATTTTTTTTCCTAATGCTTATAATTAAGGGCATTAATTTAAAAAAAAATAAGAGCTTGATGTAAAATCTTTCACCCATGGACTTAATCATAGCAAAGAAAGTAAGGCAGGCGTAACCTGTGTTACTCACTTGTATCACTGTGATGGGATGATGACTGGCATAGAGATACCTGGGTTGCTGTCTGTATGCAGGTGAGGACAGGTACCAGATAAGGCTAGAAACTGTGATTGGGCAGTGGAAAAAGAAGGAGTGCTGAGAGTTTTAGAGACGGGACAGATAGGAACAGAGAGACAGAAGGACAGAGAAGATGGAGGAAGTAGAGGATGAACCCGATCCATGTAGCTTTAAATAGCCACAGATAGCTATGAATATCTTGGAAGGGATGAAATAATACAGGACAATGTGTCCAGTCCAGGTGGGCAGCTTGTATCCGTATCAACTGACTCTGAGTTCATTGTGTGGGCATTTGGTGGGTTGACAATTTACTGATATAAATCTGACTGATAAATTATAGAGTTTTGATTATATTAGGTTACTGGAATTAGTGACAGCTAACCACAGGGGACAGATGGCTGGGAATGTGAGCAGGTTCCACAGCAAGCAAACCTGGAGCAGCCACCACATGAGGATTGTGGGGGTGGGGAGACCGTGTTACTAGAGTGTAGCCAGCAATAGTGTGGATTGTTTATTAATGTTACACTTACAATAATGATCTGAAGTAAACCAAAGTAACATTGTTAAACATCACTACCATTTCATTTCCAGATAAAAATTATTCTCAGAAACAAAACTTCTATTGAATCATGGATTGAAGAGAAGGTAAATTTATCAATTGTTCCTTCAATATAAAGTACTGATTACCTAACTTACTGATGCTGGGATATGACCCTGGGTCACTGGCATGCCACATGAAAGGTGAGCAAGGGGAGCGTTGGGACTTGCTCCTCAGCCTCCACTGTAAGGATCACTGTAAGGCCTGTAACATCCACCTTGTCAGAACTCTTGGGTTTATCTGTTCTCAAAAGCCAAGCAGGGCCGGTGTGGTCAGTGTTTGCGGGGTGGAGCAGAAGGCCGGCACCTTAGGATGTGCTCAGTCTCTGGCATCCAGACTGGACACTTTAGCTTAGAGCAGCAGTTCCTACACCCTGTGCTCTCAGTCATTTTAGTTCTACTTCCACCAAATTGCCAAGTTCACCAATGAGCCCGTGTGTGTGCTGTGCTCACAGGTGATTGCAGTGTTCTCTAAGTGAAAAAAATTGTAAAATAAAAAATTTTTAAAGATAGCTCATTATGTTAATACTACACTTTGTAAAAAGTAACTTTTAGATAACTAAATAGGGCAAGTGGTCTCATTTTATAGATTTTCAAAACTAACCTGATTTAACGGAAGACAGAATCTCACACCTACTTCTGTATTCGATCTGTTGAGACATATTTCTTTGGTAGACGTTTATGTGGAAAGACCAGCTTAAGTAAGTGGGAAAGTGTGGAGTATTTTGATGGTCATTTTAGACTATGATACATGTTGATTTTACACTAAAACTTGACAAGTGATTGCCTCCCACACATCCCAGGGCTGTAGCTGAAACTGAGACTCTCATGTTTGCTTAGCAAGTCTGTCACTGAGCTTCCCCAGGCCAGCAACCGTTTTGTATTTTTTTATACTAAAATTCATAGCATTTATATTTAATTACTAATATGCAAAATACAAAACTTTTATATTAAAATAGGAGTCTCTTTGAATATAGGTGAGCTGTCAGAATCATGGCAGTGAACACAAGTTTTCCGAAACTCTCACTTTGACTTGAAAGCCCGAATTCCTGAATGCCCTTCATGTGGGTGCGGACACCTTCAGTTGCTTACCTGTCATGGTGCTGCTCTGACTTTGCCTTTGAAACCCCACATAGCCAAATTCTGGTCCTCTAGAGACCCCGGCAAAACAATTTATCTAAATAAGTATTACTTACTCTTTAGGGAATAAAGATAAGAAAAATGTGTGCTGTTCTGTGGACATGCAGTATTTATTTGTTTATTGTATTTTTGAGCTATGGTTTTCCCTTCGGCGCAGACCTGCCTCAGCCTCCAGCATTCTGGGCTCATGGGTATGTTGGTCATAGGTCTACTGAGTCTGTGGACACAGGTTGAGTGCACCTACGCACAGTGTGACAGCCGACACAGTGTTTCACTGCCTTCTAGGCTCCCAAGTTTACCCACCATTGCAAATATCAGAACCATTGAGAAGTTTGTCGTTCCAGAACCCTGTGTACAGTTCATGAGGCTGTTTACAGTGTCCCTGGGTCTGTCTCCAGCCTCTCTTCCACTGCTCCATCTTATTCTCGGAGCTTACACACTTCTATATTGTTTCCATGGTTTTTTCCTCTTTTTTTTTTTTTTTTTTTTGCCCTTCAAGATACAGTTTAGGTGTTATGTATTCCAAGGAACCCTCCTTTACTGTCTAAGCTTAGTTAAGTGCTATTGCTGCCTTTCCTGTAAGAACACCATGTGCCTATGTTTGCTCTTCGTGTGTGGTATTAATAATATCTCTATTGAGTGTTTCTCTTAGGCAAAGCCATGTCTTTATGATTTTTGTAAACTTTTGCCATTCTTACCTTTTTTTCCATATAAAGCTTATATTCTGGTTATTGAAACTCAATCCATCTTGAAGAGTCTGATATTATCATTTGGCCAAGCATATGCACTAGCACTGAGCCGTACTTCGGGTACCTGAAACTTTTATTTATTAAAAAAAGAAAGGCAGGGATGGGGGAATTACTCTCTATTATTCAGGTGAAGGTGGATTTGTAAAATTCAGCAAATTTGTATTGTCAGAGAGTGGCTTTGACACCACAGGGTTAATCCAAGGAAGACCTCATGGTGTAGAGTCTGTGATAGGAGTGATGCCAATAGCAGCTGGCAGGGGGCAATGCAGATATGGGGTGCCATCCAGTGATTAGAGAACGGGGGAAATCATAGACACATGCAGTGGATGAAGCAAAAGCAGGCTCTAACTTCACATATACACAGACAGACAGACATATACACATTTACACATTGAGTCGATGAAGCAAACCATTTCATATACACACATTTGGTGGATGGAGCCAGTTCCAACAACTTGATATTTTTTCCTTCAGTCCATTTATATTCCCTAAGACAAAGTTCTCTATGTAAGAAGAAAATTACCTCCTAGCCACAAATTACACATTTTCTAAGAACAATCATCACAAAAACATATAGTTTAAAAACAGATTAAAATCATTACTCAAGAAGAAATTACAACAGGATTAATGGTTATGTATTCCTTTTATGAAACTTATACCTAGCTAAACAGTTTTCATCTTATGTTTTTCTCCACACGCTCCTTGTAACCCCAAAGCAATAATTCTTTTGTCATTAATGAACACTGTTTAAGCAGGCCAAGTCTGTAGCAGCAAGCTTTTCCCTGTGCTTGGCTGACAACAAGGTGTTCTGTATTTACTCTTTAAAAACCTGTTACCACAGCACTAGATCAGAAGATCAAGAAACTCAGGCCCAGCCTAGAATAAATGATTTCTTTGCTCATTAACTTCTCCCAAGCTCATTTTTCTTACTGCTACAATTACGTGCTTCTATAGTGTGGACGCTCACCTTTCTCTAACTCATGCAGTTCTTGCCAATCACACCCAGTTGTCGATCCTAACTTTAAACTTTCTGTCAACTAACCTAACTTACCAAATTTATTTAAATCAGGCTAACTTCCTAAAACTACTTAAATCAACTAATAAATTCATAAAGTCATGAATTCAACTAAACAGCATTATCTCAAGAATTTTCATCTTCATGCTGATCTGCAGGAAATTTGCCCAACAGAGTGAGCTAATGCCCAGGAAGTAATCGGACCAGGCTCTAGGCAGTGAGGGTCTCCCGGTGTCCACTCACAGCCAGATCAATTAGTGTGTAGCGACGACAAACATGAGAAAGCACAGCCGCAGCAAGAGGCAGTGCTGCAGCCGCGTCTTTTCAGGGTGTACCCATCACAGTCGAGCGAGTGGGGTCCACCATCTTTTTATAGTTACCAAAAAACTTCTGCATAAAACACTCTCCCGTAATTAACAAATATTTCATAATATGATTTCTAATAAGCATTATATGTTGACATGAGAAGTTTCTCTTTGTTTGGTTTTGCTAAAGATCATGGCCCTGTATCAAACCTTGTTAATCTAGAAATTATTAAAAATGCCACTTTATCACAGACAAAACTTGAAATAAGGAAATAAAATTCTCCAAAAATATGTAAGATTACCAGACACTAATGTTGAATGGGTTTACACGGGGTTTTGCATTTTTTCAAATGAAATAATGCATGTGTGTGCCACTAGGTGGCAATAGAACTTAAGAGATTTGAAGCTAGTTTATGTGGTTTATGTCCAGAGAAAGCTATCATTTAAATGCCTGGTCTATGAGCTATGCCATTGGAATAGGCACTGTAATTGAAGGGTGTGTGTGTGTGTGTGTGTGATCTCTTAGGCCGTTGGCTAACCATAAGCCCTGCTTTCTGTTGCGTCTGTTAGCAGCACCACCTCTTTGTGCCTGTGCTCTCTGTGCACTGAGGGTTCTGCACAGCACACAGTTCGCTGATTTTTTATAGACATTTGGAATGCTTGTTTCTAAGATATACCCTGCTGGGTGTTTCCTGGGGTATCACAAATCCCTCTAGTCTGTGATCAAATTATATTCTCTGCCAACACTCCTAATAGTCCAGCAATAAAAAGGTGTTTCTAATGAGTAATACAAATTTTAAAAGTTAGTATACTCAATAATGTATTAGCAGAAGCGGTTGCGGGTAGAAGCAGCTGCCATTTTACACCTTTGTTTCCACAGGCTAAAGATCGAATTCAGTATTACCAGCTGGATGAAGTCTTCGTTTTTCCTTATGATATGGGAAGTAAATGGAAGAACTTTAAACAGGTGTTTACATGGTCGGGAGTCCCTGAAGGAGACGGACTTGAGTGGCCAATACGAGAGGGCTGTCACCCGTACAGCCTAACAGTGAGTAGTTCTGTTTAAAAGGCCTTCCTCTCTTTGCTGTGGTTACTTGTTAACTCCCACAACTTTTGAGAGTTTGTAGTCCTCTCATAGTGCTGGAGTTTTCCAGATATCAAAATGAGTCTAATATGCATAGGGACTTTTAGCATGACCTTCCTTTATTCAACTCTCCTGAACATTCTAGATTGATGTCATAAAGTCCAAATGATCTGGCCTTTAACTACCTCCTGTCCTGCGTGAACACCTTGCTCGTCCTCAGCACAGACTGCCCCTCAATGTTTTTCTTAAGGCCGAGTTTAGCCCCACCTTTCCCACTGTGTCTAATGCAATTCTATTAGTGGTTTCTGACTAAAGGGGAAACTTTAGTCGAGTCTCATTAATAATGAGTTGTCTAGTTTGTTCATTAGAAAATCACTGAGACTCAGCCTAGCGGCTCTGAGGGAACAGACGTTCTACCTCCCTGACCCTGGAGCCATGTGAGCGCTCCAAGAGTGCACAGGTGAAGACTTTAAGTGAGCAGGTTCTGAGAGGCTCCATCCCAGGCTGCGACTCAGCGGATAAGAAATAGCAGAAACTGGGGCTTGGGGTACCGTAAACAGTGATGGAAGGGGAGAGGCTCTTCAGTACTGACACAGAATACTTAATCTTTTTCCTTCTATGTCTTCCGAACAGATAGAACAGTTGAAACAAAAAGCAGACAAGAGAGTCAGAAGTGTAAGTGGCTTATTTGCAATGGTACTGATTCCTGTTTTCTCCAGTTGGGCACTCTGTTTCTGTGTAGCTTAAAACAGTTGGCTTTTATTAAATAATCTTTCTTATTATATTTATTATTTATTGTGCATGCGTGTATAGCACAGGGAGTGTTGTGGGAATCTCCTACTATGTGGGCACCAAGGATCAATATTTCTTTAGATTTGTTGAAATATGGTACAGTTCACTTTTTTCTGAGACTGTCTCACTGTGTATCCATGATGTTCTCAAACTCAGAGACCCGCCTTCCTCTGCCTCTGGAGCGCTCTGATCAAAACATGAGGCATCATGTCCAGCTGATACTGTTGACTTGTTTTCTTTGAATACTTCATTTAAGCTTGAGGTGCCCAAGGTGTTTAAATAGAAAATAGAAAGATACCTTTAGTCATCTGATGAAACCACATTCACAACTACACTGTCAAATAGTGACGATGCCGTCTGGGCCCAAAGGGGATCTAAATTAAAAATAAATTAATATATATATAATTATAAGGTCCTATTTGTGATGGCCACGCTGTAAGAACCCTGTAGCTGCAAGTGTCTAGTTAGCAACCCATTCCAGACCAGAGAGAGATGCACAGATACTTCCGTCATTACTGCATCGCAGATGTGTTCTTGAAATGAGAAATCACACAAGCCCGAGAACAAGAAATAGCCTTCCCTGATGGGAAATTGGTGGGAAAGATGTTTGTAAACTTAAAAAATTTGTGTTCAAGCTTGAAAGAACTCAAGTATGGTAAATACTGAGATTCTTCTTCTGACCACGGATGGCAGGTTCGCTATAAAGTCATAGAAGATTATAATGGTGCCTGCTGCCCTCTGCATAGAGGAATCAGAACCTTCTTTACAAGCCCCTGCACCGAGGAGCCTCGGATACAGCTGCGGAAAGGGGAGTTCATTTTAGCAACAAGAGGGTTACGGTAAGAGATGGGAATGTTGCTTTTATTCAATAAGAAAAGTGGCATTAACTTCAAAAATGCTTAATTTAACTTTTTAAATATTTCAGATACTGGTTGTATGGAGACAAAATTCTTGATGACTCCTTCATAGAAGGTGAGGAAGTGGAAGGGTATGTTTAAAGTATGTGACTGTTAGCAATAACCCCAAATGTGTAAGAGTAACTTATGCATAATCACATATACCGTATCAGGGAACTGTGCAAACAGGCAGGATGCTTCTTACACACCTCTGCAGCACCACACTTGCCAGTCTTTGATGATGACGGCTATCATCTGAGTCTTTGCTTGACTGTATTGCAGCCCCAACACGTACAGCCCCTTAGGCATCTGTGGGTAATATGGCAGATTAGAAGCCACCTGGACACAGCCCAGTCAAAGACAGGGTCAAGATAAAGACATCAGGCTCCTCCATTCCTAGAAGAGAGGCATCTAGAGAAGACTGAGGCCAGGTTCAAGCCAGCACCTGACTGCTTTGTGCTATTCATGCTGGGCCATGGGTACTGTAAGAGTAGTGAGCTGGAGGGAGCCTGCCCAGGCTGCAGACATGTAGCTATCGGCTGTGGAGAAACAAGTCTAGCACATGAACTTAGAAGCTGCAGTTCTTTATGGGCACCCAGGAAGGGAAAAGCGACCTCTCTGCCACCACACTGTAAGCCAATGTCTTCTGGCAGGCATGTCTGTCAAGAGAAAGAAATCCACGCTTGCTTAGAACCTCATCACAGAATGCCTTGCACTGTTTAAAAAAAAAAAAAAAAAAAAACAGTTCCAAAACCAGAGTTGTAACTGATGTGGAGTGATCTAAGACTTGGGGTTCCAATAGGAAGTGAGCTTCAGCTCACTCATCAGGAAGAGGTCACTGATTTGTTTGAAATTTGAGACTAGCAGCCCTACCTGCAGACTGCTACAAAAGACAGCTAGGACCCACAGTGTGGATGCCTTCTTTCCGCCTTAGCTATTTCACTATGTTCTGTTGGGTTTGACCCCTGCCTCTGTGGTCATTATTGGCTGTGTCTGTCAGCTGGGTCTTGCCGGATGCTTCCTTCCTCCTCCGTATCCTGCTGCTCCTCTCACCTCCAGAGCAAGCACTCTGACCCCTGATTTACTCACTCTCTTCCTTCCCATTCCCTCTCACTTACCTATTTACTGATGCTCTTAATCTAAAAAGAATGTTACAGTTTCCCTATTCAAAACCCAGTGCTGCTGACACAGGCCCCATGGTGGCGCAGTTGAAGTCTGCGTGTGCCTTCCCAGTGCAGATCAGCACATCTCTTACTGAAGTGAAGACACTAACCAGGAAAACCCACATCAATCGAAACTATGGAGAAGTGAGCAGAGGGAAAGAAAGCAACAGAGGGCAGGTTCATCCCAGCAGACACACAGAGCACAAAAGTGTAAAAACCTCAGACCACAGCTCAAGGACACCTACCCAAGCTCTCAGCTTCTCAGTCCTAGAAACCACAGCTGCAGTGATAGCCTTCAGAGCCTGTGTCCCGAAAGGACCGCTGTCCGTGTAAAGACTGGGGCAGGAGATGAGAACAGTACTGAAGAGTGTCAGTCATTTGGCAAGAAATCTAAAAGCGCAGGAAAAATTCAGTAGGTAATGAAGACACTGTCAAAGAACAAACAGAAATGCTGCGAGTGAAAGAGCCAGTTCCCAAAACAGCAGTGGGAAGAAAGCAAGCGGGTGTTAGCAAAAACCAGGCAGAGCATGGTTACGGACAGATGGCTTGAGACAGTTCTACATACACTCAAGCATATAAAAGTAAAACTGCAAGACAAAACTTCCAAAACCTCTGGAATGCATTCCAAAAACTAAACCTAAGAAAACAGACTAAACTTAGGAGATAGTCTAATTCCATAGGTAGCTTAGCCAAGGAAATTAGAAAGTTTCACAAACTGAGAGGGAGAAATGGACATCCAAACACAAGATGTATTTAGGACCCTAAATAGTCTTGGCCACACAAGAACTCGGTCAAGATGTCAGCAATGTAAAGCAAAGGGAAAGGCTGTAAGGGGGAAGAGGCAAACGCAGACCTGTCAGAATAAATGTCAGATCTGCTCTTGTCAGTAACCATAAAAGCCAGGAGCACTTGGAATGTCACATGGAAAGTAAACAGCTGCCAGCAAGGAGAACAAATGACAAGAAATATGGTGGAGGTTTCTCAAAAACTAAAAAGAACTTCCATATTACTCAGGTTGTCCAATCCAGAGTATAAGTCTAAAGGACTCTTCAGTCCTACCACAGACACTTGCACATAATGATTTATGGCTGGAATATCCACATAAGGGAGAACCAGCCTAGATATCCGCCAGCAGATGAGTGGGTAGAGCAAATGCAGCACAAAGCACAGTGGAGCTTCACTCTTCTGTAAAGAAACAGTAAATGCCAGGTTCAAGGTAACGGTGCGACGGAAATGGGTATGAGGCTCAGACAAATACTGCAGCCCTTTTTCTGTGGATTCTAGACAGTGCTGTGGGTGTGTTTAAACTAGAAAGGGTAGGGCACTTGTCAAAAGAGGTGATTGGATGCAGACTTATGACATGAAAACAAACGGGTTACAGGAAGGAACAGTCGTGGGGATTAGGAGGAAGGCGAGGGCGGGATGGAAGTACCATTATGAGAAAACTCATTAATCTGTATGTTGATTTTTAAAATTAATCAAATAAATTCTGATAGATGTCTTAGGCAGGAACCGTCTTGTGGTTATCAGTGAAAACTGAAGCACAGAACTACTAAAGCAAAAGCAGCTTGCTCACAGCCCAAGCGGCAGATTGGGAGAGACTGGCTGGGAACTGCGGAATCAGGGTGCAGCTCCCCAATCTCACCCTCCACCCCATGTCATATTCTCATCCCCTTTAAGGAAACATTCCTTTTAAAGCCAAGGTTCAAGTTCTGGGATGTTCTTAAAGAAAGAAAATCCTTGGGATTAATCATAAGTTTACCCCATATGACAGCTTAGATGATGTTGGTATAGAAATTCATAGGCTGGGAGCAGATGGCTGTAATCCCAGTGTTCAGGAGATCATAGGTTCATAGTAGAGCCTGAATTACATAGCAAAATTCAAAAAAAAGAAAGAAAGGGAAGAAAGCAAGAAAGGACTTAAGAAGAAAATGCAGAGGCTTTAGAAAGGTCATCCTTGGAGTGTATGTACTGTCATGGTCTGCCAGAACAGTCACCATATATCACGTAACCGAAGATCCATTTAGGCACTGGGTAGACGTGGCACCATTTCTAGTTGATCGTTCTAGATAGTTCCTATTTCCTTCCGTGGTAGAACTATTCAGAAACCTTTCCCTGGCCTGTGTCTGAGCTACTGAGGGGACAGCAGGAAGTCTTAACAACTTATCTCCCACTGTGGCATCATTTTTTCCCTCAGGTACTTCAAGAGTGAGAGGGTGGTTTCCTAGAAACTGTGTAGAAAAGTGTCCCTGTGATGGTGAATCAGATCCAGCCCCAGAGGGCGAGAAGAAGAACAGATAGCCACTGTTCAACTGAGATCATTAAGTCTTCATTACTTGAAAATCTACACTTAGTACCTGAGAATTATGCAACGAGCCTACTCTGCTTAAGGTATTCTTTTCCTCAAAGATGCCCTAGTGCCATGACTTCAAGAATTTTTACCATTTTGAAACAGAAGCCATTCTGCATATGCCTTTGAATTCCTGCCGTCTTTCCACTTCTTCCTGCTAAAGGAAGGCCGTTCCAGCCAAGTGAGCAAATCAGCCTTTCTGTGTGCTGCACCTCTGACTTCACCTGCAGGTCTAATTTCCCACTCGACAGGAGCATCTTGCATGTGGTTATTCTGTTTCTTCCTCAGTTGACATTTCCTTCATAATATTCTAGAGACTATTTGTCAGATTCGATATAAACTCAAATTTTGTTACTTTTAATAATGCAGATTTTGTCAAATCTAATAAAGGTAAAGATGTTCTGTAAAAATTATAGTTTTCACTAAAAAGCATTTTTGTAGTTTGCTTTTTGGGGTTTTTTTTGTTTTTTTTTTGTTTTTTGTTTTTTTTTTGTTTTTTGTTTTTTTTTTTTTTTGTTTTTGTTTTTTGTTTTTTGTTTTTTTTTTTTGTGGTTTGTTTTCTGAGTAAAAAGGTTTCTCTAACATCCTTATGAAAACACTGCCCTGCCGCCAGGTGCATGCAGACTCTCTCTGAATCATGAGCTCTCAGACATTCAGTTCAGTATATGACCTGTTTCTGCTACATTGACGTTAGTTACAGCTTTCCATCTGGTGTGAATCACTTGTGGCTGCTTCTGTCTACTTTAATATCAAAACCTGAAACCTCGTGGAAGTTCTAGGCTCTAAACTTACAGGTGAGCTTTTTGAAAAAAAACTGCAGGAGAAAGTCTCCTTCTCTGGACTTGAGTAAGCTGGTTGAGCATTCCTTAATACTTGTGTTCAGGAAATTAAGGCCTCTGGAGCTCAGCAAGAAGCAGGCATGGAGTCAGATACAACTGTTTCTGAAGGCGGGATGCTCTTGAGTTGACAAAGCCAATAAGGAGACAAGTCATGTGCTGTGGGGAGTGTGTACTTTAGACTAAGTAAGCACACACTGTGGTATGGCCTGGCATGTTTCAAGACCAGGGGGGCTGCCATTCAGGTCAGCTGGAGTGACAGGCATACAGAAAGAGAAATCAGATGAGAAGGCACTAAACCACCAAGCACCCTAGAACTTAGTCCTGCTTTTCCATTTCCCCATTGTTTCAGCCTTGCTGGGCTCAGGGTGTGGGGAAACACTCAATATTCTTGATCTAGTTAGCAATCAGGCCTGGTGGCACACACCTTTAATCTCAGCCTTCCAGAGGCAGAGGTTGGTAGCTATGTTAAGTTATAGGCCAGCCTAGGCTATGTAAAAAGCTCCGTGCCAGTCAGGTTTATAGTAAGACCCTATCTCAAAAGAAAAAAGGAGAAAGAGATCAATGTACTGCAAAGGTGGTAAAGGAAAAAAAAGTAAACTTATTTAAAATGTGGGCCTTGCTTAAGTTAAGGCTTAGTACTCAGAACTGTGGATGAGGTAAGACTCCTCGTCCTCCAGAAGCAGGGGCATGGGATGGGGCTTTATGGAGGGGAAACCTGGAAAGGTGGTAACATCTAAAATGTAAATAAAACATATCCAATAAAAGAAAAAAGGAAAAAAATAGCTGCTCCTATCAGTTTACCCCAATAGTTCCCGAAGTGGAACAATCCTGGGCAGTGGTCATTTAATTTTGATACAGGTTCTCATTGCGTAACCCAGCCTTAAAGCTGTAGTGCTCTTTCCCTGGCCTCCTGAACGTTGTGGTTGTGGGTATGTGTCCCCACACCTGGCTACGAGACTGTAATTCAGGCATCCCAGAGAAGTACCTTGTCATCGTTTTCAAATCAAACAATTGTAATGTACAGCCAGAATTTAAAATCCAGCTGATTTTTCACGTGATCCTTTTTATGCTAATTATCATCATAGTCCATAAGACTGTAAGCACAAGATAATATCTGTAATAGTTTATTTCAAAGATTTGACATTTACAAGTAGAGGCACCACATGCTATCTGGCAGTAAAATACTGCAGGGACTGAAGTCCAAGGAGAAAGATCCTGAGCTTCCGTCACAGAAAACAGGCCTACAGGGCGGGTGTCGAGTCGAACTTGCCCACGTTGCTTTGTTCCCAGCTCAGGACAGTATTTTAGTGCTTGCTTCATTTACTGGAAAAGTTGGCTAGATCTATTTTCCACTTCTTCCCCCATAGCTTCCAGCTCAGCAAACTGTAGAGAACAGACAGTGTCAGAGACTGCCACTGCAGAGAACACTTTAGACAGCTTGAGTACATAAAAGTTTGTCTCACAAATACAGTCAGTATGGCTGGTAGGTTAAAACTAATTGCGGTTTCATGAAGTAACTGAAAAGTATGAATTATAACTTTAAAATGTCTTAATGTGTTAAAGCAATGATTCTCAACCTGTGTGTCATGACCCCTTTGGGGTCACATATCAATTCTCTTACATCTCAAATATTTTTACATTATAATTCATAACACTAGTAAAAAATACAGAAGCAATGGAATAGTTTTATAATTGGGGGTCACTACAACATGAGGAGCTGTATTAAAGGGTAACAGCATTAGGAAGGTTGAGAACCACTGTATGGGAGACCTCGGGAAGTGCTGAACTGCCAGCAACAGGATCCCTGTGACCTTAGCACTGTGACCACTGATCCAGATAGCATTGGCATGGCAAACATGAGGTGACTCGGAACAGACAGACCTGAAGAACAGCGTGGTGATAGCCCTAAGCCCTAAGCTCTAAAATGTCCAAGAAGTCCAAGCTAGGAGGAGGGTCTCACATTGTAAGTGTCCTGCAAATTTGAGAGCACAATTTTAGGCCATACTTCTGTGAGGCAGCAGAGTAGGCAGGCGGGTCTCGGCCCTCAGCAGTGAGTACCTTAAGCTACTCCCCGATGCTCTCGTAGAGGCTCTTGATTTGTGTCTGGAAGAACTTGGCAAGTTCCACTCGTTTGGCTTTCAGCGTCGGTGTCAGGAGACCATTTTCAATGGAGAACTGCTCCGGATGCACGAAGATGCCTTTGACCTAGAGGGTGAGCACACGTTGATAGTTGCCACTTCATCTACAGTTATAAGTGCAACGTTTATTTCACCTTGTGAAAGAAGCTGCACATGGCACAGTAAAGCACAGAATCGTGCGCATTCTGAGATAAGGTCTGTTGTCCAGGCTGGTCTCCAACTTGCTATATAGCTAAGGTCGATCTTGCACTTCTGATCCTTCCCCTCCCACAGCAGGGTAGTGTGGCCCTGGAGAGTGACTGAGGCCATGCATGCTAGGCAAGCACTCTACCAGCTGAGCTATACTTGACATTCGTGGGTGCAGACTGTGGAGAATTAGTGATAACAGCAGAGGGGACAGAGCACACAATATAAACTGTGCCCTCAGAAGTTCAGGGTTCGAAACCAGTGCAAGTGGGAGCTTTACATAAAACTTGAGTACTTGAGGGGCCAGAGTGACATCAGCAGTGCATACCTGCTCAAAGGATTTCAGGCCACCTTCTTTCCCAATTTTCTGCAAGTCTTCTAAAATGGCCTCCTTTACACGCTGAAAAACAAGACATCACAGTATGTATGCCTGAAGAGAGGTTTAAATGAAAGGCTAAGCAAGAGCCAACTCAAAATGCCTGAAAGATTGGGATAAATTGAGATACAAAAATTATGTTGAAGGATATGCACTCTATGTATTTCCCAAAGGAAACAAGGAAAAGGAAAGGCAAACCTAGGGGCTAATGGCTTCTGTCTAAAGGCATTTTCCATTATACTTTGTACTCTCACAAGCAGCATGTTACTGCTTTTTTTAAAAAAAAAAATCATTCTTTGTTTTAAACTCTACATTCTGTCTTTCGTTCTAATAAAACTACCAAGTGCAATTACCTGCCACAGAAGCAAAAAGTGTCCCTGCAGAGAGGGGGCTCAGAGAACCCAGATGTGGGAGGGCCTCCCCTCTGCCACAGCAGACCAGATACACATGCAACACTCCCTCAGCCATGCTCACTTAGAGGACGTTCTCAGCCATGCTCACTTAAAGGACATTCTCAGCCATGCTTACTTAGAGAACGTTCTCAGCCATGCTCACTTGGAGAACATTCTCAGCCATGCTTACTTAGAGGACGTTCTCAGCCATGCTCACTTGGAGAACATTCTCAGCCATGCTTACTTAGAGGACGTTCTCAGCCATGCTCACTTGGAGAACGTTCTCAGCCATGCTCACTTGGAGAACGTTCTCAGCCATGCTCACTTGGAGAACATTCTCAGCCATGCTTACTTAAAGGACGTTCTCAGCCATGCTCACTTGGAGAACGTTCTCAGCCATGCTCACTTGGAGAACATTCTCAGCCATGCTTACTTGGTTTTGGCACAGTTCTTCAAAGGATCCCTTTACCCCGATCTTGGCTGCAAATGAGGGAAGTGAATCTGGGTCAGGAACCACCACTCCTATGAGGCATGACTGTGGGAAGGAAGTGGGTTGTAATGATCAGACCTCCCGGCTAAGGAGACTCAGTTCCCCACCATAGTACCCCTCTCAGCACTCCATTGCAGAGATGTTCTGTCCAGATCTGATTCCCCAAAAAGAATGGAATCCCTAGCCCATCCAAGTTGAAATTTGCCGTGCCCAACCCCCAAAGGACCATTAGTATGGCATATAAGGGAAAGTTGTATCAGAGGAGCTACTCAGAGTGGACACCAAGAGTCCTAAGCAGAAAGTCATATGAGATAAAGCTACCTCTTAAAATAGTCATTTTAATTCCAACAAATTATTTCCCGGATGTTTATGATTCAGAATGTAGTTTTGTAGTTAGTTTTGTATGCTGGGGTATCTTATCTGAACCCAACTAACTATACAAATGTCTTTTATGGCTGTGAGAACAAGGCCATAAAACTGGTGTATTACCCGTAAGCTCTCCCCATGGACAAAAACTTGCAATACTGGTCTGCTCCTGGAATAAACATTTTCAATCTTCTCTGGAGCAATGTATTCTCCTTGTGCCAACTTAAAAATATTCTTCTTCCGGTCGATGATTTTCAGAGTTCCGTTCTGTAAGAGGCAGATAAAAATGTCAGTGTTTTGAAGCCTTGGAGATTGTATCAATAAGGTATTGTTCCACAGGTATTGTTCTTATTTAAAATAGGTTCTCTGGAGATTTCTGTGTTTCTCTTGGCTTTGGAGAAAAGAGAAGTGGCTTCAGGGAAGCCTGTCTGCAGAAAGCCAAGCAGCAAGCCTGAGTGGAAGCCCCAGGGGCCTCCTGGGTTATGCAAATGACTGCCTCATCCATTGACAGCATTCTGCAGCCCCCAGTTTCTAATAACTTATTCCCACCTACCCCAGCTTCGGAGAGATGGAGGGGTTATCTCTTCCTTAAACTGCTGAATGATTTAGCTCCCCCTGCCATGTTACTTCCTGTTCAGTCTGGGAGAGGACTAAAACAGCTGCATGCTACTGATGGAGCCAGCCTGTAATTGGGCTTGTCAGGACAGAAGCAGGGCTGGCGGGCACTGACCACCACAGGTCATATACCGCTTCTTTTCTCTGAACTCCATTCCTGAGGCGCTTATCTTCTCAGGGATTTGAACTGTAGAATTGAGGCATGGGGCAAACACTGTCCACTTGAACACACCCTAAGTAGGGCTCTATACTGAATTAACCATCAGTGAGTCAGAATGTAGACTGAAAGTGATTAATAATCAGCAGCCTGTTATCTCTCATGGGGGCTGGGGCAGCATATCTTTTCCCTGCCTCCTGGGTTTAGAGCAGGAGACACTGATTAAACAGAACATCATGAGAGTCTCATGGTAAAGTATTCTGAATCTCTTAAATCTTGAACAATGAACAAGAAAAGGGTTTGAAGAGGTCGTTACAGTCCCGCTCCCCTAACACTTAGTAGGTAAAGAAAACCTTTGAAGAAGGAAAACTTCCCTGTGGGGCTTACACATCTTTTACAACCACCCTGTTTCCTCTCAAGAAGAAAACAGCAACTACCACCTGTTGCTCATCAGCAAGCCAATCTATAAAGGTCTCTGTGCCTTCCTTCCACAGAGAGGGACTGTGAAGGGTGAAGGTCACTGAGAGGTGGACATTAGCCTATGCAAACACATGGTTTGGAAATGTCTTCGTTTTGATGTCTGCAGGAGTTAATTAAAAAGAAACACTCCTTCGTTGTGTCTAGACACTACCCACAAGCACACTGTATCTGACAAGAAGTATGGAAGGAAGAAAGCCCTTCAGGTGGTTTACTTTCTGCTGCCTTTGTAACACTGTAGTCAAAATCATGAAGTGCTCCAGCCTAGAAGGGAAGACTAGCTTTGGCAGCTCCTGATCACGTATTGGCCAGCTCCTTCAGGATTTCACGCCATCAATCCCTAAGAGAGCTACGTCTAGAACCCAGATCTTAGCCCCTAAGCTAGCGTCTTTCCTTTGGTAGGAGGCTGCAGACCCATTTCCCTGCAGCTGCCTCAGCTGATTCAGCTCATATCCCTAATCCCTCTAGTAACAAGTAGATTATTCTCCCCAGTTCCATAGCAGAGACCCTTACAAGTTAAGGAGAAATACCCACTGGAAGCCAGCGACCAATGTCCCCAGTGTGAAGCCAGCCATCCTTGTCCAGCACTTCCTGTGTCTTCTCTGGGTCCTTTAGGTAGCCTTTGAACACATTGTTGCCTTTGATGCAGATCTGTATACCAGACAGTAAAGCAGGGGAGATAAAAAGAAATGGCTGTTACCTGTTCCTTATAAAAACCTGTTCTGAACAAATACATTTGATGGTTTCCATTATAGTATGGAGACTCTTTAGTCCCCACTATAGAAAAATGCAGTTCACTGATCATGTATTGCTTCCTAAAAGTTGAGGAGTCAGGCCCAAGCCAGGTCATAGATTTATGCTCCTTTTGGACTAAGCCTCCCCACATCGATCCTCTCATCTGAGTGCTAGGCAGACCTCTCACCTCGCCTTCGTTGTTTACTGAGAAGTAGTTCATGTCAGACACGTCTTCCAGCTTTACAAAATTGCAAGCCACTGGAGCCCCAACATGACCTAGAAGCAAGAACGTTTCTAAGATGTTTACAGGACTGACTCTAAGAACGAAAGCAAGACTTGAGTTTGCCATATACCACATTCTTCCAGAACACCAGAATTATTCCAATTCCTAAACCATGGTTCAGTTAGAAGCCTTCTCCCAACCAGCAAATGGAAAACCCACCTGCTGTCCAGTCCCCAGGTGATGTAATTGAACATCCACCTGTGCATTCTGTTTGGCCATAAGCTTCAAACACCTGGGAAACCAAAGAAGAGCTTTGAGACTTAAGATAAAGTATGACTGGCCATCCCTTATGGCCAAGATAGGAAAACAAACTGTAGAAACAAGAGCTGAAAATAGTTTTGCAAATCCTCAAAAGCGTGTTTTCTTCATGCTAATTCTTCACAACACCCGGTCTCTGTCTCAACATAACTGCCGCTGTAACATAAAAGCAGCCACAAGCCATGTATAAATGAATGGGCTTAGCTGAGCTCCAGTAAAATGTTGACTGAGAAGCAGGCAGTGGGAGTAGCACTGGAGTTCCTAACCCTCATATAAAGAAGGTGACCTTGACCAGAGAAAAGCTGTTGGCAGGAAACAACTTAATAGGCTACTACAGTCAGAGGTGTGGCCTGCAA
Organism: Micromys minutus; assembly: GCF_963924665.1. Taxonomy (NCBI): domain Eukaryota; kingdom Metazoa; phylum Chordata; class Mammalia; order Rodentia; family Muridae; genus Micromys; species Micromys minutus. The sequence continues at coordinate 5,541,120 of NC_137971.1, forward strand.
CTGACCAGGCTGGTAGAAGTAGAGAGACTGAAAGATGGTGTTTCTAGAAAGAAGTTGGAAGCATAACTGTCTATGACTCTCTGGGGCTGAGGGAAAGAAAGGTACTAAGAATGACCAAGAGAATGGCAGTTGAAAATCCCCAAGACCCTTCACCGACTGGTACCAGTCACTTTGATATTGGGTGCGTGTATGGGAAGCAGTCTCTGAGAGTCTGAGCCTATTTCTGTCTTCTATTTTGTTTGTGATACATGGTTGGCTGAATCAGCAAACCACATACCCATTTGAAATGGAAGAGAGAGAACATCCAAAGCCAGATCCATATATTTCGGATGGATGAGGCATAAATGGAAAATAATAATAATGTAGAACCATAGAACTACCAGAAAATGTGGGCAAAGACAGTCTTAAGAAATCTCGTGGATTAGGAAGCCTTGTAGGAGCTGGAGAGATGGTTCAGAAGTAAAGAGCACAGACTACTCTTCCAGAACATCTGGGTTCAATTTCCGGCAGCTCAAAACCATCTGTAGCTCCAGTCCTAGGGACTCTGACACCTGGCCTCTGAGTGCAACAGGCATGTATGTGGCAAAACACCTATATACATAAAATAACTTTTATTTAAGCAAAAAAAGCAACAACAAAAAATTTTAAAGGAAGAAAAGAAAGGCCTGTCTCAGCAATTCAAAAACCACAACAGAAAACGTTCATCAATTGGCACGCATATTAATTCCATTTTTATATAGCTATGAACAAGGCAAAACAAAAAGATAGACCAAGAAAACAAATGTCTAGCATTCTGGAGATTAATTTTAAGTATAGAAGAAACTCTTAGCAATGTGTGATAGAACTAAATCACCCTTTGCCTGTTTTCTGTAAGGAAGTCCTAGAGTTATCCATGAAAGAAATACAAGTGTCAGTGAACAGTGGTTTAAACAGGTTTGGCACTCATGTTTCTGAATGTATGGCCCATAGGGAGTGGCACTATTAGGAGGTGTGGCCTTGTTGGAGTGGGTGTGGCCTTGTTGGAGGAAGTGCGTCACTGTGGGGGCGGGCTTTAAGGTCTGCTATGCTCAGGCTGCCTCCAACAACTCAGTCTTTTTCTGCTGCCTTCAGATCAAGATGTAGGAAGACCCTCGGCTCCCTCTCAACCATGTCTGCCCAGACATTGCCATAAAGACAATGGACTGAACCTCTGAGACTATAAGCCAGCCCCAATTAAAGGTTTTTCTATATATGCGTTGCCTTGGCCATGGTATCTCTCCACAGTAATAAAAACCAAACTAAGACATATTGATAAAAGAAACATCATGAAATGAAGTATTTATTTCGACTAGAGGCAACTAACTGGCTGCAAAACATATGATTGACAAGTGCGCGGGGAATGGTACGTAAGCATCACCTGAGTGTGTATAAAAGATTTGCCCAGAAGTTTGGTGATGTACATTAGCATGTAACAGGTAAGCCTGGAAGTGGGTAAAGGCACTATTCCCAAACCTGAGGACCTAAATTCCATGCTTGGGGCTCACACGGTGACAGAAGAGAACCCACCCAAACTCTTAAATTGTCCTCTGTGCTACAGCTTGTGTACAGACTGTCTGTCAACAGTGACTCGTTATTTGGGTGCTGTTGGGAAACCATGAATGACACTAACCTTTTTGGTAAGGAGTCCAGTGGGTGGAGCATGATGGGTATTTTGGAACCCTGATTCCATTTATGTAAAGATTTCTATAGTTGATACAGGAAGAGGTAAGTAGTGGGGTCAGGTGCTTTCTCTTGTCTAAGATCTGAGGTGTGGTCTTCCCGTCAATGCTTTTCACTGACAATTTCATTTTTATCTGAATAGCGTGCTCCACTGAAGTAAATGTGAAATCTTACCCAACATCCCATTGCAGCCCTGAAGAATGTCAAGACTGGAGTGGAGATGGGGGCGGCTCCAGTGATCATGACTCGAACTTTCCCACCCAGGCTGCCCTGTTCAGTAGAAACAAAAAGAGCTGTTGAGCCTCGGTTCTTCCTTTTCCTCTACTGAAAAATGGGTGAAATCGCATGCCCGCTCTCCAACCTGGCTGACTTACAAGCACATATACCACAGCATGACAACCTAGAAAATCACTGCAAATGCTTTCTACTAGAGCCATCACCAGCCACTCCTGAAAGAACTTGAGGATCTGTTGCTATTGTTACTTTTTAAGTTCTTCAATTTATATCACTTATAAACTCAATGAAACCTTACTACAACTACGTAAATACAACTAAACAGCACTCAACTAAGACAATGCTACAGGGGGCCGACACCTACGTAAAATCTGCTGTATGCTTTCTTGTTTCTCTGTAGTGCAAAGCTGCACAAGAGTGATCCCAAAGGCTCAGTGAGGAAGGCATCTGGACAAGACTGAGAAGCAGAGTCCAGACACTCAGAACCAAACAAAGGCAGATGCATACACACACACACACACATACACACACACACACAAAGGAAAAGGGGGACAAACAGAAAGGTGGGTTCAAGCATTGAAGATCTATGAAGATCTCTGTTTAGGGTGCCATTACAACCTAAGAAGAGACGGGGATGCTAAGTGGCAGACAGCCATGGTGTCCAGGATCTAATCAACTTACTTGGATCTTTGAAAACACGAGCTTGTCCCACAAACTGTCCCGCCGAATGATGCCATTTCTCACTTCATTGAATTTACTGATGATAGCCAAATTCAACAAGAACTTTTTCAAAGGTGTCTTGGCTTCATTTTGTACCTGGAGGGTGATAAAGCCTCTTGGTCAGAAAAACTACTTGATGTAATTACCAAGGCCATTTGGTATTAGCCAATTCATGAGGAATATCTCACGCTCATGAACTAGGTTGGCTTATTAATGACAAGCCCACAGAGCTATCAGGGAGCTCCACGTCCAAGGTGAGGACAGATTCCTATATAAGGGGATGGGCTAGATAGTTCAGGGTGATGACAGCCCTGCTCCTGATGCTTTGGAACCAGAGAGTCAGAGGAGAGGTGAGATGGGCGATTCTGTCGGTGTTTCCAAAACCGATGCCCTTTTGCCTTAATGCAAAACTATTTTCTTGTTTGTTTGACACCATTAAAACCTTTGATGTACCGTACTTGCCCTTAAACACAGAGATAGCAGGGTTTGGGGATTATAGAACTCTTGCCTTATCAACTAATTTTTGGCATGCTTTTGTGCAGAGGGACTGTGTTTCTGCTCTGGATGGTGTGCAAACTCCGTACTCAACAGTAACGTGACAAAGTGGTCATAGCACAAGCTCTTGCTGCACTCGAAATGGGCACCTCTCCCTCTGTTTGGCTTAGTATGCTTAAGGAAAAGTGATGGGTCTGTGTCTGGATAGCCCCTGCACCCTGAGCTTTACAAGGCATTGCACCAGGATCGGGTGTCCTACACTAAGGCAGCCTTTGCACCCTGCAGGGCTCGTTCCCATTGCACGCAGAAAGGTGCCTTACCCAAAATTATTGCTGATCATGGTCTTGAACCCTAAAGGTCCAACAAGAGCCTGATGGTTGATCGGCCATGTTTTTATTTAAGAAAGTAGGGGGAGATGTAGGGAGCCGTTTGTGCCACACCCAAACATGGCGCCGGCTTCCCACCGAGAACTCACCAAACAGAGCTGTTGCCCAGCCAAGAGACTTAGAGCGCATGCACCATATACGTCACAGCCCGCTCTCGGAGCATGCTAATGAGTTATTGGAGGGCGCACCAATCAGGTATCGACACAAGTCTCCTGGGCATATATAAGCAATGCATTTCTCTCCCACGGAGAAGTCCCCTGCTCAGGGGGATCCCCTGCTCAGAGTATTGTACAATAAAGGTTGTTCACAGAAGAATCCTGTTGTTGCACGCCTATTCCTGCCGGCGGGACGTGGGGCGCGCGACAAAATATGGCTACACTCTGAAGCAAGTGACATTATTACATTACTCCAGGTCCCCAGGAAACAACTTCAATAACTGAGATAAGACAATCAAAAAAGATGGCCACTGTGATTGGAAATTTATCTAATAAAATCTCCACTTTATGAAATAAACTCTAGATTCAAATTATCTATTGTGTATTATTTTAAACCATTTCCTTTCAAAAATAAAAACATTCAATGACATGTAAACCATAGTAACCCAATCTGATGATTCCACAGTCTGATAAGGAACTGGAAGCGTTGTTGACAGGGCATAGACTGTCCACACGCCATCTGTGTTCCAGAGTACACCCCATATCTACTACAGCTCAGTTTGGCCTCTGGTAAGGCAGTGTGTCAGTATCAATCTGAGAGGTAAGGCCCAAGGCACATGACTAGTCGTGCCATTTTCCCAGGCTCCAGGTCTATGGGCTGGCAGATACTGTCTTACATCACCTGGCTTCAAATCCCAGCTCTCGGTGGGCAGTTGCAATCTACGAGTCGGGTGAGAAACATACAAATTGAGCTTAGGCTCTCTTGTATCAGAGGTCGTGTCAAAAGGACATGTAAGAATTTGATGGGCACATTTAGAACATCGAGATGAACGATGAAAAGGAACGGAAAATTACAAATATAAAGATGAGTTCACAGTAGTATTAAAAAGTCCCCATTGGTCACGTATGAGGCTTGCTGGGCATGAATTCATTAGACTTATGAGTAATAAGGGGAGAAGAAGATATTTGTTAGGTCTTTACGGCAGAATGTCAGCTAAAGAATATAAAAGAAGTAAGAGTTGGAATTAGGAAAACCGCCATTTTGCGACCTCAGTGAACAGTTCTCAGTGACAGCAAAAACTGCTATGTGACAGTTTATTCTGACCCCTTTTCTTTTATGGCTATGACTTTAGGAAAATTCTTTAACAGTCAGCGTTCTGTGAATGAGCATAGTTTCCTATGTTTCCTAAGAGAGATAAGTGAGCAAACACTTCTGAAATGTTTACCTCGATCTGGTGCCTCAGCAAAAAGTTACATTACCAACACATACAAATCAGAGGAAGAACTTTCCAGTGTGTTGGTAAAACATTGGGCGCTTCCCCAGGTCCGAGAGCACCACCTGCCCAGATCAGCAATATTATCCAGAGAAAAGGTGTGTTTCTTATGGCTTCTCGCGGCTTCGGCTCTAACATGCTTACATAGATACTTGTTGGGGCTCAGACAAAGCTGGAATTCATTCTTGCCAGGATCCAGTCCCTCCGAGCCTTCTCAGCATGATCCCAACAGGAGCAAGGCTCATACCTTATCATAGACCCTGTTAAGGAGTCGAGGCACCGTGGGAAACACTGTGGGTTTCAGAGCCTTCATGTCATCAGGTAGTAACCGGATATCTCCTTGGAAGAACCCAATTTTGCCTCCACAGGAAAATATGATGCCCTGGAACAAGACGGAAGATGAGACTCAGTGTCCTGGGTCACTGCAGGCTGTCCTATCTCTGATGGAAGTGAGAAAGAAATCAGAAATTGGCAGTCACATCCTCCTGCAGAGCATCTGCTTCCTGCCAATCTAGATACCCAAGTAGGTTTCTGAGAGGCTCCCCCACCCCAAGAAAGGATGGAAACATATTACTGTTGAAGTGGCAAGACAGAAAACAGACTGTGGGCCCCGCCCCCAGGCTCTGCCACAGTAACCCCGCCCCCAGGATCTTCCGCAGGAGCCCCGCCCCCAGACTCTGCCACAGTAGCCCCACCCCCAGGCTCGGCCACAGTTCTGTGTCCCAGTCTAAGATACCATCCTTCAGGAGAAGCACTCATCTTGTGGCACTAAAAACACTGCAGCCAGTTAAACTAGAAAAACATGCCTTCAGTTAAGATTGTCCCAATTTGAGAAATACTAAAATATATGTAAAAGTTTATTAGAAGTGATGTGGCATCTGTGAACATCAACCGAGCATATACCCAGTGAAGAGATACTTCAGGGCAGAGGGAGGGCGTGAAAAGACTTCTTTCCCACAGCACCTACGGTTTTGAGATGTTAGTGCTTCTTTTGTGCTCAAATCACAGTGGCTGGAAATTTTGTAGTTCACTCCAAGAAGGGAAACACACTGTGCTTGGCAATAGTGCCTTACGCACTCAAGTGATGTATGAAAATGTTCCCCGGGGATAGCTGAGCCTTGATCTGAATCAAATGTCTCACCTTGCTCCCCCAGTGGACACTCTTTTCTATCTGCATGTATACCTGTATACCAGATGGTTGTGAGCCACCATGTGGTTGCTGGGAATTGAACTCAGGACCTCTGGAAGAGCAAACAGTGCTCTTAACCACTGAGCCATTTCTCCAGCCCAAGAACATACTTTTGTCTAACCCTAGATCCTCTCAAAATTCTAATCAACATATAAGTAAAAATGTCTGGCAAGTCAGCTCAGGATTAAGAGAAGACAGACAATACACTCCCTGTGACGTCAGGAGCAAGTATTAACCTCCTTAGGTATTCAGACTTACTAGATGAACTACTGTAAATCAAGACTCAAAGAATCCAATGGTATGTCTGTGCTTGATTCCATACAGAAGAGACTAGGAATGTCTTGGGTCCCTAAATTTTGAATAAATGTGGAGTCAGCAAGTCAGGAACCCCCTTTCCTACCTGCTAGGCACACAGGACACTCACCTGGACAAGCCTCTCAAACATATGGGCCAAGGGAAGGTAAGAAATGGCCACATCCTCGGGTGTGGGCTGGAAGATGGGCTGTAGGCAGGGGACAAACAGTAGGTTGATGTTAAGTTTCTCTTCCAATAGAGATTTTAAAAGTCCCCTTCTCTTTTTTGATTAAGCCTGTCAGACTAAAACCATCCCATCTAACTAAGCGTAGTAGCGTAGAGAAAAAAAACTTGATATTTTGACATCATCTTTAGATTCTTAACATGCATAGCACATAAACACCTTCCTGGGGACTTAATGTATTTCACAACCTGATATATCCTATAACCCTTCAGTGCGGGGATCCTGACACACAGGCTTGACATGCAGTCCTAAAGGTGACTTCAGTGTTTCCCATACTTAGTTATTGCTGTGGTCTATATGTAAAAGGCCTTGTAGGCTCCTGTGTTTAGACACATGGTCCCCGGATGGTACTACTGTCTGTCTTCTGGGGATATAGAACTTTGAGGAGGTGGCGCCTCACTGGAGGGAGAAAGGGGTTACTTGGGTGGACCCTGAGGTATTGTGTTCCAGCCCCACTCCCTGTCTGCTGGTTCTTGATCCATCATGATATGAAGAATCCCAGCTCCACAGCCTCACAGCGGAGCTGCCTGGCATCCTGCACTCTGCAAACTTTAAGTCAAGTCACCCTCGCCTAGAAGTCACCTTTGTCAGGTGACTTTTATCACAGTGATGAGAAAAACAGATGTTTAACTGTGTTCCTCCTAAAAATCCTATTAGCCAAGTCACATTTTAGCAAGAGCCTCTTTTTTGACTGACCACTGACCTCCAGAAATTTGAGGAAAGCAGCCATGTTTGAAACAACATTTTGATGGGTTAGCATAGCTCCTTTGGGGTCACCTGTAGGAAAGCAGAGGTAAAGAGAAAGATCCTTAGTGTTTCTAGTTTGTAACTTCTGAGCTTGAAAGAAGCTAAATTCAGTTTGGTTCTGTTCTAGAGACAAAAGTTGTCCCTTTGACTGCAGCTTTCTGCACACATTTATACCTCTGCTTGGAAATGATTCCTGCCCCAGAAGTCCCCCTGCTTTCTGTGTTGCTGACCTCTTCCTTAACTTACAGCACAGGCAGGATCGCAAATGATAACAGTAGAGCAGAGAGTTGCAAATAAACTCTTCTTGTGCTGTTCAAGACTTTATACCTAAGATCTCCCAACACTACTGCTGTGAACTTTAGAAAGCAGGCATACTGGAATAGTACGCAACAAATAAAAATAAACCTTCTACTAAATGCTGTTGAGGAAGGACAAAGCCATCTGTGGAGAACCAACGCTGAGTTACCCTGACTGAGCGAAACCATCAAGAGGCACATCCGTTAAGCCATCCCAGCGGTATGTGCTAGGAAACTGTCCCCAGGGTACACGTGACTGAAGCGGTGTACGGGACAGGAGAAGTTGACATTTTGACCCCATCCGTAAGACTCCTAAAGGCCACAGCATGTGGATGCTACCATTTGTATCCAGAGGGATCTGTTTCCTTATGCTTGTGTTTTTCTATCTGGAAACCCTTTCATAAATGGCCCAGGTTGTGAGCAGGCAGGGACAGGGAGGTGGCATGCTAGGCTCAGGGACTTAGCCTTGTTTCTGGCTCCCTGGGAGCTCTGTCAAGGTGTCACAGGCACTGACCTGTAGTTCCACTGGTGAAACAGATGACACTTAGATTCTCTGGGCTTGGGGGCTGGAGGAAGACATGAGGACATTAGTCTGCGGCGAACCGAAAGGGGACTATGAAAAACGCAAATTCATGAAGAACACTTACCACTGGTTTTTTGAAGTTCTCTTTGCCTAGATTCTAAGTGCACAGGAAATAAAAATAAAAATAATTTAAAAAAAAGAAAAAGAAAGAGCCATTGAAGATGGACATACATACTTATGTCAAAGTCAGCTCTTCCCCTGTTCTCAAACTCCCACTTTCCGACCTTGATTTAGCCCACAAACCAATACTGATATACAATGGAAGCATCAGAGAAAAGCAGAGAGCTTCTCAAGAACGTTGATCTAAAGAAGGTGGATCTCAAACTTATCACCGTCTTCTGAAGGGTCAGTCATCAAAGGCTATAATTAAACCTTTCTTGGCTGTTATATAAAATAAATGACTATACCAGGATTTATGCTATGCTAATCACTTTCCTAAGCAGCTCACACACACTAATTCATTGAACACTTGCCAACATATCTGTAAGGTTAGGACCACTTTAATCTTCCATTATAGCTAGGGAGAGATGTGGCGTGTAACAGGTAGGTAAGTAGAACGGAATTCGGGCAGCCTGCCTGGGGGCCCAGATCCATAAACATCCTTGAGTTTCTCTCACCATACTATACATTCTCTATACAGCTAGCCAAGGCAATCTGTCCACTCTGTCATGAGTTTTGAACCTGTCAGAGAAAGTGTTCTTCAGGCTTCTGAATCTGGTTCATGTCTGCTGTCCTTGAACCATAGGCCTACGCCTCTGTGCAGACGGCCTGTATTCTGCTCATAATGATAAAGCACCTACCTAGCTGCAAGCTGTTTTTTGACTCATACCTCAGCATCATGCAGAGATAACATCTCAACTCCACACTTCTCCCCTCTTTTCTTCAGCTCGTCATCAAAAGGGTCCATGAGGATGACTGTCTTCAGGCCTGGTGTAAGGCCCTTTTCCACATTTTCTATTAGCATTGTTCCTTTTTGGGGTGTATCACAGATGACCACAGCGATATCAGCTAAAAGCAGAAACCAGGTCAGAAGTCACCACCCTATTCTGTTAAATACATGGCTCTTTGGGGGAAGAATGGGGGTGGGTATTAAATGCCAAGGCTAGTAGGTTCCTGAATGAGATTTCATCTGTAAATACGATTTACAGAGTTCAAACTGAAATACTCTATTGGCTCTAAAACAGAAAGAGAAAAACAATGAGTTTAACTGAAATACACAGCTTTTAATTTTCTAATGTTTCTGACACATTTTAGTGCCCAGCACTGTGTGAATGAAAAACTCATTCCAATACTGTCTCCAGGGCAGGTTCCTACCTCTGCTTTGCAGAACAGGGACCAGTTGAGGAAGGCAAGTGCAAATGGGATCTTTAGAATACAGATGATTTATGATTCTCATGTCATCATTTCTGTAACATCTACTATTCAAACAAAGCCACACAGCCCACAATGCAGAGGGAAAAGATGCTCTGTTGGGTGGTTAAAAGAACGCTGTTGCCAGTTGAACTTGGTCTCGTTTCTCTAACAAGGCCAGTGTTCTAGACATTTACATGTGCATTGGTACATGCTGCTTACAGAGACTACACTAAGCTTTTAAGCTTCCAAAGGACTAGGACATAATCCCTATGCTACACTGCAGTTTAGGCAAGCCTACTGCATGGAGACTTCTATTCCCTGTATTCAGAGAGTCCTGCCTCTAAACTATCCCATGCCATCTTAATTTTGCCAAGCCCTGTTATCTAAGTATAACTTTGTCTCAGGGATTTTTGTGGTCTCTGTGTAAATGATATTCTAAATACTATAATATCAGAAAAGTAAGAAAAAAGAAATAAAGAAAACCAAAGCATTGTTCAGCATTAAGAAAGAATAAAACTATAAAGTAATAGCAAAAATGTACCCCTGTTGATGACAAAGATGATGGCTTCAGCTCCCAGTGTGTCATACAGGGGGACAGCCACCATGGAATATGTGTAACAGGCAAACTCAGAGATGACCCACTGCGGAGAAAAAGTTTAAGGTAAGTACCAGAAGTTGACTTTGAAGAGCATTGATTCAGATATTCAACAATCAGATACTTATTTAGTATGCTTATCTTTTTAAACCTTTAGGAATGGCCATGGAAACTTGTGGTGATAAATATTACAAATGGTACAACCTCTTCTGTGAGTTACCACTCCACATTTTACCTGGTTCTCTCTGACCAGGATGGTGGCTCACATCCGGTAGGGCCATATAGAATTGGCACTGCCCCCGGGTCTCTCTTGATGGGAGAGGCACCTGGAGAAACTCTACTGTGGCACCTTAATCTCAAGTCTAACTATGGTAGTCCTGGAAGACTGACTGACACACTGGCTTTGATGTCAAGTTCTTAGACTAAATAAAGTCAAGTCACCTTTTTTTATTGTAGCTCTCATACTGGGGTGCACAGTAGTTTGGAGGACTAATTAAAAAACCTAACTTAAGCGATGTCTCTAGCAAATGCATGAGGGCCACAGAGTTTCTTTAGGAGAATATTGGAATTTGGGGACAAGGTTATTTCCAACCATTTTAGTGTGTAGTATCTACTTTCAGCTCACCATGGGAATATGGTGAAGACCACACTCAATATATACAGATGTACTGGTTTACCGGGCCGAACACAAAGTCTAATTCTGACACTGATTCATTTTGTCCTCCAACACCTTCAAGATTTCATGGAGCCATTCCTTGTAATGTCTTTATTTTCCACATAGGAAGATCAGAGTAACTTAAAATGATCCATACTGAAGTCCAACCACATAGGCTAGAGCAGCAGACCCTCAGCAGGGATTTAAGGAGGCTCAGAAGCCCAGCTCTTTTGGACTAGAAGAATAAGCATTGTGGAATCTCTACATGGCTTGGGAATTACCAGCATTGTTTATATTATTTATAAAGTCAGATGCTGTATTGGGGGGCATCAGTTCATTTAGTTAGCTTCAACACAGTACCTCTGGCCTATTTTGAGCAAAGATGCCAACAAATTGGTCCTGTGATGCCTTATATCCTTTATGCAGAAGACAGGAGCCCAGGTACTCTGCTCTGTCAGACACCTAGGAGTGAGAATAAGGGGTGGGGAGAAGAGGTCAAGATAAAAAAAAAGACCAAAGCTGCTCCTGGCACACAAGCAAAGGCATTTGAGAGCAGGAGCTTCACTTGCCTGTCTGTAGGATATCCACTTGTAGGGCTGGTTTGCCTTTCTGTATCCCAAGCAAGGTCCATTGTCTGAAGCATAAAACATGGGAAGCAAATCAAGTCTAGCTACAAATCATTTGGATCAAAGAAGAGAAAAGAGCACCCAGAAATGGCCAAGACACAGAGGCTAAACCTAGCAAGGGTCTGAATTTCTCTGGTGTCCATGAACTTCGAGGGCAAACATTCAGAAAATGTTACAAGACGTGGTAGTTGGGTACTGATTCCATAGCTACTATGATAAGATGGGCATTCAGGCCACCAATGTGTACAAGCCCAAGCAACATGAATAAAATAAACAGCACATATAAAAACAAACAGACTGTATTTAATAAGAGAGAAAAAAGTGAGCATCTCTATAATAAAAATATGCTAATAACATAAAATCAAAATATGAATCATCATCATTCTTTTTACAACACTAATAACACTATTTCCTCCCACTGTTCTCCCTGGTTTTGTACACACATGCTCATTCATATATTTGGAATGAACAGAAGAGTTTGGTGCTTCCTCCCCCAGTCTGCTATAAACATTTCTATGCTATTCTTTCTCTGTGGACTTTCAACAGACACCCGATAAAGGCCTCTACAGTAGTTGACTTTGTGTCACGGTGGATCTATATAATAGTTTCAAGTGCCTCAGTCCCTCTAAACAATGCTATGGTAAATATTACCGAAGTTATCACTTCCATTTAGAGTGTTTTCTTAAACATTGTTCTTGAGTATGAAACAAGAGGGTTGGATAGTTTTGACCCCAATTGTGAGTGGTGACACCCCTGAGCATGTGAGCCTGGGCTGTGTTCAGAGCCAGGCAGGCAGGCAGAATTCCCTTGCTTCTTATCCCTGCTGAGGCCCAGCTCTGTCTGGTCTCAGTAACCAGCCAGGGAAAGGAAGTGTTAAGTCAAACCAACCCCCACCTTCCCCAGTTACTTTTAGCCATGAATTTTGTCACAGCAATAAAAAGCAAACCAGGGCAGAAGAAGCTGGGACTTTGGCACTCAGCTCTGAGCTACTTGGCCAAACTGTTGTAAATATTTACTTTTGTTCAAACAATTGAGTTTTAACACACTCTCCTCGATGTAAATAGTGTTGCTTAAAATTGTTTCCTGGCTTTATAGACTTGAAAAGTTACTACTTCCCTCTGTTTTCACAACTTGTGAAAACGGTTCATTCTATCTGTCCTCATGAGTTGGCTGTAAACGTACTGTTTCTCTGAGCATGTCTTCTAAGATGTGGAGCCTTAACTAAGAACATGTTTGCCTTCGATATTTTCCCAATTTGTGTCTTACACTGGACAGTGAGAATTCAACTGATAAACCTCTCTACCACTTGGCCTACCTTAACATCAGAACAAGTCTAGGGATTCTGGGAGTGTGGCTCAGTGGTAGAACATGGACCTGGCAGGTACCAGGCCCTGGGTTCAGTCCTCAGCACCACCAAAAGAAATGGACATGATTGAAGGAGGGAAGAGTCCGAGAACTCAGCCAAATCGCTGGGAGGAATTCAGGGCTTGCCAAGAGAATCATTGCTGAGATCCAAAGGCAAACACGTGAACTTCTCAGTTGTGTGAAGAAGGAAGAAGAGAAGCAGGAAAGAGATAGCTACGTCATCTGGGAGATAAGAGCAAAGGCCTAGGAGAGTGCCTTAGGGGAGGTCCACCACTTCCTGCTAAAACAGCTGCAGAAAGGTCCAGAAGTAAAACCTCAGGACAAATATTCCCTGGAGTGTGGCAAGTCCTGATCTGCCTGCTGACCACAGCCACTGATCCTCAGGGTCATCCAGAGAGAGCCTTTGTCCTGCAATTAGTCACTAATGACAGCTTCCATTGATTGAATGCATGTGCCCCAGCAGGCGAGAACCTGTTCTCCCCACTATGTCATCCCCATTGGACCAAGAGCCATGAAGGACTGGACTGGGCCAACTTGAAGCTTGCCTAATAAGAAGGGGAGTCCGTGGATGGGGAGGAGATTCACACCTCCTCATTACTTTCTGATTAATAAAACCGTCAGCAGAGGACCCTGGCCAAGAAGCAACTCAAATAATTAGCCCAAAGGGCAACAGCTCAGATCTCATTAAACTCCATCCTCCCACCAGCTTTTGCTTGCAACCTCCTACCTTGTTTAACTTACTCAACTCGGTCTCCATTGGGTTCTAAGGCATTGCTGCCTTCCAAGAGTGCAGGTAAGAAGAACACCATGACCAGGTGGACACCCAGAGCTAAGCAGTTTGAAGGGCATGCAGAATTCTCAGAAGCCCTCTTTTGAACTCTTCCTAAGAATCCTAAGAACCATTAGGTCTCATTTTCTGGAATTCTGATTCAATGGGGGGAGGGGCGGAAGAGTTGAATCAGAGACTACACATTTTAACCAATATTCCCAGATAAGTCTGGGAGTCAAAAGGATTGGTTGATAGATTCAACCCCAGATAACATCTACATGCATACGCCATATTAACCTCACCATGAGTTCTAATTTAAATTTTTCAAAAGATCCTGAATAAAATGTCTTCTCGGTCACATATAACATACAGAGGGCCTTGGTTTTAGTTGAAAAACAGCACACAGTCTGAGTGCTTAATAACTTGGTTTTCCCCATCTACTCAAGTCCCCAGAGAACTAAAACCCTGAATGTTTGATTTGCCTTTTGTTATCTACACGGAATTCAAACAAATGCTGCTTTAGACCCAGAAGTGCTAACTAAGCGCAGGCTCTTGTGGAAAATTTCCTCACAAGATTTTATATCTCTCCAGAATCTAGGAGCCACACTGAAAGAACACATGACACATGGTTTATTGGGACTGACTTGATTCATGTAATATAATTCTTTCCAATTGCATTTATTTTCTGCACACACACACACAAACTTCATTCTTTTCTAAAGCTGACAATTTTCTATATTGTTTGAGAAACTGTTGTGCAATGTTGTACATCTAATTTGCATTTTAAAAGTCATACCTTGAAGTCTGCTCTAAATTTAAAATCAAAATTAATAGGTGTGTCTTCGTGTAAACACTGGGTCTTAAGTGCTTACTCATCTATCAGCAATCTTTCAAATAGCTGATAAAAATCTACATTGAACAAAAGAGGAAAAACATGCAAGTAAGTAAGTTTAGCAAGTTTTCTATTGCTGCGATGAAACACCGGGACCAAAAGCAACTCAGAGATGAAAGGGCTTCTTTCGTTTACTTGTCCAGGTAACCGCTGAGGGGAGTCACAGCAGGATGTCAAACAGGACAGGAATACAGAAGCAGGAGCCAGGGCAGAGGTGGTGAAGGGGTGCTTACTGGATCACTCATGACTTTCTCATCTGCTTTTTAAATAGCCCAGGGGTAACACTACCCATCACAAGGTGGGTCCACCCCATTCAAGTTGAGAAAATGCCTGCAGGTTTGCCTGCAGCCATATCTTATAAAGGGATTTTCTCACAAGAAGTCCACATTTTGAATAATATCTAAAGTCATTTTAGACATTTACTATCTTACCTTGAATTAAAAAAATATACAGAAAGAAAAAGGTGTATATATTGTATATATATCTAAAGTATGTGTATATATATTTCTATATACCACACTTTCTTAATCGATTCCTCTATTCTTAGACACCTAAGTTGGTTCCATACCTTAGCTACTGTGCTATTGCTGCAGTAAATATTGGCCTGTGATGTGCTGAGTTAGTCAGGCCATGTGCTGGCCATGTGGTTGAGTTGTGGGAGGAACTGACTTCTGAACTTTCTTTTAGGGAGAATGGGGGGACGCTGACACCATTATAGACTTGCACAAGTGTGTCCTTATGTAATAGTGTCATGAGCAATGAATGCACACAAGGAAAATTAAAAACAAGCTACTCATTTTTAAAGGAATGGCTAAGAAACACGAATCTTTACTAACGAGGAATAACTATTTTAGTAAAAGTACTGACCAATTTACCTAACAGAATCATCAACTGCATCCTAACAGGCATAGGCTTAAGTAACAACCACAACACTTTCTACTTCCGTGGCCTTGTGAGCACCCTTGAGCCTTGGAGTCTCTGTTTCCTAATCTTTTAGAGGGAGAGTAACAGTAATTAGCTAGTAGGCTGCATAGATAATGGGTGTAGCTGTTGCTTAGTTAGTTTTTCTTGAGGGGCGCTGATACAGAGGGTGGAAGAGATAACCGACACACAGGCAAACCGACACCAGGCAGAGGGCTGCTCACCAGATAAAAGGTACAGAGAGAGCTGCAAGCCCAGTGGTTAGGAAAGGAAACTTGGGCATCTAGCAATGAGCTCCACAGTACAACCCATTTAAGCTTCAAACATTTGTTCCAAACGAGCTTAACAAAACCTATTTGGTGTTTCGTTTGTTCTGTTTAGTGTCTTCAAGGCCACAAATGGCTACCTTACGTGATAATAAACACAACAACATGACCAGAAGCTTGAAGCAGAAGTCAAGCTAGAGCTTAGAACTTCTCCAGGTACCCACTGTTAATACGGACTCTGGTTGTTTATATGAATTTACTGCAAGGAAATATATTATGAAAAGATGTTCTGTAAACAAATGTAATATGTATCGAGCTGTCAAAACACCTGCCTACATAATGCTGGTCCGCCTGGGCAGGCAGCTCCTGGCGATGACAGCCTTGTTAGAGAGCAGAGTGCACTGCGACCCTGGAAGAACCCGATTCTGGGCTCCTCCCAGCAGCCCTCACTCTCACATGGTGCTGTATACTCTGGCTCTTTATGGGTTTAGAAGACAGTCGGGGGGGGGGGGGGGGGGACCAGGACGAACCAAAGCCAGCTGGGATTTCTTTCAGATAAGGCCAAGTGACCAGGCTTACCAGACACAGCAAGTCCTCTTTGGAAAATTTCATACAACGTCTTGGCGTCTGAGAAGTAATAAAGGATTAGGTCATTGTTCTTCTGGAAAGCGCCCCTCCGAGCTCCTCCCTAGAACACAAGACCCAGTGTGAGTTTCCCTCCACCCTCTCCAAAACTTCCACAGGCTGAGAAGTCATAACTGTTGACTTCTGAAGTCACTGGGGCATTATCGTCCTCAGTCAACTTTTAAAATTAAACTTGTTCATTGAAACTTTCATACACACATATAATTTGATCTGACCATACCCATCCCCCTACCCTCTCTGGCTCTTCCTATTCCCTCCTCTCTCTGTCCCTTCCGAAATATTTCTTTGTCTTTTTTTTTTTCCCCTCAGTCTCTATACAAACTGAGGACATGACTTCTCCATCCTCTGGTTAAGGAGAAGGTTTGGTTTTGCTTTGTTTTGTTGTAAATGATCAAGAGAACAACCAGAGGCATCTGGAAGCATCCAGAACAGAGAGACAAATAGATGACCATGGCCATCAAAGGACCTGGCTTTGAGAGGATCAGAGCAGGAGCAGGGAGGGAGGGACCTGGAGAGGAACCGGCAGGAAGGAAGCCCATGCACTGGAGGGAGTCTAGTGTAAGACTCTAGGACCCTAGCATGCAGAGCCTCAAAGTTTGGACCTTGTACTGGGACTCTAAGGGATTCTGGTGGCCCTGCTTGGGCTTTGGTATGCTAATAGGTGCTAATAAGTATTACAAGCAGCCTCCCCTTCCTTCTGCCGGAGATAAGGGTGAGCGGCTCCTTTGTCAGAGGGAAACTGGCTTTTCAGGTTCCTGAGGAAGGCTTGCCTCTGTCTCCTACATTCCAGGACTACCTTTTGGAGTTGGAGGAAGTGGAATTTCCCGAATCCACAGGAGTGTGAGTGAAGGACAATCCAGCTGGTGTGGGTAATTGCCCGTGGCTACATCACTGAATTCCCACACACACTGGCTTCCAACAGCTCCGTAAGGGGAGTAGGATCTTAGCACCAAGAGCCCCTTAATCTTCCAAACTCAATTTTTAAAAAATCCTTGTTTTTATTTGCTTACTGCATGTGTGTGTGCATGTGTTGGTATGTATGGCATGGCCCATGTGTGGAGTTCAGAAAGCAGCCTGGAGGTGGTTCTCATCTCCTACCACATGGGCCCTGTTTGGTCTAAACCTGGGACAAATGACTGATATCCACCATATCAAAGCAGACCTGGCAACCTCCCAACATCCCTCAGTCCCTACCTGTTGCAGGGTTTGGCTGGCATGCCCTGTCCCCTAACCCAAACTTCTCCAGCCCCGGAGCTGGGCTGCTCTTCCA
Source organism: Micromys minutus (assembly GCF_963924665.1). Taxonomy (NCBI): domain Eukaryota; kingdom Metazoa; phylum Chordata; class Mammalia; order Rodentia; family Muridae; genus Micromys; species Micromys minutus. Next base: position 5,558,792 of record NC_137971.1, read on the forward strand.
GCTGCCCTCCCCTATGCTACCCAGCCACTTTGGTTACCAGACCATTTTTATCTACCCCTTACCCTCCTAATCTGGTTCTTCCTCCCCCCCCTCCCGTGACCCATCTCAGGGTCATTTTTCCTCTGGGCTCTCCCAGATGTCCTCTCCTCTGGCTGTTCTCTCCCTTCTATCTGCCATAAACCATCTGCCCCACCACACCCAGGAAGCAGCAAAGCTCTTTTCCTTTTTACTCCTTTTTCCAATCACCTGGTGCTGGGACCCAGGTTATTTGTATGTAGGAGTTCCCTCCCAAGGAACTTGGCCTCTCTAATCAAGTTGTTGGTTTGGCTCTCCTAAGATATGTATATCATTTGTTTCTGCTGGCTCCTGTCATCCATCAAAATCACCCCAAATTCTAGTATCCACCTTCTTGGCTACCCCTCCCCTCCACATGCATTAACCATTCTTCATCACATATGTTTCTCCAGCTCCCTGAGCCTTCTACATCTCCCAAGGCACCCCCTGGACAATCTCAGCTCTGGCCACCTTTACCAGATTCCTTTTCTCTGGCCTCTTCTCTCTCTAGCCTCCCCCTAGGAGCCACAGTCCCCCAGCTTCTGCCCTCGGCTCCCCCTTTCCTTTTTATGTCTTTTTTTTTTTTTTTAATTCAGGCCCCAGGGGATTGAACTCGTGGAGTAAAGCACCTTTACCCACTGAGCTATCTCAGCAGCCACTGGTCAATGCCGTAAACCTAAAGTTGGGGTATGGTCATGTTATAATTTACATGTACATGTGGATGAATGTCTGCGTACATGTCTACATGTGAGTATGAGTGTGTGCTCCTGAATACGTGAAGAGAGAACTCTAACTCATAACCACACAGACAGCTCGTGACACATGAATTTCACTAATGTCAGAACTGGGTGCCATGCCTTTACAAACATCTTTAAATTAAAATAGTTTATTGTGTCAGAATAATGTGTAGGTGTGCATACCATGGCACGTGTGTGGAAGGTGGAGGACGAGTCTGTGAGGCTGGTTCTCTCCTTCCATCTTCCCACAGCTTCTGGGCACTGAACTCAGGTCTCCAGGCTCACAGAGCAAGCATTTTTATCCACTAAGCACTTTACTAGCAAAAGCAGCCATCTTCTCAGCTATGTGTTATGCAGACTCAGAGTTGGTGGATAACCCTCTGAGTCTTGCCTGCTGTTTTTATTTTTATGAATAAAGTTTTATTGAACACAGTCCTGATCATCTATTTATGTGTTGCTGGTGCTTTCACTCTCTAACTGCATCAAGTGGAGGCCCCAGATGCACAATTACTGCCCACTCCTTACAGAGAGGGGAGATCTCGCTGTAGGGGAAACCAAACAATGGTGAGAAGGCCACAGAAGCAGAGGAAGGAGCCTGAGTGACTGAGGATGGCTTGGCCAAGAGTCATTGAAGGGGATGTGGACAGTGGAGGTGTAGGGTCAGTTGGGAGGAAGTCTGAAGGTGGCTTATATGTGGAGGAGAAGGGCGGGTGTGGAAAAAGTGGGAGTGGTCAACTGGCCGTAGGCAAGGATGCTCTTTTCTCTAAAAAGAGGACTGGATGAAAATGGAAGGTGCTTGCCACTTGAGGAGGCCAGGAGAAGGAAAGGCGGGGAAGACATTCTTGGGACTTTATCTCAGGGGTCAGGAGGAAGCCAAACATCTTGCTGAAAGCCTGTTTCAACTTCCAGCAGTGCTGACAAATATTAACTGAAGCTCAGAACTCAAGAAAATTGTGTCTCTGCCGATCTCAGCCACTGGATGTTTCCATGAAGCCGGTCTCCTGCCAAAGTGTCTCTCTAAATGGCTAGATATGAGATGTTTTAGGCTTCCTAGAGCATATGTAAGCTGCTCTTTATAAACAATTTACCTAGTTAAAATTTGAAAATCACCTTAACTCTATCCTTAGTTTACATCTGCAGAGAGAGTGGAGTAGTTAGCAACCCATGACCTCGACCACTGCCGCCTAGTATTGGTTTTATTTTGTTTCAAGGGAAATTTGCTAAAATCGGGATGTTTATTTACATTTGTAGGTTGACTTTTCACTCCTCCACGTTCTTTCCCTTCATATGTTACAGCCCAGGTTTTGGATTGCAGTGTGAACTCAGTGAAGGCTGACAAACTGAAGCCATTACCTCAATCCCCACAGACTGGTTGTCCAGGTCAATGAGAGGCAAGACTGGCTGAGGCCTGTTGATCAGCCACAGGAAGATGGCCGTTCCAAATGTCAGGAGGCAGATCAGGGCCGGGGTCGGAAGTGGGGAAAACAAGAAGTTAAAAATAAAAAGCATCTTTGTGAATACCAACAGGAAATTCAGACCTTAAAAAAAGAAGAAAAACAAAGAAGAAGTTAGAGGAAATGAGTGTATTTTTATGTTTTACTCTGTTTACAGAGATGTACACATTCTCTCTCTCTCTCTCTCTCTCTCTCTCTCTCTCTCTCTCTCTCTCTCTCTCTCTCTCTCTCTCTCATGCTCTCCCAACAGAGCTGGACCTCTCTAGAATGTCTAGAGCTGTTTACCTTGGCAATGTCAGAAATAATGGAAGCAGTCTCCACCCCAGCCACTTGACCGTCCTCACACAAGGCAGAAGGAATCAAAGAAGACAAGTTAATCATTTCCCAATTGTGAGAACCAACTGCCCCTTTGTGGCCCACAGAGCCTAACAGGCCACCTGGCCACCTAGCGCAGTAGGGGAGAGTGCGCCAGACAGCTTCCCCTGCTTGGGCAGAGTCCAGCTCTTCCCCCTGGGCTCCCTGGCACAGACTAGACATAGGGACCTCTACAGAGTGATGTCACAGCTTTCACAAATCAATCATCCTGCACAAACGACATTTCCTGCTGGCCAGATAGGCTCTGCTTTTTACTTTCTGTTCTGAGGCACCAAGAGGATAACTAAGAATAACTACTACGCAAGCTCCTGTGTCTAGTATTCCCCATCCCCATCTCAGAAGCCCCAGGGAACCATTTCTCCTGAGATCAACATTAGAGGTACAGAGAAAGGCTGTCAAGAATGTACCCAACACACGATGAACAAATCAGATCTGGACTAGGAAAGGCTCTGGAAGGAACTGGAGCACACAAGCTTCCTCTCACATAGCTTCCATTGCATTTCCAGTCACTACCCCCCAAAACCCCCCATAAGTGATCCGGCCTTCCCATCTGTCTTTTCCTAAGTTTGAGACTTGGATAGGGTAATAGCAGCCAGTGAGTAACTATTATACCCAGCACTGAACAGAGGTGGATACCGACGTCATGAAATACTGTCTCTAAGAAGAGAACATGAAGCTTCTAAGAGGGACAGTGACTCTTCCAAGTCCGTACCCTGGTTTTCATTGTTTCTTCTCTCGGAAGAGCTATTGTCATACACCTAGTTGCTTTCTTATTGTCTCTAGGCTCAGGGCCCAGGAACCGAATATCTGGGGCCTTACAGATCACAGCAGATGAAGTCCCAGATCTGCATCCTTCAAACTTGACTGCGACCCAGAGCAGAGCAGCATCTCAGAGTCCAATTGATCCTACTCAAAATCAGAGGTGCAAAACAAGCCCAATAAAACCTTTTGTCAGATCAGGACCTTAGCTATGCTTAGAGTTTTGTGAGGCAGCTGCCATTAGTTGGCATCTGGAACCTTCTTCAGTGAAGGCAATTCCTCATTCCAGTTTAAAACAGGGGAGGAGGGATTTTGTTGGGACGGTGGGGGAAGAACAAATGCAAAAACGAATTCCTGGTCACTGTTCTCATGGTCAGTTCCTCGCCTAACTATAGGGTGGTTACTTTCCATTTTATGGAAGAAAACTAAACTCCAGAGGCTGAGATAACAGCTCTGAAACGCCATGCTTTCTACATTGAATCCAGAGGTAGAAAATAGAAGAGAAACAGGAGCCAGGTGTTACCTCAGCCGGGGTGTAAAACATCAGGCAACAATTGTGATTCCCTGGCAGGGTTCCGGCAGCTGAGGCCTGGGAATGTAGCTATACCTGGGCTTGTACAGTCACGGGGGACTCCAGGAGCCAATGTGTGTAAGAGCAGCCAGGTAAGTCAACATTTTTAGTACAGCTATTCCAACCCAGAATGAAAGGGAGATGGCCCCAGGGAACTTACGGCTTTGGCAGCAAGTAACAGAGCCAGTTTGACATCTAGTTAGTACTTGCCCCTACCTGCCTCTTAGTTCTCTCCTGGGCTAGGGTGCAGCTGTTAGCCAAACTGGATTTTATCACCCAGGTTTTCTACTCTTGTTCCAAGCTCACCTGCAAACAAGCAGATCCTTACCCGACCTCTGTCAACGGTGGGAACAAATTTGAGGCACCAAGAATGTTACCATCTCCTCTAGAGGGCAAGCTGACATGAAGAAATTTACAAACACTGTCTTCAAAGCAGAGTCTAAAGATGAAGTTTCTGTTCAGTGGCAGCGGGTGTGCTAGGAGTGCAAAGGGGGTGGGAAGGCCCGTGGCCTGGTAGGCAACCCACTGGGAGAAAGGGGGCTGGAAATCCTTGACTAGTCTCAAGAGGGGCAAAAGCTCTCAATCACAGGTAATTGTTACCACATAGTCACATGGGCCCAGAGTCACTAGGTTGTCAAATTTTTCCTCCTTAGATAACCCAGAACACTAGATATCATAGAAACAGACAAACAAACAAACAAACAAACAACAACCTTCAGTTTCAATGAAGTTTCAGTTTCAGAAGCTTTAAAAGCTTTAAAAGATACTAATAAGAACCCATGGACTTTAACCTAAACTGCAGTCTGCCTGGATTTGACATACCCGGATCAGATTGCTTACAAGGAGAGTGAGTCTGTCCCTGGCACTGCAAACACTGTCCAGATTTACACATTTGAAGAGAAAGAAAGTACTGAAGGGCCCATGTATCTGCCAGCAGAAATGGCTTCCTTGTTGATTGAATTCACAACTCAAGAAGATCCACAGAATTTCGGATGGTTTTTTTTTTTTTTTTTTTTTTTTTTTTTTTTTTTTTTTTTTTTTTTTTTTTCCTGCTGCCCTTAACGTTGTTACAAAATTGTAACCAAACAAAACAAAACTCACCTGGCAGAATAAACTGGTTTTAACATTTACTATCCAGGAGCATGAGAAGTCAACAATGTTCTTGTTACACAAGAACAAGTTCCGTCCCCAGACCCCTGTAAAAACTGGGTTGTGGTGGCGCATATTTATAATCCTAACACTAGAGAGGCAGGACTAGGCAGATCCCTGGGGCTCACTGCCCAGCCAGGCTACCTTCATCACCAAGCTTTAGGTCCCAGCACAGAACTTGCCTCAAAAAACACAGTGACTGTCTCCTGAGAAACCACACCTGATGTCAGTGCCACCTACCTATGCACACCTGTGTGTTTGTGCTCTCCCACATCCATCTAAATACTCACCTGCACACTCACTTATGCACACTTGGGTAGAAACCTCACTGGATGCTAAGGTTACCATTCTAGCATTTAGAATCTACAAAGAGCCCCAGACATACTCAGATAAACCACCACTTCTTCTCCTGGGTCCTGTGTGTGCACTTGGGATCCTCTGGGATCCCCTGTGAGCACCGGCATGGTGGCATTTGTTCTTTACATTAATGTCACATCTCTGTGGGGGGGGATGTACAAGGGGGGATTGCAATCATGGTAACAAAAAAGGGGGGAGGTATTTTCTGCTGTGCCTGGGGGTTTCAGTTCCAGGCCACCTCCACACAGTGAAGGAACTCCATTATACCCGAGGATACCCTAACCGGACAGTTACCTCTGCTTTTGGACCTGGTGGCAGTGACATGTCTCTACCCAGATCCTAGCATGGCTGTGTCTCACCTCCTGTGGTGTGGTTGCACAAGCCGTAGCCAAAGCAGCTCATTTCCTCATTTCTAAAGTGTTCCTTTCTGGGATGTTAACTGCAACACAACTCCTGCCTATGGACCTCCTTACAAGCTCCCCAAGCCAGATTGTTTGACAATTGTATCTGTCTCACCCACCCGTCAGCTGAGTCTCACCTCTAGCCTATGTACCTGCTCATTTCATTGCCTACAGCTCTTCCCAGGTCTAACTGGCTTATGCGCTGCTCACAACCGTCCCTGCTCACCTCCCTGAATGCTGTTTTCTCCTCATGGACCAGTTTTTCTGCTAATGCCGGTCACCATCTGAAACACACCCAGCCACCTGTAATCCACTGCCTCTTCTGAGCTAATCTCCTTCTAGGAACAGGGGCTTCTATGTTGTTTCTCTCTGTGCCTACAGTATCTATACCTCGCCAAACTTGTAGTAAACTCTAAACTAACTAACTACTCTTCCAGTTTAGGATAACCTGTTCTAAATAGCTTCAAATCTTAGACACCCCCCACCCCACCCTCCCGCCGCCAGGCCACTCTGGTCAGGTACCACCATGACTCATGCCCATAATAATCCAAATATTTAGTAAACCAAAACAAGAGGATTACAAGTTTAAGACTAGCCTGGGCAGTGAGATACTGTTTGTTTGTTTGTTTGTGTTTAGAACAAACAACAATAATAAACTGGGTTGGAGACATAGCTGAGTTGGTGAAGTACTTGCTGCCCAAGCATAAAAAACCTCAGCTAAATCCTAGATGCTGCATTAAAATTAAAAAGAAGAAGAAGAAGAAACTAGATATGGCTGTGCATGCTCACAACCCCGGTGCTAGGGAGACAGAAGCAGAGACAGGTGGATTGTTACAGTTCAAGGGCAAGCCAGCCTGGTCTACTTAGTGAGTTTCAGGTCAGTGAGAGTCTCTGTCTCAAAAATAAACAGTTGATAGATAGATAGATAGATAGATAGATAGATAGATAGATAGATAGGATAGGATACATACATACATACATAGATACATACATTGATAGACACAGATATTTTAAACACAGATAGACAAGATCAAACAAAACCACCAAGGGGGCAAGGAAGAGGTTCTTCGACAAGAAGCCCATACCCATGTTTTTGGTAATTTTTTTTATCCAAGTCTTTCTCCTAACTCCAGTACTTAAAATCTGCACTCCAACTCTTCTTTCTAATGGAAAAGAGTAAAACAAAATGAGAAGCAAGGTACGGGCACTTGGGCAATGACCCTGAGGTTGTCTTCTGCTTCCACATGCATGCATGTGCACACACACACATACACACTTCACTCCAGCCAACCTCAAGAAGAATCCTCTCACATCAATATTTTGGTAAAATAATGAATTAGAAAATGAAGCTGGTGGAACAGTGTCTTTATAATACATGTGAAAACCAGTTACACCAAGTCTCTTTCTTCCAGGCTCAGAAGAACTGGAAAGAAGTGGTCTGTGGTTTAATGTCTGTACAAAGTCTGTGTTATTGGAGTCTTAGGGATTGTGGAAGATAGGGCGAGCTCTCTTTGTTTCTATACCTAGAGAACTAATTATTTACCATGCAGTAATGGTGTATAAATATTTGTGTTTATGATATTTGCAATTTAACAATTGATAAATAAAGGTAACAAAATAATATTTTTAACTACAAACTTTAAAAAATCTTGCATTCTAGACAGTGACCAGGTTCATTTAGATGTTATTGTTTTCTCTGTTCTCTTGTTGCTTGTATCCAGTGATGAGTGGAGGTTCATTAAAATAGAGACCAGGGTCCCTGTGTTCTCATACCCCTTTAGTTAACATACCATTCCATACTGTGGTCTGATTATTTTGTCTCCTAGAGACTATGTCCTATGCCCATGTGTAAGTCCCCATCCAAAGGGGTCACTAGGATGCTGAGTATCAACGTTCTGACCTGGGCTTCCCATTTCTAATTCAGCCTCTACTGTCATTTCCTTTCATTTCCAGCCACCTTCAACTCAGGAGAACCACCTTCTCAGTTCCCAGCCACAAAGTCTAGATTTTCAGAGAAAGCAATGGCTAAAGGTCAAAGGGGAGCTGCGAGTCAATAATATCACTAGTACATCTAAAAAGATGGTATAGGCTCTTTATTAATGTGAATAAAGGTGAGTTCTATTTCTAGGCAAGTGAGAGATGTCTCAAGGAAAAGGTAAAGTTGCATGTGACTGTGGGAAACAGAGACTGGGGGATTCTAGGGATTTAGCTGACCAACCACAATATAGATGAATCCGTAAAATTCAGTTTCAGTGAGCGACGCTGTCTCAGACAGACAGACAGACAGACAGACAGACAGATAGATGATAGGGAGCGAAGCGATGCTGTTGGCCCCTACATGCATCCGTGTATGTGCCTTATAGCACATGCAAATACGTGAACATGTATTTACACATATCATACACAGTGTGTGGCATCAGTCTTCACAAGACAGAACTTAATGGTGTACACGCATGAGGCGGGATCGGGAAGAGCATTTGAGCCCAGGAGTTGAGGCCTGCCTAGGCAGCATAGTGATGCCCTAGCTCAAACAGCAAAAGCTGAGGGGCAAACCAACAACAAAAACGCCAGTAAGAACACAGAGCTCGTTAGTCCTGCTGCCGTTTGTAATTGTGACACGGTCCAATAAGGTGGTCAAACAAACAGCCCACCAGGAAGCCATTTCCCATACTTCACACAAATAACTAATTTAGACTTTTTGGGAAATGCCAGGAAGTGGTATTGACCGCCCCTGTGCACATGACATGTGTGAATGCACACACAAATAACAAATGCAATCAAGTTTAAATAGGAAAACAGCTTTAGAGCTGAGTCAGAGAAGAGCCTGAACGTGGAAAACACGCCTGAGATAGTTGAGGTGTGTCCCTTAAATCTAATATATCTGCCACAACTCCAATACCAATGGGGTTTACCTGGTCACCTGACAGCTATTTGTAAAAACACCCACGCAAGTGAAATTCACAGAATCCAAAGAGTTCTGAGAAAAAAAAATGGGATGGGGCACACATGTTCACATTTAAATATTCACATGATCTATCAAAGTTTTCTAGTTGTTACTGAGTTTACACATCTAACTAGTAGAATAATCACAAAGCACACTTAGTAGGCATTGTAAACATATACTAAGTAGCATTTCAGGTTAAAATACATTTTCTTTATTTATAATAAATACATTGGGATAATGTAGAATGTTGTTTACTGACTTACTCCTATGAAGTTGGAGATGGATCAATGTCTTCAAATATAACAACATGAAAGGCATCAATATGTGAAGAGAGTCTTATAGATACATTGATTAAAGACTCAAGAAGGACCTGTAAACTGAACTCCAGGAACGAAAACAATGACAAGCTCAAGTTCATAAGACTTTCAAACGGCACCTTGTATCTAAGCCAAGAGCTAACTCCTCCCTAAACACTCCAGCCAGATGGAGACAAACGAAACAAAGCTGGAAGCATCAAGACCCTGTGTGCAACAAGACATTCAATGGTGGTTATGCTTTTGAAACACACACACACATGCACACGCATGGGCACCCATGAGTGTAAAATTGCCCACTTGTTTCCCTCCCATTAAACCAGCAGAAACAAAAGCAACATTAATTGCAGAAAATAAATCTAAGGTAACCTCTTGAGAGGGGAAGTTGCCCTTTGCTACAATGTAAATGTTTGCTCTTTGCCCCAGTGATTCTACCATCAGTTTCCTCTGTAGAAAAGTATCAGCTCAGCAGAGAGCATTAGCAACATTGCAAGGAGTACAGACTAAAGGATTAGGGCAGAGCTTAAATCCTGGTGCTGCCTTCTCTTACCTAGAGCAGGTAACTTACCTAGGGCAGGTAACTTACCCCTAGGTGGCTTCTCGTCTATAAAATAGCACTAAAATCTCCCTAGTCAGCTAACGTAAAGACAAAACAAAGGTATGTGTACAGTGTGAGAGCTATGCCCACTCAGTCTTAGATACGAGGTTTAACTTCATTAAAGCCAATGGATTGTTTCAAATACCAACCTGTTTAGGTTGGTTAACCCACCAATAGCACGTCCGTACAATGGAAACCTTTGCAGGCAAACAGATCAAACAGATCTACATGGATTGATACGAAGGCGGCTCCAGGATCTACTGCCCAAAGTGCAAGTGGACAGCAGACCTGAACATAGAGACTCTCGTGCTTCTGAACGGATGCTCTCCATTGGAAAGACAGGCGGAGGGTGAGAAGTTAGATTTCCCCAGAAAGTTTTAGGTATTGAATCACGAGTCATTGGCTTTTAAAGGACCCAACAACAAACCAGGCAATTGTTATTGAAAGAAGAGCTGTGAAATCCTGCCTTCTTGGGGTGGTTACTTTGTGGGTATAGCTGGGGGTTGGACATAGAGACCGGGTCTTATCATGCAGCTCAGGATGGTCTTGAACTCACAACTACAATTCAGCCTTCTGGGAGCTAAGATGGAAAACTCGGGTAACTACGCCTAGCTAAATGGGGGTGCTGTCCACTAAAAAGTATGACAGCAGGCTGAGTGGAGGAACACCGGCGACCAAACGGAATGATCAAAGGGGACTGGGCTCGACAGGAAGAACTGAGCTTCCATGGGGAGGCTGGAGTAGCTCCTGCTGGAAAGGAAACATTTGCTAGTATATATATTGCTTAATCTGAAACTCATATTTTATCTACAAACTAATATGTACAACTATTATCCCGCCTCTGACTCAGGCAGCTGAGGTAGAATGCTCCACCCTCAGATCAGTGCAGTGTCTGTGAACACACCTGGGGACACCGCGGCCTCACAGCCATTTCCACTAGTACGGCTCTCCCTCCTCAACACAGCATTCCATGGGAGCCTTTTCCAGTGTGTGAAGCACACCTCAGCCACTGAGCAAGAAAGCCTGAAACTGCAGCTCTGGGGGTGGAAACTTTCTTCATTCATCTCCCTATCAGATAAGAATCCAGAACAAAGATGGAGTCATGGGAGCTAAAAATATTATTCCGAGTAAAGGCTGCTGTGGGATTCTGACCTATGAGCTGGTAGATACCTTCTCAGCCAGTAAGCAGCACCCAGGCTTTCAGGCCACCACCTCACATTAGCCATGTGATCAGGCAGAAGCCTGCTCCTAGGCGCTCTGAAACACACACACACACACACACACACACACACACACACCACCACCACCACCACCACCACCACCACCACCACCACTTCCTCAGACAGTCAGAAAAATAGGCATCTTGAATTCTTCACGAAGATCTTCAAACAGAAGAGGACATCATAAAAAGTAAATCCTACAAAAAACCCACAGAAATATCCACCTTGGTTGTTTAAATGATTAAAGGCAGGGGGAGCAAGAACAAGGACTAAGAACAACCTCCCACCACCCACTCCCTCTTTAATACAACTACTAGGGTGTACACCATGGCTGGAAGACGTGAGACACCTCCCGTATGAAGCCACACTGTAAATAAACCATATGAGTTGTCAAAAAGATCCAGAGCTTAACCAGATGGGGAAAGTGATGGGTCCAGGAGGCAGGGAGTTGTGATGACTACTTCTTCCTGGCTGGTTCTCAACAGGGCTCCTGTAACTCAGTGACCATTGTCGTGAGGTGCTATGGGAGGCCATCCTAGCCTTCAGAGTCCAGTACACCCAGCACAGACCCCAAGGTAGAGTGGGACCCCGCTAAGACTGTGTCACCCCTTACTTTTGCTCTCACTCAAGCTCTGAGAGGAGCAAGCAGAGGGCAGAGTCTATTGAAGAACACTCACTGAAGAATTCAGTCTCAAAAAGAACACAGTGTATGCCTAGGCTGGAGCCTGCTGGATTATTCTTGAGAGTTAAAAGGCAATAGCTGCCCAACATGAATGAAGTCAAGGCAGAGTCCCAAGCATCAGGCATGCACTCCAGTATCCAAACCCGCAATGACCAGGTAGCTAGAACACTCAGCACAGAGAAACTGTACTCGAAATTAAATCTTCAGCTGCTAGGAAATGGAGCATTTTCCCAGGGAGTTAATGTGCTCTGTTGGGGTGTGTTCAAATGTTGGCTCTTGTGGGTAGCCAGAAGGATGTGTGATAACATTATGTTTATTTGCTCTGTGGCACCTTTATTTCTATGTTCACTTCTGAGAAGGTGACAGAAGTTGGGGATGTAGCTAGTTGGCTTCGTGCAGGGTCAGCATGCAGAAAAGCCTGGGTTTGACCCCTAACACCAAGGAAAACAGGGGCAACAGCATACCCCTGCCTCACTAGCATTCTGGAGGTTGAGGCATGAGGATCTGAAATCCAAGGGCATCCTCTGCTACACAGTGAGCTTGGGGCTAGCCTAGGGTACGTGGTGGACTATCCAAAAAAACAAAACAAAACAACAACAACAAAAAACCCCGCCTAGACTAAATAAAAACAGAAGACTCCAACAAGATATAAAATAACCAGAGAAAAGAATAAAAGAGAAAGGAAGAGTAGCCCAGAAGAAAGGGGTGGGGGAGAGTAACAGTCTCAGCCCTGTTTTCCCCCTAGCGTGTCCTATGTTGATTGATAGCAGAATATACAACTCCTGCCCTCTGCAGCATTACAGGTTTCTCCAACATGGGAAAATGAACACACAAAAACAAGGCAAGAACCAAGCAGAAAGGTTCCAGGCATGGAGTGAGCATCCAAGGATGAGAAAGAACAGGCCGGGTAGATTAGCCAGCCCCTGAGTCACTGCAACCACTCAGATAGGTGACCCTTGATCCTGTGGCTTTACTGCTGACAGTCTCTTTTCCAGGTGCAATCCAAGATGGCCATCCATGCAGAGAAGCTCTTGGACAGAAAGACTCCCACACACTCTGCTTCCAACCACGGTTGCTTTCATCCCGCCCATCACCCCTTCTCCCTGTGCCTTATCAACCGTCCTCCTGACTAAACCTCCGCACTTAAGTAGGAGGGAGGAGAAGAAAGACGCAGGGTGGCCAGAGGCAGAGAGGGGGGAGACGATATTCGTTTGAACACTAAGGATCGTACATAACAATGGCATCCTTTGTGACATGCATGTGTCTAATGCATTGGTGTTCACCTTCACCCGAACGCTCGCCCCTCATCCCCTCACTCCCACTGACCCCTGGGTAATGCTATTTCTAATGGAGGTGGAGAAAGAGAATAAAGATAAAGGTCCCGGAAAGATCGGCGGGTGGCATGTTGTCAGGTGCTCTTGGCCACCACTGCACCACTAGACAGACCTAGTCACTTGGGGTACAGTGGCGACAGGCGTTGGCCAGTTGAGCCAGGTGGTATTTAATAAGACAACCATTGTTGACTCGAATGCCAACAGCCTATTAACTGGGCCCCTTAGGATATTTGTGCAGCCACACACTGGGTGGTGGCAGGAAGTGACAAATCCCACTGGCGGCGTGCAGGTTGACGTAGGTAACCTTGACCTACTGTTATGATTCAAACAAATCACAGTCCAATGGCCCCACCCTATAGAAAAACTTGTCAAGGGGAACACTCGCTTCCCCCCTCACAAAAAGGGCAGCCCCAGCTTCTTGCTGACCAAGTTAATTCTGAGAGAACAAGTTAAGCAAAGGTAGTATCACACGTCCCCTAGATAAGAGGGTCTGTAAAAAGATAGAATGGACAAAGTGCTGGGTACTCATCAGTCCCGCCCGATAAAGAATGATGACGCAAGAGATTGGGAAAGAGGACTTCCTGCTTGGGTTCGCTTCGGACTCAGCTCTCACACTACCTGGCTAGACCAATGGTCAAGCATCAGCAGATCTGAAGTGCAAGCAGTGAACTTGACTGCCAGGGCTCTCCTCCAAGGTCACGGCGTGGGTCATTGCGAGCAGCAGATCTATCATTTATTGGATGGGTGGCCCCAGGGACAGTTACTCAACATTGCCACAAATCTGCTGCTTTCAACTGTGCACAGCAAACCGCTGCCGTACCTAGTGCACTATTGGGCATGTGGCAAGTCCTGGGGACGTGGCTCAGTCAGTATAGTCTTTGCTGCATGAGCCTGAGGACCTAAGAGATTCTCAGAACCGGGGTCTGGAGAAACAAAGGGCAGGTGTGGTGGCACGTGTTCACAATCTCAGCTCTGAGCAGGTGGGAAGTAGCAGATGGGGGGGGGGGTCACTTGGGATTGTAGTTGAGACCCAGGTTGATGAGAGAACCTCTGGTCTCAAAAAGAAGGTGGAGAGAACCTAAGGAAAAACTCCACACTTGCACAAACTTACCTGCACACATACCTGCAAATATGTTTACCTGCTCACACACACCCTCACATGTTTACCTGCACACACACACCAACACAAAGCGTGTCTCTTTTCTCTCTTCGACATTCCTCCACTTTCACTCTCTTCCCTTTCCCTACCAGATGATCTGTAGAAGATGTCTCAAAAGATTTGACTACTGGGGCTGGAGAGATGACTCAGTGGTTAGAGCACTGACTGCTTTTCCAGAGGTTCTGAGTTTAATTCCCAGCAACCACATGGTGGATCACAACCATCTGTCATGGGATCTGATGCCCTTTTCTGGTGTGTCTGAAGACATTGATAGTGTACTCACATGTACAAAATAAATAAATCTTAAAAAAAAAAAAAGTTGTGACTTGGCATCTTGGTCTCTCTTGCAGACAAATGTCTCAACAAGCACCTGCTACTATTTAAGCACAGCACTTGTAATTGGAGGAGACACGAGCTATCTCTGACTCAGCTGCACTCCTTATCTCTCAGCTCTCACAAGCCACTCACCAAGCCCAACGATGTAGGATAGAATGATCCAGGCAGACCAAGAGCTCTCAAATGGCAGCACGCAGGCTGGCTGTCCTTCCAAAACCTCTCAACCCATTTATTCACATACCAGGAATGTAGAACCTAGGAAAAATCCAGCCCCATGCCAATGGGGCTGGCTGCTGAGAGACTGGATCTAACATGGGGACAGACCCAGATGTACAGACCGAAGTATGTGGCATGAGCTGTGAAGGCTGAGGTCACCGCTGCCAGCCTCAAAACTCACCTCTGGCTGCAGCCAGCCAGGAGTCAGTGCATCTGCTGGGTACAAGTAGGTGACATAGTAACAGGTAATAAATCTACTCTTGATTTTTAAAATGCTGCCACTCCCAGGACTGGGAGCTCATCTGTCTGGAGGAGGGAGAAGACACTTCCTCCTCCTCTCGTTCTTTTTTAAGATGAACTTGCTTTTTGAAAATGAAACAATCTAAAGTGAACCCTTTAGCAAAGTCACTGTGACATGCCATTGGCTTGTCAATTTCATTCCAAAACATTGTCGTCACACTGAAAGGAACCCCTGAGCATGTGAGGCAGTCACTGTCCTTCCCCATCCTCCCAGCCCCTGATAACTGGTCTGTCTACATTTTGTCTTCATAGATTTGTGGTAGGCGGATTTGCAGTAAACAGCTGCCATTTCTTATACTTCGGCCCACACAAGAAGCCAGACTCATCAAACACTGAAGAACAGATCACCCTCAGAACGAAGTGAGTCCAAGTTCAGATTCCACAGGTAACCATCCATGATGTGTTAGGTGTCTTTCTTTCTGAGTCTCGCCTTTCTACCAAGAACCTACTTCATAGGGATTTATTAAAAGTCAAAATAAAAGTCTCCATAAGATTCTAAACATGGTGCCTCCCCAGTGACAACAGCATTTTAATATTCCTAGCTCCAGAAAACTCTCAAATAGGGGATGACCATATGAGCTCAATCTGGTGTCTAGAATGTCACACATGAACATCTTTTTAGAAGCTCAAATTTTAGGCTAACCAAAGAAAGGCTTTTCCTACAAGTGAGTGAAGAAACGGGTTTTAGAAATAAAACTGTAAATATTTCATGTTTGAAAGCATCAGACTGCCAGCCTGCAGTTCCAATACAAGTGACAACCTGCTTGCCCTGTGAACCTGGGGGAGGTAGGATGTCACCTCTCTGACACTACGTGTTTAACTGTCACATAGCAATGTCACCCACCTCAAAACATCTTGCTCAGATATGACATCTCCTATGTGCTGGTACTAGACTCAGTTCTTGGTCCCTCTGTGGTGCACCCTCCTTAGGACCTGCCTCCTCGGGGTGATGTACACTGAGGTGCATGGAGGCATATGGACATTGTGGAAGGCGTCCTTGCCCTAAAGAACTAGCATATACCTGGGCATATAACCCCAGCACTTGAACAGCTAGGACGGGTGGATTGCCAGCCCCATCTGCATGAGAAGTATAGTGAAAGACAATTTCAAAAAAAAATTATATTATAGCCTGGCTGAAACCTCGTTTGATCTGGACAGTATTTTTATATTATTATTATTATTATTATTATTATTATTATTATTATTATTATTATTATTATTACTATTACTATTATTATTTTATTATTATTGTTATTAAATTGAATACGCTTTTCTGGGCTATATGAGCTGCCTTCTTTTTTTTTCTAGTATCTCCAACACCAATATCCTGTTACATACAGCAGCTACTCCATGTGCCTAAGCTACCTGCTTTCCCCAAACCGCCTGCATCTGCAGCTACTGCTTTATTTGGGTTTTTATGCCTTTCATCGGTGGAGACAGGCACATGAGTGATGCTCACGAGATTTTATACCGTTTCTTCCACGGCGAATCCTAAAATCACCTGAAATAGGTACCATGTGCACGTAGAGGGCGGGATCGGAATCTGCTGCTTCCATGTTCAGTTTTTAAACCTGACCAATGCTTTATTTTACTTTAGACCCTGCCTCTTACAAGGCACCAATCAACTGTAAGTAGGAAGTTTAGCTTCCATCCTGCCATTCAGACTAGACTGTCAAAGGAGGGGGGGGATGGGCGATACCACAAGAGGTATCAAAGCCCAGTCATGGAGTTTCTCTCATAGCTCACTCCCTCAAAACCCTTCAAAAGCATACTCGATCCAACCAGTGTGTACAGCACTCAAAGAAAACCCAGCTCCACTCAGCCTGTCTCTCCATCCCCTTAGACTCTTCAGCTCCTACCATCAGAGGGAGTCAAAACTCAGTGAAAATCAAGGTTAAACCCCCAGCCCACCCCGGGGAGCTATGCCGCCACGCGCTTACGTCCGTAAAAGGGTCTCTGCTTGTA
This sequence comes from Micromys minutus, assembly GCF_963924665.1. Lineage (NCBI taxonomy): Eukaryota > Metazoa > Chordata > Mammalia > Rodentia > Muridae > Micromys > Micromys minutus. The sequence continues at coordinate 5,575,717 of NC_137971.1, forward strand.
TTCCACCCCCTGAGAAGAGAAAGGTCCCTCCCTGCGTCCTCTTCCTCCTTCCCCTCACCCCTTCCGATACAGAGGAGCCCTCCACTCCCAGGCAGACAGAGCATGGCGCACACACGTGGGGGCTCGGAGAGCTGTGAATTCCAAGCAGCTTCCTGAAGCCGGCAGGGAGGAGGGGTTCGGGATGCCTCTGTCGCGCGCATGAGCCCCGTCCTAGGATCACACCCGGCTCCAGATCGCTTACCCTGTGAAGGGCCGCACGCTTTGGAGCTTCCGAGTGGGGCTTTCTGGCTCCGGCTTCTTGCTGGCAGGAGAGCCCCGCTTCTCCCTTCCTCACCCCGGGCTTCTCCGCGGGCAGGGTGGCTTCAGAGCGTCCATGCAGGCAGGCAGCCTGGCTAGTGTCCCCACTTCTGCCCTGCCCTGATCTGTCCCAGCCAGGCCATAGCCGGGCTTTCTGACATGCTGCTGCTGGGGACTTCACTTCCTGGTTTTTTTTCCTCTTTCACAACTGAAAGTGGAAGCGCTTTTGACTAGGAGGCGACAGATATCCAGAGCTACCCTAGCCGGTTTTCAAAGCCTTTAACCCCAGCCTCCGAGGGCTGAAACGCAAGCCACCTTTGCATCAAGACAGGCCACCTGCTCCCGCTGGTCTCACTTGCTCTCCTCCGAGACGAAAATCCAAATGAAAACGAGTTGAGGTGCCTGCCCCTGGGTTCACTGCCAGAGAAACGGAGGTGACGTTGTTCCCCGCCGCGTTCGCAGGACAGGAAAGTCCAGCTAGAGGGACCTCCGCCCTTAGGTCAGATGCCACACAACTGCCCCTTTCTCCGTGTAGCCCCCTTTCCCAGTTCCCAGACCTCTCCTGTTCAGAAAGCCAGGCACACCTCGCAGAGACAACAATATAGATGAATAAGTCAGGAACCACCACTGGGGCAGCGAGCCATTCAGTTGACGTGGCTCCTTTTCCACCGCAGACACACCAGCTCCAGCCCAGCTAAGTTTAAGGATGAAATGTGTTCTCTGAGCCCTCCCAAACCTCAGCATTACCCCGGTCCACAGTTGTCTTATTTGATCACCCTTTGAGGTTCTGGTCTCCCAGGGCACAAAGAGACCTCGGTCTCAGAACTGGAAAATTGGACAGTTTCCGCCTCCTCCATCTCCCTCCTCCAGCTGCAACCTCACAGACAGGCAGAATCAAGTGGCGCTTTCCCAGTCTTGACCCCCGCCAAGGATAAGTAGGAGGTGAAGACTGTCTCTACCTTAGGATTCTTTCTTTCTGCAGAGAGTACCCCATGCCCAGACACCCCTGCTGGGGAAACGGTGCCACATCTCAGAGACCTGCATGTCTGGCCCCTTGGGAAGAGCTGTTGTTTAATTTTTAGAGCTCATCTTCCCAGGAGACTTTTCTCTACCACCCCCAAAGGCTGAGCCTCAGTCAATGGGACACCTATCCCTGGAGTCTCTCTATATCCTGCCTTATCCCATCTCCCAGAACAGGATAAGAGGACACCACCTAGTATTACTGTTCTTTATGTCACTGATGTCTAGAACTTAGTGTCCGTTTCAGCAAGGCCTGGATCACTCTAAGATCTTGCTGGGTTATCTTTCTATCCAGTTCCAGTGTGTGGTAATGACACTCTTAACATTTCCTACATGGGAAAATTCTGACATCGCCCACGATTTCTGTGCTGTGGAACAGACCAGACAGACAGACTGACCTGTGCCAACTACAGCCACACCATGTTCTAGCTCTAAAGAAAAGCCATGCTTAACAACTCAGAGATGCATCCAAAACCGGAGGCTAGTACTACATGCCTTTACACATGCCCTGCCATTAGGATGTTTTCCAGATTCTAATAGTGTCACAACCGCGAAGTCCTTCCCCCCCCCCCCCCGGGCCATCAGCAATTATTAACTGGCTCCTCTAAGAATTTCCGAATGGAAAGATGAAGGAAACCTGCGTCCTTTCAAAAGTGGGAGTCATGGTTTCCTCCAATTCTTTTTAGTTTTCTCTTCTAAGATCCAAGTGGCTCCAGTGTTTCCCTTTCAAATTGATGTCGTTCTGTGCCTCCCACACAAGTCAGCTGAGATTATCACTTGCGTTAGGAAAGAGCTTTAGGCAGGCTGAGGAAGAATATACACCCACTTCTTCCTCCACATGCCTCTACTCCCACTATCTCATAAGCCAGGGAAGGCAGCTCACCTCGTGAGAGCAGTCACAGTGACTGGGTTGAGGAATGGCTCCTCTCGAAGCTAGCTGTTGGTTCAGCACCACATTCAGCTGCCTCTGCCTTTCTGATCTCCAGGACTGAACACCTGAAGCCACCGAATCTTGGTCTGAGTGTCCTGCCAGCTCCTCCGGAACCTTTGGACCTGTCGCAATAGAGGTGCAAAGGTAGAAATTACCTGCTCGAACACTCAGAGTCACCTCTGACAGAAGTGGAGAATTTGGCAAAAGGTTAAACAAGAGATTGTTAGGCAACGGACTTAAGAGGAGGGAAAAAAAGTAAAGCAATTGGCTCAGAAAGCTGCCATTGAATCGGGTGAAACTTTATAAAGGCCAGACTTTAGGAGAAGGGGTAGGCAGGCATGTGGCTTTGAATGGAAGGTTTCTTCCCTACCATCTTTGAGTCTGAGACAGGAAGAGGCCAGACTAGAAAATAAGGCAGAGAAAGTGCACTTTTATTTCAGGAAATGGGGACATCACTCACACCGGCTCAGGTTGTGGCTTTAAGATCTGGACTGAGTAGAAGTTTGTGTTTGGAGGTGAGCCTTCTAGGAAAGCCAGGATATCCCAGGATTCCAAAGCAGACAAACAAGCAAAGACAGCCTGAAGTCCAGGGAGTGAGTCAAAAGACAAGTCCAAGTGCACAGAGAATACTGGATCATGGGACCAGGATGCCCTACTTGCCTCATGGCTCGGCCTATCTTCTTCCTTCTATCCATGTGGAAGGTGCTCGTCACTACACTGTTACGAAATCATGAAGACCACAAAGGTATCATCACTAATCAGAAGGAGTATGGACAGAGGATTAAGAGGCTCTGTAGAGCAGGCAAAGCTTTTGCTTCTCAGAGAAGAACAATGAACCCTTTTCAAGAAGACACTAAAACCTTAAAACCAGGTAGCAGAACAACCTAGGCCTGAGGCAGGGTCACTGATGCTCATCTCTGTGTTTGGTCTCTCTGTGATGCTGTCCCACTGATCAGCACTAGCCACTGGCCAGCCTGCAAGGCCTGGGTGCCTTCTGGGCACAGAAAGGCTTATTTCTTAATGTACCTGGTCAGGAGACCAGTATCAAAGTAGGCGTTAGCACCACTTCCTGCTGGATTCTGTGTGGGGCTAGCAAGTTAATAACTCAGGGGTCTTCTCGGGCCAGGGTTTTATCCAGGTCTTAAGTGCTTGGACCCCAAAGTGGACCTCAAAGGTCATCTCTTCCCTAAAGAATCCCAACCTAAATTTCCTTACTACCAGAAAGAAAGCGGCTCCTAAGAGGCTCTGGAGAGTCCTATGGGAACCTCAGGCAATGGTGCTACCACACTGGACCAGAGCCAAGGTTTGCTGGTCAGCAAACTACCGACTGAACACCTGCTGATACCCCATTCTCTAGAGAGTGAGATGCACCAAGGCATGGTTTCTAAACTTTATTTAGTACATGTCCCAATCCCCCAGAGGGAATGTTACACCACCATTGTCTGGACCAGCATCATAATTTTTTGATTCAGTAAGCAGGAGCTGGAGCCTGAAAATGTGCATTTGTTATCAGTATCAGGTGATATGGGTGCCATTGTTCTGAGGCCACCCTAGATTCAGGCTTTCACCAACCCTGCCTTTAACAGGACCAGATATTGGAGTGTCTACAGAGGCTGCATTAGGGATAGCCTTAGTTATGACCAAGTTTGACCTAGATGTGAACTCATGATTGTGGAGACATTGGCCAGCTGGCTGAGTCCCAGAAGGAGACTTTGGCTGAACAGGAGTCCTGCCACTGACTGTTCACGCCACCCTTACATAGACCTAACTCAAAGTCACGCAGCGTCAGAACAGGACGACCCAAGTGAGTATGTGTATGGGCATGATTGAGCCATCAGTGCCATGACGACCTTAACTTCATTCTCAAGGACATTGGAGCCTCCAAATGTGATATGCTGACTTATGGTGAAAAGCCCAGAATCCAGGTCCCTGATGCTCCAGCCGGCCACAGCATCTTTCTCTTCTCTTCATATGTACTATTAGATGTATATTACATGTACATATATATTATATTATTGTTTTATATTATGCCATTACATTTATAGCAATTTTACATTATATAATATTAATGTTATATACTTTATATTACATACATTGCAGATTGTATATAGTGTGTGTCCCTGCGGGGTGTGTTCTCAGGTTGTGTTTGCACACAGGTGGAGGTCACAGACTGATATTGGGTGTTCTTGATTGCACTCCACCTTACTTATTGAGACAGCCTCTCCCGTGAACCCAGATCTCTCTGGCTTAGTGGGAAAATCTCCCCATTGCAGCCCTGGCAAGTGCTGGGGTTACAGGCATATGTCCACGTGGCACTTATGTGCCTGCTGTGTGTCTGAGAAGCAAGTGCTTTCCCACTGCACCATCTCCCCCCAGCCCCCACACCATCTCTTGATGAACCACTGTCTCTGGCATGTCTTGTCAAACACCAAGGCTTCTTCATAATCTCCATAGGCGGACATTTTAGGATACCGTGGTCTTTAAAACCCCTTTCCATGTAGCCATCCAGCAGCCACTAAAATGTGCAAACCCTCATTCTTTTAGGCCATTCGCAGGTGAGGTACTTGAGATGTGCGATGACCGCCCAATAGCCTTGATTCTGACACACTCCTCCGTGATGCTCTGACGGGTGTGTGTGCTTTCTCTCCCTTCACTTAGGGACAAAGGAGCCCCATATTGAAAACACCATAGTTCTGGAATGTCGGATGCTAACATTCCAGACTCCCGTCACTCGGCCTGGGAACATCTAGCTCTGCTGCCTCTTAGGCTAGGGGAAGGGAGCACGGCACAAATAGAAACCAGCTTTTCCCAGGAGTCGAAGGCAGGGAGGAGCGGGCAAATGTGAATCAATGGGGAGGGATGGGAGTCCAATGCCCTGATGAAGAGCTTCGTTTGACTTTCAAGATCAAGTGGACGGACACTGCAGTTTTCCCAGATTAGAGTGAAAACCCAGATGGGAAGGACATGCACCTTTGAGATCAGGGTATCCTGGTGTAGGGAAGGAGGCCAAGCATATTTTAAAAATAACTGTGGGGTACTGAATAATAATTTGTTGCGCCCAGTGATTTCTGTGTTGTCCTTTAGTAGTCTGGCAGTGCATCAGACACTATTTAATTTCTTACTCTCTCCCAACACTGCAACAAAAAATATTTGTTTACTATAGAGGTGATTTCAAGATTCTATACAATACTGAATCTAAGAAGTCATAAAGGGAAACCGAAATTTCTTCTTTTAATACGATTCTGGTCTCAGAATCTAGAAAGAGTGCTCTTAAAATTCAAGATTCTTTGTTTTAAAATATTTTGTTTGGTTGGGATTGTAGCATCTCCACAAAATAATGCCTCCCTCAGGAAGTTTGGTCCAGAGCAAAGTTGAGAACAACAGGAAAAAGGGAAGACATGGGTTGGGGGGGGGGAGTCCAATGGCATGAGCGCCCTGGGCATTAGGATTCCAACACAGGACCAGGAAGGGGAAAGAAGAGAAAGAGGAAGGAGGAGAGAAAGAAGAAGTTAACACAGGTGCCTGTGATGGCTAAGAGATGTGGAACATGTAGGGAAGAAAGATCTTAGACTGAACACTTGTCCAAGTCAGGCAGAATGGCCCAAGAGCAAACAAGAGCAGTGTCAGGGCTGTAGATGAGAAAATTCAGCAATGATGGGCCAGACAGGAAGGAGCTGGGGTGGCGTGCTCCAGAGTTCATGGACTAGCATGTACAGGTGTCATGGAGAGGACTATGAGGCCTGAACTTTAGCTTCCCACATGGCAGGGCTGATGCTGAAGTTTGTCCTCCACTGAGATATAGAAAAGAGGGGGCAAAGTACCCTCAGAGTCTCTCTTACCAGGGCTCTCACGGCTGCTGGAATTCCATACCATCCTGTTTCTCTGATATCTCAAAAGTCTAATGACGCTCAAAGTACATTTTCAAGGCAGCAATTGAAGCTCCCAAGGGAAATTTTCATCCTTGTTAGAAAAAGGGATAAAAAGAGTGGAGGGAATATGTTCTGTGGAGGTGTGGTGAGGCATGGGGAAACGGGATGCCTCTGGGGGGGTCCCATGTTGGGAATCCCTTCCCCCTGAGGGCCAGCCATGTGATGATATAATATGGAATAGAGTTTATTAAGCTCATGGTGAGGGGAGTTAAGAAGGTAGTAGGGGCAGAGAGAGCGGGGAGAGAGAAGAAGAGAGGGAGGGAGGGATGGAGGAAGAGAAACAGAGAGAAAGAGAGAGAGAAGGGGGAAGCAGCCCCTTTTATAGTGCCAGGTAACTGGGGCAGAGCATACTTGGCTGTTGCCAGGGAACTGTGGGGTGGAGTTTGAAGGAATTCTAACAATCCTCAGTTCAGATCCTCGAGGAGACCCTTCTCAACACCCACAGGAGAGAACTTTATGGAGCATTGCCAAGTGACTGCCCCACACTGAGAGCTTTGTAGCATCTCATCTAATCTCACTGAAACCCTAGGAAACTCTTATTACCCTTTGAAGGAGGATGAAAGGCTCCTCTTGTAGGAAGAGGCCAAGGAATGTGTTCAAAGTACATGGCCAACAGTTGGAAGAACCTCAGGGTCAAACTCTGAGCTCAGGTAGTCTTGGTCCAGAGTACAAACACATCAAACACGTCCCTGTAGTTCGGTGCCATTAATTCTACAACTCCCTTCTTCTCCTGTGTGCTCTTGAGAATCGTCACTGATCTCTTGATAAACATTAAGAATCCTTGCTCTAGGAGATGGCAACCCCACAGGCACCAACAGTGTCAACTAACCTGGACTTCTGGGACTTCCCAGAGACTGAGACAACAATCAAAGAGCATACAAGGGCTCTTCCGAGGCCCTTGACACATATGTAGCTGAGAGCTGGTGTGTCTGGCCTCAGTGGCAGAGAATGCATGTAACCCTGCAGACACTTGATGTATCAGGGTGTGTGGGGGGATATGGGGAGACGCTACCCTCTCAGAGACTAAGGGGAGAGAGGATGGGTGGGGGAACTCTGGGAGGGTGGGCAACCTTTGGGATGAAACCAAGAAAGAGACAGACAGACAGACAGATGCTCTAAGTTAGCAGGACCCAATAAGCCCTTGAAACCAGATGTCAAAGTGGCCACCACCGTTTCCCTTCATTCAGGATGAACAGCCTTTTTGCTGCTAAGCTTATTTGCCACAAATGCCTTGGTCCACACACATGCGGGAGCCAACGGGCTACATGTTCTTGGCAATCTCTCTGCCTGCAGGTCTTCAATTTGATCATCTGTTATGCCGTGAGGTGCTATAGCTTCACTCTCCCATCCCTGCATCATTGGGGGCTTCAAAGACGACAAGAGGAAATCTGAAGCCACAGCCTGGTGTCTGTAGCTCTGAATTCCTCTCAGTTCCAGCCACCGACTGAATTGCTTGGGCATGCATTATCTTGTGGGAATAATATCTTCATTTTTTTGTGGGAAGGAAGTGTTACCCAAAGATGTGCTGCTGGTTGACTAGAATGGCGTTTGCACAATTTCGAGAAGAAGCTTCCCCCAGATGAGGTTCATGAGTTCCTACCCATAACCATGAGCTATGGACAGTTATGTGCTTCTAGAGGAGGGGCAGTCAGTCTCCTCTGAGGACTGTAACCCCAGTAGGTTGAGCACACTACAGTGGATAGCTCCAGACCAAGGAATATATGGGAAGCACAAACTGGACTTTGTAGGTTATTTAAAAAGAATTGGATATAACTCACAGACTATATGAAGTTCAAGAAAAAAAAAAAAAAAAAAAAAGAAAACGAAAAACCATTATGCTTAATCTTTACACACCAAGAAAACTTTGACTAATTCCAGGTTACATCTTGTTTTACATGTACTTTATGCTCATTGTAACTGGTAAGATCTTAATGCACACTATCAAACCTTTAAAAAAAAAAAAAACAAGTACTGACAAAAATGTATTCATATACTTTTATGCAAAAATGCTTAAAATCTGTACATTTATCCTTGTTTTTTAAAATAAAGTTGTTCAATTAAAAAAATAAAGTTGGTGGTTGAGAGAAGTTAAGGGGATAGATATAATCAAAATACATCTTATGAAGTTACCAAACAATAAAAAATATAAAAAAGAAGTTTCCTCAGCTTCTATCTCTTTATTCCTCCTTCCCCAAAACCATAGAAAACAAATTGACTCGCAGCTTGGGAACTGAGCCTCCCGGTAGTGAACCATGGCACACCAGCAGGCCAAGATGCACCAATTAACCCTTTACAGGGGTCAGCTGTTGTGCTCATGGGCAGCCATATTTTATTATGCCATACAAATACTGTCATCATCAGCCTCATGGATGGAACATATCAGGCCATGGGCACATAAGCTATTAGCTCCTTTATTAGCAAGAGCTTCTAAAAGGCATAAACAACAAGGAGATAAAAACAACCCAATTTGTGGGCACATACACACAGGAAATTAAGCTAGTCTGTTGAAGAGACAGCTGTACTTCTACATGCAGTATGGCTTTATTCACAAGAGACAAGATGTAAAATACACCAAAGCGTCTGTCAACAAATGAGCAAAGAAAGTACAATATATAACTAAAGTACGGGGGCTAAGGGAGAACACTTGCCTAGCCTGTGCTAAGGGAGAACTCTTGCCTAGCCTGTGCTAAGAGAGAACACTTGCCTAGCCAGTGTGTAGCTGTTTAATCTCCAGCTCTGAATAAAACTGGTTATTGGCGATACATGCCTATGACTTCAGCTCTCAGGGCATTCAGAAGTCAACGTCACCCTTTGCTATAATGGGGTTAAGACCAGCATGGGCTATAGCAAACACTGTCAAAAGAACTAGAGTAGCATATACATAGAAAAGAACAAAATCCTGTCATTTGTTAATTCCCGGATGGACCTGGAAGACATTATGTTGAGCAAAGCAAGCACAAAAAGTTAAAGGCACAGGATCTCATTCATAAGTAGAAGCAGCAGAAGTGGATCGCCCCAGGGAAATGGAAGGATCGTTACCACATGAAGAGCAAGAGACAATGGCCAGGAGGTAAGATGGTGGTGACACAAAGGGCAAATGCCGGAGCTCTGTTGTGTAACACAGCCATGGTTGATGATGACTGTCTTAGGGTTTCTGTTGCTGTGAAGAGACACCATGACCATGGCAACTCTTATAAAGAAAAGCGTTTAACTGGGGCTGATTTGCAGATTCAGAGGTTTAGTCCACTACCATCACGGCAAGAAGCATGGCAACATACAGGAAGACATGGTGCTTGAGAGGCAGCTGAGTGTTCTACATCTGGGCAGTAGAAAGAGATAGTGACACCTGGTCTGATTTGAGCATTTTGAAACCTCAAAGGCCACACCCCCAGTGACATACTTTCTTCAACAAGGCCACATCCACTTTAAAAGGCAAGACCTACTTCAACAAGTCCACACCCATTTCTACAAGTCTACACCCACTCCAAGTCCACACCCACTTCTACAAGGCCACACCCACTCCAAGTCCACACCCACTCCTACAAGGCCACACCTACTTCTATAAGGCCACACATTCTGATCTTTTCAAATAGTGCCTATGAGGACCATTTTCATTCAAAACACCACAATGACATATTGAACTTTCTTGAAATGTTTTATTTATTAGTGTGTGTGTGCACTTGTATACATACAAGAGCCTGTATAAAGGTGAGAGGACAGTTTTTGGGAATCTATTCTCTCCTTGCACTGTGCTTTCTGGGGGTCAAACTTGGGTCATCAGGACTTCACATAGTTACCTTGCTGTGAAGAGAGCACATCTTGAAAAGCATCAAGAGAGCAGATGTGCTCTCGTCACAGCTCGGTAACTATGTGAGTTGGTTAACTACTAATAGCTGGATTTTAGATACTTTTTAATGCATACATACATGCTACAAATTGTGCAACTGAACAAGATAAGTGCATACAATCTGTTGTCTGTGTATGCATGAGTGTTCAGGTGGGTTTAGGTACACATGTGTGTTCAGGTTCATGTCTGTGGGAGTCAGAGGTCGACCTCAGCTGTTTTTCTCTGAGTTTTCACATTGTTTCTGAGAAAGGGTTTACCACTGGCCTGGGGTTTACTAATTAGTCTGGCTGCACAGCAAGTCCAGGAATCCTCCTGTCTCTGCCCCTTCAACCCTGGGACTACAAGTGCATAACACAACACTTGGCTTTTCACTTGCGGTCTCGGGAATCGAACTCAGTTTCTTGTGCTTTCACAGCAAGCACTTTACCCACGGAGCACCATCTTCTCACCCCTAAATGCATTTAATTCTGTGAGTTAAAAACATTAAGATAGAAAATAAATGTCCTTGAGAGAGATGTCAAGACCTAAATTCCAGGAACTCCATCCATCACTCACAGGAAGTGTGGCTGTCACCCAGGGGCCAGGAAGGACAGCTCGTAGAGAAGACGTACAGCTTCACTGTTTAGGACCGTGGCCTCAACCTACAGGTGACTTCCAGGCACCTGTAATGAAGTGAGCCTAAATTGGGACCTAAGGACAAAATATATACTGATTTTTGGGAATGTGGTACAAAAAATACAATAAAGTTTTCAAATGCGAATTACATGTTGAAATGATAATATTTGGAATATAAATCAGTGGCCTCACTGTCCTCACTCTGTGTGCTCAAGTATGTGTGTGTGTATGTGTGTGTGTTGGGGTGCATGTGTGTCTGTATGTGTGTGCATACATGTAGAGGCCAGAGGTCAATCTTGTGTGTTGTTCTTCAGGACGACTTCAGGCTATCCAGATTAAGGCTAAGATGGCCAGGCTGTGAGTCTCATGATTCAACCATCTCAACCCAACCATGCTAGGGTCATATGCACCTGCCAAAGCACATGCCTTCTCTCACATGGGAGTGAGAGGTCAAACGCAGGCCCTCATGGTTCTGTGGCAACCACTTTGCCAAGTGGACCATCTCCCCAGGAGTTTTTCAGTATTTAAATGCATCAGCTAGAAAGATGCCAATGACAAATGTGTCTTGTATTGCATAGTTTTGGGATGATGCTAGAAGCCAAAGTCTACTAGAAGCCAAAGGTCCTCTGACTAAATACATCTAGAAAAGTCATGCACGCTGATGTTTATAACACATGGAAACTTGCCTACTCGAGTTTTCTCTTTCCATTTTGTTGAGCAGCCCAAGCCTTGTCATCTGTGATGTATCATCCTTACATTTGCATATACATTAAAAGCTGGGCCAGCAGTGCCCTTTACCTTCCCCTCTGGCTTCTGCAGAAGTGGCGAGCAGCTTTTCCCCCATGGGATAGCCCAGTCAACAGAGATGATGATCTGAACTGTAGACACAGTCTTTTATTGAACTGTGTTGTTTATTGGCTGTTGATCTATGCCAGGCACTATGCTGGGTGCTTTAAGTCCAGTGTTCCTTTTGCTGGTCACATAGAGTCAGCCCGGCTAATTACTGACAAGGGAGTTGAGGGTTTAGCAACCCTTAACTTGCCCAAGCCAGCTGTGTCTCATCCCACAGCCTGCACAGATGTTTTGCTACAGTGTGAGCACAGCTCCTGTGTGTCACCTAGAGGGAGAGCAGCTTTTTAAACCCCCCCTTTCCATGTTTTTAAAGATGCCTTCTGCTTTACAGCTCTGGTTCCCTAAACTTGCAGCATGGGGTGAGCCACCCCAAGGACCTGGCTGGAGGGTTAATTCAGAGCCTTTAACTGGAATTGAGAGGAAATGCCAGGAAGTGGGAGGTCCTCTGCAGTCTACAGACAAGAGGCAGATGAGGGTGGGGGAGTCAGGGGGGACATCCTGCCTGGCTTTCTATGACTGTCCAGCAGAGAGCTAAGGGACAAATGCCAAATGCAGGACACATGATTCTCTCAATTGGCACAGATGGTGAAACATTTTCTCATGAGTCAAAAGCATGTTATCACCAGAGAATGACACACAGGGATTCAGTCGGCTGGCTCAGTGTTTGGGATATGTGACAGTAAAGAAGATGGGGAGATGTCGCTGTAGGTAAGAGTGCTTAATGAGCAAACATTAAGATCTGAGTTCAAAACCCCAAGCACCCATCTAATGAACTGAGCATGGCTGCATGCACTTGTAATCCTAATGTCGGGGGACAGAGACAAGGCAGATACTTAGAGCTCACCAGCCAGCGAAGCTAGTGAGACCAGAGAACTGGATCAATGGGAAATCCTGTCGCAGGGGAGTAAAGATGACAAAGGAAGGTACCTGACATGTCCCCTGGCCTTCTCTCACCTCTTCATACTCTGCACACTGACTGCATGAACACACAAACACATATGTATGCACATACCACATGTGCGTGTGCGTGCACAGACACACACACACAGACACACACACACACACACACACACACACACACACACACACTCACCAGAGGTCTTAGAGACCTGGGATATAGATTAGTGATAGAGCCTTTGCCTATCACACCATAAGCCCCAAGTTTAATTTGCCAAGAAAAAGAAGAAAACATTTCTGGGGAGAGGGAGCAGTAATATATCCAATGCACAATATATGCTTGAATAAAAAAATATTTTAAAAAGATTTTGGGTAAGGCAAAGGACACTGTCATTCATTAGGATAAAACTGCAACCAACAGAATGGGAAGAATATTTGACAATTCTACATCCAATAGAGGACTAATATCCAGTGTATACAAAGAACTCAAGAAGTTAGACTCCAGAAAACCAAATAACCCTATTTAAAAATGGGGGACAGAGATAAACTAAAAATTCTCAACTGAGGAATACCAAATGGCTGAGATGAACCTAAAGAAATGCTCAGCCTCCTTATTCATCAGGGAAATGCAAATCAAAACCACCCTGAGATTCCACCTCATACCAGTCAGAATGGCTAGGATCAAAAACTCAGGTGACAGCAGATGCTGGCAAGGATGTGGAGAAAGAGGAACACTTCTCCACTGTTGGTGGGATTGCAAGCTGGTACAACCACTCTGGAAATCAGTTCCTCAGAAAATTGGACCTGAGGATTCAGCTATACCACTCCTGGACATATACCCAAAATATGCTCCAACATACAACAAGAACACATGCTCCACTATGTTCATAGCAGCCTTATTTATAATAGCCAGAAGCTGAAAAGAATCCAGATGTCCTTCAACAGAGAAATGGATACAGAAAATGTGGTACATTTACACAATGGAGTACTACTCAGCTATTAAAAACAATGACCTCATGAAATTCTTAGGCAAATGGATAGAACTAGAAAATATCATCCTGAGTAAGGTAACCCAATCACCAAAAAAAACATACATGGTATGCACTCATCCATAAGTGGATATTAGCCTAAAAGTTTGGATCACCCAAGATACAATTTAGGGACCATATGAAGCTCAAGAAGGAAGACCAAAGTGCAGATGTTCCAGTCCTTCTTTAGAAGGGGGAACAAAAATATTCACAAAAGGAAATACAGAGACAAAGTTTGAAGCAGAGACTGAAGCAAAGGCCATCCAGAGACTGCCTCACCTGGAGATCCAGCCCATATACAGCCACCAAACCCACACAATTATGCTGATGCCAAGAAGCCTGATATAACTGTCTCCTGAGAGACTCTGCCAGGTCATGACAAATACAGAGGCGATGCTCACAGCCAACCATTGAACTGGGGTGCGCAATGGAGAAGTTAGAGAAAGAACTGAAGGAGCTGAAGGGTTTGGAACCCCATAAAAACAACAATACCAACTAACCAGAGCTCCCAGGGACTAAACCGCTATCCAAAAAGTACAGATGGACAGACCCATGGCTCCAGCTGCACATGTAGTAGAGGGTGGCCTTGTTGGGCATCAATGGGAAGAGAAACCTTTGGTTCTGCCAAGGCTTGATGCCCCAGTGTAGGAGAATGTCACGGTGAGGAGGCAGGAAGGGGTGGGTCGGTAAGGGAGCACCCTCATAGAAGCAGAAAGAAGTGATGGGATAGGGGGTTTCTGGAGGGGAAACAGGAAAAGGGGGTAACATTTGAAATGTAAATAAAGTATATCTAATAAAAAAAGATCTTGGAAAATCTAAAGTCACAAGAAAGTAGCAATGCATTCACTTACTTCACCATTGATACTTGAGTTTGCCTGACTGTCACACATCCCCAAACAGCCAGCTTCCTATCCCCTTTGCTAACTTCTGTGCCATGGTTTTCAGGTCAGCAATCCCGGAAGCAGAACCAAAGACTGTGAAGTAAATATTTAGAATTCTGGATTTTAGGATCACACAACAGGCTAAGTTTGGATTTTGATGATAGCTTGGGAAGAAAGGGCTTCTTAACTATCAAAAGCATTGAGCAGAGGCTTCCAAAGCGCCTGCTTAGGTGTCAAAAACACATCCCTTGTGGAAACTGGCATAGAGAGTTAGAGAAGTGGAATACCAGGGTAGTTGGCAGAGCCCTCGGGAGTGGGAAAGGAGCCCATTCCTCTTGTGTGGGGCCTTTTAGGAACACTTCATTCATTCTGCCATTAGCTGTCAGAGCCAACCTGAGCCCCCTTCTTCCACGAGTGCTGGACATTTTTAGAATTATGTATATGAGACTGTCCAGAAGAGGGCATCAGATCTTATTACAGATGGTTGTGAGCCACCATGTGGTTGCTGGGAATTAAATATAGAACCTCTGGACAAGCAGTCAGTGCTCTTAAGCTCTGAGACATCTCTCCAGCCATGGACATTGTTTCTAAAGCAGTGATTTTTGGATTCTGAGGAAATTGTTTTGTTGCAAACCCAAGACATGGGATTCCCCCAGTTTTGGTCATAACTCTTCTGGCTCCCCTAACCCAGCTGTGGACCAAGCCTAAGGATCCAGTGGGAAGTTGGAGGTTCATAAGCCAGACAGGCAGCAGCTACTTTCCCTTACTCCAGGGATGGTTAGCACAAGGTGTATGCCTGAGGGGGAACCTGAGGGGGAACCTGTGAGCCAGGTCGGAAAGAGAACTTGCACCTGTCACTCAATATGCTACCCCATAGCATCCTTGGGATCTTAGGATAAGAAACTGTCAAATTCACAGATCTCTCTTCTAGATACCTGCTGCACAGAGAAGCAGACAGGCTTCATGCAGTCAATGTCTTCCGCCATCATAGGCCAGGGGATGTGCTGACTGTTTCTCCAATAGGCCATCTCATTCCAGGTAAGCTAAATTCCTTTTGCTGCCTCTCTTTTTCTTAGGAGGAAAGTTTGCGTGGATTTTCCCCACACCCTTCCTGTCCAATTTTACTGAATTCCTACTAAGTTTGAGGTCTTAGGCTGAGTATGTAGTCTAATGGCACCCAAACCATGTCGGTCTGAGAAGAAAGGATGGTGTTTTATGTTCACTGTGAAAGCAAAGAAGGTCACAGAATTGGGAACGTTTGTAAGGAAGGAGGCATTGGGTTCAAGACTTTGTACATTAACTCTAGGAGGAGAGACATAACCTTTGTGTTCTGTGGGGTTTTGTGATGTCTGTCTGAATAAGGCCTGGACTAAGGGTCTTTAAAGGATTACATCTGAATGGGGAGGAGCAGTGACCAGCCGGTCCTTCCTTCCTCTTGATATAAAGTGTCAGGGCTTCTCAACTCTTAGTCACTGAGACCTAGTGCACCTAAGGTAAACAAGAACCTCCAGCTCAGAGTCCCATGAACACCTTCTGCTTCAGAAGGTCTGGAGTAGAGCCCTAGAATCTGTGCTCGAGACTGCCAGGAAAGACTAGTAGTTTAAAACAGGAAATTTTGACCTTAGCAAGTATATCATGCTAAAACATCTAAGCATTAGATAAATGGGAGGAACCAAGAAGGTGGTAAGTTGACCCGTTCAGTGTGCATGTGCCTTGGAAATATCTAGGCCATCTTATCTGGGATGGCTGTGGTCTTCCAAGAGCCTTGGCATCCTTCTGATGTGTCAGACAGTAAAGAGCTGGTCACCCCCTTTTCCAGTCTTCTTGCCATGATCTATACAGAGAGAAGGTCAATGTTTATCCAGTATTAATTGACCCATGTTCCTCTAAGCCCAGGTGAGGGAGAGAGGATATGCCTGGTTGGCAGTAACATTAGTCCACTTGCTCTAAACGTTTTCTGTAAAATGGATTGAGCAGACAATGGCTTCCACTGTTACTATGATATCCACCATCGGATCTAATTTTGGTGTGTTATATGTCTGTTCATCCGTGTTCATGCATTTGGAGGTCATTAGATGTCTTCCACAACTGCTCTTCACCTTGTTTTTGAGACAAGGTATCGCACCGATTCAGCTAGACTGGCTGACATTTAACCACAGGGATCCTCCTGTCTCTACCTCTCTTGTGTCGGGCTTACAGGCACGCATCACCATGCTCAGCTTTTAAAGTGTGTCCAGAGGGTTGAAGCCCAGGTCTTCCTGCTTGTATAGTGAGTGTTTTACCAACTGAGCTGTCTCCCCAGCCCCTAAAACTAGTATAAATGGAATGGCTTTGAGTCAGCCTTACAAGGGACTAGATTTACAACGGCTTCTTGTTATCTTTCCCATATCACTTAGGAGATGGTGCGCACACTAACTTTGCCCTAGGTCATGCAATTAACATGAAGAGCAGTTAGAATTCTAGCACAGGCTTTCTTACTATGTCAGTGGACTTTGTGACTCCACATAGGGTCATGTGACTTGTCCAGCAACAAGAAGGCCGTCAGTGGACCAGCATCTGGGGGCTTCTTGACTCTCCACATCTGCCTGTTTTCTGTAGCTCTGCAGCTTCTATCTTGAGTTAGGGCCCTGCTGAGAAAGATCCGGCTTCTGTTAATTAATTAGTGGCACTGAATAGAAAGCAAGCTGTTGTCTCCGGGGACTGTTCTATCTGGTATAAGTTCTGGGCACGAGTGGTCAAGAGGCTGAGCCTACCAGAGTTGCATAATGATGCTATCCATGGTTTCTAGGTCACGCTCTGAGTCCCCACTAGAATCTAGGCTCTATGCTGGGGCTGAAAGCCATGCAGATCATCCCTCTCTGGTTTTGATGCTCTTTGCCGTTATGCTAGTGACTTGTCTTGAAGCTAGTAAGTTCACCGTGGGGCTCCACGCCCCCTGGAGCATCTCTCATCCATTTAGTGTGCAAAGGCTGGGGGCAGGTCTCCAGATTGCTATGGAAAAGCTCAACTCAGAGCCAGTGGGTCTTGGGAACTTGAGCTGGGAGTTCACTTACACCAATTCAACATGCAATGCCAAGGAGTCTCTTGCATCTTTCATCGACCAGGTTCAGAAAGAACACATTTCTGCTCTGTTTGGACCAGCATGCCCAGAAGGCACGGAGGTAGAGTATGCAGTATTCTAAAGCTGTCCTGTGAGTTTGTACTGAACGGAGTTAGCATACAGATAAAGACAAACTTCACGCATTCTTCTTACTGACATTTTTACATTTTGATTAAAGGTTTACTTGTATATATTCATTGTGCATGGCATTGCATTATATAACGAGATTTTCAGATGGGTGTATAGTTTCATTAATCTCTGGGCAAAAATCATAACAATTGCTGTCTAGGTCGCATGTTCTTCTCTTCCTGCTTGTTTGACTGTTTGGCTGTCTCTCGTACGTAGACTCATTGCTTCTGATGTTGTCAGCCGCTTGGTTTGGAGGATCTGAGACTGACACCAGGGCTTGTTTTTAAATATAACATTATCGATTGTTGAAGGAGGCTTTCCTTTGGTGCCTGTAATAAATTATTCAGGGATGCTCATCACGCACTGGAGGGATTATGGCATGACAGATTGTTCTAAGCTACAGCAAACGAGGGAAACATGCTGTTGGTGCTTAACGAGATTGGCTTAGTCAGTGTCCTCTGGTGTCATGCCATCTGAGAGAAGATGAAGAGGGTGACTAAGAGAGCTACTCCCCCGGTGCTGCGGAACTCTCTGTGATCATTGCTGTAAAACCCAGGTGACCTTTGAAATACCCATGTCTCTGCCTCTGACATCTCTCTGCTTAGCTAACCCCTACTCTTCCTTCAAGGTAAGTTTCAAGGGCTGAGGCACCGCCCACCCTCTGCTTTTCTCTTATCTGGCCATAATTCCTCCATTTGGACTAATTTATCATTAATTTGTTTGAACGTGTTTGTGAATTTGTCTCGTTTTTGTAGGAAGTCAAGAAATAAAATGCCTCTGAAAAACAGACTAGAAAAAACTGTTTTCCTCCAGGCACTGGATTTTTCTATTATTTAAGCTCATTTATAAATGTTGTTTTATAATCTTTATTGAGGTGAGGTCGAAAACCCACACGTATTTGATAATTTATTCCAAATTAATGTTTTGAAAGTTTCTTTTAAAAAGTAATGGGTTGCTTCCCTTAATGCCTGTAAATGTATATCTATAAATGCTATAGGGTAAAATGCTTTCCAGGACTATTTTTTATACATATCAGCTTCCATGAGGGACATACACTTCTTTAAGACAAAGGTCTACGAAGTTCTTTGTAAAATGTAGCATCTTAAAGAAAATGCACAAGAAAGGAGTGGATGAGTTCAGGAAACATTTAAATGGGGGCCTTCGGCTTGAGTTCTAATCCCCTTACGATGGTATTACCTTTGTAATACATCCCCATATCTCCATATCCCCACCTTTAAGTTGGGAGAAATGACTGCATCCCAGAGAAACACTCTAGAAGCTTAGATGAGTGCTCAGCCCTCATGGGACATCTATGTCATCTCCTCCCCTCCAAACTCAGGGATCACCAAGGAGGACTGATTATAGGAGCCGAAACCACCGGATGATTACAACCAAACACTGCTCTCGGAACTCAGAAGGAAAGCTGCATGTATGAGCTCACATCCGCTGTGAGAGCATGCACAAGACGTGTGTGAGATCAGGTGAAGCAAAGTCTAAGCATAGAGGGCGAGGTGCTCAGGATTTCCCACTCCGAGCTGAGAAAAGATCGGCAGTTGGCAGTCGTTGGCTGCCGAGAGAGGAGAGCCAGTTTTCTTTAAGGATGCAGCCTCTAAGAGACTCTCTATGTTCCCACAGATGGCCTCATACCCATGCATTCTATCAGTTCTGACTGGACTCAGTGGGTTTAAAAAAAATCTTCATGAAGTTGGGAGGGAATAGTTGGGGGAACTGGGGAGAAATTGGAGCTGATGGAACGGGTTAAAACACATTGGAGCTGATGGAACTGATTAAAACACATTTATGCATGCACAAAACGCTCAACCAATAAAAATCCCAACTTGGAAACTATTCCAGTTAGTCAAGTTTTATCACATGTGTGTGTCATACATGAGACCTTTAAGAACTAAAGGTAGAAATGAGCGGGAAAGTTATTATTAAAAGCATCTTTGTTCTTAAAATGGTGGCCTTATTGAGAAATCAAGGGTTCTTTACAAGGGGTTTGTGTTCAGTCTACATATCACTCACCAGCTGTGAAATGGGCCAAATACAAAATCATAAATGTGCCCAAAACATTATGAGGGATGTTTCTAGCTAATGCAATTGTATGATTTTTACGAATGGATTCTGTAGGTGCTAAGTTTGTGTCACAATGCCTAAAGGTTAGACTTATCTGGAAGTAGTCCTTTTTTTATTGGACATTTTATTTATTTGGATTTCAAATGTTATCCCCATATCCAGTTTCCCCTCTGGAAACCCCCTAACCTATCCCCTCCCCTCGCTTCTATGAGGGTGCTTCCCCACCTACCCACCTACTTCTGCCCCCTCACCCTGTCATTCCTCTATACAGGACCAAGGGCCTCTCTCCCACTGATGTCAGACAGTGCCATCCTCTGCTACAATGCAGCTGGAGCCACGGGTCCCTCCATGTGTGCTCTTTGATTGGTGGTTTATTCCCTGGGAGCTCTGGGGGTCTGTTTGGTTGATATTGTCGTTCTTCCTATGGGGTTGCAAATCCCTTCAGCTCCTTCAGTCCTTTCTTTAACTCCACCACTGGGGACCCCGTGCTCAGTTCTATGGTTGGCTGTGAGCGTCCACCTCTGTATTTGTCAGTCTCTGGCAGAGCTTCTCAGGAGAAGCTATATCAGGCTCCGGTCAGCAAGCACTTCTTGGCACCCACAATAGTGTGTGAGTTTGGTGTCTGTATATGGGATGGATCCCCAGATGGGGCAGTCTCTGGGTGGCCTTTCTTCTTAATTGAGGGATCAGAACATAGCAAGGGCTTGAGAAATCCTTGCATATATCATTTCTGTCCCCTGAGGTCCCTGAACTACCCGTTTTATAGCAGGCATAGTCGTTGACATACCAAGTTGCAGAAATGACCCACAGGGTCCCTGAGCCTGACTTGTGAGTGTGGCGTCTGTCACTGAAAGCTGCTCTATTGTTCACTTTCAAGGTTATTGGCTTACTGGCCTCTCAGTGGAACATCCCCTTGTTCGACTTTGTTGGACAAATGTCAACCCTCAAGGACCACTTCTGGTGTGACACCTGTGTGACACTTGTGCCGTCCAAGCAGGAAGTCAGCGCTGTGCTTCTGGAAAGCCTGCGGTACCTGGGCTGGGGACACATCGGGGTGTTTGGAGGCTCCTCTACTGGTTTCTCCCGGGAAGAAGTGGATGAGATGTGGGGGGCTGTGGAGGATGAACTCCAGCCCCATTTCACGGTCACGGTCAGCATGAGATGCAACAGCAGCTCAGATCTTCTGCAGGAAGCTCTCAGGAGCGTGTCATCTGTCGCCAGGGGTAAGTCGGAAGAGTCTCCCTCTGCTCGTGTTTGGAGATTGTTTAGAAACAGCTATGAACCTGTCTTTATACCTATTTTCCTATGAGTATAAAAAGAAGGTGGAGACAAGGTATAAAATAATAACACATTGAAGTGGTTTCTTTATTATGCATGCAATATATAATATTATATATGTATATATGTATATACATGAGCATGTGATGTGAAATCTCGGATGTTATACTGTTGTACTGTGCAGAATAAGTTCTAGAAGCATACTCCTGCAAAACTTGGACTTTATCACTGAAAACATGGGCTTTGGAGACAGACATACTGAGCTTTGATTTGGGCCTCCTCACTGTTTAACTGTGTGTTCATGAGCAAGGATCTTACCCTCTCTGTGTCATAGTCACCTCTATTAAACAGAGAAAACCAACTTTCCCAGGAAGGTCGGGACTCAACAGGGCCATATGTAGGAAGGGACATGTGGGAAGGGACGTATAGGAAGGGATGTATAGGAAGGGATGTATAGGAAGGGATGTATAGGAAGGGATGTATAGGAAGGGATGTATAGAAAGGGATGCATAGGAAGGGATGCATAGGAAGGGATGTATAGAAAGGGGTGTGTAGGAAGGGATGTAGAGGAACAAATGTATAGGAAGGTTGGGGCCGAGTTTGGATAGGTAGTTGGCTGATACTCAGCAGGCACAGCTTTTGCGGTGCGACTTAGAATACCCTGATTAAGTTCTCTGTGTTCTTCAGATGAACACACACTTCATGGCATGACACCCATGCTCACCCCCCACGCAGCATTCCTAGGAGCTTTCCCTCAGCCTCCAGACTCAGCCTCGAGTTCACCTCCGCAGGGAGACCTTCTCTGAACACTTGCCTGCCACACTGGCTGGGACCAGATCTTTGTCTCTCTCTGCTGAACGTGTCAGTGGTCCCCTAACTCTTCACCCGCTCACTGTCTGGGACTCAAAACTGTTGTCCGTAGGTTGGTGCGTCTGATGCTTGGTCTCCAGCTAGTGACGATTCGGGAGGTTCTGGAGGTTTTAGGAGATGAGGCCTGGCTTCAGAAAGTAGGTCACCAGGAGTGTATTTGGAGGTTGCACCTGGTTCCCAATCTCCTCCTCACTTCTACTGTGAGTTGAGCAGTCTCCTCCCACATGCTTCCAGCATATGATGCTCTACCTCAACACGGGGCTGTGCGATGACTGACAGTTATCTCTGAATCTATGGGTCTTTCTTCCTGCACAGTGAGTGTTCTCTAAAGTATCTGTGAGCAGTGCAGAGCTGGTGCTCCCCTGACAGTGGGACAGTGGCTGGTGCTCCCCTGACAGTTGTGCTCCCCTGACAGTGGGACAGTGGCTGGTGTTCCCCTAACAGTGGGACAGTGGCTGGTGCTCCCCTGACAGTGGGACAGTGGCTGGTGCTCCCCTGACAGTGGGACAGTGGCTGGTGCTCCCCTGACAGTTGTGCTCCCCTGACAGTGGGACAGTGGCTGGTGTTCCCCTAACAGTGGGACAGTGGCTGGTGCTCCCCTAACAGTGGGACAGTGGCTGGTGCTCCCCTGACAGTGGGACAGTGGCTGGTGCTCCCCTGACAGTGGGACAGTGGCTGGTGCTCCCCTGACAGTGGGACAGTGGCTGGTGCTCCCCTGACAGTGGGACAGTGGCTGGTGCTCCCCTGACAGTGGGCTCCATTCTGGCTTGCTCACAGCTATTTCCTGTGATCAAGCCTGACACACATATGAAGCTTATTGGATAAAGACAGTAGCTTGTCTAACCTAAAAGCTAAACTGCTTCTTCATTTGTGTGACCTCAGGATGAATGATGGTGTCACTGAATGGAAGCAAAGCACGTGGTCACTTCCCAACTCAGAAGGTCCAAGTGTCCTTGACCCCAGCTCCTCTTTTTCTTCTTCCTAATTAATGTTCAGCCGAGGAGCCACACATTTGGGGTCAGCCAAACAAAAACAAGGCCAAGAAATGATCTCAGATGCCCTGGACTTGCACACTGTGGTGGTGGTGGGGAGACTTAGCTTCTTAAGGACAGAGGTCGACAGTTGTGTATCACAGGCTCAGCTTAAATATGTCCTGTCATGGCATAGGCATTCCTGTTTCCTGAAGAATGTTCCAAGAAATAAAAAAGGTTATGTGTTGTTTGCAGTGTTTTTTTTTAATTTAGACATAAAATACAAGTACGCCTGTGCGTATGACATACGCACACACTCGCATACACACTCACGTGTGTGTGTGTGTGTGTGTGTGTGTGTGTGTGTGAGCATGAGAAACTGGCTGACTGTTCCCCCTTCTTCTAGTTATCATCCTAATGTGCAGCTCAGAGGATGCAAAGCGCGTTCTACAGGCCGCAGAGGATCTGGGACTCCACACGGGAGAGTTTGTTTTCATCCTCCTGCAGCAGCTGGAGGTAGGGTTGGTTGGTGGCTCTGTGGTAAGAGCTGATAGGAACTGTCTGGTGGCAGGATATGTTTGGGAGCCGCATACTACAGCTCTAGGAGGTCAGTACCCTGAAGGTTGGACTTAAGACCAGGGCTGGGGATATAGCTCAGTCAGTAAAGTGCTTGACACACACCTTGATCCTTAGGACCTACTTTAAAAGGCTTAGTGGCCCACACTTGTAATCCCTGTTCTGGAGAAGTGTGGAGTAGGAAGCATCCTAGGGCTTTATTGTTACCCAACCTAGACTATTTGGTGAGCTCGGGCCACTGAGAGACCCTGCCTCAAAAAATAACAAGAGGGTGTCATCTAAAACAACACTCAAGATTGACCTCTGACCCCCACAGATATGCATACACACGTGTATACACACACTTGAACACACATGCACTCACATGAGCATGAATGCATGTACACATGTGCCTGAACACACACACTAAAATAGGCGAGGATTGAACTGAAAGCATTTACCCAGAGTCCCTCTGCACTTAGTGAGGGACTAGTCCTGGGCTAAGATGAGGTGAGCAGGCTCCAGAGTCCAGCCTCTGCCCTCCATGTGAATACACCTCAGCAGAACCCTAATTTCTGTCAAGTACACACACCTGTCCGAAGGACTCCCAGACAAGTGGTTCCCCCTGTGGTTTTCCACAGTCATTTTTCCATGTCCTTGTTGAAGCTAATGTATAGGCCATGTCACTGGCCCATGAAACAGTTCTCAGGTGGTTTGGTTGCTTGATAATGAAGTAGCACGTACTTACAAGCGCTATGTAGATAGCTGACCTCTGCCACTACCAGGTAGACATGATTATCTTTCCAACTTTCAAACCCAAGTCTTAGGTAAGGCCGGTGAGGCACTAAGTTCTCAGCACTTCCAAGTTGCCCGACTACTGTTCAGTCTTTGCTTGCTTGTTTTAACCTCTTAAACAGAATAAGAAATGGAAGGCCCAGAGAGATGAAATAACCTCTCTGAGGATGTACACCTACTATGCGTGTGTGTTCTAGCCCAGGGCCAGCCTCAGTGTCTGCACATACTACACTAACGACATCTAAAAGGGCCACGTGCCTGTCCTTTACTGCCCGTCTACAGTGTAGTTTCCAGTCTGTGGGACAGTTGAGTTGCCTCAGGTTTCTCTGGGTGACTGGGTTTCTACCTCTCTCAAGGTCCCGGGGAATTCTTTCCCTCCGTTTGTTATTGTCCGCCCCTTCTTCTCGCTCCCCTCTCTCTGCTGGCAGGTAGGTGGTGGGAGGAAAGGATGGGGAAGCCCTTAGGATTTGCAGGGAATCCCTTCTAGCCCTTCCTTCTTCCTTGCAAAGCTTTTCTAGTCAGTTCCAACTGGTTTATAGAACAGGGAGAACATACAATTGAAAAGTGTACCAGGAAGTGTTCACACAATATTACCCTGATTTGTATATTTTTGGTGGTGAGCCTATCCCTTAACGGCTGAGCCATCTCTCCAGCCCCACTACCCTGATTCTTAAAACAATGCAGAGATCCATCTGATAAAAACAATTTTCAGGTAGGTATATGCTGTAAAAAAAAATCAAGCTGCAAAGAAACAGTATAGTGTAATAATATCAGTTATGTAAAGCACACATACTTTCTATGTGTACACACATGCATGTGTGCTTCTAGACATGTTTACACTAGGACTCTGGGATCCACGAAGTGAGTGGTACGTATGTACTTGTGAGAGCACATCAGCATCTAGATGTCACCAATGGTAACAAAAGTGAAACCACCAAGCACAGTGGGACCACGTGGTCCTACGTGCGCTCAGCTTGGCTGTCTTGGCCGTTATATAAGCTTCACGTATCTTAGCTCCTTGGTGCTCGAGTATGTTTTTCCTTCTGTATTCTCTGGCTTCCTTCCTACTGCTTGTGTGCTAGCTATAAAGCATGAATCTAGAATTGCAGAACCTTCTGGAATCATTGTGTTTACGAGAATTAACATAGGACACAGTGCTGCCTTGAATGTAGTTGGGATCCACGGGTCATTTCCTACAGCATGGTGACATGTACTTTGTTAAACTTTAGGACCGTTTTTGGAAGGAAGTACTGATAAAGGACAAGGTGACACAGTTCCCCAAAATCTATGAGTCGGTGTTTCTCATTGTGCCCGGCACCTATGGAGGTGGCACTGAAGATGATGGCTTCTGGAAGCAAGTCTACCAAAGGCTGAGGAGGCCACCCTTTCAAAGCTCCATCTCCTCAGAGGACCAGGTCTGTTGCTGGCTTCTACACAGTGGATTAGACATTTCTCTTTCTTCCTTCTGTCTCTTCTCCCCAACCACGCGCATACACACACTCATTCACACATGCATACACATACACACTCACACACATGCACACATATACACATGCACATACATGCATATACACATACATACATGTAAACACATATGCATCCACATACACACAGTCACACACATACACATATATACATCCATATCCACACACGGCCACACATGGCCACACACACACACACACACACACACACACACACACACACAATTGTCTTTCATAGCTCAAAATAAACAGTGGTATGATGTTCTTTTGTGATGTCCACACCCATGACCACAGAGGAGCCAGAGTTGTGGGATGGAAAGCCTTTGCTATTTACTAACTGTGGAGTATTTGAGTAAATTACCCAATTTCCTCATAGCTGGAGTTCCCCAAACATGAACTGGAATCCTTAGTAGCATCTACCTTCCAAGGTATGGCCCTGAGTGTGACAATGCACTGTGTTGACAGAGCAGAGGAGATGCCAACGGGACCTCAGACTATGCTGATGGCCTTTGTCAGGAGGCTGACAAGACTATTAGTCAGGATGGAAGAGTCAAACGGGGAACGGCCGAGGTCAGGCAAACAGATGGGCTCTGTGAGGGTGAACAGTCATGAGAGGGCACACCAGCCAGCAGGAACACGACTGTGTGCAGAGGAAGAACAACATGGCAGGGTTTAGTGAGAATACCAGCCAGAGAGGAAGGTACTTCTGCTCTGGGGACAAGCTGAGACACTGAAGACAGGGGCTTGATGAGGAATGAGGGTCACACTGTAGACCTGACCGTGATGACAGTTTGTGTATATACATGCATGTATGTATATGTGTGTGTGTGCATATGTGTATGTGCATATGTGTATGTGCATGTGTGTTTATGTGTATGCATGTGCATGCACGTGTGTGCATGTATTTGTGTGCACATGTTTGTACATATGTGTGAGTGTAATGTATGTGTATGTATGTGTTTGTATGTATATGTGTGTATGTGTGGGTGGGTGAGTGTAATGTATGTGTGTGTGAGTATAATGTGTGTGTGAGAGTGTAATGTATGTGTGTGTGGGTATAATGTGTGTGTGAGAGTGTAATGTATGTGTGTGTAGATTGTCCTGAAGTTGTTAATTCCACTTTCCCATGAAGGGCTGCCTAGTCACGTACTTATGAGGTGACTTCATCGGAACCTTCCCATTTTAATTAGTAAAATAAAGGGAATCCAGTGACAGGGCGGGATAAGGGAGGTGGAGAGAGGTCAGAGGATGAGGGAGGAGAGGTCCCAACATGGAGGTTCAGAGAAACCAGCTAGATACAGGTGGGCTTAATCGGAGTTAACAGCTATGAACATTAAGGGCTTTATAGGTCTAATATCTCATATAGGAGGGCAGTTTGCATTTTTGTTTGATGTAATCTTCTTGTGCTTTGGTTGAAAACTGAACACATAAACCTGTATGAAAAGCTATCGGGCTGTAGAGTTGTGTTTGTGCTGGGTTTTGGGATAAAGAAACACCCCGAAAGAGAGGCCAGGGAAGGGAGTTGAGTGAACAGAGTGAGACCTGGGTGGTGGCTCAGATTGGGCAACAGAGGCACGTGGGGCTCTGTACTAAAATCAGGCCCTCGAAATGAGACCATGGGGCTGATAAAGAGTTAAGCCGTTCATTATGTTTTAATATTTACTACATGTGTATATGTTTATGTGTGTGTGTGAGTGTGTATGTGTGTGAGGTAAGATGGTATTTATAGGGATCTCTCTGTTGCAGTTGCTGGAGGAAAAGGTGGTGTTGTGTATGAGTGTGTTTGTGGGTGTGTGTGTGTGCGTGCATGCATGTGTGTTTTATTGATTAAATCATCAGGTACTGAAGAACTACTATGGGTCGTGGCCTCATCTCGCCACACTCATGCTTCACGAATCATTTCCTCCCAGGTTATGATGAGTGAGTTGAGACCCAGAGAGGGTAGAGAGTGTGTCTCTGCTCTCACAGAAGAAAAATGGCAGCCATCCTGGTTTCTGAGTCTTCCACCCATGCCACACCCCTCCCCACAAATAACAGATGGCCTCTGGAGCTCTTCAGGGTCTGAGTGTGTGACCCAGCTAGAAAACTGGGGCTTCCAAGGAAAGGCGAAGACTTGGACAGCTGTCTGCTGTCATCCGGCGTGGGCGTGAGGTAGCTCTCTCCCTTCTCAGTTGGGCTGGACCTGTGCTTACAGGACAGAAAATGATTTCTTCTAGCTAGGTGTCGGGAGCTCCATGCACGTACACAGTATTTGCTTCTCTTGCTGAAGGTGAGCCCTTACTCTGCCCACCTGCACGATGCTCTCCTACTCTACGCTCAGACTGTGAAAGAGATGATGAAGGCTGAGAAAGACTTCCGGGATGGCCGGCAGCTGATTAGCACCCTGAGAGCTGGTCAGGTCACACTGCAGGGTAAGGTCTCTGAGCTCAGACTTCTTAGCCACATCCCTGTGGACTTGGAGATGCTGGACATGTGTTGTAGGTTTTCAAAGGCCTGCCTTATTTTATTACATTCTATTATGATCTCAACAAAGTCCAGTCTTTCATAGGGCATGTGGGCTTAGAGCTTCCTGAATGTTCTAGGTTTCTCTGACCAGGAGATGAGAAGGCCTCTGAACGTCACCTTCGTCCCCCTAGGATCTCTTTCTCTCACAGCTTCTAATAATGTCTTCCCACTCCCGATCACAAAGGGACTTGCCTTTAGTACATGTCTGAACAGTAAGGAAGGCAGTGTAATGTTCCAGGAAGAAGCGGGCACCAGATCTCGTAGGCCTGGGTTGTGGGCCAGCTCTGCTTCCATTGGCTCTGGAAGGCAGACTTGGAAATACATGATAGGACTGAGTTACTCCTTTTCTAGGTATGTGAGGTCACCAAGATCACAGAGCTACTACCAGACCGCAGGCACATACTAGGTACTGCATACATGACAATATTGTGTTCTGTCCTCAGTGGAGCCTAATGCCAGGGCACGGCTTCTGATTTGGGGGTGTAGACCGAGCGTTCCCTTTTCTGAAGTCTTTC
Source organism: Micromys minutus (assembly GCF_963924665.1). Lineage (NCBI taxonomy): Eukaryota > Metazoa > Chordata > Mammalia > Rodentia > Muridae > Micromys > Micromys minutus. The sequence continues at coordinate 5,604,289 of NC_137971.1, forward strand.
CTTGTTAACCAGAGTTTAGCATGTACCGAGCAAGGACAGCAAACCTGCTGAAACTGAGCACCTGAGCACCCTGCCGAAGCTTCACCACCCACAAGAGTCAGAAGGAAGGGCCCAGATCTTTGCAAACCTGTGTCCCAGGGACACTTGGAGGAGAGCAGGCCGGGACCAGAGAGGCAGCTGTCTGTCCTTCATGGAGTCGGCTGCTGCCCTGTGAAGCTTTTCATGGGAAGCTGTTTTGTGTGAATGCATGCAAGCTGGCTTAATTTTGGGTATTTGGGTTTTTTTTTTTCTTGATATGAGATGAATCTCATATTTGGAGCTAAAGGGGTCGGCCTGCCTTCCCGGCATGGTTGTACTTCTGAGCTATCTTCTGTCCATTGGTGTTCATGCTGACCTTAGCTCAGGTTCTGTGAAATGGCAAAGTCTTGCATCATGTTTGATGGGATGGGATGCTGTGTTTGGCCACAAGAGCCACATTATCCTCACTTGGTATAATCTCTCGCTCCAGGAATCACTGGTCCTGTGCTTTTGGACTCCCAGGGGAGAAGGCATATGGACTACTCCATCTATACTCTGCAGACATCTGGAAACAGATCCCTCTTTCTTCCTTTTCTTCATTATGACAGTTTCCAGAAAACAATCAGGTACCTTTGTTTTTTTCCGTAAGATGAATCATGCTGTAGGCGGGGTCCCAGTCCTAATTTTCCCCTAAATAGTCTCTTCACACAGGTATGTCCGACCTGTGCCCTGTAGGCTGTACATATTCCAGGATAGGTATTAATGCAGCAAACACAATATTGTAAACTCACGTGAAACCTGGGGTGGGTTTTTTTTGTGTGTTTTTTTGTTTTTTTGTTTTTTGTTTTTTTTTGTATATATGTACACACAAACCCACAAAGTCAGAGCACTCTGAACTCATAAACATCACTTTGGGGCCTTATGAGAGTTTTGCTCAGACTGTGGATATGGCTCTTTTTAGGATCCCTGGGGGAGGGGCACTCAGGAGCACAGCACCCCAACTACACCCCTGTAAGGGCTTTGCCTCCTTTGATGCCCCAGATAGATCCCATTCTCAATGGGGTCCAGAAGTCCTGGGCCTCTGAGTAAAACCTGAATGTGACTTGATATTAGGACCCCGTGCTGTTCTGAGTCCCCAGCACTAGGAATTCCTACAATAAAAAACGTGGTTTTGTTTTTCCAGCTACAAAGCAATGGGGACACGAAGAGCAAAGCTAGTGCTTAACTCGGTGTCTACTTGCTCCCTTCTGCCATTGCTCAGATCCCAGGCATTTCCCCTCCCTTACTCTTGGGGAAAGTAAGTCCCAGAATGGGCTGACATAAAGAAAAAAATAACTATGACGGCCATGTCCTGAGGTTGATACTGCCATAGGAGGGGGTAGCGTTTGGCCTGAGAATCATCTAGATGGTTGCTATGTATTAAGATCTGTCTATGTCACACATGGATGACACTTGCAGCATTGGCACATGATCCTTTAAGCCACAAGAGGCATGGTTTAGGTTACAAGGCCGTGGAAGCTATTCTACCTGGAAGAGAAAGGAGAGATTGCCTTCTTTCCACGTTGCACGGTGGTAGATCTGAAATCCGAAGAGTCTAGGGGAGTTAGAAAAACACTGATTGAATGGGGGCTGAGCCCCGCTTGCTGGCTTTGTTTGTTTTTGTTTATTCATCTCTGTGCATGCACTCATGCATGTGTGCACGGGCTGGGGCGTGTCTACATGCATAGTAGCTACAAGGCCAGTGGTTCTGGCCTTCCATCATGTGAGTTCCAGGATACAACTGGGTCACTGGGCTGCAGAGCAAATGTCTTTACCCACAGAGACATCTCTGCAGCCCCTGGTTGTGTGTTTGTTTTGTTTGTATGTCTTGTGTTTCACATAGAGTGAAGACAGGTGGAACACCTGTGAAGGTCAGTGCTGACCTTTGTCTTCTCTGCTTTAAAGACCCTGGAGGAATGACTCGAACACCTCACGGCCCCGTGGCTTTCTTCCTGAATATAAACCCGGCTGTGGATTTCATAACGGCCTTTGCAAAACGAAGCCTCCTACTGTAGCAGGCAAGCATGGCAGCTCAGAGAAGGTAGCTGCGACGCTTTTACTCACTCCGGGGGCGGAAACCTTTGTGTGAGACTGTCCTGTGCTTTTTGGATGGTGCACAGCAGCCATTCTCTAGTCAGAACCTCACGTTTCCAGACACGGTCAATATCTCCTGGGGACACCATTGCCTGCCTTCCCTGTTAAGAACCGTTACTATAAGGAACCTTGGCTCCAGAGGTTTGAGTCCTAGAACTTCCTTCCAGAAGTGTAATTATTCCGGAGGGGAGGGTACGGCTGTATGGCTAGGAGCCTGTCTCTTTTAACCAGATAGAACGTGCCTGGAGATCAACACAGTAGAGAAGTATTCAGCACATAGAGAGTATTCAACGAAACTGTTAGAACACTGCTATGTTCTTACTAGAGAAGTCTCTATTAACAAAGGGATGACTAGAGTTGCTATGGCAGCGAGGGGGGCGGTGAGGAGCTGGCAGAGTAGGATCCCAGTGGAGCCAAGTCTGAGTGGCTTCATCATGTCACAAGCTACACCACACCCGGAGCAGCCTTTGAGACACCTGCTTGGTGGGACATGCTGACCTCTGCTCATACGTGGGCCCGAGCAATGGCCATCTCTCCCTCCAGGTATGACTGCAACTGCTGTGATCCCCACGGCGACACTCCTGGTTCTTGCCTCAGCAGCTGCCATCACAGGTCTGATGCTGTGGAGGCTGAGGGGAAAAGTGCAGAGCCATCCTGGAGACGCCTGGTGGCAGATCCGTTATGACAGCATCACTCTTCTGCCTCAGCATAAGGTGAGGCCACACACTTTCCTGGTGACTTGCCAAGGGATCTTCCCTAGGAACTTCTACGGTAAAAGCATAGCGAGGAGCCAGCTCACCGCCGAAGTGAGCAATCAGCACAGTCTCAAGACCCGGGTTTAGTTTCTAGGCTACATTTATCTGAGGGTGCTACCCTGCAGCCCCAAAAGTCAGTGAGTTAAAAAAACAAAACAACAGCAAAAAAAAAAAAAAAAACCATTGAATTGTTTATTTATATCATATATGTATACAATGTATCTCGGCTGTATCTATACCTCCCTCCATTTCTTCCCTCCACCTCTCTCTGGCCTAATATCTCCTGTTTCTCTAACTTCATGTCCCCTCCACAACACTAAGTCTAAATGCACAAGCATGTGTGGGGTCATCCAGTGGGACATGGGAACTACCAGTGGTTACCCACTCCACCCCAGTGGTGACTTTCTCTTTCTCCCTCAGCAGCCCAAATCCCCAAGAGTAACTCCCTGCTCGATGTTGGACTTTGCAACTGGTTTGCTCTTCTGTAGGTCCTGTGTGCTCTTGTGCAGTTAATCACAGTATCTGTGGCTTTGGGTCCAGAGTCCAATCTTGTATTCATCCATCTCTTATAGCCTTTCAACCAGCCCACCACGATGCTCCCTGAGCCTTGGGAGGGAAAGCTGATGTAAATATTCCACTAGAATATATACAGCCTCTAGAGCTCCCCTCAACCTTGTGGGGGTGTTCGAACATTAAAGACAGTCCTGAAGGGCATCTGGTCCTATTCAAGGCAACATTAGCCCTTTCATCTACCCGGTGACACATGGTTCATTTGCATAACAATCATAACAATCTATTATACAGTGTAGACCAAAAAATGAGGAAGGCACACAGGATGTCTTTTTGGTGAGGTTAAAAGCCCTGGAGTGGAGAACAACTGGGAGGCTTCTTAGAGGAGGTGACAGTAAGAAGAATGACTTGCTAATAGTGACAAGGAGAGAGGTCACATGGAGCATGTTGGGATATAGGGTGCTGAAGGCTGAAGGCTGGCTTCTATTAGTCAGTTACCTTCCACTGTCTCCAGGGATTTGAGCTTCCTCTTCTCTCTCCACACACACAGCCTTAATCTAATTTGCTTGTGTTTGTGCACTGATATTGACCTTAATAGGACAGGCTTTCTATGCTCTGAAGATGCACTCTAGTCTGTTGAAGAGGTGCTGGATATGGTAAAAGTAGAAGTAGCCCAGTCCGACTCAGAAAAAGGGCTCTACCTTTACCCCTGCTTTAGTTCCTCAATCTGCCTCCACTTAGCGTATTACCCACACTGCTGCAGAGGCCTAGAGTGAAGCGTACAATAAGCAGATACTCACAGAAGATCAGGAAGATCAGGGTTCAAGGCCTGGCTTTCCCAGATGTGAACTATGTGACTTTGTAATTCATCTTTATTATCTACAAAATATACCATTTCCGGGGTACGTGCTCAAACTGCTGAGAACGACTGAGCCGTGTCTTGTTTTACAGCCGTCCCTCCGAGGCACGCCTGTGTCAAGATGTGATGTTAGTAATGCATCTGCTGTGAAGGTTTCTGCAGATTGTGGCTCCTTTGTCAAGAGTCACCAGGATGAAGAGCTGTTCTACGCCCCTGTGGGGCTTTACCAGGTACGTCTGTGCATGAGTGTTAGTGGGATTTCTGTCCCACTCTCCAGTTGAGTTTGGTCAGGCCAGCCATTCTGAAAACAAGGATGGACTCCAAGCAAAATCCCAGGTGTGTGTGTGTGTGTGTGTGTGTCTTGACTGGTGTTTCTGTCACTTTGAGAGCTGAGACACAGTAACACACACACACACACAAAAAAAAAAAGCAAGAATGTATATACAAATACTATGTGTTACCTGAAAAGTAACAAGAAATGTTTCTAAAATGAAGGTTCTGGGTGAGCAGATGCAGCCTGAGGTCCCGCGATTCTGACAAGCCCCCCCCCCCCCCCCATAATTCCAGGAATTCAGTCCAGCAGATCCTTCTGTGGATGGCCATGTCCCAAAGCTGTGGTAGCCAGTAGCTGCAGGTGACTATTGAACACTAGCTTCTCTAGGGACACTGAATGTTAATAGTCATTAATTTAAATTTAAATAGGCAGGGACTTGCAGGGATGACAAAGGAAAGCTCTCACAGCCTGGGGACCTCCAGCAGCAGGGTCAGGGAGTGGCAGCCTCTGACCCTACTACTGGAGAGGTAAAGACTATTATCCAGCTAGTCTAGAGGACTTGGTGAGCCTCCGGTACAGTAAGAGACCAGTAGAAGACACCCGACCCTGACCTCTGGCACCCTATGCACACTCAGCTCTACACACACAACTGAAATAGTCCCGCTCAGCTAGTGACAATCTCAGTAGGCTGCTCACCCTTCCGGCATGGGTTTCTTCTCCCCCCCCAACCCACCCCCTGACTTTAATTGCCTTGTGGGCAATGATACCTCTGCAGGGTAAAAGCTCAGGCACCACCCCTCCCCCACTCTTCCTATCCATTCTCAGGGGTGGGGTGGGTCTTGTAGGTCCCCAACCACATGCTTAGTCATTCTTTAACGTTGCACTACCTCTGGGGAAAGTTAAATAGCTACCGGGAAATGGAGGCAGGAAGTACCATGCATCCCCAATCCTTGCCCTCCAGTGTGGTTTCAGTCTATAGCAGGGTTGTGCCCTCTCTGCCTTTCTCACCCTGGGACAGGGACGTCCTCTTCCTTCAGGTTTCAGCATCATTTCTTCCAAGCATCTTTCCCCTTGGTCTCACAGGCGTCTCTTCCTTGGTGGAAATCCTGTCTCTATCCCAAAGCCCTCCCAGCTGCGTCTACACTGAGACTGGCAGATCTAAACTCGCATATCAGCTTTGCCTTCTCCGTGTGTAGACCACATCCTTCTTTCTAACCAGCTCCTACCTCCCGGTTACATATTTTTGTGGTTGGGTATTGAATGACTCTAAAAGCATCAGACCCAACGGGTCACGCGTGTAATACGGTATGCCATTCAATAGAAACTTTACGTGCAAAGTATTGCTTTTCTAAGACTGTGCCTTTTAACGAATCCCATCCTGCCCCCAAACCATGCAAGTCTGTGGGTGGTGTCCCCTGACATTTTGCAGGGAAAGAATTGGATTCTGGGAGAAGATAAATGGAGCTGTCACAATGGACTTGGACTGGGCCCTTGACTCCAGACTTAGGACTTGGGCCCGCTATTTTCTTGAATGATAATTAGACATTGAAGAGAGAGTTTGATCTTGGAGTTAGATCTTCAGACACATACTACACGTGTGTCACCACGGACAAGCTACCCAACCTCAGTGGTCCTATCCAGGACTGGGCAAGCCACAGCTGCCCTGACGGTGGCTGAAGGAGACCTTAGTCCTGAAGTGCTAAAGTCCTGGACGTACCACAGTGTCACCAAGGGGGCTGACCACTCAGTGGGAGTGGAATGCTCCTCCCCCACCCCGTGGCTTTCTTCTTCGTTACCTGGCTTGCCTTTCTGAGTGCTGATGCTTTTGTATTACCCCAAATTAAGAACATCCTACTTTGCGGTTGGAGAGAAGCTTCGGTGGTTAAGGGCACTGGTGGCTCTTCCAGAGGACCTAGGTTCCGTTCCTAGCACCTCCATGTCAGCTCACAATCACCTGTAACCCTCGGTTCAGGGGAATCTGCTGTCCTCTTCTATTCTCAGACACTGCGCACACACGGCACACAGACAGGCAAAACCACCCGTGCATTTGAAAAGGAAACACAAAGAACCTTCTCCGTTGTCTCTGATTTCAGGGAAACTGGGTTGCCCTCTTTTATATTGACGACGAAGCAGAGGCACGGGTCAAGAAGCCAACTGTGCTGCAGGAAGTCTGGCTGGTAAGGGTCCTGTCTGCCCTGCTGGCTCTGTCCCCACTGTGAGAAGTGGCCTCCATCCCAAAGGTTGAATGGGGTTTCTCCAGCTTGGCCCATTATCCTTTCCTTGCTATAGAGACTTCTCAGACACTTGGCCTTTATGTGCCTTTTACAAGTGGTGATGTTTCTGGATCCAACTCTGGGGTTGGAGAGACGGTTCGGTGGTGAAGAACATTGGTTAATCTTCCAGAGGACCTAGGTTCCAGCTTTCACCTAACTTTACCTGTCCCCTTCACTTTTCCTGGGCTTAATTCTGGCCCTTCATCCTCCGTCTCTGACGGCTGCCTGCTTCCTTTTGAACTTGGATCTTGGGGGGAGGGTATGGCACTTTGCTTTGTGTCAGTGACCCAGGGTCACACACCAGCATCAACAGCCACAGCTCGCAGGTTTGGTCAGGACCCATGGCTTAGATTAGACTTTGCTAGCCCCCTGGTTTGCTTTCCAGACTGCGCCACTTGTCAGTTGCATTTCCGCAGAGGGCAATGTCACCTGCCGAGCATCTGCTCCTTTGCCTGCAAAAGGGAAGGAGCTCTTTTTTCACAGCACCTTAGCCATTAGCTCCAAGTGGGCAAAACATACAGTAGCTCCCCATGTGAAAGCGTACGTAATGATGCCGCCACCATTGTTTCCAGATGTGTGAATTAAAGCATGAAAACATCGTCCCCTTCTTCGGCATTTGCACAGAGCCACCTAACATCTGCATTGTCACACAGTATTGCAAAAAAGGAAGTCTCAGGGTAAGCAGAAATATTCAGTCTGACTTTGTGATTCCTTAGACCGTGTATGGCAAACCGAACCCAGCTCTCTCCAACTTGTTCATGCCTGGGTCCTTTCTGTCTCACAGAGGGACCTGAATTACCTTGGGCTACTTCCTGGGATTAAGGCATCGTGAAGCTGCCCAGGATTGGTTTCCTCTGTTCTGGCTGGAAACCAATACAC